>NC_134313.1:64062510-64688220 GCF_964195595.1 Calonectris borealis | reverse complement strand
GTAAGAGGTAAAGCAAAAGCTGCACGCACAAGCAAAACAAAATAAGGGATTTGTTCTACTTCCCATCCACAGGCAGCCATCTCCAGGAAAGCAGGGCTCCATCACACGTAATGGTTACTCGGGAAGACAAACACCATAACTCTGAATGTCCCCCCTTCTTCCTTTTTCTCTACAGATTTTATTGCTGAGCATGATGTCATATGGCATGGAATATCCCTTTGGCCAGTTGGGGTCAGCTGTCCCAGCTGTGTCCCCTCCCAGCTTCTTGTGCACGCCCAGCCTACTCGCTGGTGGGGTGGGGTGAGAAAGAAAGGCCTCAACTCTGTGTAAGCACTGCTCAGCAATAATGAAAACATCCCTGTATTATCAACATTTTTCATCACAAATCCAAACCACAGCCTTATACAAGCTACTATGAAGAAAATTAACTCTGTACCACCCAAAACCAGTACAGTAGGCTGCAGAAGTGTCTCTTTAGATGGAAACACACACACACACACATTTTTCTAGCAAGCTTAATTTAAAATTTTTCGTAGAGTTTTTTCCATAGAATCATAGAACCATTTCAGTTGGAAAGGACCTTTAAGTTCATCGAGTCCAACACTGCCAAGTCTGCCACTAAACCATGTCCCTAAACACCACATCTACACATCTTTTAAATACCTCCAATGTTCCAATGCTTGATAACCCCTTCAGTGAGGAAATTTTTCCTAATATCCAATCTAAATCTCCCCTAGTGCAACTTGAGGCCATTTCCTCTCATCCTATCGCTTATTACTTGGGAGAAGAGACTGACACCCACCTCACCACAACCTCCTTTCAGGTAATTGTGGAGAGCAATAAGGTGTCCCCTCAGCCTCCTTTTCTCCAGGCTAAACAACCCCAGTTCCCTCAGCCGCTCTTCATACGACTTGTTCTCCAGATCCTTCACCAGCTTCGTTGCCCTTCTTTGAACACACTCCAGCAACCCAATGTCTTTCTTGTAGTGAGGGGCCCAAAACTGAACACAGTATTCAAGGTGCGACCTCACCAGTGCCGAGTACAGGGGGATAATCACTTCCCTAGTCCTGCAGGCCACAAGCCAGGATGCTATTGACCTTCTTGGCCACCTGGACGCACTTCCGGCTCATATTCAGCCATCTGTCGACCAGCACCCCCAGGTCCTTTTCC
The DNA here is from genome assembly GCF_964195595.1 of Calonectris borealis. Taxonomy (NCBI): domain Eukaryota; kingdom Metazoa; phylum Chordata; class Aves; order Procellariiformes; family Procellariidae; genus Calonectris; species Calonectris borealis. Next base: position 64,687,050 of record NC_134313.1, on the reverse strand, counting down.
TCTGGGCAGCTTTCCAGCCACTCTTCCCCAAGCCTGTAGTGTTGCATGGGGTGGTTGTGAGACAAATGCAGGACCCGACACTTGGCCTTGTTGAACCTCATACAGTTGGCCTCGACCCATCGATCCAACCTGTCCAGATCCCTCTGTAGAGCCTTCCTACCCTCGAGCAGATCAACACTCCCACCCAACTTGGTATCGTCTGCAAACTTACTGAGGGTGCACTTGATCCCCTCATCCAAGTCATTGATAAAGATATTAAACAGAACTAGCCCCAATACTGAGCCCTGGGGAACACCGCTTGTGACCGGCCGCCAACTGAATATATCTTACCATTAAATAGCTCTGATCATGTAGGGCAGTTTACACAAGCTTGGGCCGTTGAATCTCCACTTGGATGTGAAAGCCAGCCTGTATCAAAACAAATGCAGAATAAAGTTCTGAGTAAATTTTGATGGAGCACAGGAACTCAAAACAAATGCAGAATAAAGTTCTGAGTAAATTTTGATGGAGCACAGGAACTCAAAGTTACCTGGCTCTGACTAATGTTTATGTTGAATCTCTGAAAATAGGATCCTAAATAAGGCATGTAGAACATTTTGAAACTTTTGCCCTTGATGATTAATAGGCCCAATTAAGTTTCTTTTATGTTCATTACATAGATACATTATTAGGTAATAATGTTATTAGATAATACATTGTATAGATAATAATGTTATGTCACAGTGACATTCCTATTGAAACCTTCTATTGGAAATCAATGGACTTACAAGAGTACCAATAACGTTCATAAGTACAGATCTTCTGTAGTGTCTTTATCGCTTTTCTTGAAGTAGCTCAAGTTTCTGACTAATTATTCATTTTCTCTAATGTTTGAAGATAGGTCAGGATAAGTTTAATTAAAAAGCATCAGCTGAACAGTGTTGAGGAAGGTTCTGTGGGGGGATCTTTCTGATACCTTTCTTCTCCCCTGGATGTTTAAAGGAGTTATTCTGCTGAGGTTGTTTTGTCAGGTTTCTGTCAGGCTGTCTTTCCCACATTTTGCAGCTCATTTCTGCACTCTCTGATAATCTTACTACACTGACTGGCTGCAGTTATTACCCTTTATATGAAGGATCTATGTTGAAAGCCAGTTATGAGTTTCTGTCCCAGAGGATTGTATGATGAAGTTGAAGCAGGCTGTCATCCAAAGCTGTATAATAGCCTCAGCTGGGAAATACAAAAGTGCCATGGATTATTGATAGAGTCATATCTGCAGTTCTGCTGACAAATTTGATGCCTCTTTTGCTAGGTTTCCGTTATTAAGAAATACCTCTGTTAGTATGTCTCTCCTTTTCTCTCCCTGCGTGTTCCATTTGGCTTGGCTTATGATTTGGCATTGTACTGTATATTCCAACGAAAAATGACGTTATACTTAATAACCCTAATATTACAAGGAAAAATGATGAATGTAACAAAGTGCTAATGATCTTCATTTAAAAAAAAAATACCCTAGAAGTATAAATTTAACAGACCATTTTAAAATTATCTTTTATTCCACTCTTTCTGTTTCTTTCAAAGTACTTCATAAAGCATTAAAATGGATCATTTTTCCTTATCTTGAATATCTGTAGTACAAAGGAAAAGGCAGAGAAAGGAAGATTATTCTAGCAGTTCTTAAAAGTTTAACTGACATGCTGGCAAAATAAGTCTTCCATTTATTCATCAAAATTATACCTACATTGACATCAAAAATTTTCTGCCTTCTTCATGTCATCGTATGGCATAACTGTTATAGGGAAAATCGAAAAAACAATTTTGAAGGTTTGGATTGACACAGCTGCAAAAAAGTTAACTATTTGTTTTATATTATTGTGAAAGTTCTACCAGTGCTGCTTCTGTGTTGTAGATCATTTTTTCTCTAGCTGAAGTGTAAAAGCTGTTTAATGGAAAAATGGGGTAAATTATGGTGGCAGCATGGATTCTGCAAAACATGTTTCTCTTCTCTCCTCCCCATCTTATATTCAGTCAAGATATGGAAGAATGAGAGGCAGTATTTGGTTAAGGCTGAAGTATGTGTCCAAGCTGGAAATCTTGTGACACCAGACACAGTGGTAGCAGTTAAGAAGATATGAAAGATCTCCTTGGTCTTTCAAAAGATGTGAAATCAAGAGCCAGCTAGTTAAAAAAAACATTTTGGCTAATCATTTTCAGAGGAGAAGGGAGACACCACTGTTCTTGGCTGTGATTAATGTGTTAACCACCTCTACCCCAGATGAGAAAAGGTTTTGAGTGCTCCCACATGCAGCATTCAGTCCTTCCTCCACCACAGAGGATCTGGCTGGTGCCGACGTCTGTCAGTCTGTTAAGACATAATGGGCTTGCGTCACTGACTTCACTTCTGACAGGGACCAGTTGACATCTACCAGAATGTCTTCAAATGAGGCTGAAATGTTGAATGCTGAGCTGTCGCTTTAATTAACTCTCTTTAAAAATCCAGAATAAATAAGGAAAAACTAGGAAAAAAGGAAAACCATCCCCACGTTAATGAAAACAGTGATTGAACAAGGACAGTGAGATCAAACTCTAAGCAGTGCTTTAATGAACTGAAGTTTCGTTAAAGACCAGATTTTCCACAAGACTCTTTCACATATGAACATCTAAGGACAGTATCTGGTAAATCGATTGGTTTGTGCCAAATGTCCCTTTTGCAAGGGAGCACTAAAATAGTCTGTTTAGCATATAAATACTGTGGGCATTGACCTTCGCTTAAGTTAGAAATAGGTATTGATACGGAAGTTATTTAGCTAATTTTGACAAACTGCTCTCTGAGATGGGCAGTACTTCATTATTCTGTGTTGTATGTCATTGTGTTATGCTCCTTTGGGTACCAGCAGAAAAGGGGCCTGTTGGCTAAGTCCAGGCTGCTGTTCTCTGGGTTAGGTGGAGCTCCAAGGAGGGAAAGGGAAGTTGTTTCTTTCCTGAGAGCTCTCTCAGAAGGGAAAGCCTCCACAGCATGTTGCGGAAAGGGAACTGGGGAGTCATGGGTGAGCTGGCAGTCTGCAGCACAATAGAGATTGGGCAGGGAAGAGTCACGTATCCCATCCTTCAAGGTGACAGACTGCAAAACCTATCTTTCTAGACACCCAGAGGTGACTGTGCAGTTTGCAGCAACCAAAGAAAAAATTGCACAGCTTCTGGATGGAGCAGATCTGAAGGATAGACACTAAAAGCTTGCAAGTCCCATTCTGAGTTTTCTCCTAATTTAAAAAAAAAAAAGAAAAAATCTTTTAGTTCACTTAGCTTTCTGGGGTTCTTTCTTATAAGAAAAAAAATGTGGAATGAAGCATTGTGGTTTGGCAGGCTTAGGGACCTATCATGCCAACAATGTAGTGATGACACAGTGAAGGGGTATGTGCGGAGTGTATTCCTTCTTATGATAAACACAAGCATAGGATAACTATCTAAAAGTGTTAGTCTGTTGTCTGCCTTGCCTTTGTTTCCTTAAGTAGTAAAAAGACAAATCAGAAAAAAAAAGTGGGTTTGGAGACAGGAATGAATGAAGATCTTATGTTGAAAACATATTGCTTGTATGGATATACTGAGATCCTGTTGTACAAATCAGTATAGATCAGTAATGGTATCTGAGTCTATTCTATATGTATAAACATTTCTGTGTGTATGTGTGTAAACATATATATATGTATTTATACACACACACACACACACACAATGGGATTCATTATGGTGGTTGTACACATGTATCTCACTGGTACATATCCTTTTATTGTAACCTAGATAACAGCTCCTGTGTCTACCACCACTGTATTAGAGCAAAGAAAAAATTGCATATAAACATAGTCTAATCTTTCACTTTTTGTACAAGAAAACATTCCAAGATAATTCAGAACAGCACATATGCAAGAGTTACTGTAGAGGACCACCTTTCATAAACAGACCATATTTTTTAAGCTGACATATTCTGAATGACCATAGGACTGATGGGCTGCATGTCCATGTTTATTCCTGGATATCCTGTGAAGAGTGTATAATATAATGCGTTTTCTGTATTCCTTCCAAGTGTTACGTTGCCATTGCTGTCAACAGCTGACCTGCTCAAAGAGCAACTACAGAGTACACACAACAGATTAATTATGAGAATTTCTTAATCCTGTTAGTGAACATTGAAAAGCAATATCTTACAAGAGGTAGTCAAAAATCTTTTACATATAATTTTATTTTCGTTCTCCTTCTCTGTTATTGAACTGTTAGGAACTGGCCCTTACTTTCTCCAACTGTTGGTGAAAAGTTGCCAGCAAAATTGAAAACATTTTACTAATTCATTAAAAAACAAAGGTTTTTTTTTCTTTTTTTTTTTTTTTTTTAATTTATTTTCGTATTTCTGAATTTAGAGCACGGTGAATGTAAGAACTCTGCCAGCTGATAAGCCAAACTGCAGATTGTCCTGAACTAATGGGATTTACTAAGACCTGTACCTGGTGTCTTTGGTCATAGAATCAGAATCATAGAATCATAGAATCATTAAGGTTGGAAAAGACCTCTAAGATCATCGAGTCCAACCGTCAACCCAACATCACCATACCCACTAAACCATGTCCCTAAGCGCCTCATCTACACGTCTTTTAAATACTTCCAGGGATAGTGACTCAACCACTTCCCTGGGCAGCCTGTTCCAAGGCCTGACCACTCTTTCACTAAAGAAATTTCTCCTAATGTCCAGTCTAAACCTTCCTTGGCACAACTTGAGGTCATTTCCTCTCGTCCTATTGCTAATTACTTGGCAGAAGAGACCAATGCCCACCTCAATGCAACCTCCTTTCAGGTAGTTGTAGAGTGTGATGTCTCCCCTGAGCCTCCTCTTCTCCAGACCAAACAGTCCCAGTTCCCTCAGCCGCTCCTCATAAGACTTGTGCTCCAGACCCTTCACCAGCTTTGTTGCTCTTCTCTGGATAGGTTCCAGCACCTCAATGTCCTTCTTGCAGTGGGGGGCCCAAACCCGAACATAGTATTCGAGGTGTGGCCTCACCAGTGCCAAATACAGGGGCACAATCACTTCCCTACTCCTGCTGGCTACACTATTTCTGATACAAGCCAGGATGCCGTTGGTTTTCTTGGCCACCTGGGCACACTGCCGGCTCATGTTCAGCTGGCTGTCAATCAGCACCCCCAGGTCCTTTTCCTCCGGGCAGCTTTCCAGCCACTCTTCCCCAAGCCTGTAGCGTTGCATGGGGTTGTTGTGACCCAAATGCAGGACCTGGCACTTGGCCTTGTTGAACCTCATACAGTTGGCCTCTGCCCGTCAATCCAGCCTGTATAGAGAATGCCAAAATAGGGTATGGAGGCACATGTAGTCAACAAAGGCTGCCAGCTTTTCCGTTGTGATGTATTGACTGTGGCTGCATCATCCAGACTGATGGTTGGTACTAATAAAGCTTCCCCAAGGAAGGCAGCAGCAGAGTAACCACAATGCTTTTTTTTTTTTTTTTCTTTTTTTCTTTTCCTCCCTTTTAAAATAAAGGTGGTCTCATACAAGAGTCAATGCGGTGATTTACAAACTAGGACTTGTTTGAAGAAGACTAGCGCAGCTAGTTTCTCTGTAGAGAATTAATAGAGAAAAACAGTTGTTCAAGGGCTAGTCTAAAAGAGGACTTATGTTTCATCCTCTGAGCAGTGATTCAGGTTGCTTACTTTTCTCCTTTGGCTCTATAAGTATAGTCCCACAAAATTCAATGAGGAAATTAACTTAAATTTAGTTAGTAAAAGTGTTAAGTGACTGAACTCAGAACGTGAGAATACTACTCACATCCTCCCTCTGTACTGTTTATTTTGAACAATTGCTTTTGTGGCAGTGAATCCCATGGGATAAATCCTATTCCTTGAATGCGTGAATGATAAATGTACAAAAGAAATTGAAGAATGAAAATGAAATGATGTATTTCTCATGCTTCTTTCTTAATAGCTAAAAATTACTTTGAAACTCCTGATCAAGTGAAAAATAATAGAAATTACCATATTTGATAATTTTTAAAATTTCCTTTTACTCATCATAGTGCTCAAACACATTTTGTTCTGCTCTGCCTGGTTACTAAATTATGGGGTACTGAACCTTTTTGGATTCAATATGGACCTCATGTGCATGGGAGTTTGGAATTTGATTTAGGTACCAATACTGGTGTTTCACATTCATTGACTTTAGTCAACTAATGATTTAGTTTCATTTAACTGATTTAATTTAACTGAAACTTTTACAAAACCTTCTGTATTACTGTTCAGTAAGGACATGGGAAAGTGAGACTCAAGTGGCATGTGTAGGAACTAGCATTCTGTGTTTTAAGCTTATCTGGTTTTAAGAACCATTGACTGTTGTTAAATTCATCTTTAGAAGACACCTAGAATTAACAACATGAAACAGAGCAGGGGGGGAAAGATGTATTTTTGATCTCTCCTGTTCCATACAATTTTGTACATTAATTTACAGTATCTCCTGTAAAGATGAGCTGGAAATTGTCAACTAGGTAGAGCAGAAGGTAATGAAACAGAGCTGCTTGGGTCTATGGCAGAGAAAATCTTGAGATTTTCCTTCTCTACCTTTGCCCTAGCCTTATGGAACAAACTGTTTTTTTGCCTCTGGTTGACTTGAAGGTGCACATAACCAGGTTGGTATATCAGAAAGTCCAAGACATGTTTACATAACGTTAGCTTCAACAGTGCTTCAGAATGTCTGTAGTCATGGAGAAGAAAATCAATATTATAAATCTGAGAAAGAAATTAGAAGGTTAAAAAGAAAACTTGTTAAAAAATAATCGTAATGAATTTATGTGGTGATGCAGTAAAAATGCATATTAGATTTTTGTAGACGTTTAGACGTTTTGTAGACGTTTAGACTCCAAGTCTGAGGACTTCTGAAGGACAAGTGAGCACACAAAAGCAATTCCATGTCCTTTTGGTCAAATTTGATGCCATACACGAACTTCATGCAAAGGGGATACTTTCCAAGGCATGAAAATTGAGAATAGTCTTGATTTGATTCTTGCTGGTGAGGATCACTTGCATATTTAACAATGAATATGATAAATGAAAAGAAGCACCTTATGTATATGTAATTTTTGCAAGTGGAGAAAATGTACTAGAGAAGGAACTGTCAATGTTGTCATGTATACAGTAAGATCACCTTTCAAATCAATCTTTCTTGAAAAAAACTCTACTGGTATAGACTTCTTCCAGTACAATCTGACATGTACATGTGGATTACACTTTTGCTGAACCACAGTTTTTAGTTTTGTTCTTTGTTTTTTTGATATGGTAAACTAAGATTGGAAGGATAAAGGGAAGTATCAAGTGGTCTAAATCTAACAATTTTGTAGTGAAATCTATACATTACAAATCATGAAATCAACTTTTTCAGCTTGAAATTTTAAATAGTAGAAACTATGTGAATGAAAATTGAGAGGAAATATTTTTCAAAATTTGTCAGTTTAAAAATTTGCATATAAACTTCCTCAAGGATTTTTTTTTCCTAGCTACAGGAAATAGGGCTGTTATGTCTCCTAATGCAGGAGAGGTTTATATTTCTTCCCAAAATGCTATGGTACTTTTAAACCTGATTTTTTTCCACACTGTTTTTTTTGTTTTGTTTTGTGTTTTCTTTCCCCAAAGCTTCTGGAAAATTTCCATAAAAAACAAGAAGGAAAGTGGTTACCATTAGAAATAAAATAAAATCTTAAAATACAAAATATGAGTATGCGCTCACTTAGTCAACCACTGGGAGGTAAACATTTAATTGGAAACAGAAAAAAAATCAAAATTGTATGAGTGCAAGTGTGCATGTATTTCATGAAGCCTCAGGCTGGCCTGCAATAAAATAAACAAGCTAAGAAAAAATAGAGTGCCTTCTTTTAAGACGCTGTTCAGTTAGGTCAATAGATGCAGTTAGAAGAGGCAATTGTGCAATGTATCTTTCATTGTAATTTAAGATAAAGTGTCTACAATACATGAAAATGAGCTTCATGTGCATTTTATTAAAGCTGACAAATACAGGCTTAAAAATGTGTGTGCTCATGCGCATATGTGAAGAAGAGGGAAATTTATATAAAAGTCAAGCTCAGGCAAGCTTTTTTGTAGCAAGTAAAGAGAGAGCTGCACCTTAGCAACCCTCTTGAATCAATACAGTGAAGTTGAGTTCCTTATTGATTCTCTCGATAAAATGATACAGTTCTCTCTCTCTTTCTCTCTCTCTCCCCTGTAATACAGTAGAGCATTAAAGAAGCAGGATAAGTACATTTACAGCCTTCTTAGTGCTGCCCACAGGGTGCTATAAATGTACAAACTGGATATAATTGAAGCACATATTAACTTACCTTCTGTTGTACAGGAAGAACATAAGCAGGCTGTTAATGTGCACAGTGTTGAAACTCTTAACTTGGGGGATGAGAATTAGCTTGCAGTAGTAATTCGGTAAGCACCTGGGAAAATTGCAAGCTTCATTTCCTGCAACGTGGAATATGATTAAAAACAGAATATATTATTATCAGGGGTACCATTAAAAAATGTGTAGACAGCATTCTATGATGTTAAGACGGAAATTGGAAGTTGTATCCAAATGTTGAAGATGCTGCATGTTAATTATTGTCTACCACAGTGCATTGAAAGTGTAATTCAATTATTTGCTTTGTCAAGCAATATTTTGATTAACTTGAACTTTAATTTTGTACATCTGGTGTTTTTCACACTGTGATAAAAACAGTGTTGAGGTATGCTACTCTGCCAAAAGTATCTTGAAACAACAGAAAGAACATATGCAAAGCAACAGTAAGCCATATTAAATACAGGAAAGACAGCCTTTTTTTTCCCCCCTTCCCTTTTTTTTCTTTTTAGAGAGAGGAAGAAGAAACCTTTCTCAAAGGGCATTCAGTAAAAGCACAGTTTAGTGTGTATTTATGGATATGGAGCCTGAAATCATATTTATCTCAGGCATTGTCTTTAATTGGTATGATCACATTCCTATAATTACTGTATTAAGTTATGATAAGCCCTTAAGTTGTAATGCACAATGCAAAATATTTTTGCAGATCTTGGCCAGTAGGAAATCAATAGGTTAGTCTCTGGTGATAACCAGACATATTGACCGTAAGCTTTTCTGGGTTGTCATGTCCTGTTTCTCTATTCCATATAAAATGAAGCTCTTAAATATTATTATGTGGTTATTAATTCTATAAAAGACCAAGCAAGGAAAAATAAAATTGAAAATATTCTCCTGTATGTATCATTTCTGTGGGTGCTTCTATTCATGGTTCCTGGAGACATTTTGCAGTGGGCTCTGGCTGGTCCATTTGTGAGTTTGCTGTGAGTTTTTTGTTTGTTTGCTTGTTTTTTTCATTTTGAGAGTTCCTTGCAGAGCTACAATACAGGTGGGGACCAGAGATGATGTTCCAAATAGTACTGACTTCCCCCAGGGAAACAACCTGAACTGAGGAGGAACTGGCAGCTGCAGGGCAGAATATACATTGCGTTAATCGACCCAACGGCAGCCTTCTGCTGCAGAACGTGCTCCCTTAGACCTACAGGAGGATTTATGGCTGGCTCATCCTATATTGCTTTTAAGACTTGCACTGCTGCAACTTCCTTCCCTGTAGGCCATACTCTGACTCAAAAAATTCAGCCAGCTATCAGCATTTTTTTCCCATTAAATAATTGATTTTTATGAAGCATTCATAAAGAAATTATTTAATTAGCTGAAAGCTAGTGTCAGGTGGCATGCAAGCAGACCTTTTGTTACCCACTGAAAAGCCTCACATATTTTGTTGTGCAGAAGAGAGCTGGAAACAGATGGCATTTATAGGAAGTAGGAATTACTAAAAGGTGAAAGTGTGCAAATCGATGTTTTGCCATTTCCTGAAGTGTTTGCTCTGGGTAGTTTCAAAATCGGTAATTCAAAATATTAACAAGAAACATAAATTGCATAGAAGCTTTTACTATTTGCATAGTAAATTATTTTTTTCCTTTAAAAAAAAATCTTTCTTCACTGTAAGATGACATGGAATATGAGTGGTTTCTTCAGTTCAAGTGTATCTGCATGATGCGAAACAGTGAATTTAAATTATTCAGCAAAATAACATGTTTAAGAGATGGGGAGCTGGTATGAGAAAACGATTCAATTTGCTTAACGACTTTTGTGGCATCATGAACAAGTCGTGTGTTCCCTCCTTGGCCTATTTTTCTTCCTTGCCACAGAACAGTGATGTGAGGGCAAATAAGTTAAATGGCATTAGGGAGATAGCATGGTAATGAGCAAAATTGAATTAAAATGTTCTGGAACAACTTTCCAGAGCAGAATACAAGTTTGCCAATACACTTAACGTTAAAAAAAAGATTTCTGAGGAGAGGGAGGGGGGAAGTAAACATTGCTCAACGAATATTAAAAGAAGATGCTCTAAGAGACAAGTGTTTAAATTCTACTGAGTATCTCAATTTTGCATACCCAGAATTGAATGAAAAGGAGAGAGGGTATGGATAGAGTTGTGAAAAGAGCACCGGAGTGGAATTCAAGTAAATAGGATTCTTCAGGTGGCCTTCATGTTCAGTTTCTACATTAGCAATAGTTTACAGAAGAGAAGTATGATTACTTGTGTTTCATAAAATTTAAACACTTGAATAAATTGTTGTTTTTTTTTTTTTTAATCTCAACATAAATGATGAAAATTGAGAAAGTAGGTGGGGTTTTGTCTGGTTCATTGATTGGTTTATTTTACAAGTAGTAGCACAAAATCTGGAGGGCTATTTCTGTCAGTATTAGATTTTGAAAAGTGAGAGTTAATATGATTCCCTTGAATACACAGAAAAGTCTGCTTCAGGGATATTGGGGCACTTCATTATTGTTCATAATAAGTTTGTGAAGCTTAAAATATAGGAATAACAGAGATTTTTTTCCTAAAAATAAAATTACTGGAAAGCATTAAGCTGTGCCTTTCTAGGGCTTTCAGGTTTTTTATGTCAAAGGTAAAATTATTTTATAGTCAATTTTAGAATCAAAATGCTCTTACTCATCAAAATGATCAAAGTTTCAATTAAATAGCTTTTGCAAGGGACCTTTTGGTGAACAAAAAGAAGGGTGTGTGTTGGGGAGAAAGCTACTACTCAGTAATTTTGTATGGTGTGTGCCCATATTATTTATTTTTTTTTCACTCCAAACCTTCCTGTTTATGTAGATCCTGAAGTATGTTATGGCAGTCCTGACTCAACTTTCACTTCAATGATTGCAAATGACATGCAGTGTCAGTTACCTCCATGGTGGACTTTGCTTTATTTTCTGAGGTTGTTTGAAATAATCTAGTTTGATTGAACATGAAACTGGCCAAGAATTTATTATCACAAGGTTTTATAAGAGTGAATGCCCTTCTTCCAATAATGTTCTGCAATAAACAAAGTTTTTAAAAAATTATTCTTTCCCAGGTTTTTATTAATCTAAATGTTCTTCCAAATTTTCACAGCTAGTAATAATAGTGTTACCAGCAATTTCATTTACTTATTCTTTTATGAAGAGGACTTGCAGAATTTCAATCATAGCTGTTATTCTTTCATCATTATTGTGGAAAATACCTGTTTAACTTTATGGAATTATCCTGAATATCGGTAAAGCAATCATTAGCTTAATCCATCAAATCACATGTGGATAAATTACAACAAGTAAATCACTTACTTCAAGTGGGCTCTCAGGATTTTTGTCTGTTTGGGTTTTTGTATAAACAATTTTTGAGGGTTTTTTTGTTGTTTTGCCCCATCTTATCTCTGTGTGTTTAAATAATTCAGAAATTCAACATGAGTTAAATGATCACAGGCTATTTTAGAAGCTGAAAATACTATCTGAATGTTCAAGTAGGTGAATGATATTTTGCTTCAGATGATTTAAAACTGCTTACAAAATCAGAATAGTAGCCTCTTGTCATATCCTTGAATGTTAACTCTTATGATTTTTTCTGTTTAAGAGTTCTTTTTATTTTTATAGGAAATAATATGACTGATAACGTTGCCTCCTGGAATAAAGTAAAGCCTTGAGGTCAAAACTGTCTAGACTCTTTTTTCAGTTTGCTTTCTGACCTTTTCTTGTACTACAGCAAGTGAACTAACATCTGACAAACCTTTAATTTTGGCAGGTTAGGCTACATGTTTTTTGGAAGAGAAATAGAGTTTAAAGACAAATGTCATCAAACTTTAATACTGTCATATTTCACAGTTCAACTGAACTTGACCACTTCTGTGGGTTTTTTCTTTTGTTTCTTTAAGTAAATTTATATTTTCTAGCATTTGAATTATTTTTTTGGACTTTAAGAAGGATTTTTAAGCTGGAAAACAAATACTCTTAGCTTTGAGCACAGGCAGCAAAAAGGCAAAATTTTGCTGATTCCTTCTGATATCAGTCCTTTGAAGAGCTTGACCTATTTTCAGTAGTTATTGCTCCTCTGACAACTGGTTTTTTTTAATATCGGTCTACAAACGTTATGTAAGTTTATCGGGTTTTATTTATCTCATATTTTCAAGTGTGAGAACAAGTGAACACTGATTACACCATTCTTAGTCAATCACAGTGCTGTAACAAATATTCCAGAAGTTTTTACATGCTGAAAATTCATGGGCAGAGAAATGACACATAAAACTTCTATGCTTGAGGTTGAATATAAATGCATATGCATGTTATGTACGAAAACTCCCCTCAAATTGGAAACTGACCCTCTCTATCTACCTGTGTCTTAATACGGAAGAGCCAAATGTGAGATCAGATGGTGCCTGGCGCCTGTATACATGCATCTGAGACATGCCTCCTGCTTCAGGGGGAAGAAAAGAGGGAAGAGATGGCTGAGTTGCCCAGAGCCTGGGACTCCCTATATCAGACAAGGTTGGCAAGTAGTTGGCTGATTAGTTGTTTAGCTTGTGGATATTTGCCAGGAGAGCACGGAGGGTTGTAGTGTAAAAAGTTGATTTTATACTTTGTGCATGGGGATACCAATTACTGGGGGACTTGCATTGCAAATGAGGCTATTATCTAGAGGATTTTTGAGAAGTCTGGGAAGAAAAAGGAAGTGAACTGAGGGCTTTGTGGTCAGATGTTGTATTGGCACTTACAACTTTTCTGGAGACTCTCTTGCAAGATCTCTAGAACTGTGAAAACACAAAAAATATCTTATTTTATATCACATTTCCTGGGATGTCAACTTAACACCATAGAAATGCATTGTGTGTGTAAACACACAGTTCTATGTTAATATATAAAAAGTTATTATAATGTCCACAATTCAAGGATTTTAATGTGTTTCCCTACTTATTTTGCTTTGTTTTGTAATAAAAATTAAAAAACAAAAGCAAAAATATCTTATTGGAATTCCATTCCATGTACCTACACTGCTCTCCCACCCTGTTGTGTGTTAGTATCACCAGTTATAATCTAAATATTTCTAAGAAAAAGAATTTTTTCTCAATTTATGAAAACCAAGAGAAATTCCTTTTCGTCTTGAAGGGCCAAAGATTAAATGTTGTGTTGAAAGAAGAATACTTAGTTCTGCAACAAAATGCCACATTTTCATTTCACTGGATTTAATGTTTCATGTGGATTGGTTCCAAGAGAAGGCAGCGTTGGTTAAATTTTCTCCAGGAACAACTCTAGTTGATATGTTATTTATTTATTTACTTGATTTTGGTTTCATGCAGACCTTGCCTCATCTTGAGCAACTAACACTTTGTGGTCTATAGAATGAAAATGTCTCATAATGGTTTGTGGTGTATTCTGTAAATATATAGTATCTTCAGAAATGTGGAGCTCTCATAATAATTCAACCATGTACATACATCTGTTTGACAACAGAGTTTGGGATTACATGATCTTTCAGGTATATTTTATTGTTTAGTATCTGTTCTGCATACTAACTACTGTGGAGGGTGAAAGGGTAGAACCAAAATAGCTTTCTTTTTTCAGCTTTAACAGAATTTCCCTTTTCAACTTTCTTATCATGATACTTTGACTGTAAATGTTGCAGTGCCTGGAATTGAGGAAGGAAAGAAGTGTCTCGAGTAGGTATTCATGAGTTGGTATATGCCGGCTATATGCAGAGTTCTTATCCTTTCCAGACTATATGATGTCTGACAGGCTCCAATCTGAATATGGCACCTTCTAAGGTTAAGAAACTGTGTTTTATACTTTTGAAGAATCTCTCTCTTTATCTCTTTTTGACTAGAGAACATGATAAAACAGATCTTATAGTGAGTTATCTGAACATTTTATAATGCCCTACACAGATTTGAACAGAGTTAAGTACATAGGTTTGAACAGTTCAAAGTCAGAAGTGTTTGACAAAGAAAGATGAAGAAATACAAATTCATGAATATCACTTTATCTTCTTTGTGTTTATGAGCAAAGTCTGATCGGTTTCGTTTTCTGCTAGAGAAGGCTGGAGATAATGGATACTGACAAGTGAAGTGCTTAGATTCATGCTCCTGAACACAAATTTTAATGTTAGTAAGAATTCAAGAGCATATCTTTTAGCCATCTCAATCTATATGAGGGAACTTAATAAGTCATTTTAGATGGTTCATATGGTTTGAAGAAATCTGCCTTTAAATTATCTCCTTCAAGAAGAACTCTGTCAGAGTTGGGGGAAAAATGAAACCAAAAATTATATGCTTGCAAAATTGTTTATTTGGGGGATTTGGCTGCTGGAATACAATGAAATCTAGGTTATGTTTGAGAAGATCTCAGGTATATGGCTTATATCACCAAATGAGCATCTACAGTAGTCAACATTCTAGAAGATTAATATGACCAGTGGAAGAGAAGGCTCATAATGTGGGCTGTGCTGTTTCATCCAAGCAGCTTATTTGGCTAATACAGTAACTTGTTGACTTTTTTTTTTTAATCTCACACAATTCTAGTGTGAGTTATAGCAAAAAATTCAATGCTAAGCAAACTTACACTGAGAAAATCCCCAATTAGTGAGAATATTGCCTGGGTTTTCACAGGAGTGAAGTAGGTTGAATAAGCAAGATGACTACAAACTCCTTTCACTCATTGTAGAAATCTCTTCAACTTTCAGTGGTAAAATACTGCAAAAGTGCAGGTTATTGGCACCACTATTATCTGGATATTTTTTGAAGTGAGGGCTTTGTTATTTCTGGAGATAAAATTAAAAAAACCTGTCTGAAAATCAGTGGAGAGGCAGTGGAAGAACAGAGTTTCATCTAGAGAAAGTGAATATGCATAATGAAAGTCTTATGGCCCCTCATATATGGCATATATGGCCCCTCATATAAAACCTGTCACATGAAATTGTTATTTGTGCTTTGTGTTGATTTTTTTTTTTAAGATTCGGAAGCTGACCATGAGATGAGTGACTGTATTAATGAACAACATGCTGATCTTGTCCTGTTAAAGTTAAAAGGTAATCAACTTTAAGAATTAGATCTCACCTATTATTTTCCTTAACTGAATATGTTCTAAATTTCCTCATCATCACTCAGTGCTAAAAATCTTCTAATCTTCAAATTTGTTTAAAAATCCTAACAATGTACTGTATTGACTACGTTGTTTTTTATTTTATTTGACAATCAAACTGTTGAAGAGAAGTAGTCTGAAGCTCAACCAATGCTAGAAAATATATGCTGGAAATGGTGGTTCCTATCTGAAGAATCTTCAACTCAGAAAATACCATATCCCCAGTTAAGTAATTAAGACATGTCATTAAGATGTTATTTGGAGTAATCAAAATGAATTGCTCTGCATATTATCTTAAGTGCCCTTTTCTATTTTATATTTATTTATATAGAGATTCATATTCGCTCTCATTTCCCTGTTAGAGTAAATGAATATCAATTTAAAAGACTGGTTATAATAATCAAAAGGCTTTTGAATAAATAGGTCTTGTACTCTGCTGGAAAACCTGTTGAACTCCGGCTATATGGAGAATTTTCCAGAGTTCATGGGAATACTGAGATGTCTTTGCTCTAATCCCACTATTGCAAAGACCTTGAGATACTAAAGTCTTTTCACCTAACGCTATATGGCTAATACCTTCTATTTGGAACTATGTGTGGGAGGTAACACTGAGTTCTTTTTGTGTGTAGCCCTTGTATAGAATATCTTGCAGCAAGCTTGTACTGTAGATGATGAAAATACAAGTTTCAAGTTTTCTTCTCTTTGTTATGTCTCCATTTTCCTTGTGAAAACACAGTTAAAACATGCATGAATGCAAACTATTTTAGTTTTGAGAAAAGCATATTTTGATTAATTTTGATCCAGCTGAAGCTGGACTCAGTTCTATTGGCTATTAATATGAGCTGCTAATGAGCTGCTAATAAAATCAGTGTTGTTTTTGAAGAACTTTTAGTGTTCTCTTGATGTTAAACATTGGTAAGATAGGAAGTAAGAACCATAATAAAGAACATATGGAAGAGTATCACCAACATGAAAGAAGCATCAGAAACTTTATATACTAAATTATGAATACTATGGGTTGTGAAAACCTAGAATGTCATAACAAATTCTGGTTATTCTTCTCACAAGATGCGAAGGAACTACTTGCACCACTCAGCTTGAGACATCTAGCTTAAGCTAAATGAAATGTTTGAGTGGTTCTTCTAGCCTTCCTCTAAAATGAATGTAACAATACAGAGAAATTCTACTACAGCACAGTACACCCTTCTAGAACTGATTAATCATTCTATTCTTTTCAACCACCATCTCTAGACATCCACCTAACAACTGTTAATTTACACTGTTAGTTTTTGAGTGCAGTGGCATAGAATAACACATGGGTCAACATCTGAATATGAGGGTTTAGTAACTCTTCATTGCACAGTAAAACATGTGTTCTGTTGATGGAAATAAGGGAGAAAAGGAACAGCAGATAAAATGGGACGGACACATACAGATGGAGATACAGATCAGAAACTTAAAATATTGGTAAAGTTCTAAAGGTGTTGAGTAGATATGCTCACTTGCTTCTGAAGATGGCTGAAATAACTTATAGTTTACATTTTATGTTCTGAATGAGGAAGCTGTGTTGATCACATTCTCATTCCAGTAGTCATCTTCTAAATAAGTGCAATGGAGAAAGATGTGTGCCTGAAGGAAGTGATATATCACAATAGTAACTCTCTAACATGTCAACTCTCAGTAATTCTTATTGTCCAATGGAGGAATTGGAAGGAAGGAGAAAGAAATAATCTAGGATGGCCAAAGCAAATGAAGAATTCAGAAAGGCAGAGATTTCTGGAAGTGTGACTATAAGCTCTTAAAAAATGTCATCATTTGGAGTAGGCAGTGTAAGTAGGCCAGAAGGGAAAAAACAGTATGTACAATTTTGTTTGGCTTTGTCATCTGTTAAGAAGAAAGTATCCATTAAAAAATGAAGGTCCACCCTTTAGTCGAGTGTTACTACATTGAGTTCTCCTTCAAGCACTGCTCATATCATGGTAAGTAAACTTAATTTATGTTTGGTCTTCATTCATTGTACCTTGGGTGATATGTCTTTCAAATTTCCACTTAAAATAATCCTTTCAAAACAATTTCAGTTATGACTTCAGATACCGCTAAAGTTTTATGGAATTTATTGATGCATAGAACAGACAATATAAATATTTAAGAAGGTAGGCTGGAGCAGCAATCACTTCCAAACTTTTCATTTTTTTGTCTACCATATCTTAAGTCTTTATTCTGCCTGAGATGGGGGGTGGAGTTGTTCCTTTGTTTGTTTGTTTTCCCTGAATTTTAAAATATCTTGAGTCTCTAAGTCCCAGGAAGGAAAAACAAAACCCCAAACCCCACAATAATTTCATTTCAGGTATTATGTTCCAATTATATATTGAAGAAAACAATCATCTTTTTAAAACTGAAATTTTGAAGCTTGTAGGTGAATTTGTAACAAATCAGGACAGAAGTTTAATTTTTTCTGCTGAATTAACCTCTAATGAATGGGGAAATACAATGTTCTAAATGATATTAAAACTGAAGTGAGCAAAACATTGCTGGTGTTCTGGAATTAGTCTAGATTCCCTTACTTCAGTGATGTTTCAAAGTTAGAATTGTGCTAGGGTTTTCAATTTATTGTAAGGATTCTTTGAAACAACAGTTGTATGACAAAATATATGTTATATTTGTTATTTGTTTGAGGTCAGCAGACTCACTTAGTTGGTAGATCCAAAAATGCAGCTCAGATTGTTGTTTTTGTACCATCTTGTAAGATGAATCACCTGCAAGTACTGCTGTTTTATTGCATAAGGTAGTAGCGTTTGTGCTATCACCTACTCTCCTCATCTTAAACTCAGTTCAGTGAGTAGTTAATTTCTTCAAAGAAGTTTCACTAATGGGATTTATAGCATTGGAAAGGAGAGATCTAGCTTACAATCCCTACTTTCCATGTCAGCACATCTGAGAATAAAAATCTGGAAAAGGAGCCAACTCTTCTGAAAAATGGATGTAATATTGTAGTGAAAATGCAGAATTGCACTTGTAGACTATGTAGAGAACCATGAACTATGACCAATAACTCTGTGCCCTGCAGCTTGTGAATGAGCCCTGTATTTTCATGAACCCTACAATGGTCCCAGAGAGTATTAAATACTTTCAAGGAAGCTAACAGGATGTCATGGTGCATGCGCACACAAACTAGGTGTTAAACACATATTTAAATATTTTATGTAGTCTAACAAAGACATTGAACTTGATTTCAAAAATAGTATCTTTTCTGATTCTTGTGGTCAGACTGAGAACTGCTCAGATTCCTAGCATACTGAGAGAAAACTACCCCTGCTATGACACCCTCTCCCCTATTTGCTTCAAATATTTTGTTAGAACAGCCACAGTCTCCTAAAGAAAACTGCAACATAAATAAATGTAGATTAATTGTGTAAGACAGGACTTGGACAAAAATGAGAAAGGAATTTAGTAAAAAAGTCAGGATGACATATTTCTTGATACATATTTTCTTTATACATAAATACGTACTTTCTTCTCCCTAGAATTTTCAGGTTCTAATATTGACACTAACTCCAGTGTTTTCGGAGGGAGGGGAGGGGGCTATATTGTTTCACTCCAAATAATTTTTAAGTGTCTATAGCAATAGAAAACAAATGAACAATAAAAACCCCTTCAAGATAAAATTTTATCCTGGGTTTTCTCATAATAAAGGTCTGCCTTCAACTAGGAAAAGAAAATTAATCTCTTTTTCAACATTTCCTGCGAAATATTTTCTATGTATGGAGATACTGAGTATTCAGTGGGGAGGTTTTGAGATAAAAACTTGGAACAGATATTTAATGGTATTTGTAAAAGGTGCTCCAGAAAAGTTTATCTACTGCTATGATTAAGAGGAGCAAACTTGTTTATTTATTCTGGCATCTTATTCATTCTTCAGGTTTTTACATTCTCTTAGCAGTTACAGCTCAGGTAAAAGCTGTTTCTCTTGCATACTATATTCTTCCTTTCCATCAGAGTACGTCTGCTAGTCTAATTTGTCCCTTATGTAATTAAACGGTGTTCTAAACTCTAGGCAAAGAGAAGACCTTTTTTTTTTTTTTCTTTTAGGCACCTAATCAACCACTTGCAAAATAAATTATGTGCATTTTTTTCCCTGGTTTTGGTTTTTCAAACAAAATATTTCAAATTTGCTTATCATTTACCACCACACTTGTTAATAGATTTACAGATTTTTTCAGACATAAAATGATTACTCAGTTGTGCAAGTTTGACTCCTGCATAACACAGGCCAGAGAATATTATGAATTGGCCTTTATTAATTCCAGTTAATTCCAGCTAATACATGTCTTCTATAGAGAGTTTCAAACTAAGTACTTAAAAAATGGAATATCTGCCACTTAATTGTTTTTTTCTGATGCTTAACTGCCCTTAATGTTACAAAAATGTGTCTTACTCCATTTAGAATTTGTCTTGATGCAGCTTCTGAATGCAGAAGCTCATTCTGCTCTCTGCCAGAGTAAGGAGCTTTTATTACACCCTATTTACTATCCATCCATATACCTGATATACCACAAGTGGCGACCTCTTTGTCTTTTTGCTGTATGAACCAGGATGAGCCTAAGCATTTGTGGTTTGTTTCATTCCAGCAAAACAGGGAAAGGAGCACACAGTGGTTCTGGCTGTGGTGTGCTTCAGGTGCACTCGCTGAGGGAGCAAACAAGCCAATTCTGTACACAAAGAAGCTGTTACTGGACGTGACCCTTGAATGCTGGTCAACTTTTAGAAATGAAAATAAATAAATGTTAGTTATTTTAGCTCTTTTATCAAGATAATAGCGGAAGTTATGTTCCTGAAGAAGGGTGTGTGTGTGTTACCAGACATGTTTTACTTCCTTTTCTTTTCCCCTTCTGTTTACATTCAGTTCTTAGAATTCACATACTAACAATATTAATGAAAAACAAGAAAACAAGATTTAGCTGTGGAAACATGATACTGTAAACACACGGTGTTTATTTCCTTTTAGTGAACTGCATTTTTTTTTGGCATCAGAATATAATGTGCATAGAGAGTAGTCATGTTGGTAGAACTTGTCTGTAATTGCTGTAAAGCTACATGAATAGATCATAAAAGGCTTTTAAAGAAGACATTATGGTGTGCTGGTTAAATGATCCATGTTTGAGAAAATACTTTCTGAGCCAACAGAGCGCAAGTCCTATTTGTGTTGAATCAGTTAAAGTCAGCATTTAATCAGGTAATCTGATGTTATTTTTGCGGGGTACTAATCTGTTACTGCCTCTAAATTAAATTTTTTACACTTTGGTCCCTCTTTTTATCCTCATCTTAACATCTCTCAATCATTTAATTCTGCAGAAGACAGATTTGCTAAAACAATGATTCCGACATGTTAGAAGCTCATTGTCATCACAATGTTAATGTTCTCCAGCTGACTCACTGGTTGTGACAACACTATAGTTTGATTACAAACCAAAGAGGTTTGTAGTCAAATAACCTGCATATATTCAGCAGAAAATCAGCAGGTCAGCAATTAACTACACAGCTGTTATCTTCTTACCCATGCACTTTCAAAGACATATTTTCAAGATGTAGTTGAAATCTATTATTTATAGGGGCACCTAAGGAAGGGACAGAAAAGACTTGCTGTGAAGAATTTTGAAGAGATATGTATGTCTTCACCTTGGTACTAGATTTGATAACAGAACAACCAAGCATGTCACTGATATTTCTTTAAAATATCCTCAGTGATGCTGATTCACAAAGCATTTATATTCTATATTGGGATTTTCTTGCTCTGTCCTCAAGCAGCTTGTTATGAGAAACACACATGATTTATCAGTGTTTGGAATCTGCCTTTATATAACCTTGTAGAGTTCCTGAACATATGAAATTCTTAATAGAAAAAGTGAATTATTTCTGGTCCAAATGCCACGTAGTAATGAATTTTTCTTAACATCTTATAGTTTTACCCTATGCTGGCACCCTGAAGTGTCAGGAAAGAAATGAAAGTGAGATTGTGGCTGTGGATTAAATGTAAATGATGTGTATTGTACATTTGGCAGCTTGTTTCTTCCTGTTCTAAATTGGTTCTACAGCAAGTTTATTACTACAGTCTCTGAATGACCTGTCAAAAGTTTCATAGTGTGAACTGCAAGATCAATCAATTAGTAGTTTATCATCTATATTGTATATATTTTGTGTTTTATTTGGGTTTGTTAAAAGGGAGCAACCAAGTTATGACAGGTAGAAAAAACCTGTTACAGCATAGTCATTTACCAAATATCCCTACATGATTTTGTGGTTTAACCCGGCAGGAGACCAAACACCACACAGGCGCTCGCTCACTCCCCCCCTCCTCCACCCCACCTCAGTGGGATGGGGGAGAGAATCGGGGGGCGGCGGGGGGGGGGGAATTGTGGATTGAGATAAAGACAGTTTAATAGAACAGAAAAGGAAGGGAAAATAATAATAATAATGATGATGATCATGATAGAATATACAAAATGAGTGATGAACAATGCAATTGCTCACCACCTGCTGACCAATGCCCAGCCAGTCACTGAGCAATGATCGCTGCTCCCCGGCTAACTCCCCCCAGTTTATATACTGAGCATGATGTCATATGGGATGGAATACTCCTTTGGTCAGTCGGGTCAGCTGTCCTGGCTATGCTGCCTCCCAGCTTCTTGTGCACCTGACAGAGCATGGGAAGCTGAAAAGTCCTTGACGAGTGTAAGCACTACCTAGCAACAACTAAACCATCAGTGTGTTATCAACATTCTTCTCATACTAAATCCAAAACACAGCACTATACCAGCTACTAGGAAGAAAATTAACTTTATCCCGCTGAAACCAGGACACATGGATTCTTGTAACATTATAATTATGATCTCATATACAATGAATGTAACAAGATGGAAGCTAGAGAATCTTGTAATATTTAGTGGTCTTGTTTCATATTTTTGCTAAGTAAATATTTGTTTCCTTTTAAATGTGTATTACAGAAGTTAAATGGAAGACGTAAATATAGATAGGTGAACACAGTCAGAGAAAGTGGTTCTCTCCCTCCTAAAGAGTCCTCCTTTCCAACGGCAACTAAATGCTTGCTCATGAAATATTTGTCTCAGTTGAGATCATCACATTTGTGTGGACAGAAACCTGTCACTTCTGGTTATATGAGAACTAATGAAGTTCTACGCTGTGGTATAATGCCAAGAAATGTAATGTATCATTATATTAGATTGCATCATTTGATACAATGAGTATCACATTGAGTAATTTCTCAATGTTCCAATATTCAAATGGTTGAAAACTAGAAATTTATGCAAACATACAAAGAGAAAATAAATCCGGAATATTTTAAATAACTCCTAGGTTATTTCCTGCTCTGCAAAAGATGAACAAAATGTACAGTTCAAGCAAATTATTAGCATTCTTGTGGTTGATCTCGTTTTCATGTCATGATACCATGGATCAGCTAAAATGATGTATTGCAGCAAACATAGGAAAATATGTTATGCTATATTTAAAGCACTGGAAGTTACATGTCATTTCAAGGCAAATAAAAAGCCAAGTAGAAACCCACTTTACAATTGAAGAGCTGTTTTAGAAAACATGGGTGATTGATAGCTGTTTATTAAACCTAATGTATCAATACTGTTAAGAAAAATGCTTAGTAAGGTGCTCAGCAGTGATGAGAGCAGAACAGGATTCTAAGTGGTCTTAAGGAAAAAGTGATACTTAGTAATTTTTTGAAGTATTAGCTGCTTATTGATACGAGCCACCAAGTTTGTATTAGTTGAAATTATTTCTTTCTGCCTTTAATTATCTTTGACAATGGAATAGAGAATAGCAATTCAATAGTTTTCCAAGTAGAAAAAGTTTTTATAAAGTACGCCCCTTTGCATGCTCATCCTATGTGTAGTAGTATGAATACTGTGCAAAAAGAATCACTCAAATTTAGTTGGAGGTGATTCCCCAAAGTTTTACCACTCAGAAGGGACTAAAACTAGATGTCACAAAGAGGTATGAGAGGTATAAAAGTCTCTTTCAAATGTTTTTTGACAGAGCTGTTTTTCTTTTGGTTTAATTTGTGCTCTTGCATTTATTTGGAATGAGATGTTGTATGTAAGTAATATCATTTGCTATTAGTTTCAGGGCAGGCTGAAATATCTGTGGTCACTGAGCTCCAGTTCTGGCACTTCACAGTCTATTTGAGCAGTGGTAAGGATTGATTATTTAATTCTTGTAGAATGCTTCAAACATGACAAGTACTGTGCAAGTGTTAAAAATTATTAATAACTTCATCTGTTAGTAAGAGTAATGCTTGCAGTGTTTGAAAGTATACTTGTAAAAAATGGTTGTTATGATTATCAAATATTATTTTTTAATTTGGAGCTTAATGATTTGCAAAAGCCATTTATGCCTAACCTGTTATTGTTCCTTACACTATTAATTTATTATAGAAGTTCATAGGGTCAGCGTTTGTAAATGTGATTTCTAAGCGCAGCACTTGTAAACTATAGTCTTACTGAAGGAAGTGTGCACTGGTCTAACATTCAAAAGCCCTCAGATATGTGTCAATAATCAGTCAGTCATGTGAATGGAAAAAGTAGGCTGAAAATCTGATGTGAGTTTGGTCAGCTAACTAAAACAACATTTATCTACTTATGGCAGAAATGAACTGGCTTAAAGGAAGTAAACAAAATTATGCTGTCTTATCCTGGATGAGGATTAGATTTTAAAACACTTTGAATACGCACCGCTCTACAAGTGGAAAATGTTACATTTCTATTTGTCACTGAATTTCATCTCATGTTTATAGTAGCAGTTACAGGGTGATTAAGCAGCTGTTGATTTCTTTCAAGAAAGATGAGATTAATAACCACTTTTTAAAGTCCTTTGCCTCTTAAAAATAGAAAACTAATTGAAAAATCCTGGAAAGACTGGAAAATAAAATGCACCAGTTCTGTAGTATTCTGTGTTGATATTGATGGTTTTAATAATGGTTTTATTAGTTTGCTATTAATTCAGTACATTTAGTGTTCCAGATATTACAGTGTTCCACTGTAATAAAAAATATGCACCTTCAGGCTTAATGCGTAGTGGAGAAAATGAACCAACAATGGGATACCAAGTGAATATAATCTGTTGTTCTAGCACTGAGAAGGTCTGGCAACATTTGTGCTTGACTAGAACTCCACATTAATGCAAATTTATAACCACCGAGTTTGTGATTAACCTTCACTGTTTGTGTGAAACTCATTACAAATACTGACCACCGAGATGAATATCTGATTGCAGATCAATGTTAATATGGGCCTGATCTACAATTGGTGGAATGACTCCTCCTGACATTGTGAAGATGTAGGTGAAAGTTGGGGTGCAACATCTGAGCAGTTTTGAGTGCATTTTTGAGTAGATCACCTAATTTTTTATTTTTGGAGGTCTCAAAAAATTTGTGCATTTCCATAGTGGCACACAAAGGTCTCATTTTTTCACAGAAAACAGACTGATTATTCAAATTGGGTATTATGGCACTTCATTGCAGGCCCCAATTATCTTTCATCTCATTAAAAAGCTGTTGAAAAATAATTTATGATTTAGTTGCTAACAGATGATAAAAAATTCATTTGAGATAATGGCACAATCAGATTATATTTTATTGCTCAATGTTCATTGGTCTTGATAAAGGGACAGCGGATTAATTATACCTCTCTTTTACCACCTCGGTAACACTAAGAAATATCACTACTGGGAAAGGAATTACTTCATTCAGAGAAGAGTTTTTTCTGTTTTAATTACATAATTTCAGGTAATAAAAGAAATAGCCATGACTATTCTATGTCTCATATAACTCATTTTGAAACTGTATCCAAACTGGCTTCGGAAAAATGACTCAGTGAACAAGTATTTAAAGGTGAAAGTAAAGTCTTTCTGTTCTATTCCTTCTTCATGTACTCAGGAATCAGAGAAGCAGCTGGAATTTACATTTTTTTGTCAAGTCACTGACAGTTTGGGGTTCAATCAGTTTTCAGATGTAAATAAGATGACTCTACTGAAGTGTTCCGTTTCACTCTGCAAGGCTTCTTTTTCCCTTTTTTTTTCCTGCTCCTTCTTTCCTCTTAACAAAATAAAACACAAAGATCAACTGAATGTTAGTGCTGACAGAAGATGTCACCTTAGAAAGTGAGGGCCTTAATTATCCCCAGAAGATGGACAGCATGGACAGCACCAGTGTAAGTTCCCCTTCACTGAACCTTTTACTTTATTCCCTGCTCTGGATTGAGCGTTTCTAGGGATTAGAAAACAGTTTAATCTCAGTGGCTCCAAGGTCTGCAGCCTCGCTGCTGAAAATGCTGAGAAGGGGAGCCAATTAGTGGCAGTTGTGAGGACTTTATTTTTTCAAGTGATACACGTACCTGTCCTCTAGGAACTCGTCTAAGAACATCATTCCACCCACTATCAAACAGCTGCCACGGCAGTGACAGCTCTCAGTTATACACAGCTGTGTTATGTTGTGCTGGTGACCTGCAGGTGAAAGGTGCTGTACACTGTCACCTGACACTGGAGCCATTTCGGTTCCCTGTCTGGTTTTCCTCTCTATTTTTGAATTGCGGATTCTTGAATCTTAATCCACATTAAGAGAGCTATGGTCACTTACCTTGATAAATAGCTCAGATTTCAGAGCATCAGAAAGGATTTGCCACAATGTTCGTATGCTAGTCCTTCTATATAACACCTTCATCTTAAGGGTGCTCATAAGGCATGTGCGGGACAACCAGGGGATCCGGCTCAGCCAGCACGGGTTCATGAAAGGCAGGTCCTGCTTGACCAACCTGATCTCCTTCTATGACCAGGTGACCTGCCTAGTAGATAAGGGAAAGGCTGTGGATGTGGTCTACCTGGACTTCAGTAAAGCTTTTGACACTGTCTCCCACAACATTCTGCTAGAGAAGCTGGCTGCTCATGGCTTAGACAGGTGTACTCTTCCTGGGTAAAAAAATGGCTGGATGGCCAAGCCCAGAGAGTTGTGGTGAATGGAGTTAAATCCAGTTGGCGGCCGGTCACAAGTGGTGTTCTACAGGGCTCAGTTTTGAGGCCAGTCTTGTTTAATATCTTTATCAATGATCTGGATGAGGGGATTGAGTGCTCCCTCAGTAAGTTTGCAGATGACACCAAGTTGGGTGGGAGTGTTGATCTGCTTGAGGGTAGGAAGGCTCTGCAGAGGGACCTGGACAGGCTGGATTGATGGGCTGAGGCCAATTGTATGAGGTTCAACAAGGCCAAGTGCCGGGTCCTGCACTTGGGTCACAACAACCCCATGCAATGCTACAGGCTTGGGGAAGAGTGGCTGGAAAGCTGCCCAGAGGAAAAGGACCTGGGGGTGTTGGTTGACAGCCGGCTGAACATGAGCCGGCAGTGTGTCCAGGTGGCCAAGAAGGCCAATGGCATCCTGGCCTGTATCAGAAATAGTGTGGCCAGCAGGAGTAGGGAAGTGATAATCCCCCTGGTGTAGGGAAGTGATAGGCCCTGGTGAGGCCGCACCTCGAATACTGTGTTCAGTTTTGGGCCCCTCACTACAAGAAGGACATGGAGGTGCTGGAGTGTGTCCAGAGAAGGGCAATGAAGCTGGTGAAGGGTCTGGAGCACAAGTCTTTTGAGGAGCGGCTGAGGGAACTGGGGTTGTTTAGGCTGGAGAAGAGGAGGCTGAGGGGAGACCTCATCGCGCTCTACAACTACCTGAAAGGAGGTTGTGGTGAGGTGGGTGTTTGTCTCTTTGCCCAAGTAACTAGCAATAGGATGAGAGGAAATGGCCTCAAGTTGCACCAGGGGAGGTTTAGACTGGACATTAGGAGAAATTTCTTTAGTGAAAGAATGGTCAGGCCTTGGAACAGGCTGCCCAGGGAAGTGGTGGAGTCACCATCCCTGGAAGTATTTAAAAGACGTGTAGATGAGGCGCTTAGGGACATGGTTTAGTGGGTATGGTGATGTTGGGTTGACGGTTGGACTCGACAATCTTAGAGGTCTTTTCCAACCTTTATGATTCTATGATTCTGTGATTCTATGATATTGATGTTAACTGGTGTAATTACTTCTGCAACTGTTTGGGCAAAGTTCCAGCCACGGTTTCTTGAATATTCGTATATATATTGTCTGTGTATTGGGAAACCTAGAAATACGTTAGACGCAATAAAACCAAAACACTTTCCAAACCATTGAGCTGGCAGCTAACATGCTGACTTTTGGGGTAAATTGCATAATAAAGAGTTATAAGGCACTGCTTAGTGCTTTACAAGATTGCTTCCTTAAAAGGTGGGTTCCTCTTGCCCACACTGCTGTTTGTGGCAGAGCAGGGGATAGCTCCCATTGTGTGCGGATACGTGGCGAAATGGGGGCACTGGCACTGTGAAAGGGCTGGAGGCAGAGGCACTGCTTGCATTTGTGAATGAGCTATACATTCTTTTTTTTTCATAGGATGCAGTATTTGCAGGCTGTGAGACTGCTTTCATTTTCCAGATCTCTTAAGAAATGCAGACAGGAAAAACTGCCCCGAAGCAAGGGACTGTGACTGAGTGGAAGTAGCCTAGATACTGAAGACTGGTATAAAACGTGCTTTGCTGTTTTTTCACTACCAAAGAAAAAGATGAAATATATATACCACGGCACTTTTTTTGTTTGATTGATTGATTGTTTTTTTTTTAATCCTGGACTGCATCAGGATCTGTAAGCTCCACTGAGAAATTATTTCAGTCATCATGCTTGAATTTTTCTTCCTATTTCCCTTTCTGTTACAGGTCATTAAAATTTGTGTGTGGGTAGTAGAATCTGGAGGTCACTTTTGTGCTGCAGGGCCTAAACCAGCTTTCATACTCTTTACTGGATGCTATTTGAGGAGAAGTGATAGAGAGGAAGAAGAGGAAGGAGAACATAACAAAACTTTGGTACACTGTCCATGTTACCCTTCTTAAAATAAGCAATATCAAATTATAAAGGCCAAATCATACTACATAGAGTCCGTAGCCGAGAACAGATGGGGAAAACTTTAACTGAATTACACTCAAACTTGTTGATAAGCAATTGAGATTGTCTGGAAAAGCAGACTAACTGTTGATATTTTGTGCATACTGTGTTAGGAGAAGCAGCTCTTTATTCTGTAGAAAGGTTTACAGGATTATCTGACTGAGTAATGAAATATGAAAGCATACTCTGGAGAAGGGAAATGTAAAAATCCTTTTTTTTATGTTGGAAATTAATTATTACAACTGATTTTCAGTTAAATTAATTAATCAGTTAAAACAGATCTATTTTGTTGCTTTTTAGGATATTTTGAAAATGCTGCGTCACCTAAAATAGATTAAAAACATATCAAATTTCTGCATTCATAACTGTTTTAACCTTCCTTGTTTCAACCAGAAAATTACAAGGACTTATGATTGGGTCATGCTATTTTATTCTTCTGTTTTGTGTTAAATCTCTTATTTCTCTCTTTCTCTCTCCATCTCTTATTGATGCATGAGTGAAAGAGGTAATGGAAATACAATTTCTTTGTTCAGGAGTATATTGACCCGGGAGCACACTTTTGAGGAAATACCAGGAGGAGTCATGTGGAGAACATCATAGACTTTATTCATCAGTGTCAAACAAAAATGAATAGCACCATACAGAAACCTGCCCAAAATGCTCTTGGTGGAGAAAGTCTGACAGATCATAACAAAAGGTTCTTGCTTCTGTTTTTTGTTGTTGTTGTTGTTGCTGGTTTTGTTTTTTGTTTGGTTTGGGTTTGGTTTTTTTTGTAACCAAGAAAACTTAGTTGCTTCTTTGCCATTGTAAAGGGTTTACTGTAGTACTTTGCGAATTACTTGTAATCATGTTTTCTATAACATATTTGGTTTCACTACCATTGTTCTTCATTTGTAACTGTAAATGCAATGTGGGAAATCCAAGAAGAAACATATTGACTTTAATGCTAAATTTTAGAAACAGATAATTGAGTGAGGTTTGTCAGAGGAGATATCTGAGTTGTATCTGGGCAGTAAAATGTTTCTCAGAAGATAATACATAGGACTTTTTCTTATTGCCATGTAAATAAATGTACATGTATGGAGGCTGATGGTGTCATACATTACAAATATTTGTGGGGGATAGAAGTTAATTTACTGGAAGGTGGTCTGATGTACTTGAAACAGCTCTCCGTTCTCTGCAATTGAGAAAAAAAGATCTTGAGCTTCTGCATTTATGTTCACCCGGAGACTGATCATGTCATGCAATGGCACTCAGGTAGATGTCAAAGTCTGGCGATAAGACCCTGGTATGAACTGGACAGGTGTAGACTTAAGCTTGCTTCTCTCATCTGCAACAAATGCTGTAATCCCAAAGACACTAGTTTTAATAAAGTAAGTCACATGTTGTTATGTCAAACTCTCTTTGAAGCATCTTTCATGTATTTCCATGTGAAATCCATGTGAAATTTCTATTTTCCTGAAATTGTGAAAATTTTCAAGGAGCAGGCAAAGGATTTCTTGCTCTATTGGATTTTTCACAATAAGCTAGGCTCAATATAGCCAAAAAAACACGTCCTGAAAATCAAGACTAGAAAAATATATTGGCAGGAGGTGAAACATGTAGTATGTCTAGTAAGATAGCTAGAGAAAATCTTTGAACAATAATGCTCTATTCAAACATTTAAATAACTTTAAAGCTGCTCTCCCATTTCTCATGTGTCATGACTGATCTTTGGTCTTGTTGAAGACTGATTATTACATTTTTGAGACGTGAAATTTTCTTTTTCGAGTTTTTTAAATACTTTAATATTTAAACATTTTTACACTTGAGAGACTTTCTATAATTCACATGTAATTGTTATGTTTTATGTGTTCAGAAGTTCCACATAACATTGCTGTGAGCTTTCTTGGATATGGTGAAGATAAAAAAAGATAGTATTTTAAATAGAACTGTCTAAAAGATAAGGATGCTCTTTCACAGCATCTGTGAGATTTAAGAATTTGTTTTCATCTCCTACTGGAAGTGACCAGACAGTCCTCTGAATTTGAAGAAGTCTTCATTAGGAAAAACAGTGCTGCATCTCTAAAAAACTTTTGAACACCTATGAAATAAATTTTTACTGGGTATTTTCTAATCAATAATAGTCTTAAAGTTCAAATTACATTTGTGTCAAAGAGAGTCATCTGCAGTGCCTTGAACCATTGATGTCTCAATTCTACATAGGGGCCATTGTTTGTAGCTGTTGGGTTTTTTGTGCGGTTTTTTTTGTTGTTGTTGCTTTATGTGCAAGTTGTGTTGTCCCCTCTCCTGTCAGAAAACTCTCCATGCTTGTGAAAATCTAGCATTTTTGACCAGTGCCAATCAGCTAATTTTTTTCTCGATTGAATTTCCGTGTGTGCAGTAGTAGGCTTGTGAGTCTCACAGGACATTAAAGTAATTGTTAGTTGTCAACTAAATTGTCCTTTGCCTACTATTACACCTGAAATAAAAAGTGGGAGAAAAACAAAGAGTTTGGGTGGTGGTTTATGAAAACATCCTCTGCGTTAGGAAATACTTCCACAGAAAACACTGAACTCATTAATCTTTCAGTAGTGAAACATGGTGTTTCCCTTTCAGGAACTGCAAGTTAATGCAGTGTCTGAGGATGAAATGGTAACTCTCAGTGGTGAACTTCCTATGCTCCTCATACAATAAGGACAAGGGGAATGCATTCACAGTTATTGCTGTTGGTGGGGGAGCAAAAAAATGAGGAAAGCTTATATTTTTTTCAGAAAGCAGAAACATTTTACAACGTGTTGGATGGAGGAAAGCAGTGTAGACTTGCAAGGGTGATTTTTCTTTTGTTGTCAGCATAGTATGTAGTAGGACATAGGTTCTCAGAAGATTGCCTGTATTAATATAGGCAGCTATTAGTGTTACTATAATAATAGGATAAATATTGCTTTGAGTGGCAAACTGCTGCATGATTAGAAAGACACAGTTTATAGTCATGTTTAGCTGGATGAACATGTTTTCTGCTTGATGGTCTTCAAGAAGGCAACTGGTTGAGGTTAAAGAGGTTTCAGAGTGTGAATGGATAATTAAGACAATTTGCCATCTGCCAAGCAGGAAAAAGAACAATCAAAATCGAATCATACACTCCAATGGGGTAGCATAGTAATAGCTGACAGCAATTATACCTGTTGTCCCAGTGATTATTATTTCATTAGGCTCAAGACTAAAATGATTCCTTTGCTTGTGTAGAGAGGAGTGTGGCTTCCGAGTACAGCAATCTCACGGTACATATGGACAGCTGCCATCCATTTATCACGTACAAGAAAAAGGATGTTACATAGAAGAAAAAAAGGAATTTTGTTAGTTTCTGTTGGAGAAACTCGTCTATATCTCTACCTTTAG
Source organism: Calonectris borealis (assembly GCF_964195595.1). Taxonomy (NCBI): domain Eukaryota; kingdom Metazoa; phylum Chordata; class Aves; order Procellariiformes; family Procellariidae; genus Calonectris; species Calonectris borealis. The sequence goes on along the minus strand of NC_134313.1, from coordinate 64,655,180 downwards.
TTGATCATTTTATTTATGTAAAGGTATTCGTAAACAGTTTTAAAAGCAGTCATAACCAGTAACATATTTAAAATTGAGGTCAGCTGGATTAATATTCAACCCTGATAAATTTGTAGTTTGACCTAGAACCATGTTCAATATCCAAAATGTGAAATCATTGAGCACTTGAGGAACTGAGACTTTTATACCAGGTATAAGCCAGACTTTACTGTGCATCATTAGCAGAAGCAATTTTTTCTGTGTCACAATTTAAGCTTTAGATTTATTGAAGGTGGAAACTCAGAAAGAGACTGCAAACTCATACATGTTGGAACAAAGGGAAAGGCTCCAAGAAATTTACTGAATTCAGTGCTTTTGAGAGATGTGTGGCTTTACAAATCAAATCTGTAAGCAATCTGTAACCTCATTGCACCAGAAAATCACAGCAACCATTGCTGGAAATAAACAACCACCAATGAATCATCATCTCTCCAGATGAGAGACATGGGACGAGCTGCAGATACACCTGAATGTGGGTAGAAGGATAGTAATTGCTGCTTATTCCTCTTGCACACTCTCCCAGGTTGGAAGGTATCTCTCGGATGGAGTTGGAGGGAAGGAAGTGGACATTAGCTCTGTGCATTAGTTTTGGTGCTGTGTTTAAATTGCCTCCTGGTACACTGTGAAAGTTATTAGCTATCTTGATACACCATAATATAGTAGATTATGTGGAAGGTAATATGATGCAACATGATATATCATTAATCTGTTATACCAGGTTAAAAAAATTAAAATATAAATAAACTTCTACCTTCACTGAATAAATGATCTTTGGAAAAGAATTCAGCAGATTAGCCACAATTTTACCACCTGGATGTCTCTAATGCAAAAATTAATGACTGGCTTTTGACCATTTGTTTTACAAGTATTCTGGCAAGTGCGAATACCTGCTACCTAAAACTAAAGGTGGGTTTTGGAAAATAACCCTTTTTCAGGCCAATTATCTTCCTATACAGCTTAAGAAAAAAGTTGTTTGTGAAAGCTTAGAACCCTCTTTTTTTTTATAGGTGTACAGATAATGGAACAGTACTGTCTAAATACTTATCAAGGCATCTACTGTATAAATATTAAATACTGATGAAGATTCTGAAGGAACCATTAAAGTTAAACCTACATTTCATACTCTGTACATGGATTTCAGATTCCATTCCAAATCTTAGTTGATAGAATTTGCCTTTACTGGTCTTCAATAAGGGTAATGTAAGGTTGTCATGTAAAAGGTCATGGGCCATCTTCTACACTGCAGAAAAACAAAAATCCTTCTCCTTTCAAGTACCATATCCAAGTAGCTGGCTTAGAAGTGGAGGGTATAATTAGGCTCCCCCTTTCTCAGGTATAGAATGTGTATATGTGTGTGTATATTTGCAGCATAGAGGAGAGAAGATATCCATTTACTTTTTAACCTGGAAAATTACGTGTTGCAATTTGTTTCAGTGTATTATTTAAGACTATTAAATATTTTATTTCCAAAGGTGTTTTTAGGATTCGTATGCTTCTAGTCTCTTAAAGGGGGTAGAAAGTTAAGGGGAGGAGAAAGGAATAAAAACATATGGAAGCCAAGAAAGAACCACCTGTTTTGACCTGCTGTTCGAACACACAAATCTTACTTCCCTACAGATCAATTTTGTTAGTAAATTGTTTACTTTCTCATATAATATTTGAACCAGGTACCATTCAGAGGATGTATTCAATAAAAACTTCTAAGCATTGACTGCTCGCTTTTGTGTGTCCTGTAAAGCGATCTTACATCTCCAAAATAACTGTATTACTATATTAGAATCAGGAACTGCTCTCTCACACGCATATATTAGGGTGAAGTTATTTCAAATTTACCAGTGTAAAAATATTTGCCCATAAATTTAGTTTACTTATTTTTCCCTTTCACACTTCTTACATTGTATCTTAATGTACTAATTCTTTTCTGTCCCCTCTGCTGACACTAAGTAATGTATATATTTCTTGGTACAGAATGGGTTTAGTGTTGTCAGTCATTCAGGTGATTTGATCATTTATAATCAAACAGCTTTGCGTGTTTATAAAACATTTCAAAAAGAAAAAGTAAAGATTCTACATTAGATTCGATACAATATCTTTCTTTTGTAACTTTTATAGTCAGTTTTGTGGCACTGATGATGCTAGTCTGTTTTTCCCTGCTTAATTTAACCTAAGACTTTGTTCTTTTTCTTTTTTACATTTGCTTCTGTTACATCACACAGATTAATTACTATTGCTAATTAGTGCAGATTTAGTTTCTTTTTTATTGGTTTATATCTCTTTTGTTTCAATGATCATGAATAATTCTTGCAGCCTGCTTTAATAGTTCTGCAATGCAAAAATGTAGTCCTGCTCCACTATAACAAATTTCAGATATCTTTCCCTCAGTCATCAAGGAGGTGGGGGGAAATCTGTGGAAAAGGTTGTAACTGAAGACAATCTCTTTCTCATTGTTATTATTAATAGGTAAATGGTTTATTCTTTTATATTAACTACCAAGTGCATGAGAAGACACTGAAAATCTGTGAGGTTCATCTTGGAGAACGTCTGCTGAGATATCCAGGCAGTTATTTGGTAATAGACACAGAAAATACTTCATAGTAGTTATGATTGCCTCTGAATTTTCACATTTTTTTAATCCTCACATCTATATTGTCAATACCAGCTTTTGGCAATTGTGATTCCTGGGCACTTGACATCTCATTTTTATCCCATTTATTTAGCTTGAACCCTTTCAATGGGATATCTTTTTTACTTAAGAAGATAGAACATGATTAGGAAAACAGTGAGCCAAGCAAGATCATAAAAATTATCTGTCACTGTCATTATCAGTAGTTTTCAGTAAGTCACAAGGACCTGTGTTTTTTTCTTTTACAACACCCAGATTATCCATATGTGTTTTATATTACATTTACATATTCAAAATCCCATGTAAAAATCCTTTGCCAAATTTATTTTTCCAAGGGATTTCTAACCTTTCACTTGTTTATAATCAAATCATTATTAAGTGGTCATTGCCTCAACGCTCAGCTGTTGATAGGGCATAAATCAGATTGTGCACTTCTGCTCTCTAGGAATTAGGCATTGCTCTTAGAACCAGCAAAATAATACTTATACATCTAAATTTAAACCTTGTTTCCAGAAATGTGGGTTTGTGTGCTGGAAATTAGTGTGAGAAGTCACTGTGAGCTTTTGTGGAAGAGGAAGGTGATTTTATCTACAAAATCTCTAGGAAAGTTGATTTTATCCACTCTTACTCCCACACCCACAAACACTAAAACATGTAAATCCAACTGCTGTAGACAGGATCACTTGTGTGCAACACATGACAAGAGATGTCGGCTGTCAAGCCCTCACTACACCTCCTGGTTTTCTCTTGATTGGTGATGAAAAACTGATTTTTGTACAGATATTATATACCCTCTGAGACAAAGCTTTTACTACAGCGTGATCTTTTCATCTCAGAATTTTACTTCTCTCAGCTTCCACAGATTTTTATATCTGTGTTGCCTACGATAGCTGGGTAGCTAAGGACAATGTGCACACAGGAAATGTGCTCTCAGAGCTTGTCTCAGGGCTGTCAGCAGCCACCAAACAAATGTATGTGTATATGTAAAAACTTTGTTAAAGCATTTGTTAAAGCTCCACCAACTGACATAGCTCTTCATTTCATTTTTTCTGATTTCTGCTCCTGTCTCAGCTGTTTAACTCTCTTTCAGTCTGGTTTGATAACTGGACTAGATTTACCTTGTACAGATTTGCTAGCATGGATCTGAATTAATGGATCTGAACTCTTGTCTGGCCACCTTAGAACAGATCTGCAAACTCTGTACCATCTAGATCCTGGCCTGAATTCTGACTGGATTCTTATCCTTTCTCATGCTTTCTCTGGTTTCTAAATTCAGCTCATATTGACTAAATTCTGGGTTTCAGGCTGAATTCTACTAAGTCCTGAGGGTTGCTTCCTCTTCAATTATAAGACAAGTTATTATGTTCTCGTCCTTCTTGCTTGGACTGTTTGATTCCAAAAAGAAAATTAACTGACTTTTCTGAGATGAGTGAAACGGAGGGAGCAAATACCCACTAGAAAAAGTGAAAACGTAAGTAGAATTTGAAGTTCCACTAAAGAGCATTGTTCATTATATAGAGTTATGATCTTCGTAGGTTTCATTTCACATTTCTTCTTGTTATTACTAGTGGTTTTAATTCTTCTTGCAGGAGGTGGAATTCCTAATAGAAGATTGCTTATTATGTTAATTCATTATCACATTACTCAAAATCCTCACACTTTCTTGAATTTAGCCTTTTAAAACTTCTATGAAGTAGCATGAATGTTATTATCTTTACTTAACAGATAAGAAATTGAGACACATAAATCAGCTTAGGAATTTGTGAGGATATTAGGAACAGAAATGATGCCACATTAGACGCAACAAGACCCTGTCACCAGAAGTTCATTCCTCTTTGGAAATTAGATTAGTTGGAGTAATTGGGCCCTGCAGTCTTTCCTGTTTCTAAATATTGATGATATAGTAAAGCTTGCTTTGAGTATACCCTTATTCTTCAGTCTTTCCACTTATCAATTTTGCCTGAAACACAGTCAGAGTGGGTCAGATGAACTCTTACCAGGGAAGAGTGACTCCCGTAATGTAACCTCTTTATAGTTCTGTTTCTATAACTAATCCTTTGTTTCTTGCGGCAACAATAAAAAGCTGATCAGTAGAGACAAGGGAGAAACCTAATTGTGAGAAAATAACTGCATGGCTAGTGGGATGGGTATACCAGAAAAAGAAGAAAGAAACAGAAGGAAAGTAAAGAGCAATACATAAATAAAGAAACAAAACATTAGCAACTAAGAGTTACTGAAGAAGTAGACAAAGCTCAAATTTTCTGCCTCTAGGAAGAAATGTGATAGCTCCATGGGATGAGTATGCATGTAAATTGTGATACAAAGTTGTAAACCAAAGAAAATACTTTGTGTGTAGCCTCAGTTTTTATGCATCTCAGAAATCCTCCTGAACTTAATTTGACTTTTTGCTCTCCTCATTTTGAAAACATCCTTTTTCTAATGTAGACTGTTCTTTGACACATGGAAAAGCTCTAGTCTACGTGTCTAGGCATAATTCAGTTTTGCCTTGGCTTATGCTTATCTTAACAATATCACAGTTGACAGTTTTCCTTTCTGTGATTTATACCTGTGTTTTGGGCTTTTTATTGCACCATGGTGTGGAGTTGGTGACAGAGACAGGCTAAATGAGTTTCACGCAGCTTCCATATCTGGAAGTCTACTCTATTTTCCACTCAAAAAATGTTTCCAAGGCCCAGACTTCTTTATTTTTGTAGATAACAGAATGAACATCTCCAGCATCAGAACTATATTTCCGTCTCTCCCAGCCTATCAGCCTCTTCTGCCACTTTTTCTCAGACTTTTAGCGTTAGAAGAAAAGGAAACTGAATGCTTATTTTACCATATTCAATTCACTTATTCTATTTTTCCATTTTGTCTATGCATGTATAATTTCCTCACAGGAAAAATACTTAAATCACGTTGTCTTTTAAAACAAATAATAATATTTTAAAAATTATGAGAGACTAGAAAGCCTCTACATGTTGTGTTTGAATAGACTACCATGGTGAAGAACAACATGTATGGTGGTAGGTGTGTATTGGGACATTTGAGTCCTAACCTGCATGAGCACTTACTACAGATGTGTGAGGAAGCCTGGTCTGCTTTCAGGTTTGTAGAAGAATTTGTAACCAGGTTCTCTGGTTTTCTCATGAAACTGCTGTGATACTCTGGGAACTTCACTAATGCAGGTCATGTCCCTTCATTTTACTACAAGCTTAAAGTCAGCTTTAATTTTCACAAAGTTCTTATTTAGAATAGAATAGCATAGGATAGCATAGAATAGAATATAGAATAGAAAAGAATATAGAATATTGGAAGGGACCTACAATGGTCATCTAGTCCAACTGCTCTGACGGATTCAGGGCTGACTTTCCCCTTTCCTATGTGCTACCTTCTTTCCATCTGAGTGTCATTTTCTAACATTCCTTTTATTTAGGGTGGCAGGCAGAGCTCTTACTGTATGTATATCTGTTTTTGAAAAACTTCCTTGTGTCGAATTAGCACAGGGATGAAATTAAGTATGTACTCAGCATGCATCCCTGAGGCAAAAGCAAAACTGCTGGTGCTTTAGCCCACTCTTGTACCTTGATTTGAAACCTATAGATCATTTCAGTTAGGGTTGAAATTGTCTAGTGCTTATGGTGCTCCAAGGAATACCCCACAATCTCACCCTTGCTTCACATCTGGACCATACCTGGATCCCAAGGTAAGGAGGGGAAAGGTAGCATCCACTCTGGTAAGAGCTAACCCTGTCCAGAGTAGATTGACCTTGCTACACAGTGATTGACCCTTAGTCTTCTCTGAGACCCCCACATTGAGGGACCAGAAGCAAATGGGGAATTTGTTTGGCAGACTAGGCATATCCTGTACATTTATGTTTAGTCTAGCCTGTACAAAATCATAATTAAACAGTATGACACAGCCATTGTTTAAACAAATGAGGTTATGCCATTTTACACCAGGTTAAAATACGGTAGAGTGTGCCAGATCATTCCACTGAGACTGAATTGTGACTGCATTGTACTGTGCATGGTATGATCACTTTTCTTATATTTTATATTGCAAGGGACTTTGACTTTGTGGGTATAGTAAGTGTAAATCTATTAATTCTAGTACTTAATCTGGTCAGAGCCAATATATTTTGTAGACAGTCTGTGTTTGAGCTTAATTCTTGTAATTATTTAGAGTGGTATAACTCATTGCAGGCAGAGCGTGCAAGTCATGTAGTTAATCTGGTTACAGCTCTCAGTGCAGTCTATACAAATCACACATCACAACATTTTAATTACATTGTCACTCTGCATTGCATAGAGTTTGTGAAAAATCTCAAGGTTATTTAAGCCTTAGTTAATGATAGTAAAAACTTGTGCCTTTTTTGCCTGGACACAAGAAACCTAGTCTCACCTAATGGGTTAGGAAATGTACTGATTTTTTTTTTATATGGGCAAATTAAATAGAACATTATCATTAGAAAGCAATGCTCCCAAACTGTGAATACAAATTTCTTAGCTGCAAGGACCGAAGGCCCACATATTTAAAAATAATTTTGGAAATGTACGCTAGTAAAGTGATTGTTGCTGAGAGAAGCTTCTTTGATGTTTTACGCTAGAGGCCAAAATCTAGGGGCTGAATTTGAATGTCATGATCTAATCCATATGGTAGTGCTGTGAAGTACACACAGGTCTCAATGTCTGGAAGGTTTATGGAGGATTTTGGAATCTTGCTGTTTGTGTGTGCAGGAATGACTAATGTGCATGGACAGCAGACATGTAAAAAGTTTTTTAGTTTTCAGGGTTGCTTGCAAAATCAGAGTGCAATTCTGACTGCTCAGAGGTCAGTGCACCAGTAGTGACAGTCAGTTTTTACACAAAACAAAGTGAAACATACCAAGGTAACAGCATTCCCTCGTAAAAACAAAATGCTGTTTCTCAAAAGAAGAATAGTGTTATTTTGCAGTCTGGCTGACACCTCACCTTTTTCTACACTGTTGGGTTTTTTTTTTTTCTATTTTAAATACTCCAAATTCAAATACTGAAGAGTGATTAATGAAGAAAAACTAAATTTAGGATATGCAAAATGTTACAGAAAACTTCTAATGCTCATCTGCTATATCAGGGAGATGCATAATATTTTTAGATTTTTTTTTTTAAATCATATATAATCTGTTACTACTCCCTAAAATGTTGATTGAAATAACTGAGAGATTTATGCTATTTGTACCTGAGATTCATATTTCTATGAGTAAGGACACCAGTTCTGTGATAGTTGCTTAGAGTTCTATTCATGTTCAGATCCTTTGTTTGTGCGACTTTTGGAATGGTCGTATTCTTTTCTGAAAAGGAAAAGGAGCACACAATTCCCTTATATAGTGGAGCACTCCCTGAACAAACACCCATTCAATGGATGGTGTTTTTTATGAAATATTGCAATTTATATTACTGTATGGCTTAAACCTCAAAATATAGACCAAAATAATACTGTTTTGACATTGTGTGAACACAGCAAAAACATTTTTTTTCTCCCATAAAGCTTACAAATATAACATAAAAGGTAGCAGACAGGATATCAACAAGAGGAGTGAAAGGAGATAGTGAGAATGTATTGATCAGCATGAGTGATCTCAGCACATCAAAAGCTATGTTAGCTTTTTCTCAGCTGTCATAGGAAAGCAGTCTACTAAAAGGAGATACAAAAAATGGTGGTGAGTCACTCAGTGAATGTTTATAGGGAGTTTCTCTTAAATCACAAGGACATTATGACAAAGCATGCAGGGATTTGGAATAAATGATCAGTAAGGCTAATGTCACCGGCTAATTTAAAAAAGGAAAAAGGACTCGGCATAGAGAATGAGTAGTGAGTAGGAAGTAGGGACACCCCATGCCCGAGAGAGTCTTTGTCCCCAGGTGGTATCACTGGCAAAGATAGCCATCAGGTAGAGCTGCAACACCCACACCTACCGCAGAAGGGTCTGCAGGCGAGGGGGTGTGCACCTGTAACCTGCCTGGCACAGTGCGTGGGAGGCGTGCACATAACCCTGTGAGCAAGCATGTGTGCGTGTGTCTGTGTGCGTGGCTAGACCTTCTTGGGATTAGTCATGAAAGGGTGCTAATAAACATCTACAAAATTTAAACATTTTAAGACACTTTGTAAGTGTCTTCTTACTGTGGTTTATCTGTTATATCACTGATACTGATCCTGTATGTATAGCTCACTGTTTGCTGGTTGATTACATATCAATAACAAATAAATAAATCTCTTCAATCTTGATTTGTTTTAAACCATGTGCACTAAGAAGTTTTTCCCTGTGCCAGATGTTAGCTAGGAATAGTTCCCTACGGGTAAAGCAAAGATTGAAAACTGAACGGAAGAGGATCTTGGCTAGCTCAGGAGGAAGATTTTGGGTGGTGGCTGGGAAGAGCGTGCCTGGCAAAACTTAAAAGAAAAGGAAAGTTTGGAGTACTAAGAAGAGTTAAAGATTTGAGGATGAGATGGTAAAAGAGACAAAGACATACTTGCACTCTGAGGACAGAAAGGGACATCAGATTGAAAAACAAAGGAGAATAACACTGTAGCAAATGAGAGGTGTACAGAGGAATTTAGGGGATGCAATGGGACTAGTGGCAGGTGGATGGTTTGTAAAATAAGAGTAGACACAATAGATTGTGTCTGTGAAATAATTGAGGGAGAATATGTGGAATGAGAGGGGAGGGAGAAGCAAGTCACAAAGAAATCAAAGGATATATTTTTTTTTTAATTTCTGCCACTGACCAGTGGGATCCTAGTCAGAGAAAGATACAGTAACAGGATATTTGAAAAAAAAAAAAACCCAAAACCCAACATCACACAGTTTCAGAGGGGAGTTGATGTAAAGAAAACTTTGTAACTCACAATCCAAGATTCAGTTATACTGGAGAAGTGTACTTACTTAGAAGATAGGCCAAAAAGAGGAGAAAATGTATTTGAAATCCAGAATAACAGGAGAATTTTTGAAGACATAACATTACTTTATTAAAAAAAAAGTTTATTTATATAAAAATATTTATTTTAAAAATATTATGTGAAATATGACTTAGGCTCCTGTCCAAAGTATTTGGACATTTTTTTCCTAAATATGTAACCATATACTTTCCAGATTCTTTTGTGGTTCCGAAAAGAAATTCAGTCTATTTTACAAGCATCCTTTTCAGCTCATTGTCTCACATTTTTTTTTCGTTCTTTTGTATATTTGACCTCTAAGAAGTGGTATCCTGTTTTTCTTATCTGATAAGTTTTAGTTGAATGACATATTTATGCCTTCTCTATATAAGATATAATATCAAGTTAGAAATATATACATTCTGTAACATGTTTATTGTCATCTGGGATTTATGGCAAAAAGGAAAGGAGGAAGTCTGGAAAGCAACTGTTTTTTCTGAATCCCACATTTGACAATTCAGTTTTTGAACAAGAACAGAGATTTAAGAGTTTACAAAGATGACAATTGTGGTTGATATAGTTCATACCTTTTTTGAACAGTGACACTATGGAAAGCTAAATTAATGACTTGAGAGTGGCTTGAAGAGCCATGTGTCAAGGACACACTATATTCTAGGTGTCCTGAGAATTGTCTTCTGCCTTGTTTGCAATATCAGGTCTTGCTTGTCAAATTTCCCATACCAAAATCCTTAGAACTCTTGAAATCTCTGCACTGGATATTAATTTATTTACAGGTATTTTTCATTATTTGTATTAATTTTCCATTATATATATGACCTCTTATTGAAAACCATGCCCATATTACAACATTTTACTATATAAACCAGTGTTAATAAAAAGGAAAATGCTTAAGTGGGTGGATGAAGGGAAGAAGAAAGTAAACGTAGGAGTTGTTCCCCAGTAAGAAATAAAAAAGATCTGTTCATCAATTTGCGCAGATGTGGTGTGTAAAAGGAGAAAATGTGTTCCGTGTAAAAGGTTGTTGTTTTAAGTTCTGAGATTTAAATGACAAAATAAAGCTATAGACTGAGGCAAATTCATATAAATTGAAACTGCAGAAAGTATCTGTGGGAGGAGACACTATGAAATGTGGAAGTATTTTGCCCGGTGTTGCTAACAATCAAGAAACACTAAAAAAAGATGTGGTTTATTTAGCTACTTTAAGAACAACCAATATGAAAAAACACAATTGACAAGTACTTTGACCAGTAATGAGGAGCACTGTAGTGGTAGCAGTAACTAAGTATTCTTGAAAGACTGACAAGAACTGATGCATATTTGAAGGGAAGACATAAATATTTTGGTGTAAGGAAAATGCTTTGATAGGTATTTCATGTATTATAACTTCAAAAATATTTTCACTCTTGTGAATATAAAATAGGAATCTATCAACCTTAATCAAATTAAGATTTTTATTGCCTAGTCAGTAAAAACACATCTCTCTTATTATGTTACCTCTCTGAATGGAGTCCTAGAGAAACACTGTCATGTATGCACTTCATACAGTCATACAAAATGTCTTTTTGTACACAAAATCTGTATTTACTAATAGAAATATGTGAAACTGGAAAAAATGACTTCAAGGTTGTTCCAAATATACCTCCTGCTTTGCATTACAGTTATGAGCATAAGTTAAGAAATTTAAATGCTTTAGATAGTGGATATCAAAGTACATATATAATGTTTTAACTTTCTATGTTTTAGTGTTAAAATACCTAGAAGGTAACTCTAAAATACAAATATAAAAATGCACACAAAAAACTAGAGACCACAGTGAGGTCCCAAGATGTTGAACTAGTTCTACAATTTCATGGCCAGCTACTTTGAAAACAAAACAAAATCAAAATTGGCTGTATTGCCACATATTGTCCTTTTCAACACTTCCAAGAAGGAAGTCTATAGTTCATGGTTTTCTGAAGAACTCTGTTTTATCTGGTCTCGGAAACTCTCCTCTTGAAGCATTAAATGGAACAATACTGTGATGTCAGGGGTTCAGTATTAAAAAGGATGAATTAAGTGTTTGACAATAGGGATTTAGTGATTTTAGTAGCACTGGAAAGAAGGTAAGATTGAAAGTGCACTTTTATCAATCAGTACATATGGTGTGTTAAAATCTGATGGACTGACTGGCTTGAGGGAGTATTACGCTGAAAGAAACAAAGTCCCTTTCACTTGTAGCATTTAGTCAACTAGTAAACTCTATGAACCATTAGATCTACTGGTTATTAAAGTCAGTCTTACCAGGAGTAGGATTTTTTGAGGCTATGTATTAGAGACAAATAGAACTCAGCTTTGAAGTGTTTGGTCATGTTTTTGTCATGATAATAAAAAGATACATCTGAACTTACGTCTGCCTCCTAAATTCTCTGAAAACCCTCTTGCATCCTTCTGTCCTGACATCCTTCCCCAAATTATACACCTTCTTGAAGTAACTCAACACAACCGCTGTGGCTTTAAAATAAAAAGTCCAACATAACGTGAAGTTGGCAGTTGACATCATCTGCTCAAGACTACCATACAACTTCATAAATCTCCTGAGATTCACCCATTGTAAATGTTGAGCTGTGGGACTGGTAAATTTTATGACTGCACACTTCCAGCTCATGAATTCATAACTAAACATTTGCAACTTGCAAATCTTATTTAAGAACTGTGACCTTAATGTGTGAAGAATTCATGCACTATAGTGACAGCAGAAAAACTTTGCTGATTACAGCGGAGTCTAGCCTATTGCATTTGGCTCTAAAAATCTTAGAGCAGAGGAGGGTGTTTTATTACTGAAGTTTCAGTGCAGTTAAATTATTTGCCTGGGGTTTATATGTAATAAAAATTCAGATGATAGTAGTTTTAAGGCAGAGATGTTGGCTGAATGTAGGCTTAGGTATAAGCATCAGTAGGCTTAGGCTTAGGTATAAGTAAACATCATAAACAGTATTGATTATATTAATATTTATCATGATTACCTGGTAACTATTGCTAACCCATAAGATACAAATTCCTATGTTCAGCTATTTAAAAAGTAGGCCTAAGGATATGATAATAATCTGTTAAGTTATTTGCATAAGGTTTATGAAGAACTATGTGTTTAATCAAAACTTGAATCAGAGATAAGTTTTTTCTGTTGTTGGTATGTTGATATGTTACAGTTTTACATGTTCATGCAGAATATTTCATATTCCAATTGAGGTGAGGCTAGGTATGCCACAATATCTAGAAACAGGCTACTTTAGAAGGATTTATGAGGTACTATCAAAAGTAAAGAACTGAGATGAGCATCAGTTGTAAAGAACTTCCTATTCACCATCTTAACCAAACAAGCAAAACAAAATCTGAATAAAACAGCAGTTCAAAGCAGTTCATAAACATAGATCAATTTCATGCACAGACCTTTGCATTTGTAAGAATCAAGTCATGAGTTCAAGATTTTGTCTTTACCAAAGGATTTACTTTGCCCTTGAAAAAGTTTCCCTTTGCTTCCCAATGTTGCACTGAGCCCAGGCTCTTTCTAAGTTTAGCCAAGGGTGGACTGGAGGCTCTTCAGCCCCTGGATCTGGGCCAACAATGAATGCCTACCCATTTGGTTTCCACTGAATACGATTTTTCCTGTCCTTTGACATAAGAAAATGAATCTTCACTGACACTTGTGGAAAGCGGCTTTAGGAGGTAGTAATGCCTATTCAACCCATTTTATTCTTAATAAATAAAGGCAAGGGGAGAATGAAGGCATCTTCATGTCTTTGTGTTTTCCACAGTACTACCACATATTTGAAGGAGAATGTTAATCACTATGTCAAAGCCCTGTTTTTTAATTTGTCAGAGAGGCTCTTAACTATGGGTTTTCAGATAAAGTAAGAGTTAAGCACAGAAAGCTTGATAAGCCAAACCTGAATCAAACTCAAGACCTTTCTGGGTTTTAAATAGCCTAGATCATAATAGAATTAGTTATAAACTGAAACTTCACTAGTGTCTTGCATGAAGACAACTTTTTCTGAGGTTAAGTCTTTCTCAATTAATGCCAATATTGCCTTTCAGGAAACAAGCTCTAAAATGACCACTTTTATGAGTAGAAGTAATTCTAATTCTTGTTTCTAACGCTTTAGGTTTACAGGATTTCAGATACATAATACTAATAAGCAAAATATTATAAGTGACAAAGTGTATATTTGTTAGGCAACAAAATAATATTTTGATATGGTTATGATTTATGAGAGAAAAAATTGCAAATGTTTCAGAAATGTGTTAAAATGTTTTTACTTTTGTTTGTACAACCACTCAATTATGGTTTGAAGATAAGTGCTACTGTTATTGGGCAACACTTGAAATTCTTGGATATCTCTTTCTTTTCCTGGACAAAAGGGATAAAAATATCAGCTGCATGCCAAGGTGAATTTCAATACATTTTTACATGGGTTGTTTACTGCTGTAGATTTTCTTTGACCAGTATAATGCTTGGCATAAATTGAAGTGATTGTTCTGTATTGTACTCACCATCAAAGTTCCCTCAGTCTCTCAATAGAAATTGGGTTTAGACACGAAAATAATCTTTCAATGAAGTTAATTTTGCTGAGAAAATTAAAAAAAGAAAGAGTTTGGGTCAAGACTTCTGACTGTCTTTTTGTATTAATACGGTATTGCTTACTTTTAAACGAGTTTTTTTAAAAAAATTGTTCCATATTTATAGATACAGTTTCTAAAACTTTGTTGCCATCTAACTCACTTAAAAGAATGTCTGAGAAATAAGCCTCTTAAAAGAACACATTTTCTCTAGGCTACCCTAAACGTACTGAATAATTCATGGAAGTCATTGAAATAAACACAATAAAGAATGAAGCAGTTAAACAAATATACACTTCTCTGAGTTCTGAGTTTATATATTTAACTATTGGCTCTGTGTGCAAGATTTGGTCAGTGAGACAGGGAAGTAATGTTAGGGAAAAAATGTACTTAGAGGATTTTTTTTTTTTATGTGTTAGTTTAAAATATAGTAAACAATTGAGGACAGAACCTTTGAAAGGTCAGTGAAAATTTTAGAAGACTATCTTGTTGACTGGAAGCATATTAAGCAAATCATAACGTGGTTTTGATGGTCTTCCTCCTGGTGCTAGTTCTGAGGGACCTTTGTTGTATGCGATTTGCTGTTCCCAAGTTCTGCAGGGCTGTTTAGCCAAGACAGAGCCATGGCTGGGAAATGCAAGGAACAAATGGTATTCTACATCTTTGCATATCACTCCCTTCTCAATGGTGTGTGGGCAAAAAGATGGAGCCATGGCCTTTACCCAGCTGCCTTTTAGGAACCTAACTGAAGTAAATAGAGTCCTATGAAAGTCTGCTTGAAAAGAAGGCAAAATGTTCTCTTTAACGCTTTTATGTGAAGCACATATACATATAATTCAGAATTAATGTCCATCCATCCGTATGTCAGTTATCACAGAAGTGCTGACCATAAGGTTTGTTAACAAACAATTTCCAAGATGAAATAACTTGCAGGCAACTTTTAAACAAATTTGAATAAAAGCTAAACTCCTTTTGAGGAGTAAATAAATTATGGATTAGATTCTAGCGCAGTAATTATTGTGTATAGTATTAGCTATATACAATATGTTTCTTGCCTTGTTTGAGAAAAGATATGGTTCCCAACAGCTGTTAAAGTCTTTAAGATTCCCAGTAACAACTCTACATTTGCTTCAATAGGTAAAAAAAAACAAACCAAAACAAACCAAAACCCAACACCTTCCCTCTTATCCTCAAGCCAGAATCTAGCTCTATGAATTTTACTCTGCCTACAAAAAATGTGCAAGATTCCCAAATTCTTTTCTCATTCTCTTGTTTTTCCCATATTTTCATATTTTAGGAAAAAACCCAATAGTCAAACAAAAATGAACAACAAAAAAACCCCATGATGTTTTATTTTGTTTCCAAAATAAAGTTAAGCTGTTAGCTTTTTTTCAGAGTAGAAGGGAATGCAAAATTCTCCTTGAAATTGTAATAATATTATCATTTTAACCTGTTCCAAAGTTAATTTTAGTGCTAGCATATTTATCTCTGTGAAATTTTCAGTTACACTAAAGTCACGTCAGTATCTGCTTTTTTATTCACTGATTTGTTTTTTTTTTATTTTTTACTGGTGCAGTGATTTACTAGTGTAGTGGTATCAGGTAATTACCTGGAGAAAATGGATAAATATGTTTACTATAAAAATTCTTTCCATCTTGATTTGTGTTACATGACCTGTTTAATAAAGTAATGTTCTTGAGATGAGACGTGTTAATGCTGGAAAAAAACCAAACCTTAACACTGAAGTAAACCCAAGATTTAAACCAAATCATCTTCCAAGTGAAAACATTGAAAAATATTAAGGATGGTGTCACATGTAGGAATGCTTTCAAGTTTTGTATTTTTTTCTCTAAACACTGCAAATTATCTGTAGTTATTTTGCAATAGGCACCCGTTAATTTAAAATAATGGAAATATGTCCTGATGACATACATTGTAAAAGTAATAATAATAATAGCCCAACTCATTTGTTTTTTTCTTTCAACGTTCAGAACTCACAATTGGAGCAACAACAAATTAGGCAAAATGCTCGGTGTTTTGATGAGTTAATCATGCACACCATAACATCATTTTCAAATTCCTCTATTCAACTGCAGACAGAACATGTGTTAGTTTTAAAAATGAGCTATTTTTCCTGTGCAAGTTCTTCAGCTAAAATATATACCTATTTTATTGCTTTGAACACTATAAATATATAAGCCAGAGTTTTCTGTTATGAGCACAATCACTCGTGGAACTGGAGATGAGGTCATAGATTCCTTGCCTCTCTCTTAGCCTGCTATAAAATAAAATAAAATATTCAAAGGTGAAAGTACCTGAGTGGGAATGGATGCACCAGAGCACAGTCCTCACCTTACACACACAGAGGCATACATTCTAGGAAACAGGTCAGTTTGGCAGTATGCAAACCATTCAGATTTGGACATTTAACTATGGGTATGTAGTTTCTGATCCAGCTGCTGTGAAAAGAAGGCTTGAAACCAGATATAGGTGCAGTGGTGAACTTCACCTGCTCTTGATATCCCTGGAAACCTTTCGTCTCTCACAAGCTCTTACATTTGCAAACACCTAGGTTTTTTACAAGTGGTAAATATGGAAAAAGAATTAGTCTAACACAAATGTTGCCAAAATTAGTCTTCAATATAGCAGGCTTAATGTGAGATAATGGTCCTTGAAAGCATGAAGACTGGGAATGGTGACCAAAGTAAAAGACAAAGCAAAGTGATTAGACCAGGAGTTTTCCAAATGATGTGGAAATAATTTCCTAAGTGTCACTATGATTTTCTGTGATGATCAAAATCTTCCACTGGCTGAAAACTTTTATTAGGAGTACTAAAGAGAGATGATCCATAAGAATATTTTAATGTACTGCTTCTGTATAATTTCTTCTTTCACTTCCATGGGGAGAAATTTCTACTTCATTCTAAGAGTTCATAGTCTTAGTTTTATCGCTTGTTGGCTGCATCATAGGCTAACTGGGAATATTGTTGGCAAATCACAGAGTTTAGGAGTGGTGAACAGCTTCCAGAGCACATTTAGCATAGCTTTGAGTGTTATTTCTTGAGCTTCATGATTATGATGTACACAAAATGTCCCAACTCAGTCCAGTTTTGCTGCTTTCCTTCTTCCTGGAATTTCTCTGTTGCCTCCAATAAACATGCAAATGTTGGACTGGAAGAGACCATTTTATGGTATTTTATTTTTATGCTTTATACCTACAAATTCGCTACAGAGGAGGCTTTACGTAACTTCACCCAGAGGTCCCCAACTTTGTGCTTTGATCTTTTCTAAATACAGCTGTTAAGCAGTATAATTATTTTTTTCTCTCCATTGTCTTAACATGGGATCCTTATTGCCACTAAATAAAAGCACCAGAAACAGACAATACCATAGGTACCACAGTAAGCTTCATTGTCATTTAGACTTCTAGGCTTTGTTTCTTTCTGATTAAACTCCTTCTGTTATATTATTAGTACAAATCAAGTGTTTGTTAAAGTTTTTATCTAGAGATAACTTATTGAAAAATGTTAGTTCAGAAAGACATTAAAGAGTACAAAGATTATATATTTAAAATTATTGTTTCTTAATTGTCTTTTTGATCCTGATACAGCCCTTGAAATTACAATAGGTGGCATTCATTTATTCTGTTTAACATGTAATTGATGCTTTTTGTTTACAGGTGCTGTATCTGGCTTGGATCATTACCACTGAATCAGTATCTCTCATGGCAACCTGTGTTATAAAAAATCATAATTTAAAAGAACTCTTTACAGCATAATTTTAAATTCTTTAATAAATGACACGTGATATAGCCTCTGCCCATTTCCTCCTTCAAGAATTATACTATGGTAAATACCTCTGTAACTCTTGAGAATTATAGCTCCTTTATTTTAAGACAAGCTTAAAAGGTTTTTTCAAATCATAGATTTAATTTTCTGAAAACAGCATACAGAAAAACTCAGGGAAAGAAATTCAATGGGTAAGATTACATCCATAATGACACCTGACACCCAGTCGTATTTGGCAAGGTTATTCTGACTACTTTTACAATGAAAGTCAGGATTAAGAGGAGAATTTCCAGACAGATGGTTTTAATCTGATTTATATCAAGTACTGTTCTTGTGGTTTAGACAATTACCTAAGTAAGTGTAATTAAATACTTCACTGGCATCTTTTATTTTTTTGTGGCCTAAAATTTTCTAAAGGAGGTGCCACATCAAAAAACTGACATGAATTTTCTTCCAAGTAGAACTAAGACTTTTTGTGATGGGAAAACATCTATTTGTTCATTTTTTAACATCTAAAGTTCCCTTTTTTAATTAGATCCTGGAGATCAGATGACTAAAATTGCCATACACTGCATGTGTCTGAAAGTAGCTGCTTGAGAGTAAGAACTCTACATCAGGCATTTGGTCTGTAACCTACCACAGCCCTAACGTTACTCTGCTTTCTGGTCAGCCAGTTTAGCTCTTGTACCTGGCTTCAAGTAGGTAAACAGTGTAGGGTGGGGTTTTGTTTGTTTGTATACAAAAAATTACTCCATCTATTTTTAGAAAGCAACATCTCAAAATGTTCAGATGGTCAGATGAACACTTGATCCTTTAAAGACCTTTTCTGTTGTATGTATATACTGGTACTGAAAATATACGGTAACTATAGTAAGAAAGAAATGGATCCTTATCTCTCCCTTTGTAACATGGATTATACTTTTACTTTAAATAGAGTTGTCAAGACTTCACTGGTTTTTTGTTTGCGTTTTCAGTGTGGTGAATTTTTAAATAGCTGAACTGAGTACAACACTACTGTGAAACTCTGAAGTGATGTATTGGGGTTATAATGAGATTAATTCAAAAGTTCCCACTTTAGAAATTTCATTGTACAAATCTCTAGATTGTGAGATAAATTAACCTGTAAAACAGTATTGGGATCAAAGTTTTGTGAATCAAATAGTTGTTTGTTTTGTTTTTTTTTTAATTCTGCTCACATCTATTTATTTGATGCAAGTTCAAAATCAGTAACATTTTAACATTTCCATTTTCACATGGAACATTTCATCCAATGATCTTTATAAATATTAATTTCTCAAATACCTCAAAATTCATATGAAATATGCATTATGTTACCCAGATGCTGCTGGTTTTATGCGCTTATGTGATAAAAATCTAGTAAAGAGCATCCTCATGGAAACAGATGAGAGACAGATTAGCAGGGCATTATGCAGTTGTTAGGAAGGAAAGAGTTATTCTAGGAAAGGAAAAGATTCTGTTCCAGTGCCTATTGCGGTCTATACCTAAAAGTTTTATTTCCTGTGTGGGAATACAAGATGGGAAGTGATTTCTAGCACATTTGTAGCCATTAGAACAAAGGAACAGTCACTTCCTAACTGTAAACCTAGTGCTAGCTGTATCACCCATCAGAATAGAATGTACAAAGGAAAGTCCATATTAAAAAATCATTAAGGTCAAGACATGGATAAATTAAAACACAGTAGGGTATAACACTCTCCCCAGAGTCTTGCAGCAAATCAGTGATGAGAACAGGGCATTAGACAGAACAGGACTTACACAAAGGCATGTTTTTATTATCCAGGATCTCAGAAAATGCAAAAATAGCCAAAAGTTTCCTAATTTTTTTCGTCTCTGTCCCTGAATCTTCTACTGACAAGTCTGTCTACCAGGCTTTCAAAGCCAATGCAAATTAGTATTTTGAAGAAAGTCTAATAGCCAGAAGTGTCAATTATTTTATTAAAACTGTAAAATATGAGTTACAGTTAGTATGTTGTGAAAAGAGTGCAAAGCCTGAGAGGTATTTTTGTTTCCTTTCTTGTTGTTTTATAGGCCTAGAAGTTGTGCAGCTGTCCAATTGTTCTATTAATAACCATTTGACAACAGCAACCAGAAATGCTGCTAGTACACTTGCATTGGTATAATAATGTGGGTCACATAATTTACATATTAAAGTCCTTCAGGTGCGTTAGTAAAAGGTATGCTGATGACTCTTGTGTTCATCTCCTGGAAGATCTGTACTCTAGTGCTTGATCTAACTATATAGTGCTTGATCTAACAAATAATTGATGAGGAAATACTATATCCCATGTTTAAGTAACGTCAGACTGGGAAGTCTCAGAAGTTAGAGAATTCACATTTGGAGCTACTACTACGTCCTTAATTCAAACCAACAAGAGGTGTGGGGCCTTTGCTGTACTACAAAACAGACCTGAAAGGAAACTGTTAGCTTTATATTGTTAAAACAAATCATTAACACGAGATTTCCGATAAATAACCTTATTAGTTATAGAAACCTAAAGAAATATACAGATTCTAGAAAATGAGTTCTAAAGATGCAACCAAACATTGGACTTGTAATTTTGAGCAGTATTATAAGGTAAATGAATTATCTGCAGTGATAAATGTACTACTCTGGCCTAAAGTCAGTCTGATTCCACCTAAGATAAGGGTGGGATCTGATTGACAGAAACTCACTGTAGGAAAACAGTTCAATCTCAGGAGAAACACGAAAACTGGATTTGGATTGTTTTTTCCCCTTTTCCCAGACAGAATTCTTCTAGAACACAGTGTTTTCTTTGGAATTAAATCTATATGCTATATGGCAGTATTAGGAGGGATGAACTTTTATGAAGTTGGTTCCTCTGACTTTAAATGACCATCTTACTTCAGTAAGTGCAGAAAAAATTGTGTAAGAATCATCTGTTAGGCAGTGGTGGAGGGATACTAGCAAATATTTTTCCATGCAAGTTCTTCACACTTTTTGTAATTAAAAGAAAGAAAACAAATAATTAAAATGAAATGCCAATAAACTGAAACTATTCTATTCCTATATCTAGTTACCTATTTTCAGCCTTCTCTTTTACACGAGCATATGGAAAGGCGCATTCTG
Source organism: Calonectris borealis (assembly GCF_964195595.1). Taxonomy (NCBI): domain Eukaryota; kingdom Metazoa; phylum Chordata; class Aves; order Procellariiformes; family Procellariidae; genus Calonectris; species Calonectris borealis. The sequence goes on along the minus strand of NC_134313.1, from coordinate 64,634,092 downwards.
TAGTTTCCATCAATAAAATTCTGCTTCCTCAAAGAGCGGAGAGCTGTGTTTATCTGCTTGCTTCTTAATTATTCTTTATTATCAGAATACTTCACTTTTAATAACTTACTCTCCTTTGTAATTAGATTATCTCTTGGATTACACTGGAGTTTTCCTTTGAGGAATTATTTTTATTTAATTTCCTTGTATAATTAAAGATGTCTATGTCGTATTACACAACTCAAGTCTTTACTAGAGCTGGTAACTGGGATGTGGGAATGGTAAGAGATGAGAAAGTTTTGGTCACCTTTTTGTGATTTTAATTTACAATTCCAACACATTCATCTTATTAAATATTTATTATCACATCAGAAATATATCTCTGTGTATTTATTTTATAAAATAGTATTTTTCTTATTGATGCTTTCTGTCTTACAAACAGAAAGGCAGTAAATAGGAAGTCATTTTTTGAGAAGCAAAGAAATAAAGGCAGTAACTTGTCCTTGTAAATCCAACAGAGAATATTTTCCACAAACTTATGATAGTCACAGCTTGTACCTGAAAAATGAAAAAATATGTAATTAAATGTGCTGGATAAAACCAATGCCAATTTATTGTACTCTTTTGTGTAAATTTAGGATAAATTAGTTCTGTATTCGTTAATTCAAAGAAATTTTCAGGCCACTTTCAACTAAATGAAAGGAATGGTATGTAGTGTTTGATTTTCTTAGAGGTCATTAGCAGCATTCACCTAAAACAATGATAAAGGTTGCAGTGTTGCTATTTTTGTGATAATATATTAAGATTCTTCATTTTAAATAGACAAGGCATTACTTGAGTCCAGTATTTGCTTAATTGAATACCTTTGAATGAACAAATGGGGAAATAGGGAAATACTTTTAAAAGGAAATTATTAGTTGAAATAATCAGTACCAAAATGAGACAGCCTTAAATTGCTGGGGCTGTTGATGTGTATCTGTTCTTGCATATTTACTTATTTATTTAAATATGGCATCTGTTACCAGAAACAATGTGCTGATACAATGATATGGCATGCTATTTTTAGAGATCTGTGCAAAGTAAGATGGTGGTTTCCCAGTTAGGAAACGTTAATATCCCAGTTACTGATTTTATATGTATTCTCAAAACAGACTACAGACTTACATGTCACTAGAGTTGTCTCCTTAGTATTAAAGTATGCTGCTGCAACAGTACCAAAAAAACCCAACCCAAACCAAAGCAAAAACTATAAAGAAAAAAGAGTTTTATTGCCCGAGATATGTGAATTCAGTGTTTGACATAAATACGAAATAAAACAAACAAGGAAAATAGTTCCCCCCTACCAAAGATTGTTACGTGAAACCCAGAAAGCCACAAGTATTTATTTTTCTAGAAAGAATCTGCACTACAGCAGATTCAATTGGAAGTGTTTTAGAGATATTACTGAGAACTGCTGACATGAAATCTAAATATTAATTACCAGGATTGTTAGTCTTGTTTCACATGTTCACAGCTTTCATAGTCATGTGAGACATGTCCAGACCAAAATGAATGTAGTTTTTATTTGCATTCATGTGGTCAAATGACTTTTGAGAGTGTCAAACAAAATAAGATCAGGCATTTTCTTACTGGATGAACAGAATATATTTAGGAAATCTACAAAACTTGCAAGTTTGCATTCAATTTCTGATGAATCCAGAGATGTATATGTACCATCATCACTAATCTTGAAAACCAGAGGTTATTTTATAACTTTTTTTTTCTCCCAGATATGCAACATTAATGCTGGTAGAGATGAGATGAGATGAAATAGCTGCCAAGAAAGACCTAATTCTAGAAAGTCCCACAGAGCTGATTTATCTATGCTGAGTAATAGTTTAAACATGATTGTTCACAGGAAAAAAAAAAAAAAAAAAGAAAAGTGAAATTTTAGTTTCTTCTATGAATATATCTGAGTGCACTGTAGGGTTTGTTGTTGTTGTTGTTTGTTTTTTTAAATAGGATGGAAGACCGCAGCTTTTCTTTATTCAAACATTATATGTTGCATCATTTATGGCTCCTATTCCTCAGTTACACAAAAGTATATGCAAAAAATAAATATGAAGGAAATTAATAAAAGTGAAGGCCTGTTTTATTTATAGCTTTTGGGCCATTTAGACACTAATACTTCTCATGTCTGCAGACTGTTTTGGTAATGGCATATTTGATTTTTAGAGCAAAATCTTAATTTCTCTCCCTACCTTTTATCTGTAACTCCTTCTATATAGCTTGATACATCTGTGACTAGTCATATTAATCACTGTTATCCCAGAGAAAGTGTCGGGGTTTTTTAAGATTGTGAAAAAAGAGAAGATCTAACTACGTTAAAATATATACTTAATTTTTTTTTAATGTTGCATAGAGAGAACAATTATGAAATAGAAAAAAGCATAAGTATTTTAATTTCTGTGGTGTTATTGCCTCTATTTTAAACATGTTAGACACCAATTTAATTTTATTCCCATATCCAAATTTACGTCAACAGCAACAAGATTTTTTTTCCTGTAATGAAATGTGTAGAATACTTTAAACTCTTTAAAGTTTATTTTGCTAAATACAAAGTAGGCTCATGTGCTTGACTTGCAGCAGAGATGAGGGGTCAGGGTGATGAGGACAATCCTAGTACCTCTGGCTCAGGAAACACGACACTTGCAAGTTGTTGCTCACTGAAGGAAAAATGCCACCATTTGCTTGTCCTGGGCTTTTGCTCTTCCCTTGCTGTGTGCCATAGGCCTCTCTCAGAAATAGGATACTAGGCTAGATGCATCATTGTCTGAGCCAGTAGCATCATCCATACTTATATACACAATATAAGTAAAATGTGAATCCTTAATAGTATTCTCTTAGGACAATTTGTGTATAATGATATAAAGTGTTTAAAACAATGCACTGAATGCTCGAACTTAGTATGAAGGGGGTGTAAAAAGTTAGTATCTGATCTTTCTGCTTTAATGAATGGACCCAGATAATGTCATTTCAGTCTGTATGGTGAAGGTGTATGTCTGGAACTTTTACAGAGATGGATCCTCAGGCTTTTGGTGGAGAGAAACAGTGGGAGAAACTCCCACCTCACAGCAACCTTGACCTACTTTATTATTCTGTTAGAAGTGAGGTTACAACATGGGTGTCTTTGTAAAATACAGGTAAAAAAATCTCAGTGGTGCAGCAGAATCATTTGGTAATCTTTTAAAGTTGCATCTTGTTAAAATTGATTTGTTTATCCGTTCCTGTTTGCATCAAATACAGCATCTGCCCCAAAATCTGTGCCACTGCTCTTTTATCTGTTTCACACTGGCTGCAGGCCTACAGGTTCTTGAGGGAAGTCTGTGCCCCATGTACAAAAGACATCTGGTTCTCATTTATGTTTCTTCTCTGCAAATCATAGCCTATTTCTGTTGATTAGATCTTGCAGAAGTCTTTCTATTTCTAAAAGCTTTTACAAAAAGCTTTTATGAACCCCTCCCTTGAGCAGGGGGGTTGGACCAGAAGACCTCCAGAGGTCCTTTCTCACTTCAGCCATTCTGTGAGTCTGTAAAAGAACTAGAAAGAACATGTGGCATGCAAGGATTTTTCTGTTGTGCCAATGAATATGCAATCACACATATGACCTCAATCTGCACTAAATAAGTAGTCCATGTAAATCCCAAAGGCCAGTTCAAGTCTTTTAATGTGCAATGATATTTTTTGTTCCAGCCTAAAGCATTGTGGCTTAGGTGCAGCTTCCTAGAAAAAGTGCTTTTGTGCAACCCAGGATGAGTTGCAGCACTTATCTATTTTTATTAATAATCTAATCATATTAAAGCCAGTGGGGCCGATGAAAGAATGTTAATTAAAATTTGCACCTTTTGCTACATAGCACACATTTCCTGTACACAGTGATGACAGGGACATGAAGATCTGAAACAATGGACAAAGATTAATAATATTCATTTCTGAAGGAAGTAAGCACATATTTCTAAGGATTAATGACCAGAAACACTGTTTCTTAACAGAGAAAAGGTATTAGTGATGATAGAAAATGATATAGGAGCTAGAAATATAATACCAACCTTTTCTGATAAAAACCCTAATATTGAATACAGACGAAAATCTTAGTAAGAAGAGGAAGAATTCTAATAATTCTTAATTCTACTTCTCAACTTGAACATGCCTTTTCTTGTGCTTTTTTCTGGATTTTTCTAAGCTCACATCCCTTCCCATCTTTTAGATATATCCTTAAGGTTATCTCACTGCTTCCAGAAAATGAGCAAAAAGATTTTCTCACCTCTCATATTAGTTGCTTTCCTTTTTCTCTGTGTTCATGGCGGACAGCTTTACTCTCAGTCATGCCTTTCTTTTGCTACATTGATGCATCCCCATTTTTTCTCCTTATTTCTTCTATATTTCTGAAAAATCTTCTTACAAAATATATGAGCATTCTGTTTCTCAAGAGCTACATTAACATTTTCCTTTTCTTTTGAATCTGACTTCCAGTAGCTAAAATAATTTTCCTTTTTCCTATATATAGCCCAAATGAGGTGGGGGGAAATGCCATGTACATAAAATAATGTTAATGCACCTGTAATACAGATAACAGTGATAACAACACGTGTCCATTGCTCAAGTGTGTTGAACAGAATGAGATGCAAGGGCAGTTTTTTCTACCTATCAAGTTTGTAATACAGCCTGGGGCTCTCGCGGTTCTCAAGGTAAGTTCAGAGAGTCATATGTTTTAAGTGAAACACTTTAGTAATCTACTTATCTCAACTTCCAGTTTAAGATAAACTGTCCAGTTGCATTGTTTCTAATGTCCACCACTTTTTCTTGGTAATTTCAAGAAGATTTTATAGAATGTATTTTACTTACATCTGCTTATCAAAAGGAAGACTGAGATATGATTGTATCCTAGTGAAATAGCTGATTCCCAAAAAAGTAATACTAGACTGCTTTTCTCTTCAGCAGATACGCTGTATTTTCTATACTGCAATTTCCAGTTCAAACTGTTACCTGTTTGTGTTGCTCTGCACTAGCGTACATCCAGAGAACTCAGAGATGTACAAATATACACCAGTGCCACGTAGCTGTGGCAATGAGGGAATCTGCTCAAGCCAGTCTATCTTCTCCACAGACCTAACTAATCTGGGCATGTGCCCGGTAATGCATCATATTGTTTGCCCACCATATTGCATTCTGCTATGTAATGCATCCTTATCTGCTAAAATATTTTAATTTCTGGCTGCAAAGGCATTTATACACTCAACAGGAAATAATTCGTAATTTTTTTTGTTGTTATTAAAAGAAAAAAAAAAGAGTGAGAAGATTAGAAGACTGAAATTTTGAAGTGTCTGACTGTAAGTAATGTTTCCGTCTCTCAGATAATTTTTTGTGACTATACTCTATACAGTCCCTCATTGTCATTGTTATTTTAAGTATGTGGCGAGCCCAACAGAATATAGCTTTTCCAGACTGATTCCAGTGAAGATGCAGAGGGAGGTAACACTTCTCATACAAAATCATATAATGTCATCTGTAACACACACAAATCTTGCATGGTTTACCTAGCTAATCCAGCTGCAGCCAACTGCACTAGTTAGCATGGGCAGCACATGTTCTCCCATGATCTCTTACCGTGCTGGCTCCCTCTGCAATTCTATGGCCCATTCTGACAAGGAATGGGGTAATGCTGCCTACTGGGGTTTGTTCCATCTGGTGACACCTCTACATTATTATTAATTTATAATCTTTTCCCTGCCATATCCCATGCTCTGTTGATTTACATTATGTTAATTGATATTTTCTCATCTTTTGCAGTAACTATACCTTAAAACTATCAGAGCAATGCCTTAATGCTCAGGAGTATTTGAAACATTAATTCAGCATTAAAAGCTGCTCATTTTTTTCATATTAATATTTGAGTGAAGTGGAAAATCTGTTTAATGAAAAAAGAAAGACTCTGGGCTAATATGACCTATCTGAGGTCACACAGAGAGTCAGTAGTAGTTTCCATCTTGTACTCACCCCCAAGTACTGTTTTTCAGAAAAAAAACAAGAACTGGTTTGTGTTTCAGTTAACCAGTTGGTAAGTCTTGAAGTCTGCACAACAGACAACCAGCAGCTTAGAAAAGATTAAATTGCCTGCCTCGGCAATAATTCAGTTTTGGATATTTCTCTTTACTTATAGAAGTACTTCTGTAATTTTGTCCTGCAATTGTACACCTATCTTTTGTCTCTCTGTCCCCTTGATTCTTTTCCAAAACTCTCACTGGGGAGCTGCAGAAAACCAGTATACTCAACTGAGGGAAAAATATATCTATAGGTAATCTGACCATAGAGATACAGAGACAAAGGAACTGTTTTAAAATGTGTCTCTTCAGAGCACAGATGCCCTCCTTAGGCAGTCTAATGCTATTATCCCCTACACAGGGTCCACACCTAGAATCTTCTATTGTGAAATATGTTTCAGGCCAGAAAAAGGGAATTCCTCTTTTTGCTGAATGGCTTTCCTGTTACTCTATTCCTCTCCCCAGAAAGTGCTATCAGACAACTGTCTTTGCGTGCTTTCTTGTTGAAAGTAATTCCTTTTTAATAGAGGAATGAAATCAAGATCAGGGCCAAAGTGAATGAACGTCATCAGACGCCTCCAGAGATAGAAGCAAAAGTGCAACAGTTTTGAAGATCTAATTTTTAGCTCAGGTGCCTATATTTCATCTAAGTCACATATGTTATTTTTTAATCTGTAAATCAGGGATAATGGTACTGCTAACCTTGCAGAGGAACTATGTGATAAAATCATTAAGCATTATGAAATGCTCAAATGTAATGAAAAGCCATAAACGTATCTAAGGTATTTAAGTGAAAGGCTGGAGTTTTGAGTTTTCATTTTGTTACTAGGAATATTTCATATTTCCTCTGGAATTTTAGGCCTATTAATTAAATTATTCAGGGCTTTAGTATTTCTATCTCAAAAAGGAAATAATTGTCATCTATTCAGAGGAGTAGTATTTTTTTTTATGTTTTGAAAATTATATTGGAATCCTTAAATGGAAAATAACACTAATAAATACAGTACTTATTTAACTATGTCTTCAAAGTAAATATGTATCTACTGGGTGTTCCAAAGGAATCAAACTACTGGATGAATGCGCATTGAATACCCAGTGCTATAGATGACAGAATGGATCAAAGCACCCGTCAGGGAAATAAGGTTCTCCGCAGTTGCAGAGACATGTAAACCTGAAACTGCAGGTTTGGTGTATTGTTAAGGCAACATTTTGATCCAAATAAGAAATTGACTTAAATCCTGCCATTTCACTTCCTATATTGCAACCCTAGACAATTCTCTGCCCTTACTGTCATTTTTTTACAGGTTTATCTTTTTGAACGAAAAATTGCAGAACACCAGGGAAAATGACAGGAAAAATATAAGTCCTCATATTCCACAACATTTACAAAAAAGAAGAACAATCTTGTCATAAAGAAGTCCGCAAAACACCGAAGGTGGAAATTAAATGTAAAAACAGTAATCCCACGGCATTTTAAATATTTTATAAAGAAATATAATTTGTATTCTGGCACATAAAACTATATCATCAGACCAAAACTACACACCACATGAATGTTTATTAAAAAAATCATATCAGAAAACAGTGTGATTATTCATAACAGGATGCAATATAACTAGTTATGTCATCATCTAGGAAAAGCTTCCACATTTTCATCAATAGAAAAATCTTCTTTCTTAGAATAAAGTGATAAAAAGCTCTCACATTATCATCATCATCACAATAAAGTCCTTAAATAACCTTAATTTTGCAGGAAACAAGAAAGAGAAATTTGAAAGCATGATAAGCACAGCTCAGGATGACATAATCTTCTTTCTGCAAAACATTCCACTCTTAACAGGGCCTGAATCATAACAAACCACTGGCGACAAGTAATTTCCTGGCACTTCTGTGGATCACAGCTGTGCAGTGGACAGGTAGTTAAATGGCACCCCTCCTTCACAGAGATTGAGGGGCTTGTCTGCTTGCTTGTTTTTGCCATTACTGCTTGGGATTAAGTTGTGGATCTGGATGGAGTTGGTTTCTAGTTGTCAGAAGAAGGGGCAACAAATGAACCTCTAACCTTATACAGAGTCACTTCGACTAGGAGTAACACTGGGAGTTTTGGTTAGCTCAGACTGATGCTATGTGTCCCTGATACAAACTCTCTGCCCCACTTTACCAAGGCTGCTTTGACATCAGTAGTAATGAAGATCTGGGTCTTGGCATTTAAATCCCTATGTTTGTCATTGTCTCAGGATGTATCATTCAACCTTTTGTCAATAAATTTATATTTGAATTTGAAATAGTCTATCACTGTAATTACCTTTGTGTTTGTATAACACCCAGCATGACTAGAGCCCAATACTCAGCAAGATGTGGGAGTTAACAAAATATAAATAATAAATGCATATCAGAAAGATCATAGTGCTAAGTTCAAACCAAAAAAAGGGCTTCTCTTTCCTATGAATAGTTTTCCATTTCCTGTTTGTTCAGGGAAGATACTAAGCTTATATTTTAGTCTGGTTGAAGGATTCAGACTGATTTAGAAGAGATTTGCTTTAAAGCAAGCAGACAGTGTCTATATTATGAGTTCTGTGGGTTTTTTTCCAGCTCCTTTCCTGCACAGCACATACTCATCAATCATATTGGGAAGCTGACTTATATTCTCCACACTTTACCACTAACTGGATTACAGAGCTGAAAATCTTACTCAAAGTTTAAAATGTGATAAAAGTAATCAAATTGTTCGAGTCAAATTCTAACTGTGGTGAATAGATGGCACTAATTACCTTTTCTTATTATGCTACAAATGTAGTTTACTCCATCTTTATTCATGAAGTAGTATCATATAGCCCACCAAGGGGACTGCAGCAGTATATAATATTGGCATATTTGTTTTTCGTTCTTATTTTTCCTCTTCATCAGTATTCTGGAGGTGTGGTTTTAGACTGAAATGTATTGCTATGCGGGACTTTCTCATGTCTTGGTGTACTTATTGCACTCTGCAGATTTCTGAAGTCGAACTTATATAAAAGAACTCAAAGAAGTCCAATAATAAAAATAAGTGGCAGATTTACTGGGGGCAATTATTTGTCTTTTTTTCCTTTAAGTATCATTTTTAAAAAGTGCAAGTGTACACAAGTAACATTCATAATGTGGTGGTAATCAATCTGAGTTTGGGCTTAGGATGTTGCAGTCATTGTGAAGTTATACTAAACTTAGCAAGGTTAAGTTTGCTTTATGTAGGCGTTATCAAGCTAGTAACAACGAAATCTACTAGTTCACAGCTAAAAGTATATCTCTGGCTCAAATGTCATTCTGTGAAGAAATTCTGTCAATAGTCTATATTTTGTATAGTCTATGGCTGAAATGTTTGGTTTTGGGGTTTTTTTTGGACTACAAAACAGACAAGGAAAAAGCATTCTAGCTGTTTTCTTCCTTCTTTTTGGAGAACCTTGCTTTCTTAGGAAAATGTCTTGAAAAATCATGGTCTTTCTGCAGTTGAAGTATTTGTTAAAGAAAGCTGACAAAGGATGAGGCTTCTGTGCAATTTCAGTACCACCTTTGTTTCCAGACATGCATTTTATCTGATCTTTATGCAGTATTCAGAGACATCAAGTGCTTATATTTTGAATGTACTACTGCAACAGTTTTGCTACATTTAGGGACGAAATGGGAGAGGATGACAGAAAGCATTGTGCCACCTCTCCTCTCTGCAGAAAAGCAGACAGAATTCTTGCTTATGTCCCCTGAGTGTGTTGCCCTTACTGTTAGGATAATTCCTCAGGTTTAAAGGTTAGGAAACAAAACTTTGTGTAAAGGGGGTTTCATCTAAGCATGTTACTCCTATAATTTCACTGACACTGGGGCACAAAGGATGAGTGATTCAGAGAATTTGCACTATGATCTTTCTCCCATGCTCACATGGAAAACAGACAGCTTTAGTGGGGAATGTCATAAAATTTGCAAGATCAGACTATTGGATTCATTCAGAGCTTGATTTTCAGATAATAGATGACTACTAGCAAGAGGATAATAAAGCCCAGTGTTCCTCCTTTTTGTCTTTAAAAATAAAAACTACTAAACTCCAGTATTTTATGTATAAATCCAGAAATTGCTGTGTTGGAGGCTTCCAGCTAGCTACCATTAGCCATTTCAAGGTGACTGCTCATCTCCTGTTTTACATGACTGTCTTGATTTCAGCTGGGATAGAGTTAATTTTCTTCCTAGTAGCTGGTATAGTGCTGTGTTTTGGATTTAGTATGAGAATAATGTTGGTAGCACACTGAAGATTTAGTTGTTGCTGAACAGTGTTTACACTAAGTCAAGGACTTTTCAGCTTCTCCTACTGCTCTGCCAGCGAGGAGGCTGGAGGTGCACAAGAAGCTGAGAGGGGACACAGCCAGGACAGCTGACCCAAACTGACCAAAGGGATATTCCATACCATATGACATCATGCTGAACAAAAACTGGGGAGGTTGGCCCGGCGGGGCGTGGGGAACTGGCTGGGCATTGGTCAGTGGGTGGTGAGCAATTGCATTGTGCATCACTTGTTTTGTATATTTTTTAATCATTATTATTATTTTACCTTCCTTTTCTGTCCTATTAAATTGTCTTTATCTCAACCCACGAGTTTTACCTTTTTTGTCAATTCTCTCTCCCAACCCACTGAGGGAGGGATTAACGAACGGTTGTGTGGTGCTTAGTTGCTGGCTAGGGCTAAATCATGACAGTCCTTGCTCGGCCTAATGAACAAGGGAAAAAAGAAACAAATTCATCTTTCAGATGAAATCTCACCTTTACATCTAAGCAATTGAGCCAGCAAACAAATTAACATTTTAAAATAATTAACCTCAACATTCAAAAACAAAAGCAAAACTTTGACCAATGCTATATGATTTGTGCCAATTTTTGAGTGATATTATCCAAGATGCTGTTTTTGTTTTTATAAATTTTGTAAGAAAATGGCACTCAGGAAAGAAAACATATGTGAGAGTCAATTCCTATCTGAATAACAACTACCTGCTTTTTACAGGCTTTGGGTCCAGCTAGTATTATAGCAGGAACAAGGCACAGATCTTACCGATTTCTTTGGAAATTTCTTTTAAGGCTTGGTTGCTTACATATGGAAAGTCCAACCATTAGCAGACTTTGCTGTGGTACTGGTGTATTTTCAAGGTCTCAGAGCCTGGTGACTACTGCAAAGAGAAAAAAAGTTTCCTTGCAGCTTGGAGAAGATTCGGATGAGAGTTTTAGGGCAACACTGTGATGGAAAACACTTTCATTAAATCTGAGGCTTCAATTCCCTCCAATACTACCTTCTTCTACCTGAAGACAAGAATGTGGTCAGGCTGACATAGCTGGACTGGAAAGTACTTTCTCATTCCCCCGAAGGATTCCGAGTGTTGGATCTTGAGCTACCTTTGCTGATAATGCTCCATGACAATAAATAATATTTTAAATAAAAACATCTTCAATTTCTTTACAAACTAATGTAGAAACTGCTTCAGCCACTGCTGAAATGCAAAAGAGTATATTTTAAATATATTTTCAGAATACCTGAAAATGAACTAGAATAATCCTATGCAGTCATCAGTTTGGTTTCTAATGAGAATTCTCTTCCATGTGTTTTTCAGGGGTTATATAGAATCATAGAATCATAGAATCATTTAGTCTGGAAAAGACCTTTAAGATCATTGAGTCCAACTGTAAACCTAACACTGCCAAGTCCACCACTAAACCATGTGCCTAAGCAACACATCTACACCTCTTTTAAATACTTCCAATGTAATATATTAATTATACTATGTGTTATTCTTATGTAAATTATTTTATTTTGTTATTTATAAAATAAGTACCCCTTGAATGATACAAATGCAGCTTATGATAATATAATTAGGTGTATGTTACAGAAATTTGTATTTTCCTAAAAGAACCTGAAAAATTAAACTATTTAGGTGATTGTCACTTCATTTTCCCCAACATTGGACACTTTTAAGATTCAGTTGGCAGGGTGCTGTGCCATCTTGTCTAGACCATGTTTTTGCTAAGAAAGGTTGGACCAGATGATCCTTGAGGTCCCTTCCAACCTGCTGTTCTATGATTCTATGATTTCATTCAGGGAATGTGGTCACCCTGCCAGTACCATACACTTCAAATGGAAAAAAATTGAATCTCCTGTAGCACTTTGCATTTTGAATAGCAAGAAGGCAGAGCTGAAACTTATAACAAAAAACTGAGTAATGTAAGGAGAAGAAAGGGATCTGCATCTCTCTCTCAGGCAGGCTGCTCACCAGCTGAAAGCTCTCTTCTGTCACAGTGGTCTGCTGGGTGTTACCTTGGAACCCCGTGCTTCTAAAGGGTCAGGAACAGGTAAGATCAGCTGTGCTGTCTACTAAAGTATGTACTAAACCTGTGAGTATCTGTAGTCTGAAATGTTAGGAAAATGCATGTGACAACATAGCTTGTGGTAGATGATGTCATTTATTTACAAGAATGCAGTAAAAATCATCAAATCTCATAAGAAATTTTCCCTCAGCTTTAAATCTCTTCTCTGCAAGAATTAACTGATAAAAAATTATGATAAATATAATTGTTGTCTGAAGAGGTGATATGTTAAAATTACATTCACCAGTGTGGCTCTACTTTTCATATTGTTTTCAGATATATTCATTTTTTCATATACTTCAGTATCTGCAAGGAAAATTTTTTAAAAAACTCTTCCTTGAGGATGTCTGTTTGTTTTGTGCTTCTTTCCATGGAAGAAGCTTTCCATCTTTTTTCTTTCACTAGTGACAGTGAAAGATAAATCATGCATGTCAAAATTGGGATTTCACAGCTGACTCGAGCTTTTAGGAAGTCTGTGTTCACACTTTTAATTGTTTGCCTTTCCCATTATAAGAAATGCTGGGTTTTTCTCTCAGCTCTGACTGTCTTCCATTTTCTTGTATCTCTGCATTCCTGTATGAAGTATTTGTGGTTTTGTCTGGGATACTGGCCTAAAGGTCTGAGCCCTCTTTGGCTTTGCCCTGTATAACATGTTTGTATGCAGACCTTTCCAGACCAGAAACAAAATAAAATGATCTAAAGGGACACTGCTCCTTGAAGAATATCTCTAAAAAGTAAATAAATCTTTTATATGATCCCTCTAGGCAGAGCAAACTGTGGTAGGGAGGTTCAGTTTATGTGACCCTTTGGACTATGAGCCTTTAAAAAGAAATGTTGTGACTTCATCGTTGGCAGCATTTCCCAAGACTTTTTGAATTTCTTTCCTAAGATAAATCAGAGAATGTGGTGAAGAAAATCCTCCAGTGCTGGGGAAAACCTGCAAGAAAACTTAGCGTACATTTCTTTAAGTGACAATACTTGACACACCTTGTTACCTACAAGGTGCCTCTTCTTTTGTGTCTTTTGTTCTGTTGCACAGCTGAGCCGATACGAAGGAAAAACATCTAACTGTTACAATAGAAATGAGAACTCTGCTTTTTGGATGCTTGCAGGCACCCTTTGCTTTGCCCTTCTGCTCAACCTGCACAGACCTCTCAACAATTTCCTTACCTCTAGTGGTGAGAGCAAAACATTTGCTACCCACTGCTGCTTCTATTACCCTCAATGAAGTTAAAGATCACCATTTGATCTTTAGGTGCAGTATGCAACGTAATTTTTGCCATCTTTTTATAACATCCACTAGTCATTAAGTAGACGGGCTACAGGCTGAAATATGTAAATTAGCTAATTATCTGAGTGCTGACATAAAATTTAGTATTAACTCTTGTCTTCTCTGTGGAAGCTGTCTGGCATTGTTAGCTCCAGACCTTCAGCGACTTTAATTCAGTTATATTTCTGTGAACACATACTGTATAGGCCCCGTATGTTTTCTGTCTATCCTTCCTGTCATTATTTGCAGCTTTTCTCATCTGGGTCTTTTCAAGTGCTGCTGTTGGTATTAGCCGTAAGTTATTTATGGTGTTTTTAATGCCCTCTAGTGGTACTATTAACTTTTATTATGGTGGTACTCAACTATGTTACGCTGAGACCTTAACATCAAGATGCATATGCATGGGGGCTTTCAGAGGACACAAACACTACGGAGCAGCCTGTGCCATCACTGCCAGTTACTACACTGACTGTGACAGAGCTGCCACAGCCACCTATTAAGTTTGTGCCTAAGTATGTACCTGCAAACTTCCCAATCAGAAACCCACCCCCCTGTGCCCATCCCCCTGCAGGTTCCTTCCACGTAACCTTTCCAGGCTGGTGTCCCCCATCTTCCAGCGAGTCCTGTCCACTTACCTATGTGGTGTGTATGGTGTGGCATATCCTCTCACAGATGCTTCTCACCTCACCCGTCTCGCCCCCATGAACAGAAAAGCAAGTTTGCCGTGAATTTCATATGGTGCACGTGCTCGCTTCAGGCCACAGTCACCAAATCTACCTGTGTGCAGGTTCTTAGAGAAGCCAGGCGTCATGCAAGAGACAGGACCACTTTACCCTTCCTCCAGGGTTTTTCTGTTTGAACCGGTGGATATGCCATTAATTGTATGAATGCTACCGTCTAATACACTGAATGTCTCTTTGTACATCTCAGGAGCTCAGTGTTTGCATTTCTTGTGATAGCTGCTGCTTTTGTTACAGATGTAGTGTCTGGAATGAAATGCAAAAATGTGAATCCACAGCTGAGTTCCTATATATGAACAGATGTACTCTCAGAAATACTGAAATAATTATGTATAGAGGAATAAAAGAAGTAGACTGGAAGAAAGAAAAGGTTATGAACTCAGAATGACTTGAGCTTTATTTCTGACCCTTTCAGTGTGTCTGTGACAAAATATAAACACCAGATTGTTATTATATTCTGTGTTTCTGGGCTTCAGTTATTTGTGGATTAAGAAAGTTCAGTCCTGGAGGTAGGGTTTATCTATACACATTTCCTTTATATTTTGACTTAGTTTTAAAAATGAAGTATTTATAAACTTTATGTTTTTATTTTTTCAGTTTTTTAATAAAATTATGATCTACCCAAGAAGAAAAACAGTAAAAAATAAAATTTTAACCATTTTTTTTTCTCAAAAGGAGAGATAAAGCTTCAATCTTTAACATTTTGCTCTGATTTATCAAAAGTTTAATAGTGAGTGAAACAAACATTTCCTGTTTAAATTCAAAATTCCTGCATAATGCTAAGGTCTGCGAGACGGTGACTTGCGAGATAAGAAAAAAAGGGACAGAAGAAGGATGGGCAAGAAAAAATATTAGCGTATAAGGTGGACACATACTCATATAAAATGAACAGTTAGATGGTTTTGTATGAAATATAGAGGCATTAAGTGCCACATAAAAGAGAGATCAGAGGAAAATTCTGTTGCTAAAATTGAGTAAGCAAATGATGAAATTTCTTTTTTATTAAGATGTGAATTGAAGATTAAGCAGGGCCAAGAGGGGAGATCGTGGAGCAAAAGGAGGTAATTTGCAATTTAAATAATCTATCAATGATTTAAAACATGAAAGGGATACCAGGGTGTGGAATACAAGAGCTGAAGTTGAGAAAAGGATTAAGTTACTGTTGTGATATATTTTAAGATGTAATGAAACACTTTGGTGGAATTCAGCTGATGAACAGTTGTTAGAGCAAATTGTGTGTTAAACATTTGAATAACTGTTAAAATGTCAGCTTATGGAGGAATGAAATCCATCTCTGACAATATAAATATTTTTCTTCTTTTATTCTAAAAAATTTTTCAGACCAAAATGTGAAGTATTAATGAGCTATAACTTTGCCAAACAGTAAATAATTTTTCTAAGTAATTTCTGTTAAAAATATCTTCTTCACTACAAGTACTGAAGTGTTAATCACATTGTTTTATAACAATATTAATAGTTGTAGTTTTTAAACCATTACTGTAACATTACTTTCTAATTTGCAAATACTTGTCTAGCGTTTATTGTTTTCTTTAATATCTGTAGTGTTTTCTATACAACATTCTTACAGTTTCTCTTATAAGTTCTTTATATAGAAATCTAATCATAGACTGACAACATAATTGCCAAGTATATGGATGATCTACATTTTACAACTTTATTAGTTTTTTAATCTCACTGGTAAATTTTGACTGTGTTTTTTTGGGTAAATTTAGCCTAGACAACATCGTCTTTCCAGAGCGTAATTACAATATGCTAGATGAAAGACTATATACAGGTAGTAAACAGCTAAATACCATTATATGTGCAGATGAGTAAGTGTAGCTAAGCAAAAATAACACAAGGTCTTCTCATAGCAAAACCAGATAAAATAATGAATACAGGAGATAAAGACTACTGTTTAAGGATCAAGACTTCAGAGTAACATGACAAATTAATATTTCAGCTTTGTACTTTCTGTAAGTTTGAAGTTTTCATAGAAAGAACAAACCTGAAGCATGAACTGAGTGTAATTGGTAATGTTTTCTTTTCTTACATGTGTAGATTAATGAAAACAGCAACCTTCAGTTTGAATAAACAATCCAATGCATTGTTATAGATGTCCAATCTGCTCATGTAAAAGTTATATTAATAGTAACTTAGCAGACATTTGTAAGTGTGTTTGAAGAAAAAGTAAGGTTTTCATAACATGAAAATAGACCTTTATTTCTAGAACAAATGAATTCTAAGCAGAGCTTCAACATTTACTAGCACTAGAAACTGAGCAAAAAAGTAAGGAGGAATTGTCAAAATACTCTTAACAGCTAAGCTCCAAGTAAATGTACAGCTCAGTGACGCATTGGACTCATCCTTTAGTTTCAGGTTGCAACAACAGTAGAAAAGATTGTAGACATGTAGTCATGCATAGCAATAAATCAGCAGGATCAAAAAGTTTTCAACTAGGACTTCCAAAAGAAAACAAATATGACATTGCTGAACAATTAGCTGTGATTTGTAGGTAACCATTTTAATTAGCTTTGGTACTTGGCTAATGGGAAGTTACAATCTTTAAAAAGAGATCCAAGGGAACTCACGGAACTACAGACAACTAATTCATTTTCGTGTTGAGTAAATCTTTTGAAAGGCTAGAAAATGGTCACATTAATAAATATATGGATAAACGTGGTACAGTGGGGAAGAGTTAATCTGGCTTTTGTAAAAGGGAACCATATTTCACATGCATTTATTGTATGAAGAAATCACTTGAGCACATACACAAATTTGATATAGTTGGTACAGTATGCACACATTTGCAGAAATCTGTTGAAAAAGTCCCTCATCAAGGCTGTTGGAGAGACTAAGCTACCATGAGATTACAGGGACAATTCCTTCGTGAAATCGCCACTGTCTAAAAGAGGAAAAACAAAAGACTGCTGTTAACAAAAAATACAGTCAGAGTGTTGTGAAGTCTCTGGTGTTGAACATATTGTTTACTGTGTGTCATTCCACTATAAAATTACAGAAGAGTAAAACTCACTGTTCTACTGAGCTATGATCATCAGAATTAAAAATGGTACTGGCAAAGGTAACTTTGATGACGAACCGTAGAGAATGGCTTTTGTACAAGGGGAGGTTTTATAAGCGAGGTTATTCAAATTTGGAAAAGGGATGACTAAGGACGGTATAATTGAAATATATGAAGTCATGAATGGCAGGGAGAAAGTGATTTAGGAGCTGTTATTCACCATTCATAACACAAAAGCCAGCAAGCACCCAAGTAAATTGGCGGAAGTGTAAATTGCCTTTCATATAATACATAATTAAATTGTATAACTCATTGCTGCAGGATGTTTTGGATGCCAAAATATAAATCAGTTCAAAAAGCAGTTAGCTGAACGAATGGAAGAAAGTCCCATTAAGGGCTATTAAATACAAAAATGTGGGTAAAACCCTAAAACCTCATATTTCCAAAAGGAGTCTTCATTGAGAGAAGTGCCTATGCTTTTTCTTTACCTATACACCCCTGCAAAAATCCAGTCCTGATCAGAATGGGAGATGAGATTCTGGGCACTAGGGACCTTTGTTCTGACCTAGCATGGATAGTCTTGTCATAATCTCTCTTGCTTACCCCTGAGGAGGATTCAGGGTTGTGAATACAAAAACAAGTATATGCAAAGCAGTCCTATGAGAGGACAAGGGGATCGCCTGCAAGTGTTTCATGGGAAAATAAATGAGGGGCAGTACAAGGCAAGGATATTTTATCCAGATCTATCTATGTCCCTATCCTGTGCACAATATAGATATTATTAGCTCGAACCTTATATTGGATTTCAAATTCTATAACATTCAATTAAAATTTTCAATAAAGTTTAAGCACAATGAAATAAATTAGTTGTCATAACTATTTTTATGGTGGCACACCTCTACATGCTTCATTCCAATTGGGAAATCAAGCACGTTACAGAAATACTACAAGGAGGGTTATTGTTCTGTTTTCCATGTGATGTTTCTCTACTCAGATGTGACACCTCCTGGACAAAACCAGTGACTCTAATTAAGGGTAAATATATCCTTTTTGGGGGGGGGGGCAGGGGGAAGCCCTTTCTTTTTCTGTGTTATTTTATTTCCATTTGAAAGAAAGGTCTTTGAATAGATTCCTTGTAATCAGGTATTTTTAAGGGCTAAAGCTAGCACTAAAAAAGTGAAGCTTTGGAGTAGTTTTCTCGTTATATTTTCTTTCCCTTTTCAATGTTGTGTAGAAAGAAACCCTTCTTTTCAGTCATTTCTTTAATGACCTTTGTCACCAGTCTTCAAACTGAGCTGAAGACTTTCTGTGAGGGTTTTTGCCATTCATGCACAGAAGTCTCTGATGTAAATGCTAAGGAGAAGCTTTAATTGATATGCTTAAAATAATTAGAAAGTAACAGAGCTCAGCAGGGCTGTTTAGGACTAAAGGCTAACAAGGAACCAAATCCCCAGACAACGATGTGATCATTAGGAAAACTCAGAGATAAAACATGACATTTTGGAGAGCTAAGATGTGTGAGTCAAAGTATTCCAAAGAAAATAAAGAAAAAAAAAAACCTTGCAGAAATAGTGCTGTGGAAATGAAGCAGAATTTTTGCTTCTGTGTGCATATATGTCCTCTATTTAAAGTATAATATTTTAATATTGCTTATGGCTGTGACAGTCTTTATAGATACAGTTATCTGAGACATCCTTGTGAAGCTTTTATATACAATACTTAAAGAGCAATATTCTGTTTTTCTGATACCTGGTTTTTTTTTTTTTTTAAATGCAGAGATGTATTTTCATTAATTCACCATGATAGAATAATAGTCATTTATTGAGCTGATAACATCAGAGTGCTAGGGGCAAGTTTGTCAGCTCTTTGGAATATCTGAAAACACATTTAGGATAAAGACCAGGTGTAAGTTGTCGATGAGTCTTCTCCTTAGAATATGAGTATTACTACAGTATGTCCAGTTTATGTCACTTACATTATGAAAGAGGATCAGGACTTCTCTCCCTTCAACCTTCCAAATTATAACTGAAATGTGTTGTCTGCTTGAGAGTTTAGAATAAGTAGCATTCAATTTGCAAATAAATTAATATAAGTTTTAGGAAGGGAATATGTGTATTAAACAGTGAACTGACTATCTGCAACTATAGCTGGTTTGTCCTGCTTGAATCTAGTAGTTTCCATTTTTTTTTTTTGATTCTAGGTAGAAGCAAAATAATTCTGCAGACAGTTTGTCTTTCTTGCCATTTTACATGTTCTCTGTAATAGGTCACAAATAGCTTTATATTCACTATCCCACTGTTATTAATTTAAGAGCAGTGTATTGCCAGTGTAGTAAATTACTAATGAGTCTCGCTAAAGTCTTAAGATAACAATGATTACATGTCCAAGACTAGAAAATATGCTTCATTGGCTTTTGTATTTTTCTTGCAGATAGAAGGACTGTACCAATACACTGTACATACCCATGCTAATGACATTAGCTGGACTATGAATCATGACTCTACCAGTGCATGCATGTGGAGGACAATGCTGTTTCTATGGCACAATTGTGGTGGGTGACACGCATCCAGCACCCAAATTACTGAACGTCAGCTGTGGAGCCAGGGCAGAGGCAAAGCAAAATTAGCGGGTAAGGGTGTGAGGAGAGGTAAAACTGGGACATAGGAAAAGGATTGGGCTATTTGATTTCCACATAACAATGTTTCCTTAACTGATTCTGGAACTCATACTCGTATAATGAATAACAGTGTATCTTCCTTAGCAACATTCTCCTTTGTTTAGTGAAAGATAGTACAGGCATTTTCTTCTCTCATCTGCTTTTAGCAGCAGTAGCAGTGGTAGCCTTGACTAAGCCATACTTTTAAGGATGTGCTTTCTGACTTTCTAAAACTCTCTGAAAAGATATATCCGGTGTTGTAAAAACTGGTGAAATAAGACTTAATGTGATTTTCACCAGTATTAACTATATTATTTTGTTCCTCTATAGAATGGGGAACAAAAGAAAGCTTATTTTATAAGAACTTGAGTATCACCCAAATAACTCTATGGTAAGAAAAACCCAAACATTAATTATTTATTTTTTTATTTGATAAATAGAAAAGTATTATTATTATTATCATTATTATTACTACAATTATTATTTGTGTGGATCAGTTATTCATAAGACGAGAGCACAGAGATACATAGTTTTGGAAATGAAAGGAGCAAAATTCAGGTTTTTGAAATATATAAAAAAACAGATGTTGGGTGAAGTGTGTAGATGAGGATGTGGAGAACAGTAGAAATATGTACATCTTAAATCTAGACCATATGAAGTTGAAATAGAAAATAAAAAGTGAAAAAACCTTGGAAAGAAGAAAGCTGCTCCTAGAATTCATTTGGAAAAAGCAAATATAAGTATCCTGGTAAAATGTGCGCGTTCTCATTTGGTTGGAAATACTTTTCTGCAGTTTAAAAGGGCTATTGAGAGAATAATTGCAGAACAGAATCTCAACAAATAAGATATAAAACACTTAGAAGACAACAAGAAGATGAGTAGTATCTGACATGGAGCAGTATCTGACATGAGTAGTATCTGACATGTCAACAAATGATGTCAAACAATGGAAATTTCTTTCTGCTAAAAGGTGACATACTTTGTACATAAGGGGAGCATTAGATGTCATACCATCTTGGTATTAAGTCTAACAATATTATCTTCCATGATATCTTTCTAAATAAATAAGAAGATACTACTTTGTATGTGTTTGAGGATCACAATTCTGATAGAGTATTCACATTTATTGGTAGTTCACAGCTAGAAAGGAAGGAGGTATTGGACAGAATATCAGAGGGATGTGTCCTATCTTCAGTTCTACTCAGTGCTTTGTCAGCCAGGATGATGAAGTGGAAAACCTGCTTGTTAAATTTGTAGAATGGATTGTAAGAATGCTCAGAGGACAGAACAGGTATTCAAAATGGTCTTAAATCAGAGGAATTATTTTTAAATACTTGGATGAAATCCAGTAAGGCTAACACTTATTCAGAAATAATGAAGTGCACAAATACAGACTTGTGAGAAACTGATCAGTATTGTAGAAAGGATTAAAGGATCGTGATGAATATAACCAATCATATAGTTGCAAAACACAGAAGTAAATCTGCAAGGTAAGTGTGGTAATTCTCCTCTCCTCCATTGCCATAAATTTCAGAGCAATATTGTATCCGGTTTTTGTCACTGCACTTTGAGAGAGGTGTGGCTCAACTGGAGTTAGTCCAGAGCAGGACACTGAAAAGAATAAATAGTTGAAAAATCAAGTCCTGTTAAGAAGCACTGAGCATCTTAGGTCAAAAAGGCGAAGCCCTAAGGGAAAGGATGAAGGGGGAATAAGTCTTCAGGTACCTAAATGCTGCTGCAAACAGAAGAGAACTTGTCTATTTTCTATGTCCATAATGCCTCAAGAATATTGAAATTCTGGAAAACAGTGGTGGGAAGGTTCCTTTGCTAAGAGATGCAGCCAGGGCAGGGTAGACAGAATTTTGTAAAGAATAACATAGACATTACAGGTCCTGCTTTTGAACATGGATGTGAACCTTTCAAGATCTTCAAACCTGTATTGCAGTAACCCTATGATTTAGACTGCTGAATTTTACTAGTTAATTGCACCTATTCTATAGTCACTTTCTGGGGTAAGGTATGTGTACGTTTTGAGGGAGTACATGGAAGGAGGGGGTAATTTATATGAAGACAGGATTAGACGATGGAGCTTTTACAGTGTGATGAAAAATACTAGCTGTAGGAGAGGCATCAGCAACAAATGTTTCATGTACATTGAAGGCTATGGTCTCACCACAGTGTTTTGGAAAGTCTTTGAGCTGTATTGAATGGAAAAATAAACGGAAAATAAATAAAATCAGTATGTTAGCACCTACAGTCTCTATCCACAGAAACAGCGGTTGTATCTTTCTATCCTGCAGTGTTTTCTGAATCTAAGTGTATTGCTTTATTTGTCTCAGATGTCTGGTAAGGAAGCAGGTTGTAATAAATAGGAGGATATGAATGGCTTTTGCAAAAATGGCTTAGGAAAGAAAAGGTGTTTTCTATGTTTCTTTTTTTTTTTGGTTTATCTGCCTATTTCACTATCTTAAATTTAACTCTTTATTCAATACCTTATAAAAGTTTTGTAACTGTTCTTTCTTTTTATCAGGCGTTAATAGCATCCTTCTATGTATAAACTATTCTCATAAATGTATGCTATCTTCTAAGCACCCTAATTTAGTTGAATATGACAGTAGAAATCTGTTGGCATTGTTAATGACTCGTTTTCTTTTAAGAGAGGAGATGTTTGAAGTTGACTTATATATAATAATTTCAAAATTAAATGGTATGAGCAGCACTAAGCATAATATTTTGGAGTGTCCTGAAGAGGCTTCAGTTGTAATATTAATAACTTTTTTTTTCAATTATCTTGTTCTTTGAAAGTACTTTTCATTTCCTTCCTTCCTTTTTTCCAGTATATTGGGTTACGAAATCATTTCTTGAAAATATTCCTATATTCCTCTATGATAGAGCAGCATATTTTACCATAAATTTTACTTGATGAAGATGTGTTGTGTTACTACTAATAAGTGTCAAATATATACTAACTTATATTACAGTAGTTTTAAATAGCAGTCTGGAATTCTTAAATTTAGAACAAGATCCTATTTTGGCAGGAACATGGCATATAACTTTAGCCTTCAAATGTGGAGGTATTTCCTTCTCTTTGACTACAGAGGAATCCTAAAGTGACCAAGCTCTGAACTTAAGCGTTTCCACCAAGTGTTTAAATTAAATTGAATGAATCTAAGTCAGAATAAGGCTAAGGTAATCTCTGAAATGCTCACACTATAAACAGATAAAAGAAAAAAGAGTATCTTGCAGTAAAATAGACTGGGAAAAGAGTTACAAAAGAAAGGTGTGTTCCATGTAATTCAGGTAGAAATTAGAACCCAGACCTACTTTAAAAATAGGGAGATTTAGCACGTAACAGGTGAACCATTATTATTATTTAATATATCTTCCTTTTTGCTATCCAAATCAACCATGGAAAATAATCTTTTTTTAATTAAAGAAGGAAAAAAAAAGTTGAAGATGCAGTTTTAAAGGACAGCTGTATATACTTTTCATGTGATCTGACCCATCATAGTACATCACGTTAAACCTGTCAAACTTTTTTGAATACTGTTGCCTCTGTTAGACATATCCTGGAATGGATGATCTGATGTGGTATTGTGCAGTGCAGTAGCTCAGGTCAGGAGATATAATGCATATACCAAGAAATACAAGATCATTCTCTGCTTTCTTTCCTTTTTTTTTTTTAATGTTAAAAAATGGAACATAATTAAAGTAAAAGTGAAAGCAAAGAGAAGTGTAAAGGTTAGACATACCTTTTGTTTAATTGTCACTGATAACACCTAGACTATATGCTCCCTTTTACTAGTATGCAGAGAAACTAACATTTTTCTGTTTGGACACTGCAACAAGATACAACAGCAGGTGAAAAGGATGCAGTGAAGAACATCTGGCTGACTGTGTTTGCTGGATCTAAACTAATTTCTCTTCTGCTAGTCCAACTGCCCTTTATTTTGCAGGTTGTTTTCTTCTTTCTTCTCTTCCCCTTTGCTGTCTATCCTTTGCACCTAGGGTTTACAAATGCATCAGCTTTTCTTGATATCCAAGGAGAATCATCCAGAGGAAAGGATCTCCATTGCTCTAATATAAACTCTTAAAACATAGCCCATGCACACAAGCAGGAAAACAGATGAGTCTTGAATTGCACTCTGAAGTCCCATGTAGCCTAATTTAGAGGTAGACAGTAGTTTTGATGGATCTTGTAGAAATATTCTTTCCGTGTCTTTCATAGATGTAATTAACATGTTAAGACTGTTGTTTTAAGACTTCCAGTTGACATAATCTTTTATGGCAAATAGATGGAAGTAAGAGGTGTTTTTTATCCTTCAAATATTTGTGCTTTGTTTTTCAGTGTCAGTATACTGGCTCCTGAATATTGGTAATAAATTCCCACAAGAATTTTAAAGAAAATATATACCAGACAGAACATGATGACACACTGCTGTGGTCAGATTTAAAGAGAAAGGAAGATGTATACCAGCTAAGAAACAAGACCTGTAGATGATTTGTGTTTTACTGACAATTGGACTGATTTCTTTGAAGAGACATGACTGACTTTTGACTTAACTCATACTTATTTATACAGGCACAGTGTCAACTTCCTAGATCCAGAATGACAATGTTTGTTACAAGACTTACAATGCAGGTGAGCTGAGGAAAGGTGTTGTTTATTGTAATGTTTTTTATTTTCTAGGTCCAAGATACAGTGAAATTGAATTATGCAACTGAATATGAAATTTATTATATTAATACTAATTTTCTTAAAGTGATTATACACAAATGTCTGAAGTATAAGAACAATCATTAACTAGAATGTTGCTAAATGATGGTGACTATGAGCTAATGATTATAACTGAAAGTTTGTGGGGTAATGCTCATAACTGCAATGTCAATATAGATGGGTGCAATTTGCATTGGGGAACAAGACAGAAAAAGGAGACAGGAGGTTAATACTCTTGAGATTAAAATTTGACAGTAAAATGCATATTGGTTAAATATTTCGGTTATACGTTACAGAAAATGAGCAATTGCTGTAGTCTGTGCCTCAAGTTTTCTAGGGTAGAAAAGGATAACGATCATAGACAACCTTCATGGAGCGGTTCGTTTTGAGGGCGCTCATGAGCCATGTCCGGGACAACCAGGGAGTCTGGCCCAGCCAGCACGGGTTCATGGAAGGCAGGTCCTGCTTGACGAACCTCATCTCCTTCTATGAGCAGGTGACCCTCCTAGTGGATGAGGGAAAGGCTGTGGATGTGGTCTACCTGGACTTCAGTAAAGCCTTCGACACTGTCTCCCACAGCATTCTGCTAGAGAAGCTGGCGGCTCACGGCCTTTATACGCTTCGCTGGGTAAAAAACTGACTGGACGGCCAAGCCCAGAGAGTTGTGGTGAACAGAGTTAAATCCAGTTGGCAGCCGGTCATGAGCGGTGTTCCACAGGGCTCAGTACTGGGGCTGGTCCTGTTCAATATCTTTATCAGTGATCTGGATGAGGGGATCGAGTGCTCCCTCAGTAAGTTTGCAGACGACACCAAGCTGGGTGGGAGTGTTGATCTGCTTGAGGGTAGGAAGGTTCTACAGGGGGACCTGGACAGGCTGGATCGATGGGCCGAGGCCAATTGTATGAGTTTAACAAGACCAAGTGCCGGGTCCTGCACTTCGGCCACAACCACCCCATGCAACGCTACAGGCTTGGGGAAGAGTGGCTGGAAAGCTGCCCAGAGGAAAAGGACCTGGGGGTGCTGATTGACAGCCAGCTGAACATGAGCTGACAGTGTGCCCAGGTGGCCAAGAAGGCCAATAGCATCCTGGCCTGTATCAGAAATAGTATGGCCAGCAGGAGTAGGAAGGTGATCGTGCCCCTGTACTCAGCACTGGTGAGGCCGCACCTCGAATACTGTGTTCAGTTTTGGACCCCTCACTACAAGAAAGACATGGAGGTGCTGGAGTGTGTCCAGAGAAGGGCAACGAAGCTGGTGAAGGGCCTGGAGCACAAGTCTTATGAGTAGCTGAGGGAACTGGGGTTGTTTAGCTCGGAGAATAGAAGGCTGAGGGGAGACCTCATCGCGCTCTACAACTACCTGAAACGAGGTTGTAGCGGGGTGGGTGTTGGTCTCTTCTCCCAAGTAACTAGCGATAGGACAAGAGGAAATGGCCTCAAGTTGTGCCAAGGGAGGTTTAGACTGGACATTAGGAGAAATTTCTTTAGTGAAAGAGTGGTCAGGCCTTGGAACAGGCTGCCCAGGGAAGTAGTTGAGTCACCATCCCTGGAGGTATTTAAAAGATGTGTAGATGAGGCGCTTAGGGACATGGTGTAGTGGGTATGGTGGTGTTGCGTTGACGGTTGGACTTGATGATCTTAGAGGTCTTTTCCAACCTTAATGATTCTATGATTCTATGATTCAGAAGTTTAAATGAAGTCAGATTACTGTGGAAAAGCTCAGGTCTTTAAGCATATGTGGGTAACAGCCATGCGTAATGATCCCAGTCTTATGATGAGCCAGATAACTTCCCTAATTCTATATCTGATGACTTGGTAGTCAAAGAAAGTGGAAATCTCATCTAAAGGCAAAACTGAACTAACAATGAGAAGCAATAGGTTTAAGTAAGGAAGAAACCGTTGCTGTGTGTCTGTCTTTGTGCTCAATGATAGGTGATAATCCCAGTTCACCTGGCTACATAGAGTTTCATAGGTACAATGTACAAAATTAATGTGAATGAAGTTGACGTATCCTGCCTGTGAGGGGTATTTTTGTTTATTACATGCTGGAAGCTGATGCTAGTAGTACAACACCAGCTATGCTAGTAGTACAACAGCAGGACACTGTCCAGCTGCATGTCCTTTCCTGTAGGAAGTGGCAACTCTGCTATTGATATCTTTCTTTCTTGACTAATGTTTGCTTCATAGGCATACTCTTACCCCATTTCCATGTTTAAGCCTAGCAACTCAGGAGATAACACATTTTCTATCTTGTTTTCAGTGAGAAAATACTTTTTAAAATGTTTGAGACACCGAGAGCTGGAAGTGCTTATAATATTTACACATTCATTGGCATAGATAACGCATTTTACGAGTGTTTTAAGATTAAGAATCAATGCAAACACTGTCATTGATGAACTAGAACAGAATTAACATCATTCTGATGAAATTTGCCTTGTTATCCCCAGTGGAGAAATATTGTAACCACCAGTTAGAACACTGGCAGAAAATAATAAAATAACATTCATCTTGGACAAACATGGGCCAGTGTATCTGGGGACTGGTAATAAAAAATTCAGCTACTCAGTGGAAATAACATGAGGTCAATATCTCTCAGAGAAACATAGTGGTATACTGGGCAGCAAATGAAATATTCGCATTCACCTTTAGTTCCAGCCACACTATGGTTTAGACTTTGCATTTGTCAAGACACAAACTGGGAAGGTATCTCCTTCTTCTCAGCTGGAAAGAATGGAAAAGAATATTGCACTGAATTCTGGATGTTAAATATCCCAATTTATGACCCAATTTATTACCCCTATTTACTAAACTCCTTCATACTACCAAAATTAAATTAGGAGAATATTCCAGCTAACAGAAATGAGGCTGTGTCTTCCTGTTTTAGTACTAAACAAAAACTAAACTTTGAGAACATGAGCAAAGGATATTCTGAACTGAGATATGTACTATATTATGGCTATGGTTTCTCCTGCCAGGTTGCTGATCTGGAGAGAATGTAGGGTACAAAACCTTCCAAACCCTTGGAAAGGGATGGAAGAAAGTTCTCAACGAACTAGTTTCTTCCTTGCTTTACTAATTAATGTAAATCATTAAAATAAAATGACAACAAACAAGTAAACGAAACATCTAGCAATCGCGAAGTAACTGCTGCATATGTTTCAACAGCAAAGAGGAATATTCCCCAGACTAGTTGTACTTCAGGGAAACTAATCTTCCTTTTCCCTGTCCAAACCCATGTGCCGGCACAGCTAAAAAAAGAGCAAGAGGAATTTCTTCAGAGCGTGAATCAGATGAAAGCTGTACCTTCAGGTATTCTAAAATGTATTCTGGACTATATGTATACAAACATACATATACACACACTTCAGATTATATATACACATATATATATACTCTGTCATGGTCTTCACAGTATTTCTGGGTAGAGTCTTAGAACATGACTATATTTCCTTAAATGTCTTTAGATCACCTGTAAAGAAACAAAGAAAAAAAAACACAAAGTGGATGTGGTGGGTTGACCTTGGCTGGCCACCAGGTTTCCACCAAGCAGCTGTATCACTCCCCCTCCTCAACAGGACAGGGGGAGAAAGTACTGCGAAAAGCTTGTAGGTCGAGATAAGGACAGGGAGATCACTTACTGTCATGGGCAAAACAGACTCAACTTCGGGAAATGAATTTAATTTATTGCCAATCAGAGTGGGATAATGAGAAATAAGAACAAATCTTCCCCCCTTCCTCCCACCCCTCCCTTCTTTCCAGGCTGATCTTTACTCCCAACTCTTCTGCCTCCTCCCCCCAAGCGGCGCAAGGGGGTGGAGAATGGGGGTTGCAGTCAGTTCATTACATGTCTCTGCCACTCCTTCCTCCTCAAATCTTCCCCTGCTCCAGCACGGGGGCCCACCTGTAGGAGACAGTCATTTACGAACTTCTCTAACACAGATCCTTCCCACAGGCTGCATTTCGTCAAGAACTGCTCCAGCATGGGTTCATTCCATGGGGTGCAGTCCTTCAGGAATGGACTACTCCATCATGGGTTCCCCATGAGGTCACAGGTCCTGCCAGAAGACCTGTTCCAGCGTGAGCTCCTCTCCACGGACCGCAGTTCCTGCCAGGAGCCTGCTTCAGCGTGGGGTCTCTATGGGGTCACAGCCTCCTTTAGGGCACATCCACTTGCTCCGGCATGGGGTCCTCCACGGCCTGCAGAGCAGATATCTGCTCCATCATTAAACTCCATAGGCTGCAGGGGGACAACCTGCGGCACCATGGTCTTCTCCATGGGCTGCAGAGGAATCTCTGCTCCAGCACCTGGAGCACCTCCTCCCCCTCCTTTACTGACCCTGGTGTCTGCAGAGTTGTTTCTCTCACATATTCTCACTCCTCTCTCCCAGCTGCTGTTGTGCAGCGTTTTTTACGCCTTCTTAAATATCTTAAATCCAACGTTGCTGATGAGCTCAGCTTTGGCCAGTGGCAGGACTGTCTTGGAGCCACTTGTCTGGCTCTGTCGGACATGGGAGCAGCTTCTGGGCCACCCCTGCAGCACCTCCACTACCAAAACCTTGCCATGTAAACTCACTAAAGTGGATAAGGCAAGAAGGACCTTTATTTAGGCTATAAAATGTAATCAACTCTGTCATGGTGAGATTAGCATATAGTGTGTTTTCAGACCATATAAGAAATGTATGTTCCAAGTCTTATCTCAAGTGTCTTACTGCCATAATATTAGAAGATTTCCAATCTGTTTTGTTTACATATGTTATAGCTGCATTAATAAAGACTCTTTCAGCACACTGGAGAGCTTAAAAATAAGCCAAAACTTAAAAATATGTGGGAAGGTAATTTAGTACACTAAATTAGTACACTGCTAGAATTATGCAAGGGAGAATCTGTGAATGTACTAAATGAAACTAATAAAGAAGGTGGAGATTCATGTGAACAATTCAATACTTTAGGACTGCAAAAGATACCAAATCTCTTTTATAAAGAAGAGCAAGTCACCTTGACCACATATAAAACACTGAAAGTGTTTTATAGGATTCTGGGGAAAAAAAAAAAGAAAAATATCTTACCGAGTGACATGATTAAGTTTTAATAACAGCACCTAAACTCCAGTTATATTAACAAGCTGCTATATTCAGGAAGAAAAAAATTTGAAGTAAACTCTCCCACACAATTTTCTAGTCATAATCCTCCCAATTCATTCTACAGATTGAATAATACAGTATGAAATGTACTGATTAATAGAGATTATGTAATAATAGAAGAGGCACTTGTAAAGTATCAGCCTAAGTAATGTGGCTTCATCTAAATATAACTATAATTAGAACATTAAGGTGAATGTGAATTAAAAATGATAGATGGGAAAAATAGAAAGATATTTAAAAATTTTTTAAATTGAATTTATAGGCTTTACGATCCTAGAATGGCTAGTGACTCCTGAATGTGCATGTGTGTTTTCAGTGTTTTACCAAGAAGCAATTAAAAATTATAAATTTGCTGTCTTTCTTTAAAAATACATCATTACTCTACTAACTATCCTATGCAAAAATGTATCTCTGTGTAGAGAGATGCTTTTCTTTCTATTTTCAATAAGTCTGTGGAAAGAACTACAATATTTTATACCATTTTGATTCCTAATTGCTTATATATAATGGCATTTAGCACATGATTTAGAGAAAACATGGTGTTGATTAAAAGCATATATTTCCCTACGAGAAGAAAAACAGAATATTTTGGAAAAAGCAATACTTAGAAAATTACAGCTGGCAAATTATGAGCCCATTCCAACTCTCATTAAGCTAAATGGCCATGGATTGGGCCCAGAATGAAGCTAATCAAAATGAAAGCAAAGTTGATTACAAAGGACTATAATGATATTTTGGTATTAATTTGGGGGGACATTGTAGACAATTAGACAATAACACTCTGGACAAAATTAAAAATGTTACAGATTTTGAATATGTGATTTTGAGACTCAAAGCTATAGAAACCTAATTTATATTCCTTGCAGACTAGACTGCACTGAAATACATTCCCCTTTATTGTCTGTACAGCCCTTGAATATTTGCTGCAGCAGAAAATGCCTTTTTCATAAAAATCAAATATAAGGGTTTTCTGTTATTATTGTGGGTTTTGTTTTCTTTTGATTAAACCACCTAAGAGGCTCAAGTTAGGAATACTTGACATTTCCAACCAAGATTTAATTACATTTAATAGAGCAGTTCTTTCTCTTGGTCAAATCTCAGGTTTTGTTGGAGGGGCATAATGTACATACCTAGCGTGAAGCTGATGCACCTGTTTCTCTGTCCCTGTGATTGCTCTGCACAGACCTGTCCTCTTAAGGCAACTGGAGTCTCCCATAGGGCTGATACTTCACATGGCAGACAGAAACATACCTGAAGGTCAGCCTAACAGCTAGATTTTCTAGTTATGCCTCTTTTTGACTGTTCCTTTTGCAGCAGCAAAAAGAAGTGCAGTGAGAGACTTTAAAGCCAATTGCATGCTTTCAGTTCCTTCTTCCACTGGTTTGACTGGTGAACCAGCTGCACTGATTTATACTCAGGTACTATGTGGCAAAGCAGCCACATGTCAGAGGAAAAACACTTATAATTAGTTGTAAACTTTATCAAGGTACAAAAATCACATCTCATTGCCTGCAGCTGTATTAAATAAAGGATTAAAAGTGTAGCTAATATATGCCTGGTGCACAAAAAAATAGCTAAGGAATTTGGGAGAATGTGAATTGTGTGAGATAAGGCAATAGAAACAAGGTTTGGGATTTGTTTTTACTTCTTCATGTAAAACAACGCATTCTCCTTTACCTCTTTTATTTAGCACATCCAGGCAAGAATGAATTGATGGTTGCTCCAGCATAAAAATAAAAGTCAGCTGATAAAATTAAATTAAAACATTAAAACTTAAAAAGAGAAAATATAAATCTGAGAAGTTTTATTCCCTCATGAAAGTAAGAAGCAGCAATCTGAACTTCCACCTGAATAAAAGTTCCACCTCTTCAAAGACATCTGCATGTTACAGGTTGTCCATTTTAACCCTTTAATTTTCTTACATGTCAGAAGAGACTTAATGGTTTTGGAAGGCATTAGGACAGGCTGTGCCATAAACAATCAGTCTTCTGGACGAGATACGTAAAGTTCAGGCTTCATGATGAAAAGAAGTTGAAACTATGGTTATTTCTATCAGTCACAGATGGTTTTGAGTAAGGCTAATGAAAAGAGAATAATTTGAAACTGTGAATGTACGGGAACATACTTTGTCACTAATAGCGAAACGTGAAATAGAAGGGTGACAGGATAAATGTTTTCTCAGAATACTTTCAGATCTTGACAGTTGCTGTTAAACTAATTGGAAGCAGGTAAGACAACTTCCAAGGGTAATTGTTTCCACCTTGATTCAGCAAAACAAGTTAAGCACATATTTAAGGGAAAGCAGAAATATAATTCCAACCCCATTCAATAAACCGGCAAACTCTCACTCCTTTATGTGTTTTCTCCATGCTGAGTGTATATCTTAAGTCATAGCTGGGCACTGATCCAGGCAATAAACTTTTACCTAACAGACAAAAGCTCCTTTAAGCTAGAAAAGTTTTTTTTAAAATCTGTGATATTTCTTTTTTGATACATCTACCAAGCACAGTATAGAATATCTGTACTTATACAGGATCTTAGGTGAGGAATTTTTTGGGTTTTTTTGTTTTGAGACATTGTAGCTTACAACTTAAACAAAGGAAAATCCCATTTAAAAGAATCATATAAAGTCTATGGAGGCCGCAAAAGGACTGTCGTGGTTTAACCTAGCAGGGAACCAAATACCACGCAGCCGCTCACTCACTCCCCCCACCCCCAGTGGGACAGGGAGAGAATCAGAAGGGTAAGAGTGAGAAAAACTCGTGGGTTGAGATAAAGACAGTTTAATGGAACAGAAAAGGGAAAATAATAATAATAATGATAGAATATACAAAATGAGTGATGCACAATGCAATTGCTCACCACCCGCGCTGACCGATAACCAAGTAGCGATCGCTACTTCCTGGAACACGCTTACCATTCATATACTAAGCATGACATCACATGATATGAATACCCTTTTGGCCAGCTGGGCTAGATGTCCTGGCTGTGCTCCTTCCCAATGCTTGTTTTGTTTTGTTTTGTTTTGTTTTGTTTTCTCTTGAGCTGAATGTCCTTGACTAGGAGGGTATTTAGCAACAACTGAAAACATCAGTTATCAACATTCTTCTCATACTAAATCCAAAACACAGTACTAGGAAGAAATTTAACTCTATCCCAGCCAAAACCAGGACAAAGAACTACTGTTCAATAAGTTTCCAGTAGTTTATTGGGTTCAGTAAGAAAATTGAAATTATTTTCATGACTCTTTCAAAAAGGAATTTCTTTAATTTTGATGAGAACATTTGATCCTATAAAGCTTTTCTTAATTAGTCCAGTAAAACATATAATCTACTTTTTTCATTATTTACTGAACTAACATGCTTATTACCATTTTTATTACAAGTTTTTATTGATTTTTTTCATAAAAGCTGCTTACTGCAAATTCCTTGCATGTTAATTTATTGTATCAAATTCACCTAGAAATCACAGTTGTCCATTTTACACTTTCAATTTCATGTAGCCACTTGTGCCTCCGATATTAATGAACATGTAAGCATAAACAGTCATCATTTAAGTGGTTCCTACAAATAAATCACTTGAGATCACATGAACTGAGACCATGATCAGAGATAAAGCAAGTAAATTGTGAATAATGCATAGCAAGACTTAATTTGCTCCAACCACATAGTAAATATACCTACTACAGCTTTCTAATGTTGTGTACTTTCCCATAGATTGTATTCATACAGCATTATTTTGAAGCAGTAGCCTATTACTATTTTATATAGCATTCTATTTGTGTAAAAACATATTGCATAGACCACAGTGCTAAATATATGATATCACCATATGTGAATAACTCTCTATGGTTCTGTAATACATAAATCAAAACAGAGGATCTTGGTAACCAACTTGGTCTACTGAACAAACACTGATTGTCATTGAATTATTTCAAAGTCACCCTTCAAAATATTCTGGAAAAGTGAGTAAATGCATACAGTAGAATAACGTTCACCTCCCTCTCCCTTGTGAAGGAGTTTTGTCTTTGTGTAAACTTCAGTCGTGACCATAGGCAGATTGCTTTTGCAAGCAGTACGGAAAAGACAGAGCATCCTCTTCACTTGAAAATGGTAATAAAGAGGAAAATGTTTGGAAAGGAGGAAGCATTTTCATTAGATGTGCAAATAAAGTTAAATGTAATATTTGACCATTGCAGGTCCTTACTGTTATCGTCTGAACTCTCTTCCTGAGTTACAGTACTCCATTTTCTTGAAATGATGATTAAAAAAATGTTTCACAGAGCAACTAATCCAGCTAAGTCAGCTTTCCCTGTTTGACTATTTATAACTGTAATATCCTGTGAGAATAAACTAGAAGTGTAAATGAACTGTCTAAATTTGTGCACAAATCAAAATCCTCTTTGTAAACCCAAGTTTTAAAAGGTTGCAAAAGGTCTTTGATTTGCAGTGAACACCAGATCAATAACTCAAAATGAAAAAGTTTTCGTATAAAATTCTGAGACTTACAAAGGCAAGGGGATGGAAAACATAAATTTTTTTTTAGCCATTTTTAAGATTTTGACTGTGGCTTCTTTTTTTATTTGGGGCAGAAATTAGAATCTTTTGAATTTTCAATGAAATAAAGTAAGTTTTCCTTGCCCAGGTCTTCTGTTTACTTGTCACAAGTGAAATCTACCCAATAAGCTGTTCTTTTGCTGGGCACCTATGAGCACAAGCATCAGCACTTCTGCAGTGCACCCTGGAACCGCTGGGGCTCATGGAAGACCAAGGAGGCACATACATGTGTGTTAATTTGTGCTTTTAAATTCTAAGGATTTAGAAGAATATTTTTAACCTCCCCTCCCAAAGCTCATAAACAGCAGCGTCCAGAAGTTCAAGATTGCAGACAGTTCAAACTGAACTTTCAGTTTTCAGATGCTTACAATTCTTTTCTCTGGTAAAGAATTCATTAACCAGTTATTTTATAAATTAAGACTTCCTTTGTTTCTTTAGGCTCAATTGACATAAAGACAATTATGTGCCTATTGATAGATGCTCTTGAATCAAGGGCTGACGGTTTCCCAAATGCTAATTTCTCTGCTGACACTGCTGATGTGTGAGGAAAACCCACCTAAATATAAAGACCCAGGCAGATCTCTTAGTTAAATTAGTTTCAGTGTGTCCCAACCAGCATTCCTGAGAGTCAGACGGGCATTAGGCATTTCACTGATGTTCAGATCTTTTAGCCTGAAGCAACTGGTGTAATCCTCTTCTTACTTTTTCCATTTTCTGTCTTCTGGTGGTTCAACACTGGGGCAGATGGGCTGGTTTTTCATCTTCGTGAGAGGTAAATGTAGTGTCTATTCATTATTTCAGTTTGTCTATTTGGAATGTGCTCTATATTTCCTTTTCATCTAACTGTTGTTACTACACAAACATTTCTTTTCACTACGGAAATACTTCTTTTTCACTTTAACTGCTGCTGCCGTTGGCCTATGTAAAGCAAGTTTTCTTTTCATTCTGGGTAATTTTTGTTAACAGTTTCTTAAAAGGTGCTCAATATGTAATGTTTGTAAACACATTTTTTACTGGACTGATTTGGATTTAGACCAAGGACCTTCTATTTCTAAAGCTTTCCTGCATTGTGACCTTTAGCAAGCCGGATAAGGTTGGTTTTTAAAAGTGCTGCCCAGATGTAAACTTAGTTCTTTGAAAATCCATTGCTTAACCTCTACCAAGGTTCTATCTGTATCAAAAATGTGAAAGATGATACCTTTAGAAGAAATAATTTGAGGATTAAATACCGCATATAAAATGCTTTGATGATTAGGTATCATGTAAGTACAAAATATTATTATGTTATTTTGTAACATTAATTTAATCTCTATTTATTTGCATGTGTATATGCCGTTTTCTACTCTCACTGTAGGAAAATGCATTTGCTGATATAAATGGAGACTTGAACTCCAGCTGGGTTGTTCCTGGATTTTAACTGTTCAGACAGAGTTTCCCTCCACAATCATTCTCTGTGAGCCCGTGGCAGTGAGGTGAGGGACTGTAGAGCAAGCAGAATTTTAATGACTATTCAGAATTAAAGCTGAGTAACATCAAGCAGGCAGAAGCTGCCAGGTCAGCCACATTTCTAAAACAGAACTTGAAAAAGATAAATTCAAAACAGTGGAATTTA
Organism: Calonectris borealis; assembly: GCF_964195595.1. Lineage (NCBI taxonomy): Eukaryota > Metazoa > Chordata > Aves > Procellariiformes > Procellariidae > Calonectris > Calonectris borealis. The sequence continues at coordinate 64,597,951 of NC_134313.1, read as the reverse complement.
AGCATAGATCTATGTGCTGCAATTTGGAAATAACTCAGAAAATGCCATACAGCCCAGGAACTAAGATGTCTAATTAACTACTGCTGTAAAAATGATTCAGGATTCAGTGTAAGCACTCAAAAATGGGGTTTTTTGGATGCCTATCTGAAACATCTCTGAAATATCTAGCTCTTTGTACTTTGCTCAATTGTAATGTGAGCTTTTTATATATGCTTTCTCACAAACCTCCATATGTTTTTCCCCCTGTTCATGTATAGGCATGTTTATATGAAAGTATGATTAGACTTAGGGTTCAGCAGCAGTTTATTTGTCACCTTTATGTCCAGGTCAGAACTGTGTCATATATTCGCACTCCACTGTAGGTATGGGTAGGGAAGGTATGTATGTTTTGCTGCCTGACATTCATTCCTTGCACTTTTGTAACCTTCTGTTTGAGCTATGTGTTATTTTAAGGAACTTTTATTTATCATATTTATTTTTACCTTATTGGGAACTATCTCATACTCCTTACATAGAGCAACTCTAAAGATACACCCTGACTTAACACTTTCAAGAATTTCAGGAAATGGTAAGGTAGAACATGCTAAAGAATGCCTTTGCAAGAGGACAGAAGCATCAAGGACATAGTGCTTCAGAGTGTATATAGTAAAAGATGCTACAATCACAAAGGCACTGAAAATACCACGCAGCAGTGCTGCCCTCTGGTTTGTGATTTGTTCGCAGTTCTCTAGGGCAGTGTTGCTGGCTATTTTGTTCTCTCTTCTTTAGTGGCAGCCCCTCTAGTCATCTCTTTCTAATCAAAATCTAATTGAAATTTAATTCGTCCAGGTAGGTGTAATTAAAATAAATTAAATTAATCTCTTTGAATGCCAGGAAATTCAAATAAATTACAATATTGTTCTTTTTTATTAATAAAAAATATTTGATCCAGAGCAAGTTTGTGTGATGCAACTGCAGTCAAAACCAGCTGTGATATGCATACATATATATGTGTGTATATATATATACACACGATATATGCACACATACACACACACATACGCACCCACACACACTCAGAACTGGAAGCAATAAAGAATGAATTTTCCTGTAAATGGAAGTGTCTGCCTAACGTATGGATAGGTAAAGGCGACAACTGAGAAATGTTATTTGATTGCTTGCTTCTATACATTTTCTTTCTGAGTCATATCCATTGGTCTTAAGAATGTAGGAATACTGAATGATGGAAAATGTCCATTCAGCTCAGTATCCCATATCTGACATTGACAGAAAGCAGATTCTTGGGAAAGAGCTTGCACTGGAGGAGTCATCTGATCATAGTTTCTCCAACTCTCTCCCAGCAATAATTTCTGACTCAAGGACTTCCTAGGCTGGAATTTCCTTAGTTGATCCTTATGCAAAAGCTGTTGTAGGCATTTGATTATCCTTGTCTGCTTTCTCTGAACTTTTTCTGTTTCTGTGATTTCCTTCCTTTTTGAGACTTAGCTCTGAAAAAAGATGCACCCTGAAATATTGATGTCTGATTACCTTTTCCTTTCAATGTTCATTTGAGATCTTTGTGTTAGTTAAATGAATTAAGAGTATTGTGTGGCTTTAATGTTATTTAAACATTTTTTGAAAACTGATTAGAAAGACTCTTTACCAAAACAATAGATGGTCTGTAATTATAAAATAGAGGAAAGTAGTCAGAGTTGTTCCAGTCCTTTAAACTCCTTAAACAGTGTCATAACCTCAGCAGGGTTTTATTACAACCTGCCATAAGTTACAGCAGCTCTTGACTAGCCAAAGCCAGAACCAAAGCTGCACAAGGCTCAAAAATGGGTTTAAAGCTAAACAGAAAGGTAAAGTCTGTCCCACTAGATCTGTTTTTGTAGTAACTCAGTTATATCATGAAACAGTGCTTCTTCATTGCTAACCCTAGCTAACATGGTAATATGTTCTTGTTCTTTTCTCAAATTTGGGACCTAAATCTAGGTAGTGTCATAAACAAACATCATATTTCCTGTATCTCCTATCTAAAGTCAGCTATAACAGTATGTGCTCAGCTCCTTCCTGATTGACTTCTAGGAAACTGAATTCAAAATCATGTGTAGGTCAGCATCCACACAGAGAAGATGAAAGCTAAGGACCTAATTTTAATTTATGTTCTTACACCTTGGGCAGTTAAATGTGAAAATGTTAGTGACACTGCCTTTTTCATATTGGAGGCATTTTGAACGAACAGTTCTGAAATACGTGCACTGAATGTGTTTGTTAACGAACAGAAAACTCATGTTCTCAGAAGTTACCAGACCTCAGACGAAAACAGCTTTATAAATAACCTGAAGAAGGTAAAATGGAGGCTGACTCCAAGAAGCCTAGCACTATTTATAAGGAAACAAGATATAACATTCTTTACTTTGACTTCTGGATTTGCTGCCTTTTCATATTATGCTGCTATTTTTTCATGTGAAAATTTAGTATTATCATAGCAACACATTTTATACACAAGTTTTAATTTTTCACTTTTTGTTCTGCAACTGTTGGATTTTTTTTTTACCTCCTCTGTGGACTGGTCATATTTGATTAAGCTCTGCATTTGTTACTGGCTTTCCATAACTTAAGTATTTTAAAACAGTACTTTGAAAGATGGGGGGAATTACATTGGTAAACAAGTTTCTTTTCTATACCTCTATACCTATGATTAAAAAAAACCCGAAAACCTACATGCAAAAATCTGGGATCAGCTTAATTTTAGGTAAATTTAAAATTAAGAGCTGAGGAAAAAAAATTGTCTAGGAAAAATATTTTTAAAAGCTGTAATACCTGGGAAAGCTTATAGAAGAAATCATAGCAAGCTAATACTCTCAGTAATATATGTGTATATCCAACATGATAGTTCAACAAACATCAGCTGTTAAAGCTAGAACTTTTCAAATACAATTTTGTGATATTTCATGAGCCAAGAAAAAGGTAAATCATATTTCAGCTTTTCCCGCTACAGTATCACAATTTTTGTGCTGCAGACAAAAAATTATGTTAAGATTATGAGTAATTTCTGATTATTTTATACTGAAAACTGGCATAAGACTGGTGAATCTGAAAGATCTGGATTGCAATAGCAAACTTTGCAAATATTTTTACTAGGTACCAAATTAGTCTTTATGTTCTGTCAAAGGCTAGAAAGTTCTGCTTTGAAATTCTATAGAAATATATTCATTTGTTAAATTTAAGAAAGGAAATCCTACTCTGCTGGAGTCAATCCAAATGAACTTTATTGATTTTGACAGGGTTAACCTGTTTTGAGTGTTGAAATAAAGTTGGGAATTTTACTCTGTATTTTATGAGAAAATTGTTAACTGAAATTTAGCAAATATTTATACCTATAAGTATAGTTCAAGGAAGCATTTCTATTCAGAGAAGTATTTAAGTATGTTCTTTTTTCTTAAATCACAAAGCAGTGGAGATAATATTCCTACATTTTTTCTGGATTTATTATTAGATATAGGAATTTCAAACTGAAATCAAGTGTCATTGGGGCAAGAGCAGAGGCATGAAAGGTTCACTGTTTTGATTGTATGTGCACGTTTGATGAACTTAAATTTTACACTAATGCCAGTGTAAAAGAAATACCTAATTTTAAATTCTGTAAAGTATTGTAAATTCTGTACAGTGTACAAAGATTGCATTAATGGACTTTGCAGTAGGAACAGGTTTGGATTTTTTGCAGCACAATCAAATACGATACTTCAGATATATAAGTTCAGATTTTATAGATAGTTCCTCAGCCTGACTGTTGCCTGGTAAACATTTTTCCTGCATTCCAAATCTAAATGCTTGTTTTGGATTGTCTGAATTCTAACCCTTTTTTTAAAAAAAAAGAAAAGGAAAAGAGTCATAACCACTGGCTTTGGCTGTATGAAAGACCAGCCTTGCCTGCCAAAAAATAGAAACATCTGGTTGTACTCACTCTTGTACAACACCGGTATGTTTGCATATACAATGAATAGTGCTGAAAGTGAGCTGAGGAATCAACCTCTAAGTGCACTGTTGTAGAGTTTGTTAATGATATAGGCAGAGCTACTGCTTGATTTTTTTGAAAACCTTTTTTCCTCTAACTTGAAGCCTGTGTTAATGGGTAAGCATAGCAAAAGGATGTGAAAGATGGTTGCTAATGGGTTGTCTACTGCCATCTTAGATACCCATGTTAGAAATCAAACATCCTTTTGTTAGGTTACATGTTTCAGTCTGTTTATTCAATAGGAATTATTTGCTTATTAAATAGGAATTTAGGTTAAATTCAGTACTAAGGTTACTTCAAGAATTAGAGTCAAAATGGACAGGAATATTAATCAGTGCATGTACAGATGGTCCCAAATCCAGGACCTGTAACATCAAACTGAAGCAAAGATATTGCATAACATTGCTGAAAACTTTAATCCTTTCCCAATGAATTTGAAATAAAAAGTTGTCCTTAAAAAATGTTTAAATATTGAAAACATTGAATTATTAGAAGGAATATGAGAACGTGAAAAAGGTCAAATTAAGCAAGTTTTTTAAACTCAGCATTTAGGATGTCACGGTTGTTTCCTCAGAGTTCATATTAGATCTGTGATCTGGAATGGTTTTACAGGAATTGTATTAGACAAGTCATCTTTCATCTGTTAGTAATTAGGTTAAAGTGATTGGAAGAACTTAGTTTAGGTTCTAGATGAAATGGATAAGATCTTAAACATTTCCTAATGGAAACTGTCTGATTATATACTGTAGGTCAATCTGATTAAAACGTACTAGTGAATGAAGGAGATAAGCACACATTTTTAAGGAGCTATACTGCTTTCTATTTTATATGTGTAAATGCACTTTATTTATATCCATGTATGCTGGTATTAAATATGGAATAGACAAGTTTGTGTAATGCCTAGTTTGTCATTCACTTCAAAGAAAGATGTTTTAGTTCAAATTACATTACATTTGCCCCAAATTACACTGTAGATCGTGAAGGAGGCATGCATAAATTATTTTTCTGTACTACTTCTTTTTGGCAACAGGCTGGTTTGTTTGTTTGATTTGCTATTTATAACCCTTCATCTCCCTGTACAGTACAGTTTCTGGGCCTCATTCTCCAATGTCTTTGCTCAGGTGTGAGCAAGTTCACAAAGGAGGAAGAAAGAAGGTACCAAATGAAGAAATAATATGTAGCACTAATTTTACATGTAAATACCTACTAAGAATGTTCTTAAACAGAACCTCTTATTCTGTACTTGCCCCAAGGCCAATGTGGCCAGTAAAACTAGGGCATTTGCCAAAGTTTCATCTTAGCCTTGGAAACAATGTGAACCATAAGCTTTCTACTTAAAATCTACTTTATGTTATTCTCTGTCCTGAAATGTTTTTCTGCTTCTATGCAGCTATGTGCTTTAACATAACATACTGTTTTGGTAATGTTGTACAAAGTATTTCCCTGTGCAGAAGAAATTTTTCAGCCTGTTCAATTCAGAAGAAATTTTTCAGACTGTTCTCTTCAAACCTGTTTCGTGTTATTCAAATTCTTTAGCAGCATCCATTAAATCCTGTTATCACCTCTTTTTTTGGGAGGGAGGGGAATCAAGGTGGTATAATCTTAACTAATTTCAAGTCCCTTTTATGAACCCAGTTGTGTTAACTTCTCACTTGTCTTTAAACTGAATCAATAATCCACTGCAGCTCATCTGCATTCAAAACCAGAAACAGTTCTTGCCTCAGAGGTCCGTGAGGTATTGGCTACTGCTTCCCATGGCTGTTAAATGAGAAAACGATTCACCACGTATCTGTAGTCGTGCGGAGTAGTTTGGAACGAGTTTCATTTCAGTTTGAAACTTCACTGGATGCAAATATCAGCTAAATTAAAAAAAAAAAAAAAGTTGAAACAAGGTAGAGGGCAGAGAGAGAGAGAACAAGCTGTTGCTGCCTTTTCAAAAATTGTATTTTTGTTTGTTCTGTCTCATTTATCTCTTTCATCAAACATCTGTATTATATTAGACTGCGTTTGCATGTATGCCATGTACAGAGTGTGACTGACTGCTACCACTCTGTTTTAGTATCTCCACAGTGATTTACCTTCTGTTCATTTCCTTGTATTCTGACTGCTTGGGTTGTACTACATTATCTCTTAGGTGGGTAAGAAGTCCCTTACTTAGATTGATTTAAAAGGATAAATGGCTATTTCCCAGGGACCTTCCCTTCACCCCACTCCTGAAGAGCACAAATAGTTTTTCAATGTATATTTAGATATTTGTTGTTGTCGCTATGGTGACTTGATGAGTTTTCTCACTTGACACTGTAGGTCTTAAAGTAAGACTAAAAAAAAATCTCTTCTGCCCCAATTAGCTTTACTGCTCAGTTTTTGGAAATCATAAATCTGTGTCCATAATATCTTAGTCTCTTTCAGTGAAAGATACTATTATGTAAGAATTTCTGTATTATGAACATAGCTGGCTATAAGGGTGGTAATTCCATTCAATCACCTTATCATTCTCTTTGCCAATAAACTATTATTCCCTGCTATGTATCTTTTAGCATTTTTTCCTGACCATTTTTAAAGGTTTGTTTTAGGTGTCCTGTCCACACCATGTTTTTTGCTGGATAATGGAATTTATTTTACTTCTGGTGTAGGAATTTTCTATCATATTGCAACAAGAGAATGTAGGGTGAAGTTGTTGGAGTGATGAGTTTTCTTCCACTGCATTAGAAGACTGCTCTATAGATGAATATGTTTCAAGGCTAGGAAATTACATGTTGCCTTGTAGTCCTCCTTTTATTGTATTTATGCCCCCTTGGATCAATTGAAGTAATTTTTCTTGCTGCTTTATACTCACACTTTTCAAGGATTTCCTTCATTGGCATATATTAACCAGGATATATAAAATTTATGTCTGTCTTTGGTTCCTTTCTCAAAGGTCAGATCGTTCAGCATCTTAGTTTGGGTTTTTCTTTTCTGAATTCTCCACAAATTGTAAACTCTGAGATGCCCAGAGCTCAGCTAAGCCACAACTCTGCCATTTATGTAGGTCTTAATACATGTCTGATCTATGATGGATGCACCTCTGTTTGCACCTAAAATCATATCAAAGTTATTATTTTTGTTTTCCTTCTTGCTGGTATAGTGTTTGAAATATCATAGATGACTTGCTATTCACTGATATCCTTTTTCAGCCCTACTGCTTTTCATATATTTCTGTGTGTTCCAAAAAAAATTTTTTCCTTACAGATTTGAACTTTTCCTGGTGGCCTCTTCCCTTTCTTCCTCCTTTTCTTCACCCTTTTCTCCCCTTTTTTCTTCACCCTATCTAGCCTCTTACTGCTGAATAACTCTCCAAAAGAAGAAAACCAGCAGTTTTTCAGCACAGTAATAACAGTTACTGTGGAGTAGAGATAGGCTGCAAGTTTTTAACCGAGCTTACTCCAAAACACCTTTTTTGTCTGTATTTGTATGTAGTAATCTAAGGCAAGCAAGCACAAAAATACTGCATTAAGTTTTCCAGACCCAGATCCATAAAATAAAACCCTCAAAGCCTTAGGACTTAGTTAACAGACTTATGTGCCTGTTGCTTTTCTCTGAGAGGCAAGATAGTTCACCTGAGTTTATCATCACATCTATACGAGTACTCAGCACCAGGACACAAGAGGTTCACGGTGCAGGGCTGGACTTCAAGAGAGTGTAACCACTTGTACTTTGACCCTTGTCACCAGGAGAAGACCCTGGGGTTGGGTTCAATAAGCATTCACAAGTGCCAGCATGACGTCTATCTCAGGCATACTTATAGAAGTGGGTGTAAGTTCCTTGTGCACAAGCTTTGGTGGGGAGGCAGGAGACGGGGTAGAAGCTTCTTTCTTTCACCACAAAAGAATTGCATTATCACCTTCTTTACTTTCATTCTGGGTTTTAATTTTCTGTTTCAGAGGCAGGATGCCAAAAAGCTACCCACTGTGGTGCCAATTTGTAGATTCATAAATCTAACCTTAAGTGTTGAATTTACTTTTTAATTAGGCAGTCATCTTTCAAAAACTTTACCTGTGTTGTTCAAGCATGTCCTAAGGATCATCAGATGATGTTTGACATGAGATCAGGCTTACTGCTGCCTGTTGTGATGGCTTGCTGAATTCTTTGTCATTTGTCATTTCTTGTTGTTTATGTTCATGCTCAATGAGGACACATCTGTCTTTGCTCCTACATTCTCTAGAAAGGTTTATGGCATTATGTTAAATACCTCTCTGGATACCCACTACAGTACAACCTCAACTTTCCTTTCATAGGATGTTCTTGGATATTAATTGAAAATAATCCTTCTTGAATGGTCATCTTATTATTATTTACATATTTCTTTCATCACTGTATTGCTATAGTTTTTCTATTTCTTTTTTTATAAAATAAAGCCTAAAATGTGCAGGATGCTCCTTGTCCTCTTTTATGACATGCTCCCACATACACTCATAAGAGCAAATTGCAGAAATGGCATCTAGATTTTCACAGGTGATTTTGTATGTACATATAAGTGTGTGCGTCAATACACAACTGTCAATAGTGTGATTTAGCACCTACATGCAAAAACATCAAAAGTGACGATCAGTTTGTATGCATTGTGGTAGCACTGTAAAAGATGGTGTCCTCTTATTAGTCACGTTTTACTTGATTTTCAAAAACAATTGCTAATTATTCAATAAAATGATCGACTAACAGATTTAAGATTCTGTCTGTTTAGTGAGAAGTTCTACTGTTAATAGCATATGCTTCCAAGAATCCTTTCTGTTTTCTTAAAAGTTTATTGTACGTGGATAATTTTGATTACCTAATTTCTGCCATTTTCTAAATTCTTTTTTCACCCGCTGATAATCTTAATTGGCATTGACAATTTTGCCTCATTTCCTCTCCTACTCCTCATTTCCTACACAAGTTTTATTTTGCTTTAGATGTCTGAGCAATCTCTTTAAGAGCCACTGCAAGATCAAATACAATAAGCAGATGGGCTGTGATATTTTCTGTTTTGAAACCTATGTTTGGTTTTGAATAGGAAAAAAAGAAAAAGTAAAATACAGACTGGTCAAGATTTCATCTAGTCCGGTTAATGCCAGGTTTTGGCATTAACTTCTTCTTAAAAGGACAGGAGACCTGTTTTCTTAGTGGTCAAAGGTTTCAGACTTTCCTGGCTGATATCACATGGCTGATAGGGCATCTCCTGGACTATCACCAGCTTTTTGATGGAAAAATTGATAATAGGTGAGGAGAGGGATAGGCTTTTTATCTGAAAATTAATATTGGTAGCTTCATACCAGGATGATTGGTAGCTTCACACCAGATTTTCAAGTGTGTTTCATCATAGTTATCCACATCTGGAGTGCTGGGTCCAGTTCTGGGCTTCCCAGTATGAGACAGACATGAACATACTGGAGAGAGTCCAATGAAGGGCCACAGAGATGATTAAGGGCATGTCTCCCATGAGGAAAGGTTGAGAGAGCTGGGACTGTTCATTCTGGAGAAGAGAAGGCACAGGGAGATCTTATCAATGTGCACAAATATCTGAAGGGAGGGTGCTAAGGGATGGAGCCAGACCCTTTTCAGTGATGTCCAGTGATGGGACAGCAGGCAACGGCCACAAACTGAAACACAGGAGCTTCTCTCTGAACATCAGGAAACAGTTTTTAACTCTGAGGATGACTGAGCACTGGCAAAGGTTGCCCAGAGAGGTTGTGGATTCTCCCTTTTTGGAAATATTCAAAAGCCATCTGGATATGGTCCTGGGCAACCCGGTCTAGGTAGCCCTGCTTGAGCAGGGGGGTTGGACTAGATGCCCTCCAAAGGTCCCTTCTCACCTCAACCTGTGCTCCTGTGATTCTGTGATTATTTTTCACCTTGCATAAGGTTATAGTCAAAGAGTCTGAAAAATTATTGGGGAAGAGAATGGACAATTTATTTTCTGTCTTTGAATTTCATCCTTTTTTTTCTTATTCTGAGGTTCTTTGTGTTCAAGGAATACTTTCAGCTGTCATCTCTGAAGTCTTAACTCTCATGACAGGAAACAAGTTATGGTCATCAACATTTTTGAGTAGAGATAGAGGCTCTTCAGTGTTCAAAAAATCATTTACTAGGTTCATGATTTTAGCAACTGTCTTTGTTCATTTGTAAGAGGAATCAGAAAGGAGGAACCACAAGAAAGCTCAGTCGTCACCAATGTACAAAGGTACCGCTGCTTAAACTTAATCTGGATCATACTGTGGAGACAGCACACTGATAATTCCCTTTTTCTGTGGTTACATGCTTACTGCTTTCAGAAGGAGTTTCCTGTCCCAGTTGTATAACCTTACAAAATTGATAGGATACCATGTTATAGCAATGCTTCTTCATTCTTGTGGGTAATTCTACCAAGCTTTAATCAGTCATTTCTCATACTTTCACACAAGAGAAGGTACTAAGGAGAGCAGTGTGCACATCAGAATATGGAGATGTACTTGTCATTGCATTTGAACTGTTCACTGCCTCCAATTTCTCACTACTTAGCAAAAATCAGGTAATGAAAATAATGTGCTGATGGAAGCTCAATCCATAGAAACGAAAATTCTGCCTGAATTGAGGGAAAATCCACATGTCATGGTGAAAACAATATTAATTGCAAGTACGGGAGAAAATATTCTCATGTCTTGTCAGTCAGAACAGAAGTTTAGCCATGGTTGTGAGTCTGAAGTGTGCAAGTATAACATCAGTATCTTGAAGAATCCAGAGTGCAGTCTAAAGTGATCAGTCCTTAAAATCCATAGTGTTAGAGGCCAGCTTCATGAGTGTTCCCTGGTAATTCCATTTCCATACATTGTCAGTGATAGTATGGAGATTTACAAGGATTGTAGCTTAGACCTTTTATTAAGCACAATGTTTTTGAAGTTAGTGATTTCCAGTAGAGGAAAAAAAACCCCATAATTTTACTTTAGTTTTGCACAGAAATCTTGTTTAAAATAGTCAGGATTATTTTTTGTTTGTTTGTTTATGTTTTTTGTGTTGTTTCAGTTCTTCATATGTAATTTCTGGGACTCAAATCTAGTAATTAATGACTTTCAACCTTTATGAAAACCTTAGTGAATTTAGTTTTCTCTAAGTGACCTTTTTAAATAGATGCAAATACAAGCTGTAGAAAGAGTGGCTGTGTGTATGTGAAGTGGTAGTAGTATATGAGTAGACATAAAATTTAAGAAAAAGTAGGATTTAGTTTTTGGTATTTTTAACTTCTTTTCAGGTTCTGAAGGCATTATTCTGGTCAGTCTTGCATCTCTGCTTAACAAATATTCTCTTGATAAATATAATAAATAAAGACTGTTTTAAATTCTTTCTCATATCATGTGAACAGCTGAGACTTTAATTTACACTGTTCTAGCTATGATTATTTTCTGCTTCAATGATTTTTAATACCACCTGAAATAACTATGGTAAACCAACTTTGTTAAAATAAGTATGTTTAAATGATAAATTTGAAACAAAGACTCAAAAATTTTGTAAATATTACAGACTGTTAGTCTGGAATTATTACCATCTAGTTCTAAAGTAGGCACCTATTCTAAACCAGTTGCTTAGTCTCCCTCATTCAAGAAGAATGGAGAGAAATGAGCATTATCAGAGGATGACTCAATTTGTAGAATACGCTGAATTGTTCTCTGGAAGTGTTTACCCTGATTGAGCATACAGGGACAATAGAGAACAAATTTAATCTAGGCTAAGATTGGGCTGATAGTCATAAAACAAATCCTATTTTTAATTAAGGTAAACTAAGCATCTGAATAATTCAGAGAAATTGTTTTCAATAATACGATCCAGAAATATAGTTTGACAAGCACCACTAAAGGGAGTTAAGAATGGCAGTCAGAGATGAATGGAGCAGCACAGATTTGCAGAAATTGTATTCAAAGTTCATTTGCTTTGTTAGGATTTTTTTTTTCTTTTAGCTAATTTCTTGGCCTTTCAGAAACAGGAATACGGTGTTTGGAAAAAAATCTCCCATCCACAGAGTGTCATGCACTCCAATCTCTCTTTTTGAATGTTCTTGATCTTCATTATAACTAACAACTCTATAAAATAACCTGGTTGGTATTGTTCACATCTGAATTTCTCATTGTTGAATGCAAGCGGTTTAGCCAGATTCTACCTTCTGATGATAATCCATGTTAATATCACAGCCCATAAGCATGTTTTTCATGGTCCTAGTACTATGTCACTTAATTTCCTATGTAAGAACTCACTGTGAGTGAATCTTACTGTCTGTAAGATTCCTTCCTCCTTTCTGTCTTCTGTGGCTCTTTGAGGTAGTGGCGAAGTATGTGGTATTTTGGGGATGAATCCTAGAGCGATAGTTTCTAAACTGAATAGCTTATCAGTGTGGGACAAAGCAGAAGCGGTTGTGACAGGACCTGAATAGTACAAAATAAGGGGTCAGTTGTCTACCATGGCAGCCCTAGGAGGACTGGTGGTATAACTAAGATTTTTTGCTGTATTTCTTGAGAGTACCCATCAGGTGTTTCATCTCTCTGCAGGATCTCATGTTCAGCAGTTCTTAGGACTGGCTGCACTGTAAGGCATCTCTGACTTCGTGTTCTCTGCTCTGTCCTACTATTTATACAGAAAATAATACTCCTTCCCAAAATGAAGGAAATCTTCCTTGGAGATCTTGGTATTTGCTGTTTACCATTCCAAGCAAAAAGTTTCCTGTATCATAACAGCAAATTTTTGAATTCAAGACCCAAATACAGGTATTACTCAAATGTTAACACTTTGATGTCCTTCAGTATCTACTTCTGTCTGTAACTTAAGTTACCTTATCCTGGATTTTAATTCTTTATTCTTCAGTTAGCAACCTATTTTTTGAAGATATGCACCAGACAGCTGGTCCCAAATAGCCAACTAGCCTCTTTGCTGTCAATCCAAGTATGTATTTTCAACATTCAGAGAATTATACCTGAGTAGGTGGTATCCAGTTTATGACTGCAGTAGAAATTATAATACTAGTTTGAAGTCACTTGTTCTTACGGACATTCACAAATTGGGGCAATGGTCGTGTAAGTGTATCACACACCTCAAGCAAAAGACATAAAAAAGGTATAAAACCCAATTATAACTCAGTAGAAACGTGTTAGTAAACAGGATGGAAAATACAACTCCTCAGCATTACAACTGTGCTATAGGTTAGCAATTTTCCTATTTTTTTAAGAGGAGAGATGAGGGATTAAAAATATACCCAGTGTGTTCATGAGTCTTGTTCTTATTCCATCTGTTATTTCCAACCAGTCAATCTTGCAAATTAGAAATGTTAGTATCTCAAAAGTGGTAAAGGTTTCATACTGCAGAAGAAGAAATTAATTTCTTGCATTTCTTGAAGGAATACCAAATAAACTCTTTTACTTTTGCAAGACCTTGATGATCATCCCTTCCTGGAGCTCAAGACCATAAACTCTGCTTCAGAATACAGGATGAGGTGAAAAAATGCCTGCTGCATTCAGGAAGCTGCTGGAGGTTTAAGAAAAATAGAAGCAGAGAAGCACGGTTGGCAAGAGGCTTTGGAAAGCAAGAAAAGGCCAGGAGGGATTCCTGCAATGCCTGCCCAAATCGGGGCATTGATCTCTGGCCATCTGCAGCTCCATGGATGACCCTACACCAGTCAGGCCTTGTCAGGCCTTGTCAGGTCAGCTGCTTATGGCTGCTTATGGCTGCTTATGGCTTTCCTGCTTATGGCTTTCCTGCTTATGGCTTTCCTGCAAAACTCTTCTAAGTCCTTTTCCAAATTATCCATCAGGCCCATGACAGGAGGGTTGAACTAGATGATCTTTAAAGATCCCTTCCAACCAACACCATTCTGTGATCATGAGTCTATGAACTAGCCATTTCTTTTCCTCCAGCACTTACTGGCATATTCACAAGCACCTTGAGTTTTCCAGAGCTCTGACAATTGTGGCGGCAAATATTCCCTCTCATTCAGTTGTTATGCAACAAACACATGAGGCAAAATACGAACAGATCAATAAAGTTTCCTCTGATTTTATGTTAAACTTTGATTTCACAATTATCTCTTTTTCCAGATTAAATCTACCAGATTGTTAGATAACATAAAAAGCTCATTTTCTTCTTGGTGGTTGGAAGGTCTTAGTTTTCTGTTTTCAGGTTTCTCCCTATCTATATTTATGAGCTTAGTAAAGCTTTGTTTTGTTTAAGTCTTTTTTGCTGCCCACTCTATTTTAAGGAAATGAGAAATCATAGTTATACCAAAAATATTTTACAAGTGCAAGAAAACAGCAAGAAATTGACACAGTACAATAAAATGGTATGCCATGGTCTCAGATGAGCAAGCAAGGATAGTTGCCTTTAAATAGATACTTACTTGAGCAAATAAATCACCTCTTGCATAACACAATCCATAAAACTAACCAGGCAAAAAAACATACCTTGCCATAACTAACAGTCCTATAACTAACTAAATAAAATTAAAACAAGAAACCTTAGGTAGGACAGCTACTTTGAGTGAACAAAACAATCAATATTTTGAAACAGACATGATGTGTCACATATGAAAACATATGCAGCATTTCTTAGTGATCTGGCATTCTTGGATCCAGGGACTCTCCAGCAATGGGGACACATCCTAGCTGTACTTCTGCAGTGTATGAGCCAGGAACTCTATGCAGTTCCCAGCCTAGTTTCAGTAGTAGTCAAAGACACTGCAAACTTCCTAGTTAGAGAGATGAGTGTTCAGTTATGTGTAATTCCCAAATGGAAAACTGGCTGATTGTTCAGCCAGTTGACCATTTCTTTTTGTTGGCTGGCTGTTTGCTGGGGTTGTGTCATTTTACTACTGCTTCTCACACCTGCTATCTGTTTGCTAATTTCCTCACCTTTTCTTTGCCGTACACTAAGCCCAGTAAAAACAAGTGATGTCATCCCTTCTGTAGGCATGCTCACTGCCTCTTTTAAGGAGCACCCATGTTCCAGTAACAGTCTCAGTACATCCCAGAAAGCTTATATTCTAGATGCCAGTTATTATATCAGGCACATTTCTGAAGACAACAATAGGTAGTTAAAAGTTCTCCATTACATGAAGGCAGTTCTCTTGTTTGAGAGCTGGTGTATAAGAGAGACAGGGCAACAGTTTATCATATCTTATATGATTCTGCCATGCTTATCCAGGACAACCACAGAAATACCTAAAAGGCATTTGAACATCCATTGGAATGACTGCTTATGTGCATAGATACTTGAATCAGGCAGAGGACCCAGCTCCAGCAGATCTTTGCTCTGATCAGATAAGCAGATCCTTAGTAAAAAGGCTACCTGAGAAAGTCAAGAGGGAAAAGTCTTAAGGTCACACAACAATATATGTAAGTAAAGTGCAGATTTAGATAACCTGAGCTATATAGTTGAAAGGTAACATGATGGATGTGGGAATGGTAGGTGCATATGAAGTGGTCATGGGCACATAGCAGTGCTGACACCTTCTTGGTCTGTAATCCCTCGTAAAAAACTTCTCTTAAGTCTGTGTCTAGAAAACAATGCAGTTTAGAACAACTCCCCCCCCCCGCCCCCCCGAACAAAACTATTCATTTGCCTCAGTTAAATAGTGAGCAGAGAGAAAGGTTAAAACAATTAAATTTTTTACCTCAATCTTCCCTAAACTTTGTCTTTTCCTGGAACACTGTGTTAAATGTGGCTCTTCTAAGCAAACTGAGTTCTGGTCTGAAGGAAACAAAATACTTTTCTTCAGTCTCTGTTACCAGATATATCTATACTCCATACTGCAGTGCAGAGTAGAAGCTACTTATAATTTCAGTAGACACAAGATGGCTTTGCTACTAGAAACTGTTTAGCTTGACTTGGGGTCATTTACAGATAGAAACAAGGTAAACAAACCTACAGGCAGTTATGCGTCGTTTGATCTTGATTCTTCATAGTATCTGAGACAGCTTTTAACATGATGCACAGATATAGCAACTAACTGGGCATTTTGGCTGCTTTGCACCCTTGGAGAAACTGGTTGCCCTGCTGTGGTAGTCGTGTGTCAGGCAGTAGCTATTAAGTCACACCCCTTGATTCCAGGTTCCCCTTCATCTCTCCCTCACTGTCAAAAATAACCAACTGTTTTGTGAGCTTGGTGATTATCAAACAAGCAAATTCACTGTTCTTCTATGGGTACAAGATATTTTCCTAGATGGTATGTTATTGTTAATCACAATTCAATTGTGCTAGAGGTCTTTTTGATTTAACTCCAGAAAGTCAAACAAAATGATAGCCAGCAGGTAATATGAACATTAATTAAAAAACTAATATCAGTTAGTCTCATTCTCCACATCAACAATATAATTTAAAAACATCATAAATGACTATAGACCCTCTGAGCATAGTAAGTGATCATGCGTAGTTCTCTCATTTATTCCCCTGATCAGAAGTGAGAGCCATATGGCAATAATTTATTACGGTATTACTATTACTACCGCTGTTATTATTTATTTAAAAGTCTTGGGGGGGAAATACATTTTATTTTGAAATTATTAAAATTCACTATTATAATGAGATGTGAAGAAATCAAGCTTGTGTTTTTTTTTTTTTTTTTTAATTTGGTTTATTTGTTTGTTGGATTTTTCACCCCTATTCCTATTCTTCAGGGCTGGCAGTATAAATTATTCCTGAAAAAAACAGTGTAATAGAGAAAGCAATAGCCTATAGGTGCATGGGATCAAAACATCCTGGTCTTTGATGATAAAGTTCCAGTCCTTGACTATAATCTAGTATTAATATAAAGGGATGATATTGTCCAGAAAACCAAGAACATTTCCGCCTATGTTTTCCTCTTCTATAATTTATGTGCACTTTAACTTTGAAACAACTTTTGTTTTTTTCAGGAGTCTTAACCTTATTTACAAGTCCAATACAGCCTTCAAGTCATAAGTGTTTGTTGTTTTGTTTTGTTTTTTTTTCTGGCCAATTCAGCATCCAGCAAAACTGTATTTGACATTCCAGGCTGCTATTGATGGAAGATTTTTTTCACCTGCTATTGATCTGAGAAGCCAATGGATATGGATAAAGATAAAAGTCCTTGGGGTTTAAAAAAAAGTGTGGTTTTTGGAAGATATGCTCTGTCTCTTTAGGTATGTATATTTTTGCTTCCATTTTCATTTAATGTCATTGAGTTTTACATAGGATTTACTTCGTTTACTGTCTTTCACTCAGGTATAACAGAGATAATGCTTAAATTACAAGGAGAACTGGCAAATAAATTGTTAACAACAGCTACCCTTTCTGAAGTTAGATGCTGTTTAACAATATCTAAAATTTAACGTCCTGTTGTTTCGTTATTCCTCCTTTACTCATTTACCTATAAATCTATTATTATAACTAGCTAAGAAATATAGCCAAATTGTTGCCAATCTTCTGACTTGTGAGCTCCTCCCTCCTACAGGTAATATTTAGCCCTTAGCTAGCAAGATTACAAATTCATAGCCTAACTGGACTTGGTTGAGTATTTTTAACTTTAAAAGCTCTAATTGGTAGGTTTTAATTAATTTTCTTTCCATCTCTTACGTTTCTTCAGTCACAGAAGTTAGAAATGATCTTTCGTTTGAAAACAGAGATAAAGGTGCACATTTGTAAAGCTTTTTAATAACGGTATTTGTGTGAATCTCTCCCATGTGGTGCTTTGAAAATGTAGCCAATGAAGCTGGTCAAATTTATTTTAAATATCCCCACTGTTGAATTTCATGTCCATTTACTGTACAATAACATTCTCTCCAACAGAGTTGAACAGAAGAGTGCTAATCTTTATTCATAAGGCCAATAAATTTGTTCAAAGCACACATCTGCTAAAGGCTGAAATGACTATGAAAGAGATGAATTGCAACTTTGTTTAGATATCCAGTGACAGTTATTTATGAAAAGACTTACAAGCTTTTTGTTGTTTTATCCATTCTTTTGATGCTTCATGAAGTTTGTGATGTAGAAGGTGAAATACAAAGCAAATGAAACCATACATAGGTGATTTTATAATAATGTATGCCAACAAAAGAAATAAAGCAATAAAAATGTGCATTGAGCATTTTTATATTTTCATTTAATTTCTACTTAGGCCATGTTTTCAAGCTTAAGTTAATTCCTCTGCACAATACAGTGAATAAAATAAAGAATTTAGAATTGATATTAATTCTCCCAGAAGAGTCGTTACTTTAATACACTCATTTCTGATACCTTAAAATAGTTTTTGGAAGTTTTATTTTACTTGTAACTGGTTTTAGTATGTGAATGTGGAATTACATCTTTTGATGGCTGTTCCATTGTGTTTGAGCAATACCGGACTCTTTATACCTCTAGGTATTTACAGTGGCAGCAACTGGCAAGGTGGATGTCAATGTGCTTAGCATAAAGGCAAAGCAAAAAAGTACCCTGCAATTGTTTTAATTGCTAGCTACTTAAAAAATCTATGTACGGCAGAGGTTCATAGTTTCTTGATGACCCCGCCCCCATAAGGGGAACAAACATACTTAGCACGGTCAAGGAACCAAAGACCTTGGTTATCAAATCAAGCATGAGAATAGTCCTATAAAAAACATGACTCGGTTTTTTTCAGCATCAATAATGCTTACAAAGCATACAACAGAATAAGCAAGTGTGTGATATCTGTGTACACCCTCTGTGTTTTGTTCTTAGTTTGCAGCTAAAGAGAAAGCAGAAAAGACTTGTATAAAGGACTGATATAAACAATCATAATTGTTATTATGATTCCAGGTAATATTTGCTTCTGTGGCAATAGATGATCCTCTCTGACTCCCTCCTTATATAGTTACTCTCATCTGTGTTTGAAATCATCCCTCGTGATGCAGACTGAAAATTCATAACAGACTAAGGACAGCATCAACCTTTTTGAAGAAAAA
This sequence comes from Calonectris borealis, assembly GCF_964195595.1. Classification (NCBI taxonomy): domain Eukaryota; kingdom Metazoa; phylum Chordata; class Aves; order Procellariiformes; family Procellariidae; genus Calonectris; species Calonectris borealis. The sequence goes on along the minus strand of NC_134313.1, from coordinate 64,579,051 downwards.
ACCCTCATATTTCATTAACAGGTCTAAATTAAAAATGTGTTTGTTCTTTGTCTTAGTTAATAAGGACTAATGGCTTCTCCCAAGAATGGATGTGGTCTGTCAATGTGCTTTTCAGAAATATATATTGTATTTCTTCTGTATTACAGAAACACCGGTCAGTCACAAAGGTTTCCACAGGTCCAATAAAATTTTGGGCAAGGACATGATTCTCATGAAGACACAAGCTGACACAGGGATATAGCTGTGCCTTATTCTGAATTACCCTTCTATATTATCATTCCTAGCTTATTCTTTTACCAGCTGCTACACTAGCTTTCTTCTAGGAAAGGATGTCTTTAATCTGTACCTGCTCATAGACACTTTTACTGCAGGGCCATGGATATTGTGCAGAACAGGGTATGAATAAGACGATTGTAGAAAAAGAAAAGATAACCACTTGTAACCCAGCCTTTAAGCTGAAACCAAGGAAAACTAGATTTTTGTAGTCCTTCCTGGCTCTGATACAGACTTCCTATGTGTTGTTGAGAAAAACTATCATAATGTCTGTGCACAAGAGGGCTAATTAAGTCTGTCATTTCCTAACTTTTGAATGTTTGATTTTGCAACCTTAATGTTCTTTTAATGTCTTTTGTATGCAATATACATCTATACAGTTTCCATTTATTATTAAAAATTGATAAAGCACTAGCTTTTAATAACATGCGTACTTAACTATGCATCCTTAATGTTCTCGATATAATTTTTAAATGGGATTCTGCATTCAGTAGTGTCATTCTTTAATCACCTAATATAAACAAGGGTCCTCCCTTGTTTAATAAATTGCAAGAGTGGGTCATTAGACTCTAAAATATCTCTGACTGTAATTGCATTTTTTTGTCCTAGGTATCACGAACCATAATCCTGACTGAATACTCAGTGTTATATATCAATTGCAGCTTATTGGCCTGGCAGAGTTGTGACTGCCTTGGTCAAAGAAGTAGTCACATATCTTTCTGTTCATTGCAGGTATAGATCTGTCACCGTGATAACACCTATGCACTGCCCTTGTGAAAGGGGATTTTAATTTTCCATGAATACAATCCATAAGGTGCAGATGGTACCAAATAAAACATAATGAATTAGCCTGATACCTTGATACTTGCAGGGTTAAAATATGGACAGACAAGCAATGAATAAGAATGAACACAACATAAGATTTTATGTGCTGTTCGAGGAGTATAAAATCTCCAGAGGTGTTCTGTTGCACAGCCATATGTTGTTTTCGCACTTAAGGCTTTTGAAAGTTTAAAAGATTAATAGGATTACTAATATTAAAGTCTAAGCCCAGAAAGTTCCCTAGAATCTTAAGAGAAAGAAATAACAGACAAATATGGGAAAAACATACACTGAGGGGAGAGGGGGACAACACACCAAGCTTTCTGCTAGCTTTGAAAAAAAATTCATTATTTGTCAATAGAATGGACTTTTATCTGCACTAGATTTTTCAACTTTATATGCTTATATCACTTTGAGATATGTCTTACTGATACTTCTAAATAGTGAAATGTGTTAAAGAAAAGGAACAGCCTGGGTATGTTTTCCTTTTCTGTAAAATTTGAAACAGTTAAAGGCACCATGAAGAGTCTTGACAATAAGCAAATATTTTGTAAGATGAACAGGTGCCTCAGCTAAACATTTCTTGTCTTTGAGTCCTGTATCATAGATCTAGGCTGTATATAACATTCCTGGCTTCTTGGTTTAGGAGCACATTTTAGCAAAACCTGCAAAACACGTACACTTTTCTCCCTTAAAAAAAATTATTGTAAAATACCTGAAGGCCTGAAGAAATCAATATATCAACACAAATGCTCCTATAACTATTAATTGCATTCACTATTACAATGATAAGCTTTTCAAAGATTAAAATAATCATTATGGGATGCTAGTGTTCCATTCCCAGAGAAACTGAGGTACCAGGCTTCTTTTTCCTTGTTAAGCCTTTTTTTTTTATTTTCAGTGGAGGCATCTGGTTTTTTGGCCATTTCCCCAGGCTAGCACAGCAGCAAGTTGCCTCTATGTCTGTCAGGTGGGCTGCAGATGGGCTGATTTGTCCTCCTTGGACATCACCCTAAGAGTAATGACCTGAGTGCTCCCTTGCTTTGTGACAGTCTGATCGCTTTTCCCTACCCCCCTACTTTTCCATATGATTAATTAGAAGGATGGGAAGATTATTTTGTTTTTTAATCAGCCTTTAAAGGTGTTGTGTACACATGGTCTAAAATTATTTGATTTAAAGTGCCAGTTCCCCTCCCAACATAGTATGAAAAATAGACTCCATGCTTAAAAGTTAGATCTCTCCATGTCTACAATATATTCTCTTCTCCAGAAGACTTCTGATAGGAAACCAGTTTAATCCAGTGGTAAGAGGAAACATTTTGTACTGCCAATAATTGTACACTATATATACACACTACATATATAGTATACTATTACTAGTATTACTAATATGTATCTCACATAACTGAGGTAACTATATCATTCTAGGTAAGCAACCGAAAAATATTTTAGTAGCAAAAACTGATAGGAAGGGCCCCAATTCTGAAATGTACTCCACATGGGCAAGCTACTGTGCTAACGAAGTGGACTTTCACAGTGTCTTTCACAAAGGAGGAGCATGACACTCATGTAGAAGAAAATTACAAGATTGGAGACCAAGACTGGGTTCTAGGTGGTAGCCATGGCCTCAACAATTACGTGGTAAACACACCTCAGCAGACCAAGTACCTTGAAACAAATCAATTATCTGGAAGGTCAGCCTCTTTATATAAACCCTTTCATCACTGTACGTAGATATGTTTGTTAAAATATCATGTATACTTATAACTTATGAATGTTTGGGGTTATCTTATTAGTACAGATAAATTGATCTCTGTCGGTTTCTGAATTTTTGCTTGTTAAGCTTTATTGAGTGACTGTGAAAGAACTTCTAGAATAAAGATTAAAACTTTCTTGTTTCAGTCACTTTTTTCCAATGAATATTTGTGGAATATATAAAATATATGCAATAAAATATATGCACTGTATGCAATATGTGCGGTAAAAATCAATTTCTTAGAAACACAAATCAAGCATGAGTAGAGATGAAGAAAATGGATTGCGTATTTGGTGAGATTTCATAAGAAAAATAAGTTCAGGTCATTTTAATCAACGTCACATGAGTGACAGTCTTATTTTTTTACTTTTACATATATTGTACTTTTATATGTGAGTGGGATGATTTGTATAAATGTATTTAAATTGATATGGAGATTTAGTTAGATAATTGTTCAGGACAACAAGAAAAAAAAATTCTTGTTTCCAGTTTAGATTCCTGTGACTAACTTTAAGTACTCTGAAATAAACAGAATTGGTCTAGATTTCTGAAAATTTTATCTGACAAAATCAGCTTTATCACTTTCAGCAGAAAGACTTTGAAAAATATCTTAGTTTCTTCTGAAGCTAAAATATGTGTACATTTCTTTACACATCTACTATGATTTTTTCCATAGAACAGAATGGATTGCTCACAGAGAAAAAGTTACTATATAGTACATATTGTTAAAGCAAGAAGACATTATTAATCAATGTTGACAGGTGAGTAACACATTTAGGTATCCACTTTTTTCTTTTTTTTTACCAAAAAAATCACAGAAATGAATATCAGAAATAATACTAATCTCAGTGTCAGTTCCTACAAATGGTAACATCTTCTTCAAGTTTTATATAGCAAAATGAAGACTAAATTAATAACATTATTTTTATACAGAGTATAAATTAATATTATTTTTACAAAATAGAGTACTAAAAAATTACAGAATGTCTTCTCAGCTGCTCTAGATTAGTGTTTTGTTAATAGGATTGTATTCCTGACACTTAAATCTATATTTTTACTTAGTAATCTATAAAAGTTTTGTTTTCTGTGGTAATTCTCATTGAATAAGTAGTATAGAGTTAAAATATTAAAAGCATTGCATTATTGATTGCATTTAGTATTGATGATGTTAAATTCATGGAGACAAGCTGTGGCATATTTAATGGAAGAGCTTTCATCCCTTGAAGAACCTGAGAATTTAGTTGACAGAAACTTCATGAAGGTCAACAAGGAGAAGTGCGAAGTTTTATACTTGAGGTGGAACAAGCAACCCCGTGCATCCACATGGGCTGGGGACCACCCTGCTGAAGAGGCTTGAGGGTTATCATGGATTCCAAGCTGTCCATCGCTGGAGCTTTTCGTGGCTTTATGAGGCAAAAGCATGACTGACTTAATTCATTATTAGTGATACTGCTCTGATCTAGAGCTTGGACTAAATGACTTTCAGAGGTCCCTTCAAAATTACTGTAATCCTATGATCATTAAGTTTTCAGGGGGTGGGAGAAAGGGCTTGGAAGTAATCTCTAATCATACAGTTGATATTCTTTTAGCAGAAGACAGCTGAGGAGTTTATCATTCATCCTGAATGCAAAAACAATTGAAGGTCCATTAGAGTGCAATATTAGGAAACCAGGACAATTTCCATTGGTTATTTTGAATTTGTTCAAGTTACATTAAAATTCTGAAATTGCTCTAATTTAACATGGTATCAATATATTCTTAAAAGAGCATACTAGCTATGGCACTGTTGAACAGATGCAAGTTAATAAAATACTTTGATAAATCCCTTTTCAGATTATTGTAGTCTGTAGACTTTGCATTGTGGCAGTTTATTAGCCTGCCATAAAGATCTAAGAAATAAAATTTCCCAGCTTTGCTACAAAAAGGCCACATATGCTACAACAGTTTCTCACTTAAGAGCTTTCTTAGTATCTGTGAATTATGCAACAAGAAAGAGAACTAAAAATCAGGATGCTTAAATGACCTGGTTGTGTTTTATTTACCACCTAATATATTTGTTTCACTGTTAGTAGCATATGAAGTTAAATATGGTGCTGCAGTCCAAAGGTTATACAGAGAAGAGTACTTTGGGTTATATTAGCTTATTCTGGGGTATTAAAGACTCTAATTTGAATTCATAGAATCATAAAATCATAGAATCATTTAGGTTGGAAAAGACCTTCAAGAGTATCGAGTCCAACTGTAAACCTAACACTGCCAAGTCCACCACTAAACCATGTCCCTAAGCAACACATCTATACCTCTTTTAAATACTTCCAGGGATGGTGACTCAACCACTTTCCTGGGCAGCATGTTCCAAGGCTTGACAAACCTTTCAGTGAAGAAATTTTTCCTAATATCCAATCTAAACATCCCCTGGAGCATTTTGAGGCCATTTCCTCTCATCTTATCACTTGTTACTTGGGAAAAGAAGACTGACACCCACCTCGCTACAACCTCCTTTCAGATAGTTTTAGAGAGCAATAAGGTGTCTCTTCAGTCTCCTTTTCTAAAGGCTAAACAACCCCAGTTCCCTCAGCTGCTCCTCATAAGGCTTGTTCTCCAGACCCTTCACCAGCTTCATTGCCCTTCTCTGGACATGCTCCAGCACCCCAAAGTCCTTCTTGTAACGAGGGGCCCAAAACTGAACACAGTATTCGAGATGCGGCCTCACCAGTGCCGAGTATAGAGGCACAATCATATCCCAAGACCTGCTGGCCACACTATTTCTGATACAGGCCAGGATGCTGCTGGCCTTCTTTGTCACCTGGGCACACTGCCGGCTCATGTTCAGCCGGCTGTCAACCAGCACCCCCAGGTCCTTTTCCTCTGGGCAGCTTTCCAGCCACTCTTCCCCAAGGCTGTAGCGTTGCATGGGGTTGTTGTGACCCAAGTGCAGGACCAGGCACTTAGCCTTGTTGAGCCTCATACAGTTGGCCTCAGCCCATCAATCCAGCCTGTCCAGGTCCCTCTGTAGAGTCTTCCTACCCTCGAGCAGATCAACACTCCCACCCAACTTGGTGTTGTCTGCAAACTTACTGAGGGTGCACTCAATCCCCTCATCCAGATCATTGATAAAGATATTAAACAGAACTGGCCCCAAAACTGAGCCCTGGGGAACACCGCTTGTGACCAGCCACCAACTGGATTTAATTCCATTCACCATCACTCTTTGGGCTCTGTCATCCAGCCAGTTTTTCACCCAGTGAAGAGTACACCCATCCAAGCCATAAGCAGCCAGGTTCTCATGGAGAATGTGGCAGGAAATGGCATCAAACGCTTTACTAAAGTCCAGGTAAACAATATCAACAGCCTTTCACTTATTCACTAAGTAGGTCACCTTTCATAGAAGGAGATCAGGTTAGTCAAGCAGGACCTGCCTTTCATAAACCCAGGCTGACTGGGCCAGATACCTGGTTGTCTTGTACGTGTCGCTTGGTGGCGCTCAAGATGATCTGCTCCATAACCTTCCCCGGCACCGAGGTCAGATTGACGGGCCTGTAGTTCCCTTGATCCTCCTTTTGGCCCTTCTTGTAGATGGGCATCACATTTGCTAATTTCCAGTCACCTGGGACCTCTCCGGTTAGCCAGGACTGCTGATAAAGGATTGAAAGTGGCGTGGTGAGCACTTCTGCCAGCTCCCTCAGTACCCTTGGGTGGATCCTGTGTGGCCCCATAGACTTGTGCATGTCTAGGTGGTGTAGCAGGTTGTTAACCATTTCCCCTTGGATTATGGGGGCTTCATTCTGCTCCCCATCCCTGTCTTCCAGCTCATTTTGCTGTTTCATGGCCTCTGTTAAAAACACCTATATCACTGTATCGTTTGCTTGGTTTTTAAAAGTGCTGCAATGCGGAGAGAGAGACATATGTGCAATAAACTGTATTTTAAATTTCCATCAGTTTTGTGGCGAGGCAGACTAACTTTACACTATTATCTTTCAATCATTATATCTTTCAATTGAATCACAGATACACCAGCTGTGTTAAAATGTCTGTGGGGATATTAACTTTATACAGTATATGAATCTCACTGCTAATTCTGTCTTAATACCAAGTAACTAAAGATATATGACTTCTGACATTGCATGTGCATCTAAGTGTTCTGTTCTAAAAAAGATACAAAAATTGCTTTGATAAAGGGAAATACTGAATGGTCAAATCCAAAAAACATTGCTGGGATTTATATTGGTTGCAGACTTAAATTAACTTTTTATTTAATGCATGTCTGTCTTGAAAATGTATCTATCTTTTGCTCTGCCTCCTTAAATAATTGGAATAATTCATAGCTGAAGCCTATTAGAAATTTTTCTTTACTGTAAAAAGTGTTCTAGCTGCTAAAAATAAGTCAAACAAGACTACAAACAAGGATTATTTCTCTTTCCAGCTTCTGAATTGAACTCTTATTGTTACCAACACATCCTTTCTGTAACAGTGAAGAAGACTCAGACAATTATCTCATGATGCCAAGTTGTCCAACAGCTTTTTCCAGTGTGGCAGAACTGAAGGAGAGCATAAGGAGGATTTATTCTTTTTTTTTGAATCAACCTTACTTGCAAGTCTCAATTCTCTGTTAAATTGATTAGCTCATGTTCTTATTGACAAATTTATTCCTACAGTTGTTCAGCACTCTCCTTTAATGATTATCCTTTGACTATAAACTGACTTTCTGGATCTAATTTGGCTTCTTAGTAAATATAAAGATCTATTTATCATGTTACGGATGCACTTGAAATGAAACATATCCTGGAAACACAAACTCCGTCATGTGAAAACATTGTTTCCTGCACTCCAGATTTGTTATCATGCAGTCATTTCTGAGCCTTGAGACTATAATTATAATGTTACAAAGCTATGCACACATAATACCAGCTGTAAACATTGTTGTAATTGACATCCTCTGTTATTCAGGTGAGAAACTACTAAAAAAAATCTTTTTCCTGCTCCTAGTATCTACTCTGGTGGATATTCAAGGGCTTTTGGACTCTCATTTCAAACTAGGGCAATGATCTCTACCCATAGAAAGCAATTGGGGATCCACCCCCGGGGATGGATGAGGAGCCCACCGAGGATTAAAGGGAGGGACAGGAGACATTACGGTGGGGGTCTGCTACAAGCCACCCGACTAGGAAGACTGAGCGGATGAGGCCCTCTATAGGCAGATAGGAGAAGCCTCATGTTCACAAGCCCTGGTCCTCATGGGAGACATCAGCCACTCCCGATACCTATTAGAGGGACAACACGGTGGGGCATAAGCAGTCCGGGAGGTTCCTGGAATGCATCGATGATAACTTCTGTCTTCAAGTCATAGAGGAGCCAATGAGGAGAGGTGCTGTGCTGCACCTTGTTCTCACCAACAAGGAGGGGCTGGTGGAGAATGTGAAGCTCAAGGACAGCCTTGGCTGCAGTGACAATGAAATGGTGAAGTCCAAGATCCTTAGGGCACCGAGGAGGGCCCACAGCAACCTCATTATCCTGGACTTTAGGAGAGCAGACTTTGGCCTCTTCAGGGATCTGCTTGGTAGAGTGCCATGGGACAAAGCCCTGGAGGGAAGAGGGCCCCAAGAAAGCTGGTTAATATTCAAGGATCATCTCCTCCAAACTCCAGAGCGATGCATCCCAACAAAGCGGAAGTCAGGCAAAAATGCCAGGAGACCTGCATGGATGAACAAGGAGCTCCTGGACAAACTCAAACACAAAAAGGAAGCCTACAGAGGGTGGAAGCAAGGACAGGTAGCCTGGGAGGAATACAGAGAAATTGTCCGAGCGGCCGGGGATCAGGTTAGGAAAACTAAAGCCCTGATAGAATTAAATCTGGCCAGCAACGTCAAGGGCAACAAGAAAAGCTTCTATAGATATGTTGGGGATAAAAGAAAGACTAGGGAAAATGTGGGCCCCCTCTGGAACAGGAGACATGGGATATGGAGAAGGCCGAGGTACTCAATGACTTTTTTGCCTCGGTCTTCACCGGCAAGTGCTCAAGCCTCACCGCCCAAGCTGCAGAAGGCAAAGGCAGGGACTAGGAAAATGAAGAGCCACCCACTGTAGGAGAAGATCAGGGTCGAGACCATCTAAGGAACCTGAAGGTGCACAGCTCCATGGGACTCGATGAGATCCATCTGTGGGTCCTGAAGGAACTGGTGGATGAAGTTGCTAAGCCACTATCCATCATATTTGAGAAGTTGTAGCAGTCCGGTGAAGTTCCCGCTGACTGGAAAAGGGGCAACATAACCCCCATTTTTGAAATGGGAAAAAAGGAAGACCCACGGAACTACAGACTGGTCAGTCTCACCTCTGTGCGTGGGAAGATCATGGAACACATCCTCCTGGAAGCTATGCTAAGGCACATGGAGGACAGGGAGGTGATTCGAGACAGCCAGCATGGCTTCACCAAGGGCAAGTCCTACCTGACCAACCTAGTGGCCTTCTATGATGGAGTGACTACATCAGTGGACATGGGAAGAGCTACAGATGTCATCTATCTGGACCTCTGTAAGGCCTTTGACATGGTCCCCCACAACATCCTTCTCTCCAAACTGGAGAGGTATGGATTTGATGGGTGGACTGTCCGGTGGGTGAGGAATTGGTTGGATGGTTGAATCCAGAGGGTAGAGGTCAATGGCTCAATGTCCAGATGGAGATCAGTGACAAGTGGTGTCCTTCAGGGGTCCGTATTGGGACCGGTACTGTTTAATATCTTCATCAATGACATAGACAGTGGGATCGAGTGTACCCTCAGCAAGTTTGCAGACAACACCAAGCTGAGTGATGTGATTGACACACCTGAGGGACGGAATGCCATCCAGAGGGACCTGGACAAGCTTGAGAAGTGGGCCCATGTGAACCTCATGAGGTTCAACAAGGCCAAGTGCAAGGTCCTGCACCTGGGTCAGGGCAACCCCTGGCATCAATACAGGCTGGGGGATGAAAGGATTGAGAGCAGCCTGCCGAGAAGGACTTGGGGGTACTGGTGGATGAAAAGCTGGACATGAGTCAGCAATGTGTGCTCACAGCCCAGAAGGCCAACCGTATCCTGGGCTGCATCAAAAGAAGTGTGGCCAGCAGGTGGACAGAGGTGATTCTGCCCCACTACTCTGCTCTGGTGAGACCCCACCTGGGGTACTGCATCCAGCTCTGGAGTCCTTAGCACAGGAAAGACATGGACCTGTTGGGGCGGGACCAGAGGAGGGCCACAAAACTGATCAGGGGGATGGAATGCCTCTCCTATGAAGAAAGGCTGAGAGAGTTGGGGTTGTTCGGCCTAGAGAAGAAAAGGCTTTGGGGAGACTTTATTGCAGCCTATCAGTACTTAAAGGGGGCTTATAAGAAAGACGGGGACAAACTTTTTAGCAGGACAAGGGGGAATGGTTTTAAACTAAAAGAGGGTAGATTTAGACTAGATAGAAGGAAGAAATTTTTTACAATGAGGGTGGTGAAAGACTGGAACAGGTTTCCCAGAGAGGTGGTAGATGCCCCATCCCTGGAAACATTCAAGGTGAGGTTGATGGGGCTCTGAGCAACTGATCTAGTTGAAGATGTCCCTGCTCACTGCAGGGGGGTTGGACTAGGTGACCTTTAAAGGTCCCTTCTAATCCAAACTATTCTATAACTCTGTGTTTCTATGAATTAACTGGGAATTATCACTGAATAAATAAACGCCAACTTATACCTTGGATATCACTAAAGCAACATGGATACAACAACAGGCATAATTTGGGACATAATGACTGAAAATGTGAAACACAGTGTTTAGCTCTTCAGTATATCACATAGTCATATTTATTAAGGAAACAGTGTGTAAATCTAAATGCTATTCAAACAGCCAAGGTCTAGATTCCTATGCTTTCTTTATGGTGCCTGCTAATGAAATTACTTACTGAAGGATGATTGGACATTGCGCATGTGTAACTTGTCTGTCTTTTCTGTGATCCACATTCTTTTTCAGCAATTTTTTTTAATGAAACACTGGTAATGCGGGAGAAATGTGTCTGAGCCAGATGGATTTGGATCGTCCCTCTTTGCTGACTGGTATACAAGTCTTATTTGCAGCTGTCCTTTCTTCTGCTGCCTTGTCCTTGAATGCTGGTGGCTGGAGGTAGCCAACAGGCCACTTGAATCACATTATCTTCCCTTTTTCCTAGTGAGAGATTGAACTAGGTTGTTCACAGGTCCTTCAGAAGTAGGTTGGCATGAAGAGAAGTTTGTGGTACTTTTTCTTCTTTCTGGTGTCTTTCTTTCAAACTGAGATTCTTTCCAGTGAATTATTTAAACTGACAAAAATTTATTTTTTTAAAGGGAGTAAAAATACTTCTGCTTATATATCTGCCCCATGTTGCTCTTTTCCTTAAGACATTTGCTTCTGGCCACTTTCAGAGATGATGTACTGGGCTAAATGGACCTCTGTTCTGACCCACAGCAGTATTTCTAGTGTTCTTACTAAAATACCAGCAATAGAGCCAGCCCTTAAAAATAGTGCAAAAAAAAAGGTTTAATTTTAGACCAAAGTTTTACTTTTACTGTTACTGCACAGACAGAGTTTGCAACAAAATATTGAGTAAACTGCCCGGGCAGAAAACTTAATTTAGATTTGCTTTGGGGAAAATGGCGTGAACTGAGTTGCATGGCAAAGCTACGTGAAATTTAGTGACTGCAGTTGTGGAGATTCTCACTCAGGTTTGGCCTCCTCTGAATGACAAACTTACAGTACTACTTTTTGTGCAATCTTATGTTATGTAGTACAGCTTGAAATTGATTGAAAATACAAAATAGTCTACATTTGAAGTTTCTTTTTTACTCTGAGAAGGCTGTAAAATCTGACCTTTTCCAGAATCCAAGTGATTAAAAATTACTAAAGTCCATCCAATTAACAAAAATTGAAACAGACATTTAACAAAAAACACACATATAATCAGTAGATTCTTGATCACTGTGAATTATGTGTTCCTTCATTAGGCTCATTAGACTATGATCTCTTGACATTTATTTTAAGGTGTTTTCTCATTATTCATTTAATTCTTACTTAGAGAAGAAACTCCAACTTAAATAGTACTTTCCCTGAATGTACAGTAAAACTAAACACAAACATTATTTTCTGTGTTTCATACTGTTTTATTTCGAGTCTTTATGCCTCTGAAAATACTTTAATAAAAACAACTTCTAAAAACAATAGAAAGGAACATGTGGTGGGACTTCCTATTGATGTTTTTTAGTAAGCGATTGTGAAAAAGATGTTTAAATGCATAACAATAATATGGCTCCCATGATAGGAGCTTCATCCTCTTTTAGAGAGTTGGTGTAAGTAAGGAAAAAACAGTTTCGGTTTCAATGTTTACTATTTTAATAGGGTGAAAGTTCCTAGCTCTCATTTTGAGTGTAGGAGTTTTTATAATGGCTGAACATTAAAAAGTTAAGTTTTAGAAATGTTGTTAATGTAGCTAATGGATATTCATTATTTACACTGCATTTATTCAGAAAATTAATTCTTCTGTACAAGCTAAGATTATAATGAACCTAATAAACTGTCCTCATATAGTAGTTGCAGCTCTGAGCTACGTCAATAAGCAGTGGAAACATTATTACTATATACTTCCTATTTCATATAGCGAAGAAATAACCTATAGAGTCCTGAGGAAAAGTCACAGAGCAAGTTTACTAGAGAATGCTGCTTGGATGTTGGGTCTTGTCTTGGTAGTTCAGCTCAAACTGTAGGTAATACCACCAGAACCAACAGATCTTTCCAGTAGGAACAGAAGGATAGGTTGTTTGGGGGCATGGAAAGAAAAACAATCTGGGTCAACTGGAAGATATTTCACAGAACACTCTTGACACACCTTTTTACAGACAAAGCTGGCAAATCTCTAAAATATTTAAGCTCTGGACAAATCCTTCATAAAGATCATTTGTTTTCCAATTAGGAAAAAAAAAAAAGAAAAACGAAAGAAAAGAAAAGCAGAAAACCCTATAAACACCAGAAAGTTTGTAAATTTAAAACCAATTTCTTTTCCTTCAGAATTTTTCCAAGGAAAATGGAGGGCAACAAAGTTGGTGAAAAGGCTGGAAGGAATGTCCTATGAGGAGTGGCTAAAGACTCTGGGTTTGTCTAGTTTGGAGAAAAGGAGGCTGAGGGGCTCATTGCTCTCTACAGCTTCCTGAGGAGGGGATGTGAAGAGGGAGGTGCTGATCTCTTCTCCCTGGTATCCAGTGATAGGACGTGTGGGAATGGTTCAAAGCTGTGCCAGGGGAGGTTCAGACTTGACATTAGGAAACATTTCTTTACTGAGAGGGTGGTCAAACACTGGAACAGGCTTCCTAGAGGGGTGGCCGATGCCCCAAGCCTTTCAGTGTTTGAGAGGCATTTGGACAATGCCCTTAACAACATGCTTTAACTTTTGGTCAGCCCTGAATTGGTCAGGCAGTTGGACTAGATGATCGTTGTAGGTCCCTTCCAACTGAACTCAACTATTCTCTTCTCTTCTAAATCAAGTATTACAATTTGAACGCAACTTTTACATGAATGCATTTTTTTTTGCTATCAAGAAATTCCCTAACTTTAATATTATTTTTGCCTAAAATTTTAGCTGAAAAATGAACCAAGAATATTTTTCTCCTAAATAGTCTAAATTTCCATTAGAAAAAAATTGGTTCTGCAAGCAAAATAATCATTTGCCTATTGAGATGATCCAGAATGCTTTGTAATCATTCCATTCAATATTAGAGTCATCCATTCTCCCAAACAGTGATTTTCTTCTGCACATTTACGTGTACGTATACATATATATATAATATATGTCTGTGTATATAAAAGGAATTCAAAACACTAAGTCAGCTAGTGTCTCCAAAAGAAAAATTTCTTATTCAAACAGTTCAGTTTGTGCTTAATTAAATTGTTAACTGGCATTAAGGCTTACAGTTTCTAAGATTTAGTTCACTTCTATTGTTGAAAAGAACGTTCCATATGGCACTATTTACAGAGGCAGTGCTACGTTATGATTTGATTTTATTTGAGACTTAAAGACTCCTTTACCCTGACTTTAGGAATGCCTTTGGAAGAGACTTGATGCTGGAGATCAGTAGGAAGATTGGTCATCTTGAAACTACAAATCAAGCTGATGTAACCTTTTCCACGGACCAGGCTGGAAAACCTACAGGTTTCATATAAAGATTCATATAAAATATTTACATACAAAACAAGAAGCATATTTTGGTTTTGTCAAAACACATCTGTATTATTTGATCAGCATATATTCAGATACCCAGATCCCCTTTCCTGGATTCAATATTCAGCACAATTTCCTGTTTCTGCCCTGGTGATAGAGTGGAAGCTCAAACAAAAGCAGTCTTTGTATACTTTCACGTTTCATCTACTGTGCCATGTCTGGCCAACTCCAAGTCAACAAAAGCAGCTAGGGCTCACTGGTGTATAACTGACTGATTTGTGATTCCTTTGAACCTTTTCTTCAGTCTCAGTTATTCCATTGTTTTATTATGGACTTGGTAAATCTATTGAACCATTGATTGTTTTATTCAAAGTAGACCTCAGGTGCCATTCCTCTAGAGGTACAAGCAAGGGCACCATCAAGATTATAGCAAGAGTGTTGTAACAAATATGCATAGAGAATTAATAAGACGTAACTGAAATTCAGAAATTATGGGAAATCCTCCAGATGGTACAGCATTTTTCCTATCCTTGCCCTTCACAATAGACGATACAGAGTTTGTGATCCATTATGGAATCATATGCTGTACTTTATAGGCCAGTTTATCATTTCAAACTTTTGTAGGTCTCTGACACGCAAACATTTGAGGTTATGGCTAATTATTTGGAAATGTGTAAAAGTAAACTTTATGTAATTGCTGGCTGAATTGAGTACTATATCAAGAACACTCTGTGTTTCCAATAAATATATTAGTATATAGGCAATATCTGTTTTTATTATGTCAGAAATATTTTTCTAATAGATGTTGTACTTTAAAAAAATTCTGCACCTTTGTATTATAAATAATTGTAGGAACGCTATTCAGTTTATTCCACTGCCTCTCAGCACTCTTTCAGATGACACTTGAAGGACCCTAAAGTCAAAAAGTGGAAGATATTCTTCCAACTGTGGCATCTGACAAAGCCAGAGGCAAGTTTCTGCATAACCTCACCGGGCAGTGATGCTGACAAGTCCAGAGTGGCCTTTGAGTCTGCCACATAGTTGTACTCCTGACTGGTTTCTCTTTTATCTTATTATTTCATGCTTTTTTGGTTCTTGTTTTACTTTGGAAACATTTCACACTCTTCTTCATTTTAGGAATAGATTCTATGGTGTTTTTCCTGACTTACGGAGGGAATCCTTTTATGCTCATGTCTTGCCTACATAAAGCTTTTCTTACTTTTTCCAAGCTATAGCTTGATGTGTGTTCCTCTATCATCCTAGCAAGGATCTTTCAGAATCACGAGTAGTAGCTGAAGAGTTATTTTTCTGTAAAACATATTGGAGTCTCATGACAAAAAAAAAATAACCCCAAACAAAAAAAACACAAAAAAAAGTAGTATAAACCAGTGTCCATGTAAAGAAAAGGCAGAGAATATTTTGCACTTATTTTTCCTCAAGTATATATATGTATAAATATATAAGTAAATATAAGTATAAAGATTATACACACATGTACCAAAAATATTTTTATTCATCTGAGCCCCTCATAAGTAATTAATATATCAGTCTGATTGCTTTGTGTCCTTTACAGTGTACCTAGTCAAAGTGTAACTCTTAGTGTATGCTTCACTGCTTGACTGTAAACAAATTAATCAAGTATATTTCTGTTATTCTTTTAAGACATTCTCTTAGCTACAGAAATGAAATGAAAACATGCAAGAATGAGATGCTTTGTAATTAACAACCATACTTTTATTTGGTTTCAATATCTTATTCATCTCAAACACAAATACTTATACAATATTTAACAGTTTTTGAATTAATTGACTTTGCAAGGCAAAGAAACCTTGCCAAGTGCTGCGGCAATACTTACCCAATGAAAGTATTGCACGACCTTCAGTATCATGTTATTTCACAGAAAAACATAAGATAAAGCAATTTGGAATTATCTTCATGAACTGTCAATAAGGCTAAGTAATCTATATGTTTAATAGCTTAAAAAGCAAAGTAATTTATAAAAGTCCTTATTACTGAGATTGTGGATGATTAGTTGTGGATATTAATTTACCTGTTCCATTTGATAGTGCTCTGCCCATGTTTTTTTTCAAAGCACAGAAAAGGTTAAATCCTTATTCACTGCAGTCAGTGTCAAAAGCCCATGTACTTCTCATTAGCTGGAATTTCATTGGATTTTTTTTTTTCCTCTTTTCCTAAAATTATTTAACATCTATAAAAGATGTCTGCATTTTATCCTACTAAATATTCTCAGTCAGTGTCCTATTGCTCATCCTATTTATAATGCTTATGCTTAAATAAAGATACAATTGGTATTAAAACCTTCTTTATTTTTTTCCTTAAGAACTCTCTGCTAAATTGTGCCTTTTGTTTTCTTCTTATTTTGCTCATACTTGCGTATAAACTGCACACAAAGTTCAAACTTTGCTGCAGTGTGAACACACGCATATTTTACAATATATAATTAATGACTGCATAAAACATTGATTACATGAAAGCATTAGATAAGGAATTCTGTTATATTTTTTCATCAGGAAGAAAAAAATCTTCCAAAAGGGAATGCCAAGAATAATCTTTTTTTTTTTTTTCAAAAAAACCACCCTTTTAAATTAAGCTTTTAAATATTTTTAATTTCAATAAATTTCCAGAAAAATAGCTATTTTAACAGATATTAAAATAAAAGAAAAGGGAGTTATTTTTCTCTATATTTTCTTATGCATTTTGTTTGTTTTTTTCCCTTGAGTTTTATTTCTTCTCATACTGTTGGCATAAAGTCAGTTAGACAAATATTTTAGTTTTAGATATATGTGATTTTTAGAAACTCAATTCTAACATTGTTTTTTTCTGCATCTGCCAGATTTTATTAATTCAGAGTATAAAGTCTCACGAAAAAAGTGTAGAACCCAATTATTTATTTTTTGTTTATTAACATTAACAAATGTTTCAGGACAATCATCATACATTCTCTTTTTATCAAGGCCAACAATTATCAGGCACATATCCTGTGGTATAACATAGGATTCTCTATGTCTTCTCTCTGCCCTTCTCCAGTTAAAAAAGTTGTGTGGACAGTCTTTTCAGAGCTTCTGCTGTCCAGTTGTCTTAGCTCAGCCCCATCAGGCTCTAGACTGCCCTCCATAGTCCATGTATTTGTGAACTTTGGCTTTGAAACTTCATTGTTCATATGAACCACTTGTGGTGATGACACGAAACTTGGAGGAGTGGCTGATACACCAGAGGGTCATGCTGTCATCTAGTGGGGCCTCATCAGGCTGGAGAAATGGGCTGACAGGAACCTTATGAAGTTCAACAAAGGGAAGTGCAAAGTCCTTCACCTGGGGAGGAACAACCCCATGCACTAACATATGCTGGGGACCATCCAGCTTTGCAGAAAAGGACCTAGGGGTCCTGGTGGACACCAAGTTGAGCATCAGCTATCAATGTGTACTTGTGGCAAAGAATTGTAATGGTATCCTAGGCTGCATTAGGAGGAGTGTTGCCAGCAGGCTGAGGGAGATGATCCTTCCCCTCTACTCAGCACTGGTGAGGCAACATCTGCAGTGCTGTGTCCAGCTCTGGGCTCCTCAATACAAGAGACACATGGATGTACTGTACAGAGTCCAACAAAAGGTCACAAAAATGATGAAGGAACTGGAACAACTCTGCTATGAAGAAAGGCTGAGAGAGCTGGGACAATTTACATTGGAGAAGAGACGGCTCAAGGGGGATCTCCTCAATTTATATAAGTATCTGAAGGGAAGGTGTAAAGAAGACAGAACCAGGCCCTTTTCAGTGCTACCCATTGACAGGACCAGAGGCAATGGGCGCACACTGAAACACAGGGGGCTCCAACTGAACATCAGGAAACACTTTTTTCCATGAGGGTTGCGGAGTCTTCCACCTTGGAATTACTCAAAAGCTGTCTGGACATGGTCCTGGGCAACTGGCTCTAGATGACCCTGCTTGAGCACAGGGGTTGGTTTTGACTCAGGAAAGCTTGTTTATTACTATGTGTTTTGTTTAAGGGTTGAATTCCTATTCTAATCTGCTCTGATCTTTGTGTGCCATAGTGACCTCAAATTTACATTTTCAGGCAGGCAAATGACTGTCATAAATCACATACATGAATGGGCCTGTGTTGTGGGCAATAGTCCCTCCAGTATCTCCCTCTGCATCCAGTCTGCATGTCCATGCTTAGAACAATCCTTCAAATAACTTTATTAAGCTCCAAATTAAAAAAAAAAAAAAGTTTATTTATCATTTGCTTACTTGTTAACAATGTTTCAAATAAAACCTTTCTTGTGACTATTAACAAGTTCTTAGTTGTCATCTCTAACAGCTATTTATCTTAAGCGTTTGCATGAGAAAAATATATTTAAATTCAAGAACTGGAAAGAAGTATAAACATTTGTAAAAGATTTTCTTTTTTCAGGGCATAAAATGTCTCTCTTTTAATCTTTTTTCTTGATGTACATTAGAAGACAACTGTTAGCATACTAGAATTCTTATTTCTAAACTCTTCTTAAACATCTTTGTTGAAACGCTCATTAATATTCAACACTGACTTTTTCAACACTGACAGGAGGTATACTCAATACTTAGTTTCTTTGCAGTGTAGTGTAAAATACTAAAATATCTGTCATCAGTGTATCCTAAATCATTAATTTCTCTGTAAAACACCAACAAAGGAGAGTTTCAGTCTGCCTTTAGATCTTCTTTTACATAGACAGACTAATACCAAGCTGATATTGAACCAAATTACTGTTTGTGCCATTTCATAGAAGAAGAATGCTTGCTAGTTGTGTTATTGTCATCCATCCACCTGTCCGAGTATAACTGTTGTCATTCTCTTTCTTGTCATCCTGGTTTTCATCCAGCTTCCTAGGGTGACAAGTTCATAGAGTCAGCATCTTTTTAAGGTGTTCAAGTAACATGTGTTTAACAGAATATAGAAAAAAAAAAGTAGTGATTTCAAGAAACCTCTATCCTCCACAAACTTGTTTACATATATATATATTTATACATATTACTTATGAAGGAAGTTATATTCAATAACAGTTTTTGAACAACAGCAGCATTTCCCATCCATACTCCAATGCCATATCTTTAGAAGAAAGAAGAAAAATGAAAAAGTATGTTTCCTGTCTGCTTCTCACTCTTCCTGTCTTACAAGTTTTGAGTTGGTATTTATTTGTCAGGAGGATCAAAGAACTGGAATGTCAGAAAAGTAAATCAGTCGACATTTGTCAAAGGGCTCTGAGTGCACAAGGGGAATAAGAGAATGAATATCATTGTGATCAGAGAAGAAAGATCAGAAATGGTCAGGTTTTCTTATGACAGAAAAAGAGTAAGTTAGGAAGACAGTATCTTGTGGATGAAAGATGGAAAGAGGGGAAGAACGGAGGTATTACAAATTTATTTCTTCTTCCTGGCCTCTCCGTGCATTGACGTTTCTTTCATTACTCCATACTAGAATGGCATAAAAGGTTCTGGTTCTCTCTGATTGGTTTGCTTTAAGTGTGGTGTGAATGGTCAAAGATGTGTGAAACTTTTTGACATCTAAGATACAAACCTGAAGTGAAATATGGGATGGCAAATAAAGTCCAACAGGATGCAGAACATGTTTTCCAGAGTCCACAAGACACAAAATCGTCACTTTCTAAAGAATGTTCCAATTCACCTGTACATACGTTATGGATAGACATAGATATGAACACGCCCTCATGCGCACACACACACACGCACACACAAACGTCCTAGTTTTCAGGTACTGTCTAATGGAAAATGCCAAAGCTCTTTTCAGGAAAGAATACATTGTTTCATATGACCTCGTCAGAAAAGGGCAGTCTCAGGTTTCAAAATTAAAACTAGAAATCCTGCTTTCACTGTAGAGAGCAGAAGGGTGGTGAGAAAGAAGAGGTTGGAAGAAAACAGTGAATGTGATCAAACATTGTGCCAGTACAAATCCAGCATTTCAGGAAGAGAGGCGATGTCACAGTCATTTTGTTCTTGCACAAAAGTGAAGAAAAATACTCTTGTTACTGAATGTTGCTGACCGAATCACATAGTTACAACAACAGACCTATATCTTCTCAATGTTCTTGTAGACACATTCATGAGCTCACTAATACTTCTGAGTGTTTGATGGACATCTTACATTGGTGTTTTAAAAATGACTGGGGAAATAAGTTGCCTGTACATTTTTATTTCCCTATTACTGCTTCTCATACAGCACAACACTGAATTTAGATCTTGAGTGTCTGGATGAGTCAAATGCATTCAGCAGGAGAATTCTAAGCAGAAACCATCCACCAGTTTATTGACTTCCAGTCCCTGCTTTGACCATTGGGTCATTCGTATCATATAGCACAGTCCACGGCCTAGATTTTATCTGAACAGCAAACAAAGAGGCCTTGTAATTTGCAGGCTAGGACAAAGACTGAGAAATAATGAGGATCCTGTCTTCTAATCTTGCTAAGCCAATGACTCACTGTGACAAGCTGGTAAATTGACATTGCTTAACCAAGCAAGAAAACTGAGTAATAAACAGCAAGAAATAGATTAAAAGTTTGGACCTAAACTTCCTCAGTAAATAAATGAGAGTAAAACCAGCCATAAACTAGTCCTATATGAGATCTCATTTTACCATCACAGGGCAAAATATCCTTAATTAATACTATGTTATCCTTACTAAAATGTTGTGAAGAGAACAGCTCTAAATTTACTGTGTGTTTTTGAATTTCAGCAGTGACAAATGCCACGGTAATACTAGAATAAGTTAGAGATAGTTTAGCTGTTTGAGTAAAATTATCCCAGCAAAGAACCATGTAATATAAAATCACAAATAGCCCAGCCTTGCATTATTATTGCTTTGCATTGTGCTTGTAGTTTCTTTATTTTAATAGCATTTCCTTACCACTTTTGTTCCAGGACATCATTAACAAACTTTGACATTCTATGTAATTAATTCAAATGCCACCAAAATTTTAAAGTCATCTTTATAGGCCCAGGAGAGATCCACTGACAATAAAAACAAGTATCGGATGGCCTGCTGAGACTACTGAGTGGTCTTAGCATGTGCTCTCAGCGTGTCACATTGTGGCAGATGGAGCTCCCTCCACCAGTGAGTGGAAAGAGAAGACTTCTGCAAAGGGGTCATAGATTGAAAGGCTCTGCTCAGTGATCGGTTGCTTTCCTGTCTCCAGAATGCAGTCCAAGGAACATTGCTAGGAGAGATCCTGTATCTACAAATGGCTTCGGCACTAGGCATATGCATGACAAGAATCATCAACCTGAGAAGGAAAAGTTTTTCAGACCTAGAACATATTTATTAGAAAAGGCTCAAGACACTCTCAATGTCTCTCAAATGGAGACATTTATTTCCATTGTAGCATGGATTCCACGTTTTTCTGAAAATATTTTCAGCATTTGTTTGGGTAGTACTGATTGTGCACCTGAATACTTAAGTGCATCCTTGGATCTTAGGCAGAATGTCCAACTCAGTTGTCAAAATCTCCAGCCTTCCCTGTCAATGGTCATGACGTGTGCCTGAGTTTTCCATATAAAAAGCTGCAGTATTTTGTAATTAAATAATTTTGGGTCAGAGTACAAACATAAAAGTTATGGAATTTTCTACTGCTACTACTAGCAGCAACAATAATAATGCAAGGACTACTAAGGAAATTATTTTGTGATTTATAATATTTAATTTCTCTTGCTCACTCTCTTTTTTTTTCTTTTAGTCACCTACATTAATTACAGTACTGCCTCTTGAGCAGTGGAATTTAGGTCTTCTTTCTTGCATTTTGTTTGCAGAAGAAAGTGCACGTTATTTTTTAGCTTCATCTACATTTTCAAGGCAAGTTAAAATGGTGGTTTTGAATGAAAAATTGAGAGCTGCTAAGTTGTCTGATACACTGGCCAGGAGCAAAGCCTGTGAAAGATGTGATTATATGCACAGCTTCAAGTACGTTACCGATGTACTTGAGACAGAGACAGTTTAGATGTTGGCCTAATAGGCACAGATAAAGGTGCACGTTCTAGGTAGTACTGGAATAATGAGGAGGCTCGATTTAAAAAAAAAAAAAAAAAAATTAAGCCAAGGTGGCATTAAAGAATGCTGGAAGCTAACATTTACATGTTGATTAAATGACAGTACTTCACCCTTCTTGCCCTTGATTTTCATTCCTTGCCATCTATCATTTGAAAGTTTTTTCCATTAAACAACAGCTGAATCTTCCTCAGTATGATGAGACAGATTATGCGGGAGAGAAGTCAAGATTTAATCACCAGCACAGAGGGCACCTATTTTTGTGGAAAACAGGGAGAAGATATGGGGTCTCCTAGCCCCTAGGGGTGCATCTCCACTGCCTGCTGAAGGCAGCTCCATGGCCAGACTCATCTGCTGCGTAAACTTTGAGCCTCCAAGCACTGCCTCATGTGAGGCCGATGTGGATCCTCTGAAGCCCCAAGGGCCCTGGGTGTTTGAGTATGGCATTGGTCATACCTTTCTAGGCTAATTTTTATACCTGTATTTTCTCTGTAAGATCTTTGTTTTGCTTATTGATTAATAACCTAACCTGTTCATTGTTGGTTTTAATTTTTTCTAAATGTTATTATTTCACCATTAGTTTATATTTTTATATAATGCCTACATATAATTTATATAGGTAGCTATATATTAATTAACATAAATAATCATATAGAATCTAAATTAAATATATTAATTGTTCTTATTAACTATTATTATTAGCTAATTAACAATAACTTCTATGTTGGTTAGTGTTTCTCCAGTTTGATCCATACGAGAAATACGATGATTGGGTTATTGTGATGTGACTCAGTTTTCACCAGCAGGATCCCTTTTGCATTGCTCAGTTTTTTGGCTTTCAGCTGTGTTCACCGTTAAAGGAGTATTCTGCTCCATGAGCTGATTTTAGTGGTCCTTGTCTTTTGGGTCTATCTAGGCAGATTTTTATTTTTGCAACAACTTCTGACCTTTGATATGATATACTGATCCTTCATTATTGGGAAGACTTCCCCTTAGTTCCTCCTACTACCATCCTCTTTCTCACTCTGCCAAGTGGGACACTCCTGCCTTGTAAGTTAGAAAAATTTGGCAGGAGCTGCTGCAGCCGTGTCTTCATGAGGGTTCCCTCATGATTCACTTAAATTGGCAAATTCTGTCATGTGGATACAGCTTCTGTATCATACATTTTTTAAAGTCCAGTGTAACACTAAAGAGATCTCAGATAAGTGAACTTCTTTGCTTCCTGCTTGCCAATTTTAGTGTTGTTACTTCATAGTAATAAATGATGAGATAGCACTAGGGCTGTGTGTGATAGTGGCAAGTCTGTGGCTGAATGAGTGATGTACAGAAATCAAGCATGGCTGAAAAACATATTGCCTTCTGCATACAGTTATTGCTTTTCCCTCCCTCTCTCTCTCTCTGTCTTGCCGGTCTTTTTTTTTCTTTCTTTGTCCGTCATCAGTGGCTGCTGACTGCTATATGCCCCCAGTCTGATTCCTAATTGCTGTGAAATGAGCAAGTGGGAGGCAGCTGAAGTGATAGGGAAAGAAGGGAGACCGATTTATTTTGTGTAAAACTGACTCAGCATTTGGTGGGGAAGAGATCATGCTGTTAAACTGCTGAGTCATCAGCACACTTGTGCGCTCTCTTGAGGGCTTCAAGCTCCACTGGTGATGATTAATGGATCAGGAGTTTGACTGAAGCCTTCTCATACTTCTCGGGTGCTAAGTCATCATAACATCCTCATCCCTCTCCAGTTCTTCCCACGGGCAATGTTATAACTCACCAAGCAGTGCAAATCACCTCAAGTGGCAGCTCACAGGATGCACAGCAAATCTAAACTGTAATTAGGTCACAACTGGAAAACTCAGTTTGGACCCTAATGGACATTTGCCCATGTCCATAAAACATTTGCAGGATTTGGAACCGTTGGACTAATTCTGATGAAGAGACTGGAGCTGGGGTTACAAGGCCACAGCCAGAGACAGTGCACTTGCAGTTATGCAGATAAGCCTGCACTTCATCTTCCCAAATGATGCCCAGAGGCTGCCAGAACAGTCATTCCTTCACTTTTATGAGCAGTGAATTTACATTAAAAGGCATTTAAATAAAGGCTGTAGAGTACACTTAAAAGATGTTGTTCCAATTTGGGACTTTATTATGGTGCTGTGGCACGAAGAAGTGACCCCATGCATGATCGAGCTGAGGTGCCAATCTGTCCTAGAGCTCTCTTAATAAAGATTGGTGAGGCTGGAGGCAGCGATGTTGGCAAGAATGCTGATAAGCCTCATTAGCAGTGTGCAGCTCTCTTCCTTCGGAGAAGGGTACACAAGCCTGTGGGGGAGAACTGGTAGTGAAGCCAGTCAAAGAGCTCTGCATCAAATAATTTATTTGGCTAGCTCAGTCCACCATTGTAAACAAGTCTTGCTTTCTGTGAATATACTCATTAGTCACCTATTTCTGGATGCTTACATTACATGGACAAATTGGAGCCAATGTTTTCTCCACACTCTTCTCTGTAACTTTGTGCACAAGAATCTGTTCCTTAACAGACATTATTTGCACTGCTAAAAGGGATATAAGGCATACTTACATTTTTGAAATTCCTGCCATGGATGAGGTACAATATCCAAATTTCGTGTTACAGCAGTCATATCAGTCTTGCAGAAGTAGTTAGTCCTGCTGCTCCTTCCCAGTCCTGTGAGCAGACATGTTTGCCTACATGTACTGTTGTCTGTACTTGTACCAATGAAATGAGTGTAAAGTGCATTTGGGAAGAATATAGTCACATATTTAAATCTCTCTCTTTATCTGAGAGTTTACATGGGCAGAAGTCAGCTGTCACGATTAGGAAAACACAGGCATTCTGCTCTCTTTCCCAAGGGCTCCTCAGATGCAGGTTGGAAGTGGCAGTGAGCTGGATCAGCTGCTTTTGATAGGGGTGGTCCAATCCTGGTGACAGTTTTTTCCCAGCAGCCCTGTTTTTGTCTTCAGTCACCCTGATAGAGTACTTCTGTCCTGAAGAGGGGAGGATTGCCTCCTGGTTCAGTAAATTGTCCTGGGGGGATTTTACATCTGGATGCTTCTAGACTTCACAAATAAGGGAAACATCTGAACAAATTCACAGGAGAGGAGGAGTTTGAACATTCTCACATGAAAAAGTCCATTTCTATGGATCGATTTTTTTAGGAGTCTTAGGCAAAATTTGAAGCAACCGGAATAGTTCTGTGCAAATAGTTCATTTCTTTATATAGTAGATGAACTGAAAGAAATGGAACAAAAATATTTGGGTGTAGAATTAAATATTTTATTTCTGAGTTCTTTTCTGCACTTTCTTCAGTACAGTTGGAACATATTTTCTTTTAAAACATTCCAAATGGAAAGCCCTGAAAATGTTTCATTAAAACCAAGAAATAGGTTAGCACATACACACATTTTTCTGAAACAATTCTCCATGTACAGATTAGTTCTATATGCTAACCCAAGTCTACATAATTCTTCAGAAAAGATCTTCTGATTGACAGCTCATATTTTCACCTGAAATTTTTCCACCTAAATTCTGACCTTCCAATAGCTTCATGTTCCCTTTTACTTTTCTTCCAGAATAGCTGGTACCAATTATGCTAAGCAGGGAGAGTTTGTGAGTGGCATCCCTTTCATGGGCTGTGGGCTTTATAGCTATTCTGGTTACACAGGCACAAGGTAGATGTATCTGACCAAAGAGAAGCAGACTATTAAATGTATTCCGTCAGTGATGGAGACAACTATAAAAGGGATAAGAAACTAATGCTTCAGTGCAAAAACAGTCTGAAATTTCATCTTCCTCAGGATTTTTGGACCAGCTGTACTTATGGCATGCTAGACAAGCTTTTGTAGAAACAACAGCAAACTCTTAAACCAGCATACAGCCTGACAGTTCTCCTACTGAACACATTTGTAAAACTGGACCTGGCTGCTCATCTATTAGTCTCTATTTCTCAAACTTAAAAAAAGGATCTCATTTTAGCAGTGTCCATTTAACTGTGACTCCTCTCTCATGCTGGTAGTTTCGATCCATGTGCTGATCCTGTGGTACTAGTGGCATTTTGGGGGACTAATTGTAGAAAGCAGCAACAGTGCATTTCAGGCAGAGGTCTTTCTCTCCAACAAAAGAGCTATTGTTATTTGGCCTACAAGTTTTTATATTTGTATACGTAGCCTCACTAATTTGAACAACTTTTTTTTTTCCTTTTTAATCCTCTAAGGAATTTCACCCTCTATATTAATTTTTAAGGGTTGCTTGATACCTTTTTTTCTCTTTGTTTTTTATATGTTAGTAGGCACTAATAATAACAATAATGCTGTTGTTCTTATTTTCCACTCCTCCAGGATGTTTAGGTAGATGTGGTTTTGCAAGTCCGGTCCCTTGTGTAAATATTAGTGATGATCTGTGCCAACATATTTTATCACCTTTTCCCTTCTGATGATTATATTGGAGATAAAGGCTGCAGGGAAACTTATTTGCATAGCTCTATTCTCACCTGCACTTCATTAATAGCTAAGTCATTTGCAAAAGTAATTTCCTAGTCAGTGTTCAACCACAATAAAATGTTCCATGCCTTAAATATTTCCAATGAAGTAAGTCTACAGAGAAGACCACAGGAAGAGATCAATACTAGACAACATCAGTAACATTATTATTGCATTTTCTACAGGATCTTATTCCTATATTGTTTGCGTTTATTGTCTCTACAATGATTTCCCACATCAGAAATCCATTTTATTACACATTTCACCATGCCACTGTATTAACTTCAACATATTTGGGATCAGAGTGACTTAGCTGGCAGGTAATTATCCTCAAGTGTTCCTAAGTCTCTCAGCTACATAGAATGTGTTTGGGTTGCCAAAATCTTGAGCTGTTTAAGGCGTGGTGCTCATCAGGATGCATAGGGCATTATCCTTTTGAACACTGGTCTTTGCATCCCCATTACCTGTTGCAGGCGAGAAAAAAATTCTCACCATCAGAAGGACAAGCAGTTCTTTTCTTCTCCAAAATTGTAATCTGTGTCCCTGGTTCAGGAAAATTACAAAATATATCTTGTTCTAAGAAGAGTTTCATGTTTCCCTAGTTTTCTTCTGTAGGCAGAAAAACAAGTCATGGGAGCCATCTTTTCTACTGTTTTGGACAAGCAGGGTAATAGGACAGAATGAAAATGGATAGTTTACTTCTACTATGTTGCACACAATGAAATCTCCAGTAAATTGACCGTGAAGAAAACCCCAAACTTACAGGAGGGAGTAAAATATTATTTGGAATTATTCACTATCATTTTAACCAAAAAAATTACCCAAACTTCCAGATAATTAAAACTGCCTTTAAATTAAAACACGGATGATGAAATCTTTCTTAAAAAAGATGTCACCTAAATTCTTTTAAAAACATAACGTATTAATTAATAGAAGCAGAAAGGGAAAACAAAGCTAAACACCAGTAGACTATTAATAAGCTTGAAATGCAAATGAAATTCCACAATTTCTTGTTTGTCCCAGCTTTTTTTGATTTCCCAAGTGGCGAGACTTTGACACTGTCTTGATGCGAGGCAGTTGGATCAAGGAACCAGTAACATGGTTTCAGAAGGGAAATTTTGGATCATTGAAACTAGTCATCTGCTATCTTAACTCACAGAATAATTAAAAGAAAACAAAGAAGAAACTGGAAACTTTTGCATCTTCATTCTGTGTAACAAACTAAATGCTACAGGCACTATTCTTTCAAACCTCCAGTGTGGATCTTTGCCTCTAAGTTTGCACTGGTGCTCTGAAATCTTAGTGATGGACTCACTTTTTCTAACAAGAACAGAGTATAAAGACCTGTTACGTGCATACATCTTACAAAAGAATCATACCTAAAATGTTAGATCCTTAGGTAAAGCCCTTCTGTTTTCTCACCATGTCCCACCACTGCCATGCCAGGAAAACATACACATCGACAGTGAATCATACTCTAACATACCTTGCTCTGGCTGAATCTTATAAACATGAAACCAGTAGGGCAGTTCATGTGTATAACTATTTAATCCAGAAAGTTCTGCCTGTAATAAAGGGTTTACTCATTCCAGGATCAAAATAATTTTTCATGATTTAAGAAAATTCAACATCTTTACATGATAGTGATGTTATATTTTAAAAATTTCTCTTCTTGATCCCATTTTCTGACACTGTTGCAGATGTTGAACATTATTTACTCTTCAAATTATGGCATTCCCAAACAGCTCACTGACAGAAGTAGTGGATTTAGGGTACTCTTGTGAGTGAGAAGGTCAGGCTGCTAGGTTGGAGAATGCATAAGAAATCCTACAGCAGTATTAAAAAATACTTCATTTATAGATACCCTGCAGGTGAAATGAACTAATAGTAATAATAAAAAAGCTGGAAAAAACAGCATTTATTGCTTTTTGCTTGGAAGGTTTGAATTAGAAGTTTTTTTATCGAGCCAAAGGTAGATGGGTTGGTGTCTCTTATTTTAGATAATTCAGTCTGTGGTTCTTAAAATAGCTAAGGCCTACCAGACACAGTTTAGGAAGCTATAGTTTAGAGCTATAGTTAGACATTAACAAGCTTGTTTGTTTTTATTGCTTTTTATATTTTAGTAGAAACCTTAAAATTCCCCTATAGTTCAGTTGAACCTTCTCATTCAAGAGAGGTGATACTTTTTCAGTTGCTCAGATACTGACGTTGTGCAAGAGCAAAATCAAAATTATTTTTTCTTTTTTTAATGAAAGCTATTAGCTGAATATTAGAACAGCAGGTAGGTAGACTTTTAATCTAAGTTGTTAAAATGTGAAAGATAAGCAGTCACAGAGCAAAATATACGGAGGTTTCCTAACACATAATAAAGGCAAACCCTCATTTCTTCTGTTGTTTTACAACAGAATTTCTACTAAGTTGGTCAAATGCAGAGGCACAATATTACATTCATTGTAATAAAAGGCTTTTAACGAACATCCTTGTCCACACAAGATGTTAGTATGGTTATATTTGCTGTTTCAGCAGAAGAATTTTGATAAATTCATTCAGTGTCTTAATAACATAAAACTCAGTGAGGGGGGCTAAAAGGCTGGGCTCTGTCTGCTTCTGTGTTTGACTTTTTAATCAAACAACTTTCTGCTGCTGTAACTATCAGTTAATACAGTATCTCTCTCTAACTGTAGAAAGAGGTCTTGTTCAGAATGAACACAATTGGACTTTTCATGGTAATATTTGTGTATACTCTCTACTGTTTGTAAATTGCTCTTGAAAACACAGTGCAGGCATCTATTTCATTTCCAAGCACATAACACATTACTTATGCCTTTTGCATAAACTTCAGTACAGCTGAATAGTCTATTTTACTGGATCCTGTATTTTGAATAAATGTGTCTGTAAAATCTTCCGTACATTGTCAGCATATCTGTTGAACAATGCTGTCAGGCAAGGATCTTCTAATCAAATTTATGGTATCTGTCAATGTATGTTATTATGGATAGAGAATTGCCCTGGTTAGCTGAACCCAGGTATCCTAGAGAAGTTTAGTATTTTCTGAACTTGACTGAAACTGAACTTGAGAAATTGAAGGCACTCAGCAGTTTTCAGAACCAGGCCCTCTATTTGTGAGACGATAATGAGAACGTACTAGAATATTTCAGGTAGAAACAACCTGACATCAAGACATTGGTAAACAGAAGTCATGACATAGGGCAGTGCTAACATCTGCTTCCTCTGACATTTTGTAAACAGCATCAGGAAGGTCCTCAAAGCTCCTGACATTGTAATATTTGTCAAATCCCCCAGAATGTGGAGTTAGCCATACAGTATATCAAATGCCAAGGTGACTGGCATCAACCACTGTCACACTGGTCCTGTAAGCCATCCTTCCCAGAGTGGATGACAGCAGAAGAAGCTACCAGAGAGGCTGCACAGTGCTCCTGCACTCATGCTGGATCTGGAGTCCTAGCCTAAACAGCTAACAGGAGCTGAGAGTATGGCCAAAAAGCCCAAATGGTCAGATTGCTTTAAACCAATGTGAACAGAGCTTGTTTATTCTAATTTGAATTTCTATTATAGCTGCTTATTCAACACTAATTGAGGTCTTGAGCAGAGTTTTGTAGTATGGACTTATGCCCATAAGCCTTGTCTTTTACATATAGGCTTAGCTTCAACAGGCATTATCCTTGACACATCAAATTACATAAAACGTGTCAAGCCTGGAAGCCTAATATAAAGTTTCCATATGTTTATGTGGACAGATGGCTAAACACGACATGGTTTTGGGGAGTGTTAGGCCAAAAAGCCTGCCAAAATCAGTAGGTATATCTTTATTATACTTTTTGCCTAAGTCCATCTACGTACATTAGTTTGTTTCAGTCACTCCAGCCAGCCTGTGGTAATAGGCATTTCCGTGCTGCCTCACAGCTGCATATAGAGTACATCCTTCTGATAACACAGTGTAAAGAACAGAAATAAATTAATTTAACAGGTAACATAACAATAATGCTACTACCAATGCAGATAGACTTAGAGACCATGCTTGAATAATCCTCGATGATAAAAGCATATTTGTTTCACTTAATATCATGTTACCCCATTACAAGCAACATTATTATATTGTAGATTTGTTGATTTGATAAAGATTTGCTATATTCTTAAAGCATTAAAAATTACTCCTCAGGAATATATTATGATTTCTTCTCATCAATATGTTGACAGAGATGCTTAAGTTTTTTTGGTGAAGCCCTATTCCTAGGATATGTGTACCAGGAGATCGAAAAACACTTCTAACTGAACACTGGGGAATAAATAAATACATGCAAAGTAAAAAGTAGCTGTTAAAAGAAAATCTTTAAAAAATAGATCATTTTTAAGACCTCTGACAGGAAAAAAAAGCCAATAAAACCCAAAGAAGATAACCAGAACTATTTCTTTATGTCCCTTATCTTCATTTCTTCTTGTCCTCAGAGGACTCGGGCTTGACTTCACTGTTTATCACAGAAAAGAAGCCATATAGAAATTTCCAGTCACATTGTAAAAACATTATGATTCCAGTAATATATGGATATTTTCTATTTCTTCCCTACTGTTCCCTCTATTATAGGAATTGAATTATATTAGTGATACATAGATTAAAAAAAAAACATATAGGATGAAAACAATAACCTTCCTGGCTATGGCAAAAATAGCCTGAGAAATACTGTGTATTTTATGGTTTTACCTTAAGATTTTTTCCACAATTAAGGTTAAATCTAATGAAAGACCGTTATCTTTATTAAGGTGCCATAGCTCTTAATTTTTAAGCACCTGGTCTCCAGTTGGAATTTAAAAACCAGCTTTAGATGCCTTTAAGTCTCCTCCACAGAATGCAGGGTGGATTATGCACCTCATAAAGGTCACCAAAATTCTGCATTTTAGGCAATGGGGAATATTAAGTGTGATTTCCCACTCTGCTTCAGAACTTGGTCATCCAAGTCTGGGCTACGGGCAGGAGCCTTCAACCAAATGAATGCAGATGCTGAGGTTCTCTCCTGAGCTTAGTGGTTCATGGTAATTAAGCAGAGATCACTTTTTTCTTTCCAAATACAGGCAAAGAAAAAGTCATCCAACTGTACTGTCGGTTCTCATTTTTACTTATACATTGATTATAACGCTTATCTACAAAGTTGAAGACCTTACTGATTGCAGCATTAGCCATTCTTTGTATTTGGTCTTTTGTATTTTGTAGAAAGGGAAACAAAATTAAAAAGGGGCAGAAAGAAAGTAGAAATGAAGAATGTGAATCTCTGGATAGTCTTAGTTTTCTATATTTATCAGAGATGTTTGTTCTTTATTAGGAGTTTGGGGTTTATTTTCAAGTTCAATTACAAATACAAAATGCATGAACAGTTAAAAAAGCAAAAACCAGAACCCACGTCTTTGATACTTCAAGATAAATTTTCTGAGTTGAAGAATGATAATATTTTTTTCTATTTTATTTTGACCTCACAAATCCTTCATGCCTCTTAAGCAGCTTGAATAAATAAAAGTTCTTGAGGGAAACTTTGCTGATAGATATCTAGTGTAGTGGTTTGATGCTTTTTGGGAAAATCGAAGCTTGTCTAATATCTCTTGGATGATAGAAAAGAGTGTGGCCAGGTCATAGAATCATAGAACCATGGAATGGTTTATGTTGGAAGGGACCTTTAAAGATCATCTGGTCCAACCCCGCTGCCATGGGCAGGGACATTTTTCACTAGTTCAGGTTCAGGCTCAAAACATCATCCAACCTGACTATAAACACTTCTAATGATGGGATAACCACAGCATCGCTAAGAAACTTTTTCCAGCATCTCACTACCCTCATAGTAAAAAATTTCTTCCTTACATCTAATCTAAATCTACCATCTTTCAGTTTAAAACTGTTATCCCTTGTCCTGTCACTACAGGCCTTGGTAAAAAGTCTCTCTCCACCTTTCTTATAAGCCCCCTTTATATAGTGAAAGGCCACAATAAGGTCTCCCCGGAGCCTTCTCTTCTCCAGGCTGAACAATCCCCATTGTCTCAGTCTTTCTTCATAGAAGAGGTGTTCCAGCCCTCTGGCCATTTTCATGGCCCTTCTCTGGACCCACTTTAATAGGTCCATGTCTTTCTTGTACTGGGAACCCCAGAGCTGAATGCAGTACTCCAGATGGGGTCTCACCAGAGTAGAGTAGAGGGGCAGAATCACCTCCCTCCACCTGCTGGCCACACTTCTTTTGATGCAGCCCAGGATACGATTGGCTTTCTGGGCTGCAAGCGCACATTGCCAGCTTATGTCCAATTTTTTGTCCACCAGTACCCCCAAGTCCTTCTCGGCATGCTGCTCTCAATCCTTTCATCCCCCGGTCTTGATACTAGGGATTGCTCCAACTCAGGTGCAGGACCTTGCACTTGGCCTTGTTGAATGTCATGAGGTTTACATGGACCCACTCCTCAAGCCTGCCAAGGTCCCTCTGGATGGCATCCCTTCCCTCTAGCGTTATCAACTGCCCCACTCAGCTTGGTGTCATCCACAAACTTGCTGAGGGTTCACTCAATCTCACTGTTTATGTCACTGATGAAGATATTAAATGGTCCCGGTACAGATCCTTGAGGGACACCACTTGTCACTAGTTTCCATTTGGACATTGAGCTGTTAACTGTAATTCTTTGGACGTGACCATCCAGCCAATTCCTTATCCATCAAATACTCCGTCCATCAAACCCATATCTCACCAATTTAGTGGCAAGAATGTTGTGGGGGATCGTATCAAAGGCCTTTTGGAAGTCTGGGTAGATGACATCCATAGCTCTTCCTTTGTCCACTGATACAGTCACTCCATTGTAGAAGGCCACTAAGATTAGTCAGACACCATTTGCCCTTGGTGAAGCCATGTTGGCTGTCTCTAATCATATCCCTGTCTTCATTTGCTTCAGCATAACTTCCAGGAGGATCTTCTCCATGATCTTACTGGGCACTTAGGTAAGGCTGACTAGTTGGTAGTTCCCAGGGTCCTGCTTATTACTTTGCTTTCTGGGAGGAGGATGTGTAATTATTAGACTGTGATAATGAAATATGGATAAGGAGTTGACTACAGGAGAGAGAGCAAGAGGTGATATGAAAAGAGAAAGTATTGTGCTATAGGGTAGTCAGAGATCAGTATTGGAACAGTTCTTGTTTAATGCTGTCATCTTTCCTGGCACTAGAAGAGGGGTACTTGTCATAAAAGTATCCCTGATACATCCAAGATAACATGTTCTAATGAAAAGGATGTTGGAATATTTGAAAGAAAAGGATGAAAATAAATACCATGACATTTACAACACAAACTGCCAGGGTGTTGGGGACTACTTAAGCACTTTTGCTATACACTGAAATGTTATCATCTAGAAGCCCCAATCAGCTTTTAGGAGCTGTTAAACTAATCTCATGTTAACACGTGGATGGTGTCCAGTGAGAGCACATGCTACCTACTCAGCTCTCTAGGACTACAAAGTAAGAAATACCTAATAAATAGACACTTAAATGCTTACATTCAAAAAAGACAGAGATGTATGGCTTTTTCTATGGGGCACAGATCATCTGTACTAAAGATGGAAAATGAATTAATATGCCCTACTTCAAATGCTAGCTCTGAGTTTAGAATAAATACTATTATGTTCCTTCTACTCTCCATTCAATGCTAAAAATTAAGCAATACGCATGCCAGTAACATCCTATTGTATATCAAACTACTGGTCTGATTATCAACTATTTTTTGTTATAAAGATCTTCTATCACTAGCTTGTGACACAGGAGATGGTTAGCAGAACATATTGTTAAAATCTGATATCATAACTTTTGAGTTTTGACAAAGATCAACTCCAAATCTGGAGTAACATTTTGCAGATTGGCTTTTATTATGGGGAAAGCTGGATCTGTTAGTTTGGAGTCAGAGATAGCCACAGTGATGTGTTTTACAGTTGTTCTAGAATTTTCATGAAATTCCCATCAAGTAAAAGAAATAAAACATTAAGTTGTCACTGGCAATACCTAACAAAGTCAGATGTGGAAATTCCTTTAGATGTTCTTTAAGGTTCTCACCTTTCAAGATTTTAGTAAGAGCTGGATCAGAGCTTGACTACATATGAAATAGCGGTTGCGATGCAATTCTGAATTAGAAACATTTTCTCTAGGTTTTAGTTACATTTTCAATTGTTTCCTCATTCTCCAATAGATCTGATCTTCATGAAATGACAGGATAAAAGTAATAAAAATAAATTTCATCAAAGCCTAGAAGCAGGTCTAAACATGAATATTGTAGGGCTGATGAGTTCTATTTACTTAAAAGTAACTTAATCTTTTCCACTTTCAGATAATAAGAAAAATTCTACTTGAGAAGTGGAAGAAATTAGAATTCAAACCACGTCTATTTCTGCGGTTTAAGCACAGTCATTTCGTCTAATCATGTCTCATATGTTCGTTCTCTTTGACGTTATGAATTTTGCACTGAACAGGAAAAAAATGACAAAGGTGCAAAACGTTTCAGAACAGGGATTCTCAAAGCTGTCATTCATAGTATGCCTTTTCAAATCTTTTCCATTCAAAACTCCAGCTTTATTGGAAACCTGTGGTGTTGAAATTTTCATCATTAAATTTTAATGATAATCTCCAGCAGTTTTGGTATACCTTTATTTTGACAGGGATGACAAAATATATGTCCATTTAAATGCACTTTGTAGTGCTTTTGACATTTATTTTTTTAGAAAGTACTATACCAATTTTAATGCACATTTTCTTAGCCCTGATTCTTACTTTACTTGCAGAAAGCTTGTTATTTGGGATGATTTATATTTATTTCATTCTAAACTATATTTTGGATGAAGCTTGACTTTCTTCAGTTAATATATAATGTGATTAGAATAATGTACAGATTATTAGTAGGGCACAAATCAAGGTCTGGTGTGGTCACTTGCATTGCAAGGGAAAGAGGCAATTATGGCTGCTTTCATGCCTTATTTACTTATTTATTCATTTATTTATTATTTTGTTTGCATAACAGATGTTGGTGGTATAAAGAACTTGTGATTTACTTTTAAGGATGGGACTAAAGGTAGGAATAAATAACCCTAGTTAAGAGTAACCATATATACATTAAGCAATTACTTCTCAAAAGAAGATTGTTTTCTGAGCCGGTGCCATGCCTAGCACCTAAGCAGTTAACACTCTCTCTGCTATATACAGTGAGATCATTTTGCAATCTTTGCCAGACTTCAAACAGGAAGAGTCACCTGCATTTCTGTCGGCAATCAGGCAACTAGTTTAATTGGGCAATGGCAGAGCCTTGCAGGGTACCCTAATGAGCCTAATTGGTAGCAGGAATCTGAATCCCGGGAGAACAGAGATAGGAACCAGACAGACAAAGAGACAGGTAAAGGCTATGGAATAAGACCAATAAGATGGAAGGGCTCTGTCAGAGCTTAGTACTGCTATATACACTTCTTCGTATTCTTTTTTTTCTTAGTCCTTTTCACCGCTTTGTTTACCAGCTATGTGCCCGTGGTACTATTGTCTATGTCTTTGCTGCTATTTGAGAAGTCCCGCAGATCTTTTTGTGCTTATTGTGGCTTTTGTTCCCAAGTGATCTAAATATGCAGGGAGTCCTAGGTTGAAAGGCTGTCCAGTCTAATCACAAATCTGCTTTCACAATATTCAGTACAATGAGGGGAAGAAAAAAAAAAAAATCTGATCAAACTCTCTTTCTGAGAGCAAGAATCTTCAGTGCAGTTTGGACCACCTCACTAAGAGTGTCCCTGTCTTCAGCTGTCACAGTTCTGTCACTGAAACTCCCGGCAACCATTGAATTTTAATGAAGGTCTGCTGTGCTTTAGAATTTAAATGAGATGTTTGATAAAAGAGAGAAAACCTTCTGCATGTCTACCTTATGTTCTCAATGCATTCCTCCTGGTAAAAATAAATAAATAAATACAGGATTGTTTCACTGCTTGTTTTCTACAGAGATTTCCCTGCAAAGCTGAAAAAGTAGCCTGAGTTGCACAGAGCTGTTTTCATGCTGATTTCTCCCTGCTTCTGATAGAACCCAGTTGCTGTACATGCAGCTCCTGTTGCTCTCTGGCTTCCTTAGCTTCCCAGACTGTCCGGGACATTTGTTGTGTTTCTGATAGTTTGAATCAGTGTCAAAGTGTCTGAGGCCAGCAGCAAGTAGCTTAGTGGGGCCATCCTCATCTGAGCAGAGTTTTGGCACTGCATCTTACCAGGACTTTTGCAGGTGAGCTAGTTATTAGTCCCTAATATATGATGGTTTGTTTGAATGCAGGGTACTGAAGACTCTAATAACGCAGTTTACCCTTTGCTTACTTTCACTTGCCTGAAACTAATTTTTTTTTCCAGGAATAGAGCTTACCATTATATTTTGTTCAGAGATACCTGTGTGCATATCAAAAGAGTGCTGATGGTAAAATGCTCAGTTTGCTGAACATGTCTGGTCTCCAAAGTAAGTTTTCAAGCTCGAACTGAGCCATGCATTGATTGTGGGGGAAAAGTAAAGGTTATGTATTTTTAGTACATGTGTTGTGCTTTTCTCCTGTGCAGTATGTGACACTACCTAGGTGTAAATGCTGCCTCACACAGATGCGCTAATGGAATTCTTGCTTTTATGCAACTGCTTTTTGGGGAGTGAGGGGAGCTTGAAATGCATTTTTCTAATTACAGATGTTTCTTCGTGTTGCTAACTGTGGGGGTATATGCGTGTGGGCATATGTGTGTGAAGAAAACATCTAGCTTGCAAACAAAAGATTTTGATCAATGGTAACATAAACAGAAAATATAATGAACCGACAACCTTGTTGAAGAAACCCAATACATTTACATGGATTTATTAGATAGTGTGGATAACTTATACATAGTCTTCTGCACTACCAGTTTATTTAGAATATCTTCTCATGCTTACCACTCTAACACAACTCCTAGATTTAAAAAATTCAGTACTCAAATCAATATACAAATGGCCTCTGTAAAAGCAGCATTGGAAGCAGAGAAGGTGTGTCTAAACACATAGAAAGGGAGTGGCAGCAGCTGGTACTTCTGACTACAGGCTGAAGTAATTTCAATTGTGAGGAAAGATGTAGTGTAGTATTTCTGAAATGGATTACTTGTCACTTAAATTAATTTTCTGCATGCAGGAAGCTCCAGTTAAAAACTTGAATTCTACCCCGCCCTCCTGATATCTCATGAATTATCTCTTGTTACCTGAGTAAGCACATCATCATAGTTCTTAGTACAGGCTACCCTTTGAAAGGTACCTGGACTTTTGGTTACTTTTTTCCTAAATGAGAAAATGAAACCGTAAAAGGGTTTAAGGAAGGTTTCACACAGATATTTTGATATCTGAAAGGAGATTTATTTCCTCCCACCCTGATTTTAGTATCTCTCTACTATCACAGGACATGTTTAATTTCCTATGCAAATAGCCTAAAGTGTGAAATGAAAGTTAGGAAGAGTCTGGAGGAAAACCAGGGACACTTAGCTGACAACAATACAAACTGTCCGTGAGATGTAGAGCAGGGTGCATACTGGGGAAAAAATTGACCACAGTAATCAGTGACTGATTTTAGTACAGTGTTATAGCGTAAAATGAGAATGAGATTATCTTCATTCTCTTCTTAGCACTGGCGTTGATGATGAGCTGTTACATCTACCAGGCCTTTACCTTACATCAATGAAATTGAACCAAGAATAATTGGAAGTGGGATGAAGAAGTACACCATCATTTATTGTGCTTGATCATATTTACTTATCACTCTGGATCTAGAAGCAAAATAATTGAAGAAATAGGCTTCACACAGCTTATTGGAGGAAAGGTTGCTGCTTTTGTACTGCTAAACAAATTGTAATATACGTTTTAATATACCACTATAATTTTTCTAGTGCTTATCTGTATGCCAAATACTGACTGCTCTGTGTATCTCCTAAGCTCAGGTAGGCTGTGTTTTTTGCTCTTCATCTTTTGCTAACACCAAACAAATGCAATAAATGAAGAAGCTTGGCCAATCTAAATTTCCTCTCCTGTGCTTGAAAGGCAGTTCGACAGGATGGTACATCTGACACTTGGAGACAGTGGCAGAACAGATGAAAATGATTCCTCCAGAGCTGAGTCCTTTCCTTGGACCCTCACCTCACTTCTCTGATGAGACTTGGCTCTTGGTTTCCATAAGCTTCATGTGTAGGCCCAGGCTGAGAACCTGAATGTTTTGAAAAAACAAATGCTTGCCTGTATGGTGGAGCTCAGTACAGATTAGGCATTTCTGACAGGCAACACGGGCATACTGTTTGCACTGCACACCTCTGTGTATGCAGATACTAACTTATATCAAACTCTATTCAGTCCTGTATTGTTAGCTGTCAGCACCAAGTTGATATCCATCTTCTTGAATTTTTGGGGGAAGCTCTTTTTCATCTTTGAGGTATTTATGCAGGGAAACCAGAGCTGTCTTCTACTGTGACCCTAAGTTAGTCTGTTTCTGTCCTTGCATCCTTCTGACTTGAAAAGAGTGGTGTGCAGCTGCCCAAATGGCAGGCTTTCGACAGTGATATACTCACGTGTGCAGGACAGTGGTCGAGGGAACGTGAGAACCGACATTTGCTGCATTGCTGAGGGAGGGTCCTCAATGAAATCAGATGTGGAATGAATCCATTGTTGTCTGTAAGGTATAGAGTTTGAAGCAGACCTTTCTGGCTTCCAAGTCCAATTTCATTTTTCAGGAGCAAGCTGGCTTGTTCACTTTGAATCCCAGAAGCCATCTGGAATGATTGCTGTGGGATGACTGGGGAGGAGCAGGCATGCAAGACATCAGGGAGTGAACCAACTTCATGTACTTACCAAAACATGTAAGCATAAGAAAATAAACACAGCTGTCATTTGATAGAAGGGAACATCCTTTCATCGGTAGCTAATTGGATCAAGAGGACCGTTTTCAGCCTGTTTTTACTATGGCTGAAAGTGACTGGTAGATTTCCATAGGGGTTTGTGCTGGGACGGTTCACAACTGACCTGGAAAGGGAAGTGGGGAGTGAGGTGACAAGGCTTGCTGATAATGCTAAATTTATTCAGAATATTAAGTAAGGAATCTGAATGAAGAACACAGGGTGCATTTTGTGAAACTGACTGACTGGTGATAAAAGGGCAAGTGAGGTTCACTTTTGACAAATGCAAAGTAATGCTGGTTGGAAAAACAATCCTTCTCTACATATACAGTGAAGATCTTTAAATTAGTTATTACAATGCAGGAAAGAGATCTTGGAGTCATTATACAATCGCACCCTGAAAACATCAGCTCAATGTTTAGAGGTGGTCAGAAAAGTAAATAGAGTTTTGAGAACTGGGAAAAGAATTGAGAGGAAAGCAGAAAATATTATGCTGCTGTATAAATCCATGTTGTCTTTGCATCTTGAATACTATTTGCAGTTCTGTTTATAATAATAAAATGTTAGAAACGGAAAAGGTACAGAAAAGGGCAACAAGTATGATAAATAGTGTGAAATGGTTTCTGCATAAGGAAAAATGAAACAGATGTGGATGCTTTGGACTGAATAAGGAATGGATAACAAGCACCGCAACAGTGAGTGAATAGGACAATGGTTATTCATTCTTTCTCATGATACAAACAAGGCAGAGCCAAGTGAAATTTTAAGCAGATTTAAGTCAAAGAGTAAGAAATAGGTATATTTTTTCTTCCACAGAAGGTGTTATTCAATTGTGCAAGTTATTGCCATGCAATAATACGTATGATAAAAGTTTAGATGAGTTAAAAATCAGTTATTGAAATCTATGGAAGAAATATTCATTGAGTGCTGATAAACACAAAGAAAAAAACTGTGATTCAAAGTCCTCAAGTTGCACATTGTTGTTATCTCAAGGGAAATGTAGGGGGTAAAGTGTCACAGGATGTCTGCCCTTTTCTTTTTTTTTTTTTCTTTTTTTTTCCCCTGAGATATGTGCTCTCAGAGACAGGATACGTTGGCAGGTGGACCTTTGTTTGACCCAGTACAGCTGTACTCATGTTAAGGCTTAATCACCCAAATCTGTATCTCACAACACAGGACAGTGTAGCCACTGATTTAAACCTGTTTTCAGAGCAGAATTCAGCCTGAAGTAACCCAGTCTTTTAAGAGAAACTAACCACTGAGCTCAAAAAGAGTAAAATACTTTAATGATGTCCTAAGACTGCAATGGATTGTGAATCGGCAGTAAAAATCATAGCTGTGCTTTCATGTGTAAAACTTTTCCTGTTAAGCACTACTCCAGCCTCTCTCTCTCTTTTCTTTTCTTTTCTTGTCTTTTTTTTTTTCTTTTTTTTTTTTCTTTTTGTTTTTTCCTTTAGCTTCTAACCAAGACAAAGAAATGGCATACAAACATGTAGGGTTGCTTGGTAGTAGATGTGTAAATACCAAACATAAAAAAGAAATTCTTGTTACAAGGAGAAATTAATATATCTTATTGTAGCTGTTCAGTGAACATTGTATGTAGAGTAGTGCTGTGAAAAATATATGCAAGTGGTAAAGGTCTAACTGGAGATATTCAGACATTTCTTTCTAAGCTCAGGAACCCACAGTTAGAGGTGATTTTGCTGTGCTTATTTATTCTTTGCAGCTGTCGTGTCATGTGCTAGAACTGGGAAGAGGAAGGAATTTCTTTTCAGTTTAGGACTAGATGACAGTTTCAAAGAAGAAAGAAGATAGAAAGTTCCCACTGTGAGTCCAAAGATGAAGAAACTGGCCTCCAGGAATAAAGCAAAGAGCCGGATCAACTGAGAGAAGCAAGAAGCACATGGTTTTCAGAAAGACTTAAGAGCCACTGAATCTGTACAATCTTTGCTGAAGGGCATTTCACATCCCAGTATCAGTTTTAGCTTAAACAAAAGGTTTTATTTATATATGTCCTTAAAAACCGAACGGTCCTAAATTTCTTTCCAAACTCTTCCATGACAACAGAGAAGCTATTTGCACATGTAACCTTAGAGTCACCTTAGATGTCCTCTTGTACTCTGGATGACCTCCAGCTGTCCCTCCTGGACTCAGGTCTACAGCAACACATCCTGTGTCATTATCTGCTGCCTCTGACCCCCTGAAGTTGTGCTAGATGTACATGTTTTAGGTACCTTAATCCCAGCCTTCATGTTATTTCCGTGTGATACAGAAAGCGCTTTTGGGAACATGAAGGAGCTCCATCTACATGCACTTATCTCACTGCTCTTAACTATGTTGTCAGTTTTCATACAGGCTAAACTTTAACCTGGAGTGATAGTTTGTTACACGGTAAGCCTGCCCACATCAATAGTGGAATAGTTTCATACATGATACTTTGGGGATT
This sequence comes from Calonectris borealis, assembly GCF_964195595.1. Classification (NCBI taxonomy): domain Eukaryota; kingdom Metazoa; phylum Chordata; class Aves; order Procellariiformes; family Procellariidae; genus Calonectris; species Calonectris borealis. The sequence continues at coordinate 64,537,105 of NC_134313.1, read as the reverse complement.
GAAACAGCTTGGCTAGGAAATCTTCACACTCAGGAGCTGACATACCAACAGAGTTCCCAATGGCCTTGGAAGGTCTTGGCTTAAGCACCTGTGGGGAGGTAAATCATATCAGGTATTTTTCTGGAAATAAAGTGAGTTAAGCAGTCCATGAAAACATTGCCAGAGGCATAGAAAGATGCAAGAACTTTCTGAAAAGCACAATTTATTCCCCCCCCCTCCAATAATGAATATATATGGTGAACTCTGCTAAGAAATATTTGTAATTCTGTTAAATAGATAAATTTCAAATACAACACACTAGGAGATGGGACTCTATCTCTTCAAAAAGAAATATAAATAAAAGTCTTTTTCATCAGCTGAGCTTATATCCCTGTCTATCTCCTAACTGTTAAACAATATGTCATTAAGATTAACAGCAATGAAAACATTCTTCAGTAGGATTAAATCTATTGTTGTAAGGTAATCTTAAAGAACTATTTCCGTTTTTGGAGCCAAAACCACTTTTTTTTTTTAATTCTGTCTTTAGACAGAATTTTCTTTTCTGTACAGTTATGTTTGAAAAGACGGAGAAAAAATCTGTTCTTACACTTGAGAAGGTTCCCTATCATTTTTCTGCAAGGGTTTTATTTGCAATTTGGTACAGAATAAATAGTAAGTAAAAATATGTTTTCCCTAAGAGATTCTAATGTTTCCCTTTTTTCAATATCACCTTATTAATTTGTCCAGAAGGTTTCCCCTTTAACCCTGGTGCCAACATCTCTCTATGATGTTTCCATAAGTTGATAGGGAATATAGTTTCAGCAGACGCAGGACAGGTGTAAATTGTTCCAGTGTTACATTGGTAGATAAGGATCCCGTTGTAAGAAATTGAACCAGACTTGTTAAAAACCATCTAAGTGAGAAATTTAGATCTTTCATCATCATGGTTTCATACTTCATACTTTTTTCATATGTACTTTCATATAACAGTCAGGAGTAAAATGCATACCATAAAGCAACATTATAATTTCTACCTGTGTTTATTAATGTTTTAATAGCATTATGCATGCTTTAGAATAGGAAAGAAGAGCAATGAGTTGAGTAACAGTTCTTACAACTTTGAATTACTGATGTATACATTCAGATAAGGGGCTTTTTTTACCCTTAAAATCTCAGATGATGGTGTTGGACTGATAGTCCAGGATTTGGGTTTTTTTCAGTTTTTTTGTTTTGTTTTGGGATTTTTTGTTGTTGTTGTTGTTGTGTGGTGGGGTTTTTTTTGTATCATCTTGCAGCAGAAAAAGCCTCTCATCCAAACCAGATATCAATGTAACACAAACACACACTGGGAGTGAGACAAATGTGGAAATAAGTGGAGAGGTAATGCTTGTTGAGGCATCAGCTGAATGGTAGGAACATGCATCCTATATTGATCTTGTCTCCTCCGCTTCAAGATATGCTTGTGCCAGAGGGCAATCAAAGTCAAATCGTTGTCATGCTTGACAGTGTACTGCTGCTTCATCTCTTATGAGAAAGTAGATTCTATAATAAATAACCTGTATAAATATGAGCCAAGTGTTTTCCTATTAGATGCACTTACTTACCAACTGCATAATGTTACATGTCTTCCAATTTAATATATTCATTCTTGATTATGTCCTTTCTTATAAGAGGGGTTTCGCTATTATACTTATTGATATTTCAACATGAAACACTTCTCCCTCTGCTCTTCCCTTGCGTGTGTCATTCATAATGCTACTAGGGAAAGAAATTTATTTTCTCGTGCCCTGATTTGTTTCAGCCAATTTCTATTTGCTCTTATTTATCTGTCATAGAATCATGAAATAATTAAGGGTGGAACAGATTTTTGGAGATCTGGTCCAATTTGTTTCTCTTTGCAAGGTTAATTTCAAAGCTAGATCAGGTTGCTTGCAGCTATTCTTGTTTTTAATTCTGTTACTCATCTCTAAGAAGATTCTTGCTCTGTCTCTATTCTGCCTCTTCCACTGAAGGTACAGGACTTTGTATTTTGTTTTGGTGAGCTTCATGAGGTTCCTGTCAGCCCATTTGTCTAGACTGCTGAGACCTTCTGATTCATTTTCCAACTCTTCATCCCAGTTTTAGTGGTCATTTCAGGCGAGTCAGCCTTTATTGATTTGCCAGTAAGGTCACAAGGCGAGTCTTCTTGAAAACCATTTCTGGACACTGAAGGAGAAGGTGAATAGGAACAGCCAGAAAGGATTTATCAAAAGCAAGTTACCTCTGACCAACCTGACTGCCTTGTATGATGAAATGACTAGATTTGTGGATGAGAGGAGAGCAGCAGTTGCCATCTATCTTGACTTTAGCAAGGTTTTCAACATGGTCTCCTGCAGCATCTCTTGTCTCTGTGTCGGGATGTTGCAGTGCTATGCTCTAGATGGGTGGACTACCAGAGAGGTGAAAAACTGGGGGGACCATTGGGTTCAAAATGTAGTAGTTAATGGTCATATTGTACCTGAAGGCCATTTAGAAGTAGAGTTCCTCAGAGGGTCTATCTTGGGATCTATCCTGTTCAATATCTTTATCGGTGGTGTAGAGGAGGAGACATAATGTACCCCTGTCAAGTTTTTGAGTGACAGAAAACTGGGGAATGCAGCTGATAATGCTCAAGGACAGAGCTGCCGTTCAGAGGGATCTAGACTGGCTAGTTGTGGTTTAACCCGGCAGGCAGCCAAACACCATACAGCCGCTCACTCACTCCTGGTCCGCCCCAGTGGGATGGGGGAGAGAATCAGAAAAAAAAGTAGTAATAATAATAATAATAATAATAGTAGTAGTAGTAGAATATACAAAATGAGTGATGCACAATGCAATTGCTCATCACCCGCCGACCACTGCTCAGCCCAGCCCCAAGCAGTGATCCCCTCTCTGACCAACCTCCAGTTTATGTACTGAGCATGACGTCATATGGTATGGAATACCCCCTTGGTCAGTTGGGTTAGCTGTCCTGGCTATGCTCCCTCCCAGCCCCTTGTGCACCTGACAGAGCATGGGAAGCTGAAAAGTCCTTGGCCTTGTGTAAACTTAGCAATTACTTAGCAACAACTAAAACGTCAGTGTGTTATCAACAGTATTCTTGTACTGAATCCAAAACACAGCACTATACCAGTTAATAGGAAGAAAATGTACCTTATCCCAGCCAAAACCAGGACAGTATCCACCCCTTATTCCATACTATCTACATCATGCCCAGGTCTCACATTTCCCAATACATTCCAATTGATCACGAGCACTTTTCCTGTCTTTTGATATATACACACAGATATCATTCCCTTAGTCTATGGGTCATCCCTCTAAAATGACCATTGAGTTCATTTAGTCTGTGACTTTGGGCTCCATCTGTCATAACAGTCTTTCAAGCAGGAGAGAAGGTGTGTGGTGTTGGATTGTTGCATGTTGGAGCAAGTTCTGGTTCCATCACTGCTGCATTTTTCTTGCTTTCATCAAAGTTCATTCTTCATTAATCTGGGTGATTCTTACTGCAATACCATTGATATAACATATAGTATTATATAGAAATTAACATTATATAATCCAGTTCATTGTCTATTTTCACCCAAAATCAAATCCCTTTGAGGTACACACCGGACTTGCCCATCCTTTCGCATTACCCACCAAGTGCACCCAGGTCCTTGAGCAAAAGCAATCCCACGGATGGGTTTTCCCTTGCTAGAGGCAGGAGTAACCCAGACCGTCTTCCCCAGCATTTTTATGTGCACGACAGGGACTTTATCTCCCTCTACAGTACGTAAGGGTTTTGATTGGGCAGGGCCAGCGCGATTAACAGACCCCCTAGTGTTGACTTACCAGGTGGCTTTTGTTAAATGTGTATCCCAATGCTTGAATGTCCCACCACCCGTTGCTCTCAGCGTAGTCTTTAGTAGTCCGTTGTATCGTTCGATTTTCCCAGAGGCTGGTGCATGATAGGGGATGTGATATACCCACTCAATGCCATGCTCTTTGGCCCAGGTGTCTATGAAGGTGTTTTGGAAATGAGTCCCGTTGTCTGACTCAATTCTTTCTGGGGTGCCATGTTGCCATAAGACTTGCTTTTCAAGGCCCAGGATGGTGTTCTGGGCAATGCCATGGGGCACAGGTTATGTTTCCAGCCACTCGGTGGTTGCTTCCATCATGGTGAGCACATAGCGCTTGCCATGGCGGGTTTGTGGGAGCGTGATATAATCAATCTGCCAAGCCTCCCCATATTTACATTTTATCAGTTGTCCTCCATACCAGAGAGGCTTTACTCACTTGGCTTGCTTGATGGCAATGCATGTTTCACATTCATGGCAACCTGTGCAATAGTGTCCATGGTCAACTCCACCCCTCGATCACAAGCCCATCTATATGTTGCATCTCTTCCTTGATGGCCTGAGGTGTCATGGGCCCACCAGGCTATAAATAATTCACCCTTATATAACCATTCCATTGAATCAACACAGTCCAGTAAATCCAGTTGTTCCTTTCCTCCATCTGGTTGGAGGCAGGGCCAGTCTAATTCTCGTCACAGTATTCGTTACTTACTCCTTGTAAATACAAATCAAGAATTCCTTCATTACAATCAGAAGTAAGATCAGCCCTTCTACTCTGTCTGGGGAATTCACTGGAAACTGGACTGTCATGAGACAGGTTTTTCCCGAAAACTGGAGCAGCAATTTTCCTGGGAGAACCCCCTTGTGTGATTGTTTTTACTTGCAACTCACGTACCCGTGCCTCTAAGGTTGAGGTAGGTTTTCCATCCCACTTCCTCGTGTCCTCTCCATGGTCACGCAGGTAAAACCACAGGGTGGTGTGTATCTTCTATATCCTCTCACGAGCAAAAGAACGATGACTCCTAATAGCTGAGATACTGGTTCATACAGGTGGAGAGTAGGACCTATCGTCTTTGAATTGCTGGACCTCCCAGGACAGTTTCTCCACAGCTGAGACAAGGGAGGAGGAGACACTTTCTTCATATTCCCGGAGATTGCTAACCACAACATCAACCGTTGGTGCTTCTTCCTCTTTCCAGCACAGTACTGCCAACGAATTGGCATACGATGCTGGTGCGCTCCGTACTAACTTCCCCCACGTGGGACACGTGCACTGGAATTAATCTGGATCTTTGAATAGTTGCTCATTGTCCAGGTCACTATAAACCACCTCCAGCACAGCTAATTCCCTCAGGTACTGGATATCTTAGTCCATGGTGGTCCACTTGCCTAGGCGATATATAACATCTTCCTTGAAGGGATACCTTTCCTTCACGCATGACAGGAGTTGCCTCCAGAGGCTGAGGGCTTGTGCCCCTTTTCCAATTGCTTTGTCAATGCCCCCTTCCCTAGAAAAGGATCCCAGCTGCTTGGCTTCCCTACCCTCCAATTCCAGGCTACTGGCCCCATTATCCCAGCATCGGAGTAGCCAGGTGACAATGTGCTCGCCTGGACGATGGCTGAAATCTTTTCGTATATCTCGCAGCTCACTCAGGGGTAGGGATCGGGTGGTTTCCATCTCATTTATGAGTTCTTCCTCTTCTTCCTCCTCTCCTTTTGATGGCCCTGCTTTTCCAACATCCCTTTCTAGACGAGCTGACTTTCGCTTCCAAGATTTCTTCTTGTGTACAAGGGCAACTGATACGAGCTCTGGTTGGTTCTCTGATTCAGCCGCAGTGACTGCCGCTGGGGTTTGAGTAGCCACGGTGCTTGTTGCTGGGGTCTGAGTAGCCACAGTGCCTGTTGTGGAGGTTGGAGTAGCCACAGTGCATGTCGCCAGGGTTGACCTCTGGACCATTTTCCTAAATAGTTGTTTAACCCTAAACAAGACCTGACCCACATTTAGGAGACATAGCAATAGGAACATGCTTGTTTGAACATCCCAAGGATATTCAAAATTCTCAAGAACTGTTGTGGAGGACTTCATGAAGAGGATAGAAGAAAAAGGACTTTCTGAATATATAAAAGGGAAGGTGAAGAAGTGGGGTAAATTGTTCCACCCCGTCTCCCCCATAAATTGGTTCTCTAAGGAGAAAAGGTAAAGAGTGTAGTTATTAATAGTTTCCAAGAGGTGGCTCCCGAGGTACAGAGATGATGGCAATGCAGAGTAGAAATACCAGATTAAACTCATGACCAATGATCTTATCATATCATAAAACAGTGTTACACACTGCAGCAAAATGATAACCCTGACCCAGCTCTGAGCCATGATAAACAGCACAACAGGGAACATATACTGCAAGTAAGGTATTACATAACCCAACATTGAGAGCCAGCCCAACAACTCTAAGAGCCAGCACTGTGACCAGCGACTATTAAACCAATACAATAAATGCCTATAACAAATTTGCTTTAACACGCTTTGGTCAGATCTGTCGTTATCTCAACCCTTTGTGCCCCACGTTGGGCACCAAAAATGACTGTTGTGGTTTAACCTGGCAGGCAGCCAAACACCACACAGCTGCTCACTCACTCCCCCCCAGCTCCAGTGGGATGGGGGAGAGAATGGGAAAAAAAAGATAAAATTTGTGGATTGAGATAAAGACAGATTAATAGAACAGAAAAGGAAGAAATAATAATAATAATAATAATAATAATAATAATAATAAATGGTAGAATATACAAAATGAGTGATGAACAATGCAATTGCTCATCACCCACTGACCAATGCTCAGCCCAGCCCCAAGCAGTGATCCCCCTCTCCGACCAACCCCCAGTTTAAGTACTGAGCATGATGTCATATGGTATGGGATACCCTGATGGCCAGTTGGGTCACCTGTCCTGGCTATGCTCCATCCCAGCTTCTTGTGCACCTGGCAGAGCATGGGAAGCTGAAAAGTCCTTGACTATGTTAATGCTACCTAGCAACAACTAAAACATCAGTGTGTTATCAACATTATTCTCGTACTAAATCCAAAACACAGCACAATACCAGTTAATAGGAAGAAAATTAACTCTATCCCAGATGAAACCAGGACACTAGTGTGATGGTTCAACACGAACTTCATGAAAATCAGCAAGGACTAAAGCAAAGTCCTGCACTTGGGAAGGAACCTCCTACAGTAATATGGAGGGGGACTGGCTGACTGGCTGGGAAGCAACTCTGCTTGGGGTCCTGGTGAGCAAAGAGCTGCACATGAGCCAGTCATGAACCCTGGCAGCAGAGGTGACCAACAGCACTCTGGGCTGTGGGAACAGGAGTCTTGGGCATGTTCAGCCTGGAGATGAGATGGCTTCGGGGACACTTAGCAGTAGCCTCCCAGTATACAAGAGGTGATTAATGGAAAACCAGAGCTTGGCTCTTTATTGAGGTGCACAGCAGGAGAGATGCAATTGGTCAAAAATTAAACAGAAGATGTTCTAACTGGCTATTGAGAGGTGGGAAGAAAACCACTGTTAGGACTGTCAAGCATTGGAACATGTTGTCGAAAGAGGTTGTGCAATTTCTGTCTTTGGAGATATTTGATACCCAACTAAATAAGCCCTGAGCAACCTGGTCTGAATTCAGAGCTTTTAGCAGAGCATTGCACTAGAGATCTCCCTGCCAACCTGGGTGATTCCATGAATCGATGCTGGGTCCTGGATACTAAAATCTTGTATTTCAAGCTTACCTGTCTTGCACATGGCAGGAAATCCCTAAAACTATGGCTACTATAGTGTATTATCTCTTCCAGTAGTATCCTTTAAATAAACCCTGTTACCAAAAAAACCCAAAAAAACCAAAAAAAACCCAACCCAATAAAAAATCTTAAAAAAGAGTGGAGTAATAGTGGTGCTTACATTGCTATTTTGCTTCATGTTGCCAGTATTGTGTCACTGTTTCCTTGTATTCCTGTCTGTCTGCACTTAAGTACGAACTCTCCAAATTTGTAGCATATTGAGCAAACATGGATCCTTTTTCCAGCATTAGTGCTCTTAGGCAGTTCTGTTAATAAAAAACAAATAGCAGCTGAAATGAAACGTCTTCAGTATAGCTGGAATAAAGTCCTAATGCAGGATAACAGTTTGTGTGTTTGAATTAGATTAACAGGATCACAAGGGATGTGCAATGCAGAAAAAATGTTTTTTCACAATACAAATAGTTACATGCGTATTAATTTGAAGTCCACTAAAGTTGAGACATTGTAAAGCTGAGCTTATGGTATGAGATTGATTGAGGAAATTTATAAAGAGCAGGCAAAGCTTCCCAACAATTTACAGCAAGCAGTGAAAAAAATCTAATATAATTCAGAGTTTTGTCTTTCATATACTAAATCTTGCAGGTACACCGCCATTTCCTTACAGACTCTGAGAAGGATTCAGAGGGTGGATATGGAGGAATCAGCACAGGGCCTGTGAAGGTTACTTAAATTTCTGATGTAAGGATTGTAATCTCTGGGCTCAGATCTAATCTCCCAGATGTAGGAATCTACTCTATAATTGAAAGGCATGATTCCAGCTTTGGATGTATCCACGTATGCTGCAGGTGTGCTAGTGAATGCTGTGTCATCATAGCTGTGGAGTGGTGTTAAGGAAAAAAAGAACAGTGGTATAAATATAGGGTAAGAGCAGAGGTAATCACTGCTGCTGCACAAAATAACACAGGTCACCTAAACCAGCTGTTGCAGGACATCTGTATGTATAAATATTTTTGTGGTGCTTGCTTGTCACTATAAATTTTTTTTGTGGGTAGTTCCTACAAATATAAATTTTTCCAGTGTTGGAACTTTGCCATCTACTAACAGATTTAACAGCTCTAGATGTCAGCATCTTATTTGGGTCAGAAATTATGGTTGTGGAGTGGATTATTTTTATTGATTTAATTTCCTTATTTACATATCTGTGACCTATTTTTCTGAACAGATGTGGTAACAGACTCCATATGGGCGAGTGATTTTCAAACGGAAACCTCAGGTGATGTATTTTTGGCTTGCCACAAGACAGAAGCACTTGCTAAACTAACTAAAGTAAAGTATATCCTGCTATTTTACGATGCTCTTTGCTACATTGTCTCCTCTACTTCATTGTAGTTCCCCACTGGTCAACTCCCTGAGGCAGAATGGTTTGGGAAAAAGGATGAACCTCCCCCTGACTGTTGATGTAACAGCTGTAAGTAAATATACCACAGAGGGTGCAGACTGAAAAAGGAAATTCTGTCTTATGGAGTACCAAATAATGTTATCTTAAAAAAAAAGAATATTTTTCTTTAAATGACATACGTAGTGGGCTAGATGTTTACTTTTTATTTCTTTCTGTTAGTTGTAGCTAACTATGTAACTTTCACGTGTAAAGTACAGTTGCGTTTGTGACTGCAATAGAGAGTATATATTTTTGCCCAATCTGTGTTTAAAATACCTGGGTTGTGTATTTTTATTGCTGCAGTGCAGAAACTACCCAAAAAGCTAAGTGGCTTATGCTGAGATAAATCAGAACTACTTCTGGATTCCCTCCGCAATATTGTAATCATTGGTGTGACTGCATGGAAACGTGATGATCCCCTGTCATGCTGGGTAATGCTGCCCCTTTGTGTAGATGAATTTCTTCCTCTATCAGTTTAATGATTAACTTTTGTCTTGTGGCTGGAGGTTGTTAAGGTGTTGTCTTTGTATAGCACTTAGTAGAAAAGCATCACTGACAGAGGTATAAGGGAAGATAAATGAGCCTTTGAAGATATGAAATGCTGGAAGTTAGTAGTATTGATGATGGTGGGGAATAAGGGCTCTTTGCAAGTTAACTGGGAAGGACAGTTCAGCAAAGACTTCTTGTTTTCCCCTTCAGTTTAACTTAAATTTAGTGGAACCTATCGATCTACAAAAATAACATGTATGGTCTTGTTTATATACCAGTTGGTGTATTTTCTATATGGCTGCTCTGCCTCAAACATTTATAAAACCTAAACATTAAATTTAAGCAGTGATGTAATCATATGACCTTGTCTGTGGTGGTACTCCTCTTTGCACCCATTTGTGAACTCTTTTTACTTTGGGTGTTTTCTGTCTGGAAGAAAAAACAATTTTTTTTTTTTTTCCCACTATAGAAGCCTATTATTTTAAGAGAAAATTTTGGTATTTCTATATAATAAAAGCAAAGTAAATGGCTTTAGTGGATTGTTTTTACACTACCTGTGTTGGAGTTCTGTCGCACCACTAGACTAGATGTGCTTTCCAAATTCTCCATGACATTTCACTCCGTGGTAAGTCATCCCAAATAGCTGTGGTAAGCTGGACAATATCGGGTCTTTCCAGGTCACCCTTGCTTTAAAGATAACTATTTTTAGGTTAATAGGACAGATAAAGAATATTATTAGACATATGGGTAGGATCAGATTATACCTTACGAAGGGATGAACCTTAAAGGGCCCTGAGGGTTTAGAAGGGATGGGAAAGAAAATGAGATTGTATGTAATATGCTGATAGACGTTGGCACAAATACTGATGATTAAGACTTTGTATCTCACAATTAGCTGTTTGGTCAACAGAGTGCTTTAATTTCTCTCTGAAAAATGGTTTATTCCAATATGACTGAAGAATACCGGCAGAATAGTGATAAAGGTCAAACATCTGGTGAGTTGGCCCAAGACTCAAGATGGAGGACAACATTTGTGGAGTGCTTTCTGCTAGAAAGAAACAAGACTTTTCACTTAAGGCACAGATACGTATTTTATCAAACGTTATTCACACATACACCATCTACACATTTCAATAACAGTTTCTGAAAACCTGTTTTTCATGTCTAGCCTTAAGGACCAAGCTCCTTAAAATCCTTTTTTTCTCTAGAACAGAGTTCTTCTCCTGTGTCCTGCTTTATTCCACCTTACCTCCACCTGCAACTGTCTTTGCTGCCCTCTCTTCAGAGGGATTTCAGGACTTAGAGAGAGAAGCTGTGGACTCTTGCCAGGCATAAGCCTCTGTTCTATCTTGCCTGCAGAGCAACCTAGTGGTCAATACTTTGTGATTCCTACCAAAGAAAGGTCTTTAGGCTCCTTCTCAGAAGCTCTCACAGAGCTCAGAGCTTAGGTTGTACAAAGATTTTTTTCTGATGACTCGTTCCAAAAATTGTTCTTTGTCTGTCAGAAAAAAAAAAAAAAAAAGGAGGAGAATTTGTAAGAATTTTGTCATAAACTTTTAGTTATTATGTAAGGAAATTCACTTTGGAAATACTGTCAGTGAGGCTATGACATCCCTTAATTATCAAGCCTATGGCATTTCACTGTTTTGTGCAAGGGTGTTTGTGTTGTCTGCATTTCATTTTCCCATTGTAACTGCAGAAAATCTGAAAGTAAGCAAAAGTTAAAATGTAAATGCCATGGTGTTAGCTGTAATATTAAATGTTCCCCATGGTTTTACGATTACCCTTTACAGAATCTGTTCATGCATTTTGGCAAGCACAATATTAAAAATTTGCTTGGCTAAAATCCCCTTAGCAGAACCTGACAGACAGTAAGGTCAATAAAGTTTTAATCAACGAAGGAGAAAATACTCTTCTTCCAGATGGGTACCACAGAACAATACTTGCATGAAATATTTATGATTCATTTTAGAATCTCAAAGTCTGAAACATATGTAAAGGTTGGTGATTATTTCTAAAGTAAAATGTGTTCATCTTTAGAATTTTTGAGGATTAAATTGCTGTGAAATAGGTGCTAGTCTTGTTATTGGAAGTATATGATTTAGTATTTGACTGAACACTAAGTTTGTTATTGAACCTTCTTGTGTTCATAACCTGCCATCACTTTTTAATAAATCATTACATATATTGTATGTGATGATTCTTTAGGTATCCTTGTTTGTTTAACTTGTAGGTTTTGTTTGGATGATATGCAACTATATAATTACTATTGGTAAAGACATCATGCAGTCACTAAGGTGTTTTTTTTTTTTGTTCTAACTGAAGTTGGTTGCATTAGAATTGTTCAGCTCACCCAGTGGTATTCTAATAATAAAGTGTTGTTTGTTTCACTATGCAGCCTGGACTCTGTGCTTGGGCAACTCAGAAAATCTGTAATGAAGAGAATGCTTAATATAGGGAAATTCCGTCCCTGAGTCCTGATCCTGTTACTTCACCCATTCTCAAACTGAGACCCAAGGAGGAGCAAACCCAGGAAAACTTTGACATCACAGATGGATGAATGGCTTCCCTTACATATTCCCAACCCAATGCAATAACTCTGCTTCTTATTGTGAATCCTTAAGTGGTCTGGTCACAAGAACAGGAGTATTGAAATGGATTGCCTGATGCTTCTTTATTCCCAGCAAAGGAGTAAGTGAAAACCTGCCCAGACCAAGCCAAATAAGACCAATGACCATGGCTGTATTCTGAGTCTGCAGAAAACACTAACTGAAAAATATCAAGTTGTCTAGATATGCCAGTCACTGTTATAAAGAAGTGGATACCCAAGGAAAGTCTGAATGTATTCTGCATTCAGTTTTGCTACCATTTTAACACTTGCTAATTAACAATTAATGCAGCCATTAATTAAAACCTACAGCAAGCTTCTTTGCCATCATATTGAGAGTTTGAAAGCACTGAAACATGATTTGTGGTTTTGAGTTCATTACAAACTCTGAATAATTCATCTTGTTTTCAAGAAACTGCTGTTTTGTACAGAGAAACTTAAACTACAGGTGTACAATGAGTTGAATTATCAGCTACATTAGCATATTTTAAATCCAAAATATATTGCTTTAACTCTGTGATGTTAAAGGTGCCTGAAATATTTAATTAGGCATTTCTAGTTGTTTTGCTGTTATATTAACTCAGTGAGTTTAGGAATGACACGCGACTTTTTAAGAAAGCAGTGTGGATGATTATGCATAATATAAGAATGACTGCTTTTGGATCAAATTAATATAAAAATAATAAAATGTGTACAGAAGTTGTTAACCTTTCTGTTAACCATAACTGGACTATTATACTTCCAGTCATAGAAAATTAATTGGCTAAATTTTCTATTAAAATAACCTGAAATTAATATTAGTTATGACAAAATTGTCTTTCTTGAATAAGAATGGATAAAATTTCTGCATTGTTTGTATTAAACTCATAATTTATTTTAAAAATTATTGGCAGGTGCTGAGTATTTTGCATAAAATTCACATAATCTGTTGTCTTACCTTAAAAAACTTTCCCTCTAATTGTTTCTTTTCTTTACTCTTATTTTAGTTTTAAAATTCAGAAAGGAGAGGTTTTGGTGGTGATTTGCTTTGTTTTTCAAAACATTGAGACATAGATTTAATGTATTTTTAATGAGTATGTTATTATTCTGTCGTCCATTCCATAATTTTATCTAAAGTGAATGGCACTATCACTGTATCTTATTGCTCATTCAGAGCACATGCAAATACACCTGAGTGTGCTTAATTGCATTTTTTCCTGTCAAGTCTTTAATTTTCTCACAGGCAATTTCAGGTGATAGGTTTGGGGAAAGCCAGAATCTTAATCTTCTACCTAGCATGCATATTTATCGCTGTCTACTACTGGATGATGTCCATGCAGTATATCAGTGTTTTGCTAGAAGATAATAAAGTGCTAGTTAGAGCTCTGTTGGCATGAGTTTTAAAAACAGGCAGATCTTAGTTCTAACCATACCTATTGTGACCAGGATGTTTCTAGTGTATGTAACAAAAGTGTACTGTGGCCATCAGAGTCTGATATAATTGCATATTCTGGGGCCTCAACCCTAGTACGATCCTATAAAGCAAATTTACAGTTCAATACTTGTTAAAGCTCTGCAATTTCCATGTCTGCTTCTTTTGTTCTTCCTAAAATGTATTATTAGAGTCAGTTTCTTCGTATGTAAGTTTCTCAACCCTGGCAGTGCTGGTTGGTGCCGTTATGCCTACTAGATGTCAAAGGAAGAAGCCAGCTGTGTTTGTCTCTTAACAGAGCTAGCCACCTGCTCCCTCTCTTCAGCTGAGCTTATTTTATGTTATTAAACTGTCTTCTACGACCATGAAGTCCTTCATGAATCAGTCCTCCCTATTATAAAAGCTGTGGTTGCAGATCAAAGGTAATCATGGCAATCAACTCATTCATAGCATGTAGATTTGAAGATTTTGGTTGTAATAATGGAGACTTGTTTAGATGCTGCTTAGACACCTGCAGCTTTCCTATACAGTGAGATCCATGGGAATATATAGCTCCAGTTCACTATTTTCTACAATGAACACACACTGAGCAGAGCAGATGGGTTTCACATCGCTCCATGAGATTTTGCCCTTGCTATCTGAGTAGTTGCATTCCTCTCTGCAAATTTGACTCAGTGATAACTTAATTTATTAAAACAATGAAAATATTAACTAACAGAGGAGACTTGTCTCTGCTTGAGACTGATCCTTCACCAAAATCAAAATCACACACTAATAACACATTTCACAGATGCTGAAATTAATACAGAACCTAATTTATTGCCCAAGTTTTTCTTCAAGATTTCTTTCCCAGATACAACTGCTACGGGTTGAGCAAACAGTTCCACATAAATTTAGTATTGCCCAGCATTTTTCCATATAAACATTAGTCTGATTATTTAGGATTTTAGTTTTTAAAAAAAAAAAATCTGGAGGCAGATTTCCCTTGTTTATTTGCTGTCTTCCCTCAGGTTGTTTCTTTTTTCAAATTGCTTTAAAAAAAAAAAGGAAAAAAAAAAAATTAAATTAGGAAGAAATAATTCTTCTAACGTTCTTGAAATGCATTTAAAGGTAGCATTTTCATAAGCTGTTGAAAAGCTACTGTTGGCACGTGAAAATAGAACCGTTTTTGAAGCCTGGTTAGGCATTTTTCAACTAAACATTTTTCAAGGCTAATACTTTCTGTCACAAAAAAAAAAGTTGAATTTTGGTTTTCTCTGACAAATTTTGTCAACTAGTTTCATGCTGGAATTGGTGATCAAAGTCTGAGAGGCATCGCACTCATAAATAACTGGTACATTGTTGCTGTACTGACATACAGAAGGCCTGAGTTACCTGTCAAAGGTATTTACTCTTCTGTCCCTCAGGTGGTAGAACCACATCCCCATGCTTCTTAAATCTTCTTTACCTATTACAGGAATGTTTAATAGAAACCAGAATGAGGTAATGAGTTGTTGTCAGATATCTGCCATTTTGTGGCACTGCAAGTTTTCAAAAGTTTTCTCATGATCCTACCTAGAGAAAATATGAAGTATTATTAACTATGCATGACACTAGCTAAGGAATACAGGGTCAGAAGTAAGAAGTCTGCACTCTACCTGTGGAAAAAGGAAAAAACAAACAAATAAACAAAACCCCAAATCATTCCCCTGTTAACACCAATAGTATTAGATGTCTATTTGGAACGTTAAGTATCAATTACTTTTTATTTCTTATTTAACATTGAATTTAATGCTTTGAACAGTGATTTTTTTTTCACTCTGATTTGAGCTTTTTAATGCTTACTTACTTATATCCTTTTTTTTTTTTTTTTTTTTTTTTTTACCACTGAAGTATTGCATACAATGAGTTGCCTGGTCTCTACAACTTTTCAATAAGCCATACTAAGAAACTTGACTTCTCTGGTATTAAGTGAAGGAAAAGGATTTCACAGGTTTAGATATGAAATGAATAGTGACTTTCCTCTGAAAATGTGTCAAATTAAAGCAGGTGGGATGAGGAAAACAGCTACAATATGTCAAATTTTACCGGCTTTGATTTATTTTTAATGATGAAGTGCACTTTAGGAAGCCTGAAGATGTGCTTATTCACAGCCCAGGTCTCATGGTGTGCTGTATTGTTCAGGTACTTCTTCTAAGTTGGGTGCAAGATGGGATCATGACCTAGAACTCCTGTAAATAGCAATTACCTCTTTGGAAAGAGAATGATTAAAGTTTAGTTGAATGTCAGCAAACTATTCACTCCTCTCTCTTCCTCCCTTCTGTAACTTATTTATACTTCTTAACCACACATCCTCCCAAAGTTTCTCTATCACCATCTCCCTTCATTATTTATTTATTTATTTACTTATGATGGGTCACATAGGATAATGTGAAAACGTAAGATCTTAGTAAATTATCATGTAACAAACTGATAATTTCAGGTTCAAATGGAACAAAAAAAAAAAAACTTTGCTGAATAAGAAAGTTTAAATACTTAATCAGAATTGCTTCAGGAAAAAACAAGATCCAAAATATGATGGATCCACAAAACAGGTTCCACAAAACAGAACACAGATAATTCAGCCAGGAAAATCATGGAATTTGTCGGAGAAAATGATTGCAGCAAACCTCCTTATCTCAATTTCATGAAAGAATTTAGTACTAGAAATGTAAATTGGAGAAGAACCTGGCTAAAGGGCAGATAACAGTTGGCTATACCAAAAGGAGAGAATAAAGTAAGAAAATAATTTTTCAGTATCGCCACAAATAAAATGTCTCAATATTGATATTTTGAAATATTTTCATTAATGACCTCAACACAAAAGTTAGAGGGCTATGGTAAAATTTGTTGAAGACCCAAAGCTATAAGGCCTCAGTATTAAGAACAAACTGCACCATCTTGAAAATTTCAGTTATGAATGAAATAAAATTGAACATTTCCAAGCTTAAGAATATGTGCCTAAAGTCTGAAACAATATTTCTGTTATAAAGTGACAGATCAAAGGAGGACCCAGTGTACTCGTTGACATGTGATTGAGCAGTGATCAGAATATCTCCCTGAAAATACCTCCCTGGTGCCAAGATAAAGAGCTCCACAGACAGTGAGGCAGAATCTCACTTACAGTACAATTAAGTCTACTTTTTTTTTTTTTTTTTAATTTGCTATTGCCTCTTTCTCTAAAGAGGTTTATTACTCCCTGGGAGTTACAAAATCAAATCAGGCAACCTCTGAAATTCCTGTATCCTCATACCTGATGGGCATGAGGGAGCACCCCGGTCTGAGGAGCCAATTGCCAAGCTCCAAGGGGAGTAACCTGCTGGGAAGTAAGTGGCAAAGTAACCATGTGCATGTCTGTCAGGAGCATATGACGGAAGGATGTCTTAGGGTGCCAAGTGAAGCCTCAGACTGTTATGGGAATGGAGAAGGAAAGGGGAAGTACATCAATCCACACTATTTTAGGAAGTACCTAAAATAGCAGACATATACATGGAGGAGATGGAAAGAAAGCAAGTAAACCCATATAGGCAAAGAAAGCCACAAAGTATGCACCTCTAAGTTCAAGATTTTTTTGAGGAAAGCTTTAGAAATGCTGACTAAATGAATTGTCCAGTGAAATGATTACTGGACAACAGCAATCCTTGTGGAGTCAGGCACTACTGGCTATGGTCTGGAAAAGTAGCTTAAGATCTGCAGATGAATTAAATAATTCAGAATCTTAAAAGATGAACACATGTTAAGACAAATAATAATAGTGAGATATGATAGATACAGCCCAGCCATTCTCTAGACAGCATTGTGAGGACTATCATATTTTATTCAGAGTATAAGTCAATGTATATAAGGAGCTTAAACAAACACGGTATTGAAAACGAGAGTAAAAACAGCTGTTCTCTTAGTTACACGAACAACTCTGAGATTGTTATCCTCTATTGAATCAGTTTCTGCCCTTACTTTAGTGCTGTATTCTTATGTGTTCTTGTCTAAAAAGACCTCATGTTTAAAGATATATGTGAGAACACTTGTGAGGTCTTGAATGGAAGATCATAATTTATGTTCTATTAACCAGAAGAAATGTGGGGAAATACTGTATAACTTCAGGAACAATGAACTTGTTCAAAAAAGAAAGCACCTTAACTGCATGCAAGTCAAACTCAGTGTGTCCAAATAAAGGTCTTTTGTCCACCTCTCAGCTAAAATTTGCAGTAAGGAAGAAAATACATCATTTGGGCAAGTGTGCTGTTTAACTCTGCTTCAACGTAAGCTACTATTTTCAATAATCGCAGCTTGGAGTGGAGCTAATAGTACAGCACATATTACTTGAATGTTCACTATGGTCTGAAGAATAAAAGCTGAGTCAGTGAAAAGCTATTGATAAAAAAAACAGCCTATACTACCTCCAATAAAGTTGTTGTTTGTTGTTTTCCCTACAGGAAAAGGGCAATTTAAAATAATAAAAAACCTCTATTTTTAGATTCCAGGAAGGAGATGCTACTTACCAAAATAGTGAGCCAAATCATTGATAATTGAATCAGAAAAAAAATATTTTTTTAAGTGTGGAGTTCTACTCCAGAGCAACCTAGATATTGTAGAGCATATAGAAGCAACTTGATAATGGAAGTAAATTGCCTAAAACTGCTATGCTAGGCTAAACACTCACCCCTACTACCAAACTAATTCTGATACTTGCCACTCAGGTAACAGTAGGAATTGCAGGGCTTTTTTTCATTCCTGCTGGCAAATTATGTACTTTTCCTGTTAAGAATGAATGGATAATACTGAAATGTCTAAAATACATTTGTTCTGGGTTACAATGTTTGGGGGTTTATTTTCTTCTTCCTTTCTTTTTAACTTTATTCACTATTCTTTTAAAGGGAGGAGTGACTGGATGAGGTGGATCTTTTGGTGAAGGGAGAAGACTTGTCCTTCTCTGGTGAGCAACTGAGCAGGCTGAAGAAACTTTGAGATGTGGCAAGGAGGCAATTCACAGCATGGAGCTGCTAACTCGCAGCTCAAGCAGAGAAACTGACAGTCGGGAGTGTGAAGGAGGGAGCGGTCAGCCTCAGAGCTGATGGAAAGAGCTGTCTGAGGGGATACAGCGCAGTTCAGTTCAGCTCAGAAAGTAACACAGGTATGTAAGACTAAGCCTGGAAGCAAGGATCTGCCTGCAAGGACCCAATGGGCAGGAGGAGCAGGTATAAACCTTCTCTATTTTTATTCTGGCAGACTTGCTAACTTTAACTTTTCTGGTTTTTTTTTCTTGATTTTTCCAGTTTTGTTTTTGCATTTTATTTATTTTTTAATTTAGAAGCATTCCAGTGTTCTTTAAGGAATGAAGAATTAGGAACAGGTCTAGACAGATTTACCTCAGAGTAAAGTAGCTGACTCAGGATCCCATTCACTAGGGTTAATGATCTTTGATTAACACAATTTGCCTGGCAGCCAGCTCTGCTCAGCATGAATACCAGCCTTCACTGAAGCGTTAGTCAGCAATTAATATTTTTGCTGCAGCCCAGATACAAAAATGCACAGAAGCATGATGCACCAAGGGCCTTCACAGCAGGAGACCAATACTATATTGTAAGTGACTTAAAAATTACTTTGATGAACGATAAGAAGGAATTAGTGCCAAACTAGACCAATGGCATAAAAGAAGACACAAGAAGCGTGTAAGCAACTTCCCGGTTTCCACAACTTGCCATGTGGGGATTTGTATGAGGTGGAGCCAAGGAGTTTGGTTCTGAAATAACAGATTTGTTTATCAGATGTGGTGTCTGCAGATTCCTGTGAATAAGGGTCACTTCATATACAAAGTTTATAAAAAACCAGTTGTGATACTACACTGGGCCCCAGCTTAATTTCCTGCTTTGCCACAAACTTCTTTTGAGGCTTTGAGTAAGTGATATTAAGCCCATGTATTGAAAGATATGTGGATACCTGCCTGCACTTGAATTCATTAGAATCTAGTCACCTAATTTTGCATTTCAACTTTTCTTTTTTTTTTTTTTTAAAGTGCCTAGGATTTATGTCTTGTTTTATAGAAAATTTATGATTCTTTTTCTAGATTACTTGTGAATGTAACAGTCTGTTGTTAAACGAATATTCAAAAGCATCCATTTAAACAAAATAACATAGAGCATCATAGAAATTTGTAGTTCCTTTTCACTTTGTACAGTCATTTGCCCAATTATTAATTGTACAGACTGAATATAGAATTAGAAGCAATTCTCAGCTAAAGTTGCCTTTAGTTGTTCACAGGGAGAAAAAAATACTCAAAATTATTCAGGCTTTTAAAACCAAATAAGAAGATCTGGAAATTTACCTGCAGATAATTTGAAAGCAGAATATTAACAAAATAAGCAAGTCACCCCACTGACTTTATGAGCTGCCTTAGGAAAGAAGAAAGTTTTATTTGATGCATTTTTATTTCCAAAATTTTCATGAGTTTTGGCTCTTGCCATTTTTAAATTTCCATTTTTAAATTTAGATTTAAAATATAAATTAAAACTAACTTTTTTTTTCTTTCCAAAATTGTCTTCACTTAGTAAGTTTTGTGCAATTGTATATCTATTTTTGACTAGTTCAATGCTGAAATATTTTTTTTTTCCTTGGATTCACTGTTTTATAATGATTTAAAATTATCTTGGACTTATTCAAAGCAGCTGATTTTCAACAATGAAAAGAAGATAAATGGAGATCTTAGAACATTATTTATTTATCTTTTTAACAGTGGCACTTTTTGACCAACTGCTTGGCTTATATTATTAAGCTATTTCCTTGATACCACTGACATGACATTAGGTGTCTCTTTCCAGCATTAAAAAATGTGTTATCTTGGAATTGTGCCTGTGGAAGCGAGAAGACTTTGAAATTTCAGAGGTGACCAGAAGCCTATTGTATTTAACCATTGAGTCTCAGCTATCTTGGAAAGACAAAAGGGGGAAAGGCAAAAGAAAAGATATTGTCTTTCCCTTTGTATCCTTGTGCTTTAAACTGAAGTAGGAGCACGATTATTTTTTTTTTTCCCCTGTGTTGTACTGTCACCTTTAGATGAATAGTTTAGGTTTTTGGTTTTCTGAAGGAACTTTGAATTGCTTAGGCAAATGCACCAGCAACATCTGGTTGACAGAAAGCAAAAGCTTTTGAGATATATTTTCAAGAAAGACCCCACACTGTATTTATTAGAAACTGCATTTTCTATTTTTAAATAGTAACAGAGCATTTTAGAGCAAGTATTGTACTCCTTAAATTATAATACTTTGGCTTTGAAATCTGTTGATGAGTGTGATCATAACAAACAAGCACTACAGAGATATATGGGATAAATCATATTGTTAATATTGGGCATTGAATCTCAGGCTAGAGAAACTGTATTACTACTGTAATCAATAATGTCATAGAAGTTTATACATTTTGTAACTACTCATTACTCTTCTTGCTAGCCACAGCACGGTAATGTTTCTTGCTGATGTTACCTTTACATGTTTTCTTTTGTCTAACTGTAACAGAAACTGTGATACTCAGTTGATAGGTGATTTAGTACCTGCACTATTATGGCTAAAAGCCGAGTCCTACTATCATATCTGCACTGAAATGCAGTGTGTAATAAAGATTAATCTGACTGAAGTCTTTTACATTCTCTAGATAGCAATATATAGCTAATTTCATGAAAGATGAGATATGAGCTCAAAGGTATGTGTATATATATGTATAACTTTTCTGTTTAAGAACAAAAGTCTTAGAAGGACAATGGAGCTGGTTTTATTGCCATGAGTAGGCTGTCATTTTTATATGATAAACTTTCTTTGTCAGGTTAGGTTACTTCTTTGTTTTGCCCCGGAACTAAGACATTTTAAACAATTCCTACCTATTTTTCTCTTCTCTTTCTCTGCAAAACTTGAACCACACAGTCCATTCAGGAATAATATTTTTTTCTGTTTTCTTGATCTTGTCTTCTTTCAAATTTCTTCAATCTTTTTCCCACTTTCTTCTGTGCCTGTCTGCTATTTTTAATTTTACTTCATCTTTAAAATTCCCTTGCCATTACTGCTTGACATTCTTTATGAAACAACTCATATTAAGTTGATTTCTTGTAGAATATGTCTAATTCAATGCCATGGATGACATTATCCCAGTAAATTTAATTCCTTATATTAACAATTTTACATTAAAGAAAAATGAATGGCCCTAAAAACTGTAGCTAGAATTTTTCACCTTCTTGGAAGCCACTGAGGCAGTATCAATTTAAAAGTAATATTATTATTTCACATACAGCATTAAGAAGCTTTAAGATTTCTTGAGCAGATATTCTCATAATCATCATTACCAACCTGAGTGGTATTGCTAATTCTGTAGACACATAATTTAGCTTTTAATTTGTAAAATAATTATTAACCAGTGTGCATTCTTCAGATCACAGTTATCTCTTAAATATTCCTGAGGTAATCACTGTGGGTTTTTTATAAACTTTTGGTTTCATTTTTTGCTCTCTCTTCCTAATTCTGCAAAGCCAACATTGTTTTGTTCTGTGTTTGTCTGTGATGTATTGTTTGATGCAGTACTTTGTTTTGCAGAGCAGCAATCCATGTACCTGTAGCACAGGTTATTTACAGACACTGACCAACAAGTCTCAGAAATATTGGTGCTTTATTCAGCCAACAATGTGTAACACTGAACCCTTATCGTAAGCAATAACTGAAGTGTTGACATCAGTCCTTCAATCTGTCATAATTTGTCCACTGTCACTTTGAGCTCTTGGGATAACTGAAGTAACAAATGAGTTGTCTCTTCTCAAGCTGATTTTGTTCCTTAGGGAAAAACTTGTCCTTTAGGCCCATTTAAAACATCTTGATCTGGTGCCAAGCTAAGGTTTAAGTACCTAGTTTTGGTCTTGGCAGATTCTTTTTGCTCTTTTGTTCAAAGGCTAAACCAGATCTGTGTAACTAAATTTTGACTGATGTGTCTGTGCTGTATTTCACTGAATCCCAAATATTTGTCCCATTGAAGTTCCCTTGGATGTTTTATTCTGAATGAACAAACTTATTCTCACAGCAGAAGAAAACCTTAAAATGAAGTGCAAAATCATGTATCAGTTTTGTCAGATGGTCATTAGAACTGCTCACCTGTAGGAAAGAATGACCCCTCTCTTGCTGCTTTTGAAAAGGCATAGCTCTTGACAGAACTGAGTACCATCAAGTCTGGCTGACACCCTTTGGATCTAAAAAAATTGGTTGTCTAGTTCTTGCTGATAGATGCTAGTTCTTGCTGCTGTTGTCTAGTCTTCCAGCTTGGAGGTGAGAGAACAGACTCATATCCTTCCAAGACCATCATGTTTAGAAGGCTGTGGAGACCAGGGGAGGTTGCGATGCCGGAAGACAGGCAAATGATTTACTTGTCTTCAAAAAGAGACAAAAAAACAAGCCAGAGAAATGCAGTCCAGACAGATTCAGTTTGGGCCCTGGGAAAATCATGGAGTGAGGCTTTGTGAAACACAGTTCTGGGCATGTGCAGGAGAAGAGGGTGACTAGGAACAGCCAACATGTGTTTACCAAGGGTGAATCATATCTGACAAACCTGACTGTCTTCTAAATATTCTTGTATCCAAGTTAGGACATTATGGTCTGGAGGGGTGGACAACTGGTAAAAAGCTAGTTGGATGGTCAGCGCCAAAGGGTCATGGTTAATGGGTCATGCTTTACCTGGAGGTCCGTAGAAGGAGAGGACTGCAGGGATCTGTACTGACACCTGTCCTTACTAACGCTTTTATCATTTAATACCTGACCTGGAGGAGGTAATGGAGCACGCAGTCACCAAGTGTGCGGATGACACCAAATCAGGGAGACAACTCGATATGCTCCAGGATAGGATCCCATCCAGATAGGCTAGAGGAATGGGCCAACAGGGACCTTGTGAAATTGAGCAAGGACAAATTCCAAGTGCTGCCCCTGGGACAGAGGAGCCTCTACAGTAGCTCAGTCTGGCTACAGAGAGACTAGGAGCAGCCCCACAGGAAAGGTCCTGAGGTTTGGTGGGCACTGAGCTGAACCTCAGTCAGCAAAGGTTGCTAACAGCTTTGGCTTGAAAAGCAGCATGGCCAGCTGATACAGGCAGTGATTATCTTCCTCTGCTCAGCACTCATTAGACCATATCTGCAGTATTGTGTCCCCCATGGGGAGAGGCTGAGGGACAGGGGTTGCTTCAGCCTGGAGGAGGGGGCACATGACAGTAACCCACCAGTGTCTGTGGAGAGGTTATCAAGGGAATGGAGCCAGGCTCTTCACAGCTATGCACGATGAGAGGATGAGAGGCAACTTGAAAAAGTTGAAATAAGAGAGGTTTAGACTGCATATGAGGAACAACTTTTTCCCCATTAGGACAGCCCAGCAATGAGATAGGCTGACTAGAGAGACTGTGCAGTCTCTGTCCTTGGAGTTTTTCAAGGTCTGACTAGACAAAATCTTGAGTAACCAGGTCTGACCTCAGAGATGGCTCTGCTATGAGCAGGAGGCTGAACTTGATGACTTCCTGAGGTCCCTTCCAACCTGAATTGTCTGTGATTCCGAGAATCACTTTTAAAATGTTTTTTTCTTACTCTGTCTACATTCTTTAAACATTTTTTTCAATTTCCCGCATTATTCTACTTCCACTACCTTTGGTTTTCTTTGTGCTAACATGTAATTTCCCTGTTCCTGCTCTTTAATCTCTATTCTGTTCCCTAAATTTTGGTTTGTTGGAGGTTTTGGGTTGTTTTTGGGGGGGGAGGATGAGCTTTTTTTGGCTTGGTTTTTTTTTTTCCCCTTTTGTCTTACTAGGCAAGATGATGATATATCCTAGTTTTCATTATTTTGTTCCTACCAAAATTTTACCTACCTTCTGTTAGTAAAGATTTATCTAGTATGATAGATTTATACTAATCTTTACGTTCTCAGGAAAGAATGAAAGCTTTTTGTTTTCACTTAGTATCTGTTTTCATACCAAAGGTGGATCCATCTTGTGAAACTTAAAAAAATATGTTTATTCAACACATATTACTCCTGTAACGTTGTATTTTTGTGATGAGTAAAAAATTACTCTAAGAACCATCATATCAAGAACAGAAAATATCAATACTTTGTTCACTAGCTCTACAAAATATTTTAATTCCTGTCATTTTAAAACTGTACCAAAAAATCATAGTTATACTTTGCCAAAGGTGGTACCTGTATTAAAATAAAGAAAAAAATGGTGTGCAGATTTTCAATGAGGTAAGGTTGTGTTTATAACATGATTTTTCTTCATATAAATCTAGAATGGATTATTGTGATTAGATTTTTGTGACTTGCCTCTTGCATAACAAAGACAAAAGATTTCCCTTGGATTTTAAACTTTCATCATCTCATTTTGTGTGCAGCTCTTCCTCCTTTTTCTTTGTAATAAATACACATTTTAGAAAGAAAACATGAGAATGATGGCCTAGTCTTGCTAAAGGTACCTTGTGGATGTTCTAATGGATTTGCTAAGTAAGTTTCTAGTAATCATGAAGATCAGTACTAGCCATATAGATGCAAATCTGTTGTTCAGCTAAAGTAATTAGCTGTGTTCTTATGTTGTACAAACACTTAGAGTATTTAAAATGGAGATAGATAGATAAAGAGACATATATATATATAAAAGTTAATTTATTGGGATCTTGGAATAATGTGACAGTTTCATGGGGAAACAGGACTGTTTCTTGCTGTTCAGTAGTGACAGAAGTCTCCATTGTAAGAGTCCTTGTAGCAGCAGAATCTTTAGCTGAATCAGGTGAGACTCCCCAAACTGCTCTTCTGTTTGGTTCTTATATTGCAGCTGCCCACGGTCATATGCGACCACCCCAGCAATATATGTAATTCATTGCCATTGATTATCTTAACCATGTACAAGAACTGACCCGTTACCATTTCTGCAGGAACAGTTCCTCTTGACTACTTACAAATATCTTATTTATGTATAATTATGTTACCATTTCGGCAGCAGGAACCACCCAGGGGAGACTTTGGACACTTCATCCAGGATGTCAGTCAATATGTTTAAGCATACAAATCATATGAGACAGGGCAGGAGCTGCCTTGGGGAATTTCAAGAACTGTAGAAAATTCCCATCTGGAGGATCCTGTAACAATCAGTCAAATACTTGATACTGAAGGTTCAATCTATCACCTTGTTTCCAGTTGATCTCAAACCTGTCCCTTATTTCACCTGTGCAGTCCCCAGATCGCCCAAGGACTTAATGACTTAAGTGCACTTGCTGGGTGTGCTAACTAGCCCAGCCCTAAGACCCAGCTACAAAGTTGTAACTAAAAAACTAATGTGATTTGCATACTTATAATTTAAGCCTGATAGCTGTTGCCACACTTACTATATTAAGGTATAAGAAGGGTGGGATACTGAGGATACAGTGTCACAGTGAAGAGGATTGTTTTGCCCTGTCTGCTGCTGAAGCTTTCTCCCCAGTTACGTTATGGATGCTGCAGATTTTGAAGTGATGAGAGAGGTTGTACCTTTCCACTCCTCTCCTTTCTGATATCAGAGTATATAAACAAGAAATGGTCCCAGCTTCTCCACCACGTATGCATGCTTTGCTAAATGAGTTCTTAACAATTTGTATGTTATGGTACAATAAATGCAAGAAAGAAAACTTTTTATTGCTGCTCATTCAAGCACTTAGAATAGTCTTTGGAAGAACCAACGTTCTTTCAACTGATTCCAAAGAGGTACCACATCATCGCTCAAAACCCCCACTTTTTCTTCTGAAAACAGATAGTGATTATCATCTTACAAAGAGCTAGCTAGGCAGAAAGTCTACAGCATAAATAATGGTGGTTTGAGTTTGAGATCACAAACTTTCCCCATATTTCTGATGATATATATCTTTAGCTGTAACATACCAAATGACTGTCTACTTTAGCTTTTGATTATTGTAGTTCCATAGAAACACCCACCTGGACGTATTTCTTTGTCTGTTTTTTTTTTTAAATCTTACATATTCTGTCTAGTAGATACATACTAATCTTCCCAAAAGTAGACCTGCTTTAATAATCTAAAATTTGCATAGAGATTAATTTAAAGCTTCACAGGTAAATATTTTAATTAGATTTTATTTTAGTTAAATACTTTTATAATTTAATCTATTTCCCTTATATATTTAACATCAACTTAACTCAAAAAAACCTCTCCCAACTGTAACTGGGTCTGCATCTTTAAAAATGCAGCTATGTCCCTAGAACTATTCTTCATTTTCCTTTCATGCAATATGTGCATTCTGCTTTTGATAGCTTTTAGATATTCAGCACTAAGCATATGTTTGAAGAAAAGTTGTACAAGACTACAAGGAAAAGAAGTCCATGCTACAGTTTTGTAAAGCCTTGCTGGTTCTTTTTCTTTTTGATCTACACCATCATACCAAAAGCACAGATTGCACCCTCATATTCTTCATATAGCGCAATGGTAAAGCTAATTTCTGCTGCTTCATTTGCATTTTATAAATTTTGTTTTCCTGCTCTTTTAAAGTGAAATGTAGGTCAAGAACTCATAGCATAATTCTATCTTGAGAAGATTCTGTCTGTTCCCAAACACGTTTTTGTTTTATCACTAAGTCCACTGCTCAATTCAGTTATATATATATAAAAAAAATATCTGCTGCTTTTGTTGTTTTTCTGCTATAATATCTAAGCTGTCATTGTGAAAAGTCATGTCGATTCACTCACATGACACGTAATACCTGGGAAATCTTAGGATATCTAGAACCTAGATAGTCAGTGACTTAAGACTTTGAACAAGACAGCACAAAGAGGTATTGGTTGTGAGTACTCCCTCTCTGGCTACACCAAACATTTACACACAACGGATTTCAATTGTACTGGGATTTTTTTTTCCCTTGTTTGCAATTTTCAGAGCAATCACAATGGTTCTACTATTTTACATTTTTCTATATCACACAATTTTAATGTTTTGTACGTATAATTTGGGAAAATTGTTTAATTATTCTGTACCAAACTTTGTTACTTGTATGGAGAGCACTTACTGCTGCAGGTAGTTTTGCTGACTCAGGGAAAGGTGGTGTCAACAAATAAGGAAAATGCAGGACTACAATCCCCTAGCCCTTGTTGCATAGATAAGCTGCTTTTTTTTTTTAATTTTCTGTGCTCACAGATCATCCAGGATGTTTGATGAAATAGTTTGACTCTGATCTTGGTCTCCAGAGGTAAGTTATGAAATACTAAACCAACCTTTTTAGAATGGATTTAGGGGATGGCGGGTGTTCTTGCTTTTCCATTCCCATGGTGACCGTGTACGGTGCACAACAGAGAGCAAGTTCTGGCACATTGTGGATTTCAGAGACTGTTTCTGTCAGAGTATCTCTTGTCAGCCCGTTCCCCAGGACTGTACTAATATTAGTTCAAAGAAACTAGCTTTATCTTCTTGACTTAGTGTGATGAGAGAAAAATGTTTGAAAAGAAGAAAGCAGTAATACAACAAAGGCAAACTGGCAGTGAGAAGGAGTCTATGAAAACAATGAGTGCTCCAAACTTAAATATAATAAACTAAGTGCTCTTTTTGTGAAAATACATACTTTCGGTCACACATCTTTAATGATTTTTTTTTTACAGGTGAGTCAGAGTATGTAGTCTATGCATAATTCATGAAGAAGAATATCCATGTTCATTTTTGTGTCTCACTCAAGGAGTTTTGTGGCCCTCAGGACATGAAAGTTCCAGATGTCATGAACTATGTGAGCTGATAATCAAAAGAAGGCCGAGAAATTAACAGGTTGAGTGAGATGTAAGGCACAGTCCTATGAGGTAAATACCTCCCTTCTGTTTCTCTAAGCATGCCCAAACTCTTCGGATGTTGGGGGAGATGGTATAATCAAAGGTGAATGCACTTTAAATCCATGCCATTTATAGACTTTTTTCCACCACAGTAATTCTTCTTTTTTTTAAATTTTAAACAGTGTCAGAAAGAAATCATTCATTAGCAAACAAGACTCTCTGAGCCAACCACTTTAAAAATGTTTGAAACAAAGTTAAAAATTATTTTGTTAAACAAACTAACTTACTGTTACGGCTGGATCCTTCCAGGATAGCACTGAGAGCTCATTTTCTGCAATGAGTAAATCCCTTTAGTTTCCTTTCATAGAAAGGAGATAACCTGAATTTCAGACACCTTAGAAGCAAATCTTAATACATGGCCCCCGCTGGCTTGCAAGCACACAAATTTGTCCCTGATCGATTAGGCCAGGGCAAAGGAAGCTGAAAAAGGAGGTCCTGTGAGGGCTAGGAAAATCTGATGTGGCCTTTTTTAGCTTGCAGTTGTGAAGCGGAGCAAATCTTTGCATCAGGTTTTCCCTCAGTAGAGCAGGATGCGTGGAATGCTTTGAGGACCTCAGTGTAGATGAAAAGTGGTGAATTCAGGTAATTGAAGCCAAGTTAACAGCAGCCAGAAAAATGAACTAGTGCTGGGGAATAATTGACAATCCAAGAGCTTCTCTGTTGCGTATGTTTTTCCCTTCTTTAAGAGGATCTTTCAGAATTGCCATGCTGATTACTGTTCCCTCTCACTGTCTCTGGAGATAAGTTTACTTCTGGCATATCTTTACAGGAAAATTATTTCCTCGGGTCCAATAGATAGATCTCAACTTTGATATTCCATTAGTATGAGATTCCCTGTGGTGAAAGGGAGGAGGATTTTGCTTTTTTCTCTTCTGCTATTAGAATTTGTTTCTTCCCCAAAAGAATATGTCCAGTACATGAAAAAAATAAGAATGAATGTCGTAGAATATATACTATGGAGTTGAAATACCTTTTAGTTGTTTTACAAATTTTCAATTCCTAAAATAAGATAATAGTTTCATCAACATATGTTTCTATTATTTTAATAAAAAGGTTTTGATAATTTCAGTTTACTCTAGTTCTTACTAAATTTATTTACAATTTTTATTTATTCAAAACCACATACCACCCAGGCCTTACCCAAGTGCAGGTAGATGGAAAAGATTCTTGAATGTCTATCTTTTGTTTTATTTACAGTTTGAGCATAACATTGGAAATGCTCTAACACAGCTGCTCTTATTCTACTCCTTCCATGTTTTAACCAATCATTTCATTTAAAAATAAAATTATAAAAATCCTGGCCCTCAACCTGTATTTAAATTATGAATGTGATGTCAAATCAGGAATAACATAAAATTATTGATTTTGGCATTTGACTAACATTTGAATGTACAGGTAAATCCTAGTGCTTTGTGCAGCTGATGAGACAATTCCATTTTACACTTGGAAAAGTCAAGAAAGGTAGTGACTTGCCAAAATAATTGTGTCAGAGGATAAATGCCAGTCTCAAGCTTGAGTTGGTAAGGTATAACGAATTATTTAATTAAACTATGCTGTAAGAGTATTCATACTCCGAAAAACAATGTTGTAATTTTGAGTCCTTTCTGTATTTTTAGATGTCCAGTGTAAAAATGATGTTCCTCCAATGGAAGAACACAATATCTTCATTCACAATGTTCAAAGCCTTATAATGAGTTAATAGGAACCCAGGACTGTAAGCCCTGTATTTTGTCAAATAATTGATTTATTATCGGTACACTATATTTTCCTTGGACTTCATGGAGCTGAAAATCTTAATAACTGTAACAAACCTTAGCTTGACAACTATATACTGAATGTTATTGCTACTACTGTTTATACTTCAAGGAATAAGCTTTATATGTTCAAAGCTACTGTAATGTAGCTCAGGGAATGAGCTTTGTGTGGTCAAATCGACTACATGGAGACATGCACTTCAAATCTCTGGAGGGTCCCTTTAATTTCTGTTAACATAGTATGTTCCAGTACTCCATGCCATGCAACATTACAATGATGTATTTTCATAGCAATGAAATTTTTGCAGGTACTAATTCTCAGCTGACCCTTCTGTCTCTGCTGACTGAGGATGTTTGGCTACTACTGTTAATTTTCAGTAGTTTGTGATCACTAGAGAAAGAAACAAATATATCTTTACATATCCTATTGATTCATGCATGTGTGAATGTATCGGGTTTGAGTGGCAAGGTTTTGGTAGTGGGGGGTGCTACAGGGGTGGCTTCTGTGAGAAGCTGCTAGAAGCTTCCACTGTGTCCGATAGAGCCAATGCCAGCCGGCTCCAAGGTAGACCTGCTGCTGGCCAAGGCCGAGCCCATCAGCGACGGTGGTAGCGCCTGTGGGATAACATAGTTAAGAAGTGGGGGGAAAAAAGAACCTGCGCAGGAGAAACTGCAGCTGGAGAGAGGAGCAAGAATATGTGAGAGAATCAACTCTGCAGACACCAAGGTCAGTGAAGAAGGAGGGGGAGGAAGTGTTCCAGGCACCGGAGCAGAGATTCCCCTGCAACCCCTGGTGAAGACCATGGTGAGGCAGGCTGTCCCCCTGCAGCCCATGGAGCAGATGATATCCACCTGCAGCCTGTGCAGGACCCCACGCTGGAGCAGGTGAATGCCTGAGGGAGGCTGTGACCCCATGGAGATCCTGCACTGGAGCAGGCTCCTGGCAGGACCTGTGACCCCATGGAGAGAGGAGCCCACGCTGGAGCAGGTTTGCTGGCAGGACTTGTGACCCCGTGGGGTACCCGCACTGCAGCAGTCTGTTCCTGAAGGACTGCACTCTGTGGAAAGGACCCATGCTGGAACAGTTCGTGAAGAACTGCAACCTGTGGGAAGGACTCATGTTGGAGAAGTTCATGGAGGACTTTCTCCCGTGGGACAGACCCCATGCTGGAACAGGGGAAGAATGTGAGGGGTCCTCCCCCTGAGGAGGAAGGAGCGGCAGAGATAACGTGTGATGAACTGACCACAACCCTCATTCCCCGTCCCCCTGCACCGCTCGGGGGGAGGAGGTAGAGAAAATTGGGAGTGAAGTTAAGCCCAGGAAGAAGAGAGGGGTGGGACGAAGGTGTTTTAAGATTTAGTTTTATTTCTCATTATTCTACTCTGATTTGATTGATAATAAATTAAATTCATTTCCCCAAGTCAAGTCTGTTTTGCCTGTGACGGTAATTGCTGAGTGATCTCTCCCCATCCTTTTCTTGACTCATGAGCCTTTCGTTATATTTTCTCTCCTCTGCCCAGCTGAGGAGGCAAGTGATAGAGTGGCTTTGGTGGGCACCTGGCATCCAGTCAGGGTCAACCCACAACAGTGAAATTCTAGGAAATACAGAAATAAGTCTTTGAATTCTATTGCTGAAGGAATTGTATAATTAGAAATTTAATATTCAAGAAACTACTGTGAGCAGTAAAACTGAAATATCATAGTAAGTATATGAGGCTACTAGGAAATATTATTTTGACACAGTGTACTAAATCTTGATGGAATCCTAACCTTGGGGCTTGGGGAGGGGGAAGATAAAAACTCCTTCATTAAGTAAAAAGTTAATTTTTATGTGAAATGGTCTTTACCCTTGAAAACTTTGAAAAGCTAAGGATCAAGCAAGATATTTCATTGCATAGTGTAGTCATAGCATAGCTGCTCAGATGAGCCATTTGCAACCTGAGTTCACATGCACTAGATACCTTTCTTTGTGTATGTCTCAAAAACCTGACTGGATTAACAGTGGACAACGGACATAAAACATGTCCATATGTATGTATGATGATATCAGCCATCTGACATAGTACCAGTGAACAACTACAGAGTTTTCAAAGCAAGCAGAAAGACACTCCTTTAAACAGAGTTTAATCTCATGAGAATAACTTTCTCATTATTGTAACAACAGTAGTCTTTTAGTTGCATACTTCAGTGATTCTGAGAGTAGAAAACAATTCATGGCCAAGCTGGAGGTTAGCAACATGAAACCCATAAGGAATTTATGCAACAGTATTTGAAAAATTGTGTATCATCTAGCTATTTCTACTTTCCCAGTTATCTTGCTATCTAGACGATACTAATCAGTGTAGTAATGAGTATTAATTATCCCCAGTAGTGCCAAGTTAGGAAACTCTTGGTGTTATTGCAAAGAAAGATGAAACATGAAAACAAATTTGGAAAGAAAAAAGTCCTCAGAACATAGCACTTTTTTTTTCTTCCTCCAGCTCCTTTTTTACTTCTCACATGTACAAGTCACTAATTAGTGTAACTCATTAATGGGAGATTCATGCTCAGTAAGTCTTTCTACATTGCGTAGGGGCTTGAGAAACATCCATATCAGAGAAAAGATTGCCTGTTCTTCCAAAAGACGTTAATGCATTCTATCTGCATGATATAAAGTCCTACTCATAGGTACAAAAGTGACTTCAACTTTTAAGATTGAAACAATATGTATATTTAAGAAATGTGAAGAAAAAACATAGGCATGACAAATCTATAGGCAAAGCTACCTTAAAAATCTTGTAAAATAGGAAGCTAGGTGGCCTATTACAAAAAGGTATCTCCGCTGCTCCATCTGGAGATAGAATTTGATTAAAAACTCCGAGAGTTCTTGAATTCTTCAACAACAAGGTGGTGGCCCTGCACAGTACTTTCCCCTGTGTTTAGTCATTGTTTAGGAAATAACGGGTCATTTTACAAATAGCTCGTTAAAGATATAAATAATAGAAAAGGACAACTGGACAACCCTGAAAACTAGCTGCAACTTCCTACTTGGAAACTGGCTTAAAGTCAGCTAGGCAATTGCTCAGTTAAAAGCTTTTGGTATGTAGCACCTGTAAACATGAAGCGAGATGAAATTTTGCAAGGACTGTGAATTGAGTCAGATGTCATAACTAACATCAGTAAAAAAATATATAAAACAACTGCAATTTCCTTTTCTTCAGTTTGTTCTTCATTCTTACCACTCTTTAATGGATTTCTGATGCTGGGGCAAGCAAGCTATATTGTCCTTTGCAAGCTGCAAACAATCTTTAATTAAGTTCCTTTCTCATTATATCTTCTCTATAGTATTTTGGTTATGATCAGAAATCTGGTTCAAATGGTCTTCTTAATTTCTTGTGTTGAAAGAGTGAGATTGAGAACGTTACTCTTCCAAGGATATGAAAATTTCCTTTGTGCAGATTTTTGATATGTCTCCACTTGTCTCAGATTTTTAGCCCCATGACACTGATGGTAGCACTGATGTGTGCTGGTGCCACTCTGGTCCTGACATCAGTTTTTCAGCAGGTTCTGAACTGCTGCTACAGAGTTTTTTCCCACTCTGAAGCTAAGAAGTCATCCGATGGTTGCAGCCACTTGGGAACAATTTTTTCAAAACAAGCCAGCACAGAAAGAATGTGGGATGGAATGAAAAAGACAAATATGTGAAAATGTCTCCTTTGGCAGCATTTGTCTCTCAGTCTCTCTGGTTTCTAGTTCAGGGCTCTTTACTTACTTACTCCTACTACGGAAGGTGAGGTCTGGCACGAGGGAGCAGATGCACTGCACTGACCTCTGCTCCCAAGCCCTTCATGCAGCACTCATGTCTGGGAAATGTGCCAGCACGTTACAGCTGCTTCCCAATGCTGGGAAGCCAAGGTCAGCATCTACAGAGGACAGGTGTATGGTGAAAACAGTAGTTATCTCTATAAAGGGGATATTCTGCAGGTCTGTAAGAGGCATCATGTGGCCAGATCTTAGTCAAGATCCAGTCAAAATTTGCCAGCAAAAAGCCCTCAATTGTTAACTATCTCCACTAAAGTTGTACTTCTTACTTAAAATCAAAAAAACAGACCAAACCACACCAACCCCCCCCCCCCCCCAAACCTTCTCATTTAAAACCCAAGGGAAATGATGAGCAGCAGACAGTGTACAACACTGGAGGGAACTCTTTTGTCACAGATAGAGCTGCTCTTCCGTTTGATTGCTAGACTAAATCCCTGTCATCTGAGATGAGGGTGCCTGGAGTGACAGAAACTAAAGTCCAGATACCCTGTTTTGGTCCTAGTAGTTTGAAAATCAAAACAGGGTAGTATATAAATTCTTTTTGGGATCCTCCTTTATTCTTTACAGTGCTAATACAATTGGGTGTTCTGGAGAATTTTAATTGATTATTCTTCTTTTTTAGACAGTGGTGAGGTATCTTTTCTTTTTCTTTCTTTCTTTCTAGCTACATTTTTATATTAATAAAGTTGTTCCTTGGCCCATATTCGTCAAATAGGTGTCTAAAACAGAGTATGGAAGAGAAACAGCCACAGAAGTGACCTAATGTGCTACAGTCACATATATAGATGACTGGTTTTAAATCTGGGAAATGCAGTCTGTTATTCTCATTCTTAGTCCAGTATTTTGTCGCCTTACTTCTCTGTTTCTTTCAGTAGCATAATTATTGTTCTGAAGGTTGTTTTTTTTCTGTTCTCCATTTTGTTCTGAAACAGTAATTATCACTTCACAGGGATGGTGGGGATGGGAGAGGATGGTGAGAAATGCACAGTTCATTCTCAAGAATAATTCTCACCTACTGTAAACTACACTAAGCAGTTTCTATCAACTATTACAAAATTAAAAGTGGCAGAGTTCTAGCTCAATGTTTTATATTTTGGAAATTTTTTACCTTTGTACTCTAATAATGTTCCTCTTGCTTCATTTTACAAAATTACCTTCATTTTATAACATTTGACTTCCCAGAACTCCCACTAGTCAAGCAGTTTCTTAGGGGTTGTCTTTGCCTCCTAGTCAATTTGGTTTCATGTAATCTGAAAATTTTAAAAAATACTAGTTTTTAGAATATATTTTGAAAGTCAAAAGTCACATGCTCTGTGGTCTGGAATCTGTGCTCATAGAGCTTTTCAGGAAACCTGTTCTGGATTAATGCATGGAGGAATTGTTCTCTGCTGCTGTGTAAATGAACTCTAAGGCACCCTGCACTGCAATAAACTATTGAACTGATTGAAGGATCAAATCCATAATTAATCCTTTTTATTTTGTTAAATTTCTTTTTATAATCTCTTTCCAGTTACATTGTAACCAACTCTCTGTTATAAGTTTATGTTGCAGTGAGTACATAGGCAACTCCTACGCTAGGATAATGGTTCTGTCTTAAGCTTTGGAATAAGAAACAACTTATTCCACATCAATATCAATTTTATAGTTGTATTAATCTGCAGGTAAAAAAAAAGCCATATAAAATTAAATAGCAAGCACAAAAAATTCAATGAAACAGAAATATTTTTGCCAGTGCATGTCATATTTCCCATGTGTTATGCTGATGATGTTGTGGAAACTGTCATTTCACTGGTCAACACAGAGCTGGATGTTTGTAAGCATGTATTACACTTTGGGGGAAAAGGGTAATAATTTATTTTGGAATTGCAACTATTCACTCTGCCTTTAAGTGATTTAGTGAATTTATATTTTCACCTGATGATACTTCTTACAAAATTCTCTGTCATGGCTGTAGAACCATGAGAGATTATATTTATTCCAGGCAAATTAACTTAAGGTGACAGACAAATGTCTCAGGTATTTTCCCATTTGGTCTACAGCCATCAAGGAACAATGCAGGTGTGTAACCACACACAAAGACAAGCTGAATTTCCCTTGGAAAGTTCTTCAAAGCAGCATAGTAGCTATGAAAAACCCTACACATGTATTAATTTCTTTTCTTCCTATAATAATCTTTTAGTCATCACTATGAATCCTTACAATGGAGCTTTGTATTGTAGGGTTAAGAATCAGCACATCAAAGCATTCATTAGGAGGTTATACCACTGCAGGAGCTCCAAAATAAAAGCATTTGATTCTGTTTTTGTTTTAAGTCTGTGTTATTCAATATGTACTCTTTCTTCAATACTTTTTAACACCTTAACAACCTCTAGGCTTCTGTGTTTCTCCCGCCACTTAATTACCAATGCTTGAGTTTGTTAAAGAAGAAACCTGTCTCCATGTAAATAATGCACCAAAACATTTATGAGCCAAATTTTCTCGCCACATCTTAAATAATCACTGAAATGGAGTAGTGCTTTATATAGCTGGCTGGATAGTTTGCCTTTTTAGCTATCACTTTATTGATTTCTTTCTTAAAAAGTAATGTAGAAAGCCATAACTTAATGTGTTGGAGCAATTTTGGCTAAAAAAAGGAAGCAGAAGTAGTTAGAAATAAAGTGGTAATTCAATGGAGATGTTTTATAGATATTTAAATCATTTTAATATGATTAGAAATTTCAGCTTTATTATAAAAAATAATATAACTGCTTACCCCACAAGCATTTTCTTTTAAATTATTCATATATCCTCTCTCTTTGCTCTTTCTATTTGTGTGGGAAGTTGGGTGCTTGTTGGATTTTCTTGAACTCAGAATAGCTTTCTGGATTCCTGTAGCATATATTATGCATTAGCTGAAAATGTAGCTTCTGTGGCTAGTCATGGTCTCTTAGGAATAAATTCAACTACTCTTAAGACTCAAGATAAGCAGTCTGAATATGAATAGTCTCAAATGTTTGGGCTGCTTTGATTTTGGTTAGACCCATCTGTATTATGAAATTCTGAGTACTGACGCTGTTTGGCACTGAGATAGTAAAGTTTGGCTTGTGTCAGTTTTATCATTGCTTTATGCCAAATTGCCGTCTCGCAGAAGAGGAGAAGCTCCTCTTAATATTTCATCCAGTTCGACTGAAGGGATAGTCTGAATACTTCAGATGTTCCTTGGTTTATTTACTGTGATAAATTACCTGTTCTGATCTAAAAACACTTGCAAGTGAAATCACTTTCACCTCTTGTATGTGCCATGTCAGATCAAAGTATTTCAAGTAAAGAAGATCAACATTTATAAACTTTTTAAGAATTTAAACTGATACTGTTCCCCATGAAGTCCTATTAATATATCATTTTTTTTCTTTTTTTTTTTTTCTTCTTTTTTTCCCCTGAATAAAACTATATCTGTGTATGTGCAGCTTGAAACTAAGCTCTTTGCCAACACGTGGGACTGGAAAGTAGCACTGACTTCCTGAGGCTGGTTCCACAGTCAGAAGCATCTATGCTTCTGTGTTCAGTACACAAAGATCCATAAAGCACATTTCTCCATTTAGCCCAGGCATCAAAAGCCACAAAACACCCCCAGTATTTCATTATGGGATTAAGACATAGTTCAAAAGAAGAAAAATCATCAACTATAATAAGCCACAGGAAAAGAAGAAGTGAAGGTCTTTTCATAGTTAAACCAAGAAGTTTACTTGGTCTGATGCTAGGAGGAAACCATGTTCTTTGCTATAGATTAAGGCAAAAAAAAGAAATCTAATCCAATGAAGATTTTTAAAAATTATTATTATTTTTTCCCAAACAGCTCTCATGATCACTTGAATACTGAACAAGTGAGTAAGATGCACTGGTTAAGGACTAGGGAGGAAGAGCAGTACTACTGGGAATTTCCTGGGCAATATCTTGTCCATAACTGAGGCAAGTTTCTTTCCTGCAGAGAAAAGAAATCTCCACCTGAAAAATTAAATTATGCTTGAAGGAAAAGTGGTTCTGTAGAGTGTGAAAATTCCATTCTGGTCCATGTAAACAACAAGCAGAAGCTCTGAGGCCTGTGGTTAGTGCAGTATAAATGTGGTTAATGCACTATAAATATGGTACAATAAACTAAAATCAACAAAAAGAGATAAAGTTTCCATTTTACAACAGTGTGTGGATAATAAAGAATTGGAGATGTTAAGATGCAGACTTTGATTCTAAGGTAAGGACTAAGAAATCCTTAACTCTCATTCCAGGCTTAATCTTTCACTTTGCCATTGTACTTATATTTATTAAAGGGCAAAAAATCAAGGTTTCTAGCAATATAGAGATGGTTGTACATCTACACCTTCCTGGCTGAACAGAAAGGTATTTTTGATTATGGAAGGAGAGAAAGGAAAGCATAGGGAAATTTCTCTGACTGAGATCTTTCAATGCTTTGGAACTAAATATAGATCAGGCTAAAATTTTATTATATTTTCTGTAAGTCATCGAGCACAGTAAAATGATAATGTTTGATAATATATATGTATGTGTCTGTGCATGTGTGGGTCTAAATAATTTTTTCATGCAGCATAGTAAATAAGGGATAAGTATCAGAAAAGTTAGTAGTTACAGCTTGATCTTTCATGTATGAAAATGTGATTATATAATAACTTTATATTCCAAGAACTTTTATCTTAGGAAAGAAATTTCATTTCTGCCTTGAGCATTTAATTATTTCATAATTGTTTTTGCATATCTAGTAATTGCGATATTAGAACAAAATCTCTTTTGAGAGCAGATTACTATTTTTCTTCTAAAAAGCAGGTTACTCTGTTTCAACTCCCTAAATATTTCAGCAAATTATATAGAATTGTAAATATATATCCTATATGTCACTTTCGATTTTAAAAAGATCTATTTGAGTACAGGCAGTTTATGCTCAGTGGTAGGCTGCTCACAAAAACTTTTGCACGGATAAATGTGTAATTGGTTATTGAAGAAGGCTGAAATAGAAGGGACCCTTGCCTAGTTTGGACCTGGTATGGCATATAATAATAGTATCACGTTCTCATATTGGAACACACAGCAGATATTACCTGTATGCTCTGTGGAAACCATACTGCTGGGATAGGAAAACAGTGAAAGACACTGATAGAGGTCCATCTTCAGTTGCATAAAACAGGAACATGACATGATTTTGCTGATTGGTACAAGAGACAGGAGCAGGTCAGTTTAATTTATTTTTCAAATGTTGCTTTCTTGAAATGTTGCATAATTGGAGCTGTAAACTCCCCATTTTGTCTGCCTAGCCATTCTTGTCTTTACTTCCCTGCAGATGTGTGCCAATGTCTCTTTAAAGTGCCATGAAATGGTTCCAGTTCCAGGGAGGATCCAGGGACTTCCCAAGGTGTCCTGCAACGGCAGGGGTTCAAGCTGCCGTGGTGCCTGAAAATCCCCACAGACAAACTCACTTTTAATTTCCCAGTTTTATGTGTGCTTCTTTTGGGTTTTTCTGATATTAGAAGAGGTGGTCTTTTTCTCCTTTTTTTTAGGGGAGGGAGGAAAAGGGATGGAAAGGAGCAAAGACAATTCATTATTATTTTCCACATGGAAAACAACAAGCTTTTAATGATTTTAGTTAATATATTTCAATTAGAAGTTGCAGAAAATTTTGGACTGTTTTTCAGACTCCTTAATGTATTCTGAAGAGGCCTAGAAATAAATAACTCAGTGTGTGTATATATGTATAAATATATATTTCAATCACAAATTACTGAGGGAGGGAAATCCAAGGTCTGAACATTTCTAATGTTGAGCTTCATTGAGAAACTCAGTCATGGGTTGTAATAGTGTCAGTAGGTGAGAAGAGTTTCTCCGCAGAAGCTCTGTGCTTTTCCTTTCTTTACAAGCTAGTGGACTTCTGTGGATTCACCATAGCTCTGTTGAAGCCATATAATCAGTGCTTGACATGTTAATAGATTGTATCGGCTTTCATAAGGATTATCCACAGTGCTGGTGGGAACCTACCAGGATACGTCTCCACCTCTGTCAACTGCATGTAGTCTTTGCCTACCGTTTTAGCACTAAGAGATATGTTATGATTCTTGAGTATCTGGAAACAATATTTGCTACTTTAAATGTTTTCAGAAAAAAGGATGTTGAACTCAATTGATTATTTACTAAACCCATATGGTTGTTGCTGTATGTTACCCCATAATGACTAAGCAAAACAATAGGGTATCATTACCAAATCCATACCAGTCTGTTTACTAAATTTTTCAACCCACTTTTAGATGTTGACTGCTGTTGATTCATCACAGTAATGTATTAATTAGTGTTCTTAAAGCAAACGGAAAAAAATGTGCTGGTGACAACAGCTGTCATGTATCAAGTGGCAAGCAATGTGATGAACAGGTCATTGAGTGCTTTTATATGATCAGTGCATTCACGACACCAGCTAACTTAGCAACATTGACTGAATAATTTAATCTTGTCATTTTATGAAGTAGTTTCCAAAATAATAAATTGCTGCAGCTTAGTAAGTTATTGAGCACTCTTTCCTCCAGAGATCTGTGGGTTTAAAGCCATCTCCTACTTCCCCATTCCTCAGCAGTGACAGACACTAGTGTTTTCATTAAAGCCTGCCACTCTGTGTAGCATGTGCATGCTTTTCACTTTACTGATTGTACAGTAGAGGCTTTTGGTATAATCCTACTTTTCAAAATCCATAAGCATATAGCAAAAAAAAAATTATTCTATTATAGAGTCTATTACACCATGTTACTCTGTTGCTGTTATGGCTCTTTGTGACATTTCTTAAATACTGGTAAGTAGCCTCACCTCAGCTATCACCAAAAATACGTGGTGTTGTGTAATGATGACACTTGTGGAAACTGTTAAAGGAAAATTGCAATGACAGCTCACCTGTGTGAAGGAACAAGGCTGCATTCCTTACAGCAAGGATTTTCCAACACATGCTTGAAGCTTTTGTGCTCTGCTTAGTAACATCTTCCGCTAGGTCAGTGTGTGGAGGGGTATGTGCCCAAACATCCCTGCTCTTGGTTAAAAGAGTAGCTAGGAAATAGTAACAACAGTCAGCAACATGCCAGGAGCTAACTTCTTTCTCATGCCTTCTGAAAGTCTGCTTATTCAGGTTTGAAAGAAGGGGAAAAGGTGATAAACGGGTTCATTTTTTTGAATATTCAGAAATCCCGATGTATTCACTGTGAATATGTTTGAGGAAAGATTGCAACATTTCACTCAGCATGCAGAATTGGGAGCAGACTGGAACAGAGGTTTTCACTAAGTCTTCATCCCCTCACATCCTCCCACCCTCATCTGTGCGCTATGGCAGTAACCGATGTAAGCCTGGATCTTGTGGGCAAAAGCATCCAACCATCATGACAACTGAGTCAGTGCAGTCTCTTTTGCAAGGAGCTTGAAAGGGCTGCCACATTACGTTCACTCCAATGTGATACAGCCCATTTTAGCTGGAGCAACTGAAGTCCTTATTCCCTCCCTGCCACCGACCTGTCACACCGACCTGTCACACCCCCAAATGTCAAAGGGTTCGGGGTATTCTAGTGAGAGGTTATGGTAGTCATTTGTTTTGCTCGAAGATACCATGGCACCTCGGCATGCTTGATATTCTGGTTTTGGAGAAATAATAAGAGAGTATGTTGATCAAAACAACAGAAATGTCTCATATAATGGCAGTTTTCCAAGTAAGGTAAATAGGTCAATACTGTTTTCTAGCTATTTTACTTATTTTAAAAATTTTCCTGGAAGCAGGAAAGTTGCTGCTTAAAAAAGGAAGCATTTCCTAAGTGGTCAGGAGAGCTGATTTTTTATTTTTTTCTTGTCTCAATTAGGAATTGCCTGCTAGAAAACAGAGTGACTAAAACTGACAGGTTTTATTTTCTGATTTGAACAGTCCTTTCTAGATTCTTTATGGATTATCAGAGATCGCTGGAAGGAGATCTTCTGGTTATTCAAACTTAAAACTGTGTTAGTAACAGATGACTGTAAAGAACCAAGAGGGCTATCTAAAGAAATTTGTGCAGTGAATTTTGACAGCAAGAAAATGTTAACTGCCAAGACTTGGGTTTGACTAGACCGGCCTAGGGTCACTGTCACCAGGAACTGTAATGAGGAAGTTTGCTCCAGCAGAAGCCTGAAAAATATGGATTTATATTTATGCTGGTCTGCCATCAGCCATTAAGAGACAGAAATGAACCTTACATGCTGAAAACATGGTGAGTCTTCACCACAAATTGAAATGGATACTAAATTGAGTCTGCAGAGCTTATTATTTGTTCAGTGCTAGACATGTTCATGGCACATTACGGTCATGTAAGAAGATGAGGTCCTTGCCCTAAGGAGCTTGCAATCTAAGTTAATTAGCAGATAATAAATATAGACCCTGATAGTGAATGAGCAAAAAGAAAGGACAGGATGCCAGATAAGAAAACAAGATAGTCCCCTCAGGAAAACATTCTTTTTAGAGAGGAATTTTTTTTGGGGGGGCGAGGGGTGTGTGTGTGTGTGTCTTTCACATATTTCTTGCTGGTTTATTAGCTGATTTTGTTTACCTTTTTATTTTAGACTTTTTAAAAAGTCCAGATCTGAGTATCAAATAAATAATAATGCCAGTATGAAGTAGAGTTAAATTATTTTATTGAAATATACATATTCAGGGGCAAGCACAAGGCAAAACTAGAAGTCACTTAGGAGGAAAAAAGAATCTTTTAATCATATACCTAAATTCCTTTTTTCACCCTGAAAATAACAAATATCAGATTCTTTTCCTGTTTGGGCTATTTTATAAATTCTTTGAGCTACAGAGGATCTTACGTCTTACTTGCAATAAGATTCCTCTCCCTAATCCCTTTTCAGTTATCCAGCATTTTATGTTTGCAACTTTTTAAGAGAAAGAAAGGAAAGGAAATTTAAGTTTATATTAGCTTGTGGAAC
This sequence comes from Calonectris borealis, assembly GCF_964195595.1. Lineage (NCBI taxonomy): Eukaryota > Metazoa > Chordata > Aves > Procellariiformes > Procellariidae > Calonectris > Calonectris borealis. The sequence goes on along the minus strand of NC_134313.1, from coordinate 64,494,160 downwards.
AACAGGCTAAACCAGTATTAATCAAGTTTGTTATTAAAATTTAAGGTTAGCTGTGAAGGGAAAGTATATGAAAATAACAGCTAACACAGTTGGTCAAATATAAGGAAGGGTGGAGAATGTGCTATGATATAGAAGCTGAAAGACCAGTTCAAAAGCAGCAAAGGTTTGGTCCTGTGTCCTGCTTGTGACTTGTCCCATGCCCAGCAGGAGCTTCAGGAGTACAAGCTGCCTCCACCAAGCCTTCGTGTTTCTGTCACATCGGCATAGGCAGGCTCAACCCTGGGTCGAAAAGAGGGGCTGGCAGCTGCACAAGTGCCTGCTGTCTCTGCCTGGTGAAGGGTCTTTCCCCTCTTCAGTAACTCTGCCTAGTCACAGAGCACACAGGCATCAACCTGCTTGCTACTCCTTGTTGAAGCAATGTAGACCTCTGCAGGAAAAGAATCACCGGAATGTTTTACAGGTTTCAAAATTATTCTTGCAAGAACCTGTGATGCATTTTCACTATTAGTTGCAGTTTTGTTATCGTATGCTGCAATAAGTCATTTTTACGATGGCTATCTACAGGCTCGGGAGTTAACAATGTCTTGACAAATGTCATGAAAGCTGTCTTTGTAGACATAGAATCACAGGCTTTAGGCCAAAGACATATGGTCTGACTTTTGGAATAATGCAGGCTCTAGAATTTATCATTGTCTGAAATAGAATATAGCACTTAAAAAAAATCTCCCCTCCAATTAATCACCTTCCACTCTTAATTTTAAAATTGTTAGTGATAGAAAGAGTCCAACAGTAGCTTTAGTAAGTTATTTGATGGTAAATTTCCCACAATTTTGGTTAATTGGCTTTTTATTTTAAATTCCAACTCCTTTCTGATCTGAATTTATCTATTTTCAACTTTGAATGCAAGCTGAATGAATCACATATTCTTTACCAATAAGTTTGTCTGATATATATAACAAGTGCATATCAAGACATACAGGAATTTGTACTACTGAACAGATTCACAGTCATGAAAATTAGGTAAGTGGGCAAAGTTGCTAAATTCTGCGATGTTGACTAATAACAGGAGAGTTATTAACTAAAACTGACTGCAAAGACTCCTCAATCCTCTGCTGATCTATTAACAAAAGCGAATGTAAAGCAATGTACATGAAGGGGGGGAAATAATACCAACTCTTCACACATAAATACGGACCCTAAAAAGGCTCTTTTTCTCAGGAAAGAGATCTTGAAGTAACCATGAAAATCCTCTGAAAACATTTACTCAGTTTGACAAGTCAAAAAGACAAAACTAATGCTATATTTTCAGGAGAAGAAATAGGGAACAAAATGTAATTATTATGCCAGTATATCTATGGTGTTCCGCATCTTGAAACTGTACCATTTCTGTCACCCTTCTCAAAAGGATATAGCAGATAGAGGAAAGTAAGGAAAAGAGCAATTCATATCACAGAACAGCAACTGGCTTTCTTAAAAGCAAAGGTTACAAAGCTCAGGACTCTCTATTCTGCAAAAAGGTGGTGAAGGTCTTTAAAAGCATGACTGTCACAGCAAATTTGGAATAAATAAGAGACACTGCTTCTCAGAGCAAATAAACTATTGGCAGCCAATAGTTTGCTCTGAAACATTAAGTTTAAAACAAGCAAAACACAGTGTTAAAGATTTTGTGAACTTCTGTAGGACTCTTTAGCAGGGGATCCCATTGAGAAGTCACAACCTGGCAGATATAAGAAAACTAGGGTGGGCAATTGCTGTAGCAAGGGAGGAGGTAGAGAGGGAAAGGGAGTTCATTTTCTCCTGGCAGTGGGGAAGTGGGGCATTTGCTGGCACTACAAGATGGTTTGGGCTGACTGCAATGCAGAGGGACCTGGCGGGATGAAGGGGAAGGAATAGGTTACTGCTGTGATTGGAGACAACTCAAAATCCAATTTTGCATTACCTGAAGTCACACCACCTGCTCCTGAATGTTCCACCCACACTGGACAATGAGTGTAACAATATATTTATTGTGGAAAAGTGCTACATGGTGTTCTGAATGATTTCATATATATATATACACATGCACACACACACGTATAGAATTTTTCTTTTTTTTTTTTTCCTGCCAGAAGCTTGTTCATCTAGTTGTTTCCCTGTGAGTGGAAGGTGGGCCTGGATTTTCTCCAAGGTAGAGAATATAGTAACCCAACTTTGAAAACGAAACCTCCCCAATCTGGTGTTGCTAAACTATATGAAAGAGATTTAATGATGTCTTCAGGCTGGCCACATGGACAAAGTGACACACTAGGTAAAGTTGATCAGTTTTATATTTGAAAACTACACTTTTAGAAATCAAGGTCAAGGTCAAAAGTTTCTCTTTTTCTTTGGGAAGAGAGCAGAATGAGTGGATTTGGAAAACATTGCAGAGGGATTGCCAGCAGGATTTAATACAGCGTCAAAATGAAGGGATAAGGAGAGAAGAAAAAAAAATGACTCATGCTTGCCCTCTTATCTGACATATCCTTCAATCTCAGTCTGCTCTAAGGGGTGTGCACTTCTTCTTGATAACTTGTCTTTCAAAGGACAAATCCTACCATCTGATTATAGGTTAGGTCTAAAGTAATTGACTTAATTGAACCAATCCAGAGGCAGAAATAGAGAGCTGATGTTAATGGGATTCTTTCACACTGCTGATATGATTTGGGATGAGAATTGTTCTCTGTAGCAGGGACCACATGTGGCAATACACAAAGGCTGTCTAAGGTAACGTAAACCCATACAAACCCAGATGATTCCAGAAGCATGTTGTGCTATAAAGAAAACTGTTTTGTCTAGCCTACGTTTCTCTGTGTCTGCCTAGTACGCCTTTTCTGGTTTTGCCAGATGTGGTAAACACACTGACTTTGGAGTGGGAGTTGTTACTGGTGTGTGAACGAAGCACGAACATCTGCACACCATACCTCCTGCACATCTAAGTTGGTAGCTGCAAAAACATGTGAAAACACAAGATACTATTATCCTGCCATTTTAGTTGAGGAGAGAGGTGTGGGTCAGAGAATAGATGTGTACTGTTTCTGTTTCATAAAGCTTCTATCTGTCCAACGCAGCATGATCAGTGCTGTGCTGCTTACAGTAGGTATTGTTTCCTCACAGGCAGAATTGACCTCTCTTCTTCTTCTTCCTCTCCCCAGCTTTGTACTCCCCAGCCTTGTAAAATGTCTAAGGTAGCTTGTACCACACCATGTGAGTTATGATTAAAATCAGGAGGGGAATGATGTGACTAACAAGCTTTTAATTGTGGAACATCAAGTAGTCCTGCAAGAGATTTAGATTATGTGGTATAATGACGATGAGTTTGATATGTAAATTACACTGTTTCACTAAATCTTGTCCTTAATAAAGCTATGGTCTCTCCCCAAAGATTGCAGTCTGTAATTTAATGAATGGTTGGCATGCTTCTTGGGGCAATACACAAGACTGAAAAATGCATTGTATTTTAATATAATACAAGGCAATATAGATGTTGTAATCTGGCACTACATGTTGTTGACAATTATCAACCTCATTTAATTTACATAATAAAAGCATGCCAAATGGCTTTGAAATAGCAGTGCTTTCTGTGCAAAAGGCTAGATAGCAGTTTTTTTATAAAAATAACCTAACTACTTATGGAAACAGTCTTCTAAGGATATTTACCGATACACTTGCATTACACAAGGTTATACATCATTCTTTTCCTACTGTCGTGGTTTAACCTGGCAGGCAGCCAAACACCACGGAGCCGCTCGCTCACTCCCCCCATCCCCCCCCCAGTAGGACGGGGAGAGAATCAGAAGGGTAAGAGTGAGAAAAACTCGTGGGTTGAGATAAAGGCAGTTTAATAGAACAGAAAAGGGAAAATAATAATAATAATGATAGAATATACAAAATGAGTGATGCACAATGCAATTGCACACTACCCGCGCTGACCGATAACCAAGTAACGATCGCTACTTCCTGGAACATGCCTACCATTCATATACTGAGCATGACATCACATGGTATGGAATACCCCGTTGGCCAGCTGGGCTGGCTGTCCTGGCTGTGCTCTCTCCCAATGCTTGTTTTGTTTAGTTTTTTTTTTTCTTAAGCTGAATGTCCTTGGCCTAGGAGGGCACTTAGCAATAACTGAAAACATCAGTGTGTTATCAACATTCTTCTCATACTAAATCCAAAATACAGCACTAGGAAGAAATTTAATTCTATCCCAGACAAAACCAGGACACTTGTATTTATCACTTCACTGTTGATGTATAAAAAAAATTGTTTAATTTTGAGAGAAAAGTCAGGAAATTATGATATTAAACTACAAGTTCTGCACTTTATTATTACTCTTTGTTATTCTTGCTGTATTTATATCATCTGAAAAATGAAGAAAGATTGGATCCTGAGGCTTGCCATGCTAGCAAAATTTATTGCTGTAAGTGATCTGGTATTTCTCAATCTTTGACACAGTCCAGAAGGAGAAGATTTTTCACTGCAAAAATTATGTATTGAATACTATGGAAAATCTTCTGGCTTTTTTTTTTTTTTTTTTTGTGGGGGTGGGGGTTTTTTTCCATTTGTTTGTTTGTTTGTTTTAGTATATACTTTGAAACGTTTATACTCCTCTATAGTGCATACATTCACTTATTTGCTGCACTGCAGTGTGGAAGAAGGTAGCCCTAACTACTCTGTTGTCTGATGAATTACGGGACTAGGCCAAGGACATCGTGTGGCTTTACTTCAGCTTGTGGATAAAGTTGCAGAGATCTTGTTGGGTTTTTTTATTTGTTTGTTTAAGTTATTAACATGATACTAACTTGAGCAATAACAATTTGAAGCAAACTTTGCTGAGGGTGAACATCTTTCCTTTAAGCTTGTCATAATGGTTGCTTTTATTAGTCTTGTCACTTGTATTCTCATCATTAACTTCACCCGTATCAATACCTAACCTAGAAAGAATAGTGATTTAGGGGGCATTACTAACCCATATATCAAAGACTTTCCATCCCATCCTTTTTTTTTTCTTTTCCAAATATTCCTCTTTTCATTGTTCTTCCCAGTTCAATTTTTAAAAGTAATTTTTTTCTAAGAAAGTGCACTTGTCTACTAAAGCACAGCTGTTTTTCTGAGAGAACAAAAAAGGAATCACTGATATTTTTCCTGTAAATGGACCTCATTACACCTGCTCTATGAATACTTTGGAGGCATTTTTTGGTACTGTGTAATTTTTTCTGTGCAGTTAAAATTGTTAATGCTGAAATTATTATCCCTAGAAAATCACTATGGGCTAGCAGGTCCAGATTTTATTATACTATTGTGTATGCAAATCTAGGCTTAGTTTTATAGCAGGCATTATGCCCAGTGTCCGCAAAACCCATTAACTATTAAAAATAAGGCTTGTAATAAACATCTTCAGTTATTTCAATAAAAGAAGATTTGCAGGAAACTATATCTTACAATATCTTTCTGCTGCTTAAGGTATGTTGTTGCTCAGCAACAGCATCCATTTGGACTACAGAATTAGATGGTAAATTAAAGGATTCAAAGGAATTAAACTGTTGTTTTCATGCCAATAAGTGAATCTTTCTAGACTAGTCTTTAAAAGTACCCCAAAGGATGCTGTATGTGAGTGCTCCTTCAAAAGTTGAAAATGTAAGCACAGGAACAATGTTTGCAATATAAAATAGAAGAAAGATGATTCTGGTGATTAGATCTATAAATCTTGCCTTATTGTGGTAGATCTGACTCACACAAGACACAAGTGTAGTGCTCCATATTATCTCATAAAACTTTTTGGCAATATTTCTATAAATAAGGGTTTCTAAGTCTAATCTTTATGTTTTTAGAAATTAATATAGTATTAATAGCATAATAATAGTTATTATCAAGGCCATGAAAATTTCTTTTATATTTTAAAAAGTATTAATTGAACTTGAAACATAATTTTAAGAGTCCTTATCAATATTTGCCATCTTAAAAAACCTGGCAGAGTAAACTGGTGGTTATTGATAAATTAATTTACTTGAATGTTCAGAATATTGGGTGTTACTAGTAATCGTGCCTTCTATGCACAACAGCACTGAGCATACACAAGATTAAAAATATGATTCATGCCCCAAAAGACTTGCAATCTAAGCACATTTCAGGGCTGGAGAAATTGGATGAAAAATAAAAATAGCTTTGACATCTATTTTTCAGTGATCTATCACTGAGTTCTGAAAGCTGAAATAACATTGAAATAACACAATGTGTGCACACTTCCCTGTCTTTCTTCACCCAAGTTAACTGAGGTGTTTGGATGTCTGTATGCGTGTTCAAAAAAATTTCCATACAGTGAATATCTGGTTAAGATTGGTCTCCAAGAACTGCAGAAAGAAAAACTATACCTCTAATGTTTCCGAGTAATAAGTTCAGTAACTGAATCTTTTTTGCACTTATGTGAACACAATATATTTGGATTAAAATCTAGGGAAGGATTATTTATTTAACTTCTTAATTGTTTTTTGGAGTCAGAGGATAAATGAATCATATTTCCTTCTACTGGAATTACTTATGGAGTTACTGATGGAAAGGCAGTAGATGCATGAGATTTGAGTCAGATTATCACCGTTAGAAATTTAGTAACTTTCAATAATCAATACAGCTGAGCTTTCGTGTGAATATCTAAAGTAAGCTTTCAATTTTCTATTAACATTTTTAGCATGTATGTGAGTTTTTATTAGCTTAAGTTAATGGGATGAAAGGAGCCTTAAAAAACAGTATTGCCCATTATTATATAAAAATTATGAAATCTCTAGTAATCATGTCAAAAGGCAGAAGTTTCTGAAAATTTTTTTCTCTTTATTTGGATAAAAAGAAGGCTATGTAATCATATGATGAGCAAACACTTCAAACTTTAAAATTACTTCCAAAGGGTGTTTAGTAGTTAATACTTAAGATAGATGTGCTCTATTATGCAGGCTCAAATAATATGCAGTAAGGTGGTAACCAGTGTTTCGTAAAGATAATCTCCATAATCTAGGTGCTTACAATTCTTTCATAGCAATACAAAAGAAAATAATATTGGATACTAAATTAGATACTAAGGAGGTTGGCATTATGAATACCAACCATCAAGGATTTATGAAAAATATAATCTGTCAAAGTCCCTTGATGCTGTTTTTTTTAGGTGGTTATTCTGCTTGAGAAAAGTAATATTGATGTATTAGTCTTAGATTTATATGAGCAATTGACCTTGTGCTACAATGTGTTTTGTTTAAGGAAGCTGATTGATTCCAAATCAACCTGGCACATAATCAGTGGATTAAAAGCTGGCTGACTGACAGGTCATAAAACAAAATTGTTAATGGGATATTAAGACAGTGCATTGTTATTGAGATTGCGCAGATAGAGCTTTCTGACATTATACTATAAAATGTTCTTATTAGTTATGCTGAGCTGACAAAAAAGTAGAAGGTATGTAAAAGATGTAGTAGTAATTAATCTGATCTCTTTATTTGGAAAGAGGACTACAAGCAAGCAATTAACACTTATAATTACCAAGCAAAATTATGTCTCAGTGAACAAAAAATGGAGGCCATTAATAGCACAAAAGGCTGTTCTGAGACACAGTGGCTCTGTGGGGTTCTTGGTACTGACTCGGCTGACGAGCACCATTGTAGCCTGTAGCTGATATAACAAAACGCACAAATTTATAGCTAACCATGACACAGGGAGGGATGTAGAAGAGGGATGCAGAAGGACACAGATTTTAATGTAAAGTGTGGAAAAACTCAAAGGGTTTTGTGTAAATACACCTGTTCAGAAGCACAATAATCATGATTTCCAAACCACATAGCCCAAGGAGAGTTCTGTGGAGTACATCACTGCAGTCCTCTTACAGCAGCATCGTCAAATTGAAGCTCTTTGTGACCTTGAAACTGTTGAAGTGAACATTATTTATTAAGTTGTTTACATGTATTTAAAATTTGTTATGCTGTTATTGAATGTAACTGTAATTTTTAATTGGAATAAGTAGAAATTTAAGTGTGCACTTTTAAGAAACATTCACAAGATGCAGCTGAAACTTGTTTTTTGTGGAAAGAAATTTATATGGAACAATGCTGGCTGATACTCAGCCACTGCGTGAAGTAGACTCCTTTTGAACCCCTTTGGTCGTAATGTTCAGTGAAGAACATGTTCACAATGGTCTCCTCAGAGACATTTTTCCTCATCTCTTTCTTTAACTTCGCTCTTTCACAATATTTTGATTTAAGCAAATAAATCTGCCAAAAGGCTTAATAATAATAACTACATCCTTACTAATACAGCCACAGATTTTGTCGCTTAATTTTGGAGTAAGCATTAAAAACCCTCTAATTCCTTATATGGTAATGCTTATAATCAACACATTAAACTTGACATGATGACTATGACTACTGAACATTAGGGAGAGGACTAAATGAGGAATGATGGAGTAATTTTTATGCATCAGGAGACTATTAACAAATTTGCTTAAGAGTAGCTTCACTTGCAGTTTCCTTAAACCATAAGCACACTTGCTCTACTTGCTTTACTTGCATAAACACATGCTAAAACTCCCTTGCTACTCTCCAAAATCCCCTTTTTTAGATTCTACTAAAGTCTAAACATTCTTTGATAATGTTTCTAGATTATAGACTTTAATTTGCATAGAGTATGTCAGTAACACTTTGAGAGACTTCTGAGAGCAACGTGGTTTTATTTTCAACACTAATTTTTTTTTGACCAGACCAAGGAAAAACTAGTATATAGCTTAGAAATAAACAATGTTTTTTTCCCTTGAAATTGTCATAAAACAGTCTTAAAGTTCTCTTGAGACATCCTCTAGATCTTAATGTGACGCAAAACATTTGTTTTCCTAAAATTTTTAATTTAAAAAAAACATAATAACATTTCTCTACAGATCCAGACTGCATCTGTTCCAGTTGAACAGACAGGAGAGACACAATTATGCCTTTATTTGGCAAATATCACTGCAGTTTTTAACCTTTTGATAGTGCCTCCTGTTCATGACCATCATGGAATCCATCTAGTAACATCTTTTGCGTTTAAAAAAACCATAAATGTATGTTTAATATATATACATATATATGTTTTTGAGCTTAGTTGGATTTTAGCAGATGGCAGTAACAGTCATGAGAGATACTATTCAATAAAGAATGGAACTATGTTACTTGCTTTATATCAACATTATGGTAATACTAACATATCGTGGAAGAATAACTTTTAATCTCATTTCAAAGCATCATGTACCATTTCTCAAGACAGCCCATGATCCTCAGCAGGTAAATTCTGAATCCATCTGATGCAAGAGGAAAGAATCCATAACTTCTTTTGATCTTTGACCATGTGTTTTAAGCATCCTCTGTTTTAATCTTTTGTGTAACTCTGTGGCTGTAAACAGATGGAAGACCTAACAAGGTACTGTCACATTATTGATCCTTAAGTTCTTTGTTGTTTTGGGAGATATACCAATGCTTATATACACAGGTCCAGATATATGCAAACGAAGCTCCTGTTGTTCTCTAAATTTTGCTATTAAGAAAGTAAATTATTCCTGTGCAACAAATTCTTTGTTGCTTCAAATAACCACTAATAAACTTAACCCATCACTCTTGATTTAAGCAAGCCACAGCACTAGGGAGTGAATATGGTACGAAAGTGAGACTTCAGGTTTAAAAGGTTGTTGTATTCGTTTTAGTGCTGTCCCACGTAGACAACAGAGTAAATTAATCTCAGGTGTAACTCAGATAAGATGTCACTGAAGATAAAATTTGGCCTATTGTATCCAACAGTCTGACCTATTGTCTTCAGTAGTCTATAGTCTTTCTTTTATAAGATGTCTTTTAGTACAGACTGAATTTGGAAAAGTGAATTTTCTTTGGCAAGGTGCTGGAGCTCTTAAATTGTCTTGTTCTGCAACAGTGAAATTTTTGTCTGATTAATTTAGCCTCCATTTCTACGGGCAGAAATCTTTTGTGAAATGGTTTCTGTAAGCATCATAGTTAAGCATCCACTGAATAATTTGTATGCTTAAGTGTCTGTTTGCAGAGTGTTCACCTTTTTGCTGTATTTCTTATATTGGTGGTATGTGATTGCCAGACATGGCTGAATATTTAAGATCCTGTATTCTGACTGAGTAGTTACAGCAATCATTTTTTTAATGGAAAAGTGAGTGAAAAGTGAACACTGACTATCATTGTGCATGAATGCCACATTTCACTTGAAAAGCAGGCATTTTCATGGCTAACTGCCATCCCCAGATGCTTTTTCAGAAAAGCTGTTGTTGCTGATTTAACTCCCTTCACTAAATATCTGTTGATGCAGCGTTCTACAACAGAGGGAGACAATGAGGATTTTCCAATACCATTTTTTTACCACTGATTACAGGAATACATTGACTTTTAGAATCAATACTGTATCAAATTCTCTTTTAATTAATTGTGTGTGTGTGCCCATATGTATGATATGAGGACAGATCACAGCTGTAAATATTGGATGGAAATAGAAGAAACTCTTTTATTTCTTAGTGGTTGGAACAAAATGTGCAGACTTTGGGGTGTTCCACTATTGAGCTACCTGCTTTTTATTTATTTCTTTTATGCAATACCAAAAAGATTTGTTAGATTACCAACCAGTAATTATAGCAAAGTATAACACAAGCATAAACTGCTAAGTGTTTTGCTCAATTGGTCCTATTACGTGTGGGTCTCTAAAAGTAACCTTTTTCATCTTTTAAATATTAAGCTTTTAATTATTGATCATACCATGCAGTTCTGTGGTAAATATACATCTATCTTGTCTAAGGATTTAGTTTTTCTTACCGTATCCCATCATTTCTAATAATAAAGACAACCAGCAAAGAGCTGGTGTGAAGTAATACTTTTTCTTTCAGCTGAATCTGTCCTTACAGAGATATGGTGCTTCCCACCCTTTCCCTGTCCCTACCTTTATTGCCTGGAGGTCCAGTAGCCCCAGCTGGCAGTTTCTGAAGGGCGTATCAAGTGACAGCCAGCTAAAGCAGCCAGACAGAAATACTAGAAATATTCATACATATAAATGTATAGATATAAGCCTGCAAATCCTCAATCTATAAGCATATGCAAGTTAGTTTTAAAGTAGTCACTGCCCACCAAGAGCTTGTGGCAGCACAGGCTGGCAGGGTGGCAGTGGCAGCACCCAGACACTCCAGCAGCCGCTGCAGTTACACCTCCACCGGGTGGTGTACGTTACTCCAGGTACACTGTAAAAGCTGATGGCTTAATCGGGATGAAGTACTCTTTTAACTTGCATATTTGTGATCCATAAAGTTAATGTTTCAAGTTTTAACGCTAAAAGAACAGAGACTATACACTGAATGAAACTAGCCATTGCAAGATAGCTGCTGGTATCTGGGAGCAGGACCTCTGTGCAGCCCTTTAACTTTCCTTTGAAGTAAAGGTCAAGTATAAAGTTTGCTTGAAGCTAGCCAGCAGACTCTGCACACGCACATGAAGCTGTGCTCATTCGTCAGAAGCATTTGCGCAGTACTTTGAAATTAAAGTACTGCATATGTGATTCGTTAAAAGTATTTAATGACTTTAGTGCTCTCTCTTCAAAGGTGGTGGGTCCTTTGATGTCATGTGTGACTTCTAATGTGATTGTTTATACCATGAATGATCACAAGTGAAGAATCTGAAGGTGAAATTTCCTTTTCAGTGAAGTAGTTTAATTTTCTAGATGTGCCAGTAGTTACTTGAAAGCCAATTTTGTAGCAGAAGGTGAAAGAGTCTATAGTAAAAATCAATTAGGATCATGGCCTAGAGGTCTTCCTTCTCCCCCCAGGTTACAGACACTTTTTAAATTTCCTCATGAGCCATCACTGAATGACTAATCACTAAATGGAGAGATATCTTTTTTGCTTTGTTAATAAATCAGCAGAAAAATTGAGTGTGTCTTTTCTGGAGACAAGAACAAGACCAATAATATATTAATTCTAAAATAGACTGCTCTTTTACACTTAGTTCCTCAGTCAGGATTTGACTTCAAATGACACTTCGAGCTCCATTACACTCAGTCTGTGCCTGTTTACGGAATGCAAAATGCATTACAAAATCTTCCTTAGCACGGTAAATATTAGCTGAGTACCACATTAAATCAGGTTTTCCTACTCAAGTTTTCCTGGGAAGAAAAGACAAAAGCTATTTCTCTGTTTATACACATGAGATAGAAGTAAACAGATTTCAACTATTGAGTTTAAGTCCAAATCTGAGCTTTTTCTCAGTGAGAATAAAGATTACCAATATTTAACATGGGGGTTTCAAGTCTCAGGCTAATTGGAGTGGGCCTTAACTAGAACACTCTCCCATGATTAAGCTATATGAAAAGAAACACGTTAAGTTTGCAAAGCAGTAACTAAGTGATGAAAGAGGCTCGAGTGATGCGTAGAAGTGTCCTTTGGATTCTGCTTGAATTAGTACTTTGACTGACTCTGTGGTCATACAATAATCCTTTTTCCCTCTGACAGCAGTCCTTCCTCATTCATTGCACAAACTTTGCCCGATACCTGCTTGGTAGGAAGCTTTAAGAATTTTATCATTATAGGTCAAAATGTGACCAAATGCTGTATTTCCTGTAAATCCTATTCTGATATCAGGATTAATTAATTTTCTTATGGTCTTTGCTATTGTATTGATCATGGTTGTATCTCAGTGATCCACAAAAGTCAATAATTACCCTTGCAGAAGTAGACTGTGCTGGAAAAAATGTTAGATAAGAGATTAACAGTTGTTCGCGAAGGTGGACAAACCCTGATTTTTGTACATGCAAAGTATAGTTTGATTGGCATGGTTTCAGCTGTGAGCAGAACTGAATGAAACTTACTTTCTGTTCCAAAGAAAACATCGATATCTGAAAAATAATTGTTGTTCTAGTTTACAATGGAATATAGATTTATTTATTAAAAAAGAAATAAAAATCTTGCATCAAAAGAAAATTTGTATTAGTAAAATGTTCTGAAAAGCTGTCCCGTTGGATTTTCCCAAAGCCAAACGGATCAGCCAACTGCCCCAACTCGGGGAAGCTCCTTGAGTTGCCTTGCCTCCAGTCACCGGAGTCGGAGAGCCTGTGAGCTGTCAGAAATCATGCTGCAGCTGGGGGTTCCTGGGTTCCCCAGCCTGGTTTGGGTGGTAGAGCCCTGGCTTCATATGGGGCTCTCCCTGCCCCAGTGCTGCTCTCAGATAGGCACCACAGCACCCTCAGGAGCCAGGATCTACTTGGTTAGCCAGGCTAGGAGCTTGCTGAAATACTCCTCAGCTCTTGCCCTGCTCCTTCTTTGGAAACCAAGGCGTTCAGGAGGTGTGGAAAGGACATCCAGACCTCGGCCAGATCTGGTGTCCCCAGCTGCTGATGCCTATGTTTAGACATAGCTTGAGGGTTTCTTACCATATTTCACTGGCTCTGGAGGTGCACACAATGGTGAACTTAACTCTGAGAATCTCTGGGTACAGGGAAGTTTTCTGGAAATTACAGTTCTCAGACAATCCATAAAATGATATGACAGTGAAACAAGCAAAAAAACCCTTTTATCAGGAATATTATGGTGTAATACTGATTTCCTTTACAGAATAAATTCTGTGAAAATTTGGACAGATATTTTAGCATTTTACGTGTCACTATTTCCACATGCTTCATTAAGTTGTCTCATTGTCTAAGTATGAGATGAGAGGTAATGATACTGTATATTACTTCAAAGAATGGACCTTCCGGATGCGATTGAAATATCTGCTGTGAAAAGGAATGGAGAAACAACTGCACACTGAAGTGAGGATTCCCAGTTCTGCAGGAGGCAGTCTAGTGGTGGGGGCCACTAGTGGTGTAAGCCGATGGGCATTTCTGGTAAGTGCAAACTGTTTTTCAAGTACTGGTACAATTACTGAGAAGAAATCAAGGGTAAATTTGGTGTCTGTGGAGGGGAACATTCACCATTCAAGAGCTCTTATAAAATATTTAAATACCCTTAGTTTTTATCTGCAGCTTTAATTCCCCATAAAATACATCCTATCAGTACTTACCTGCCAAATATTCAGATGCCTTAGCTTTGTGTTTTATATTAAGTTTTTATTTCTGTCAATTTGTATTTTAGATTGCAAATCAAGAAGCTTTCAAGATAGTTTTGATTAATTTTGGGCACAACGTGGATTCATTTCTTTTTTATGTTTTGATGGTAATTTACCATGGCATAAAATTGCTTTGCATTAAACTACACTCATGAATCAAGAGTCTTTTCCATTAACAAGAACCATTTAAAGACTAAGCCCACCTACAAATCAACAATTTTGTGTCAGTTTCGGTAATTATTGTTTAGCAAGAACTGGTACAATGGCACTATGAATTATTTCAGTGCATAGATGATTTAGATAAATAGAATGGAAATATTAATACAACTGGTACTGTGCTAAATTACCTGGTAGAGGCCATGGTTTAAGGTCTGTTATTCTCCAAAGTGGAAAAAAAGAACTTTAGTTTATGCTGCTTTAGATTGCAACAGTATTTCTTAAAAAGAGCTCTATTCATTAGGAAATAATCCAGGGCTACCTTAGCTGTCTAGCTGGGAAGTAATGGAAGTAATGACTGGAGCCCCAGGGTGCTTTAACTCTAATTTATGTGTTTTTAAAAAATATATATTTATTAAATATTTATTAAATATATATATGTATGTATATATGTATATATACATAAAATGTTCAAAGAAGCATTCTCTTGCTCATAAAGTTGGTTTAGAAAGGCTGGCACATTAAAAAGACATCAGGTAGCATCCTCTGAGTCAATGACAGCTGTAAATAATGTATCTGTAACACATTTGCTCTGAACAGCCTTGTTGAGCTTATTTCAGTTGATTCCAATGTTGAAGATATTTTTCTACTATATTCAATAGTTATGCTTTATTTACAATAGTTCACTATGTCACATAATTATAAATAACAAAATTACCACATTAGTCCTCTTGTAATTTCCAAAATTTGTGGCTGTCTTTGTCTCTGTGATTTCAGCAGATGTAGTCCATATAGCAGATGAAATCGTCTGAAAATATGGATGAAAATCAGACAGTACATTTTTGGCTTTCATCAAATAGCTGAAAATCAGTGGATGAGGCACTGGAAAAACTATTTTTATTCCTCTCCTTCTTGCAAACTTTGCATTTTTTTACTATCCATCTCTTAAGTTGTTCTAATGTATTAATGAGTATGCTTATGAAGCATTTTAAATTTGATCATTCAGAGCATATATGGCAAAATTCTGACAACAGAATTTGTCTTCCACCATAAATAACAGTAAAGATACGACTGCTTATTCTAAAAGCAAAAGGCTGATATTAAACAGGGATATTGTAGAAGCTATGATGAAATGTGTCTTATGCCCTGTTGTAGTTGACCATTTCAGTAGCTCATGGTCAAGTTAAGCTTGTTTGTTTTCATAATGCTAGTATTTTTTAATCATGTCAGCAATTCCCACCAGTCAAAATTTAACTAGAGCTGCCTTATGTCCTCACAATTGTCTGAGGCAATCGGTATCTTCTCTTTACAATTAGTTTTTTTTTCAGGAGTGAGGGAGAAGGCAGTCTTTTGCTCAATGCAAGTGAAGTGATCCCTCCTTACACCTGCAGACTGACATCAAAGCTCTGAGAAATGTGAACAAGACCATTTATCTCAGTAGGTGTTAACTTACATGCCCCAAAATGATTGCTTTACATCAAGTTTCTCAACATGCCTTAACATTTCAGTGTAGTCAAAATTGTATACTTTGACAGCCATGACTGCTGATTAGTTACTTGTAGGATAATGGGGGAGCAGCTTAGGCCACAGGGTGTGTGGGATCAGGCTGTTTCATCTTTGAATCTAACCTGAGCTTTTATTTTACCTGTTGGATACCTGAGGAGGGTGGGAGCAAACGTCACTCTGTTAGTTACTTGGTTCGTTTTCAAGCTCTTATCTGAAAGAGCAGTGAGAAGTATCTTTTTGCTTTGCTTTGCTTCATTTCACTTCTTATGTAGTTTCTGATGTCTTCATTCTCAGAGTGAAGGTCCAAGCTCTAAAATCTATAATTTTCTGGCTTGCCTAGCGTTGTGTCCAAATCACCCAAACAGAGATCCCAAAACTGAGGAATACTAAGGCAATACGTCATGACTGTCAGCTCAACATGATTTTTTTTTATTCCTTGTCATTAGACTTTGGAACAGCCTGATATAAGACCTGTCAGTCATCACATGCAATAGCATCAGAAGCCAGTCCTCAAAAGCCAGCACTGACAGCAGAAACTGATCCTGCTGCTAGGGCTCCTGCTGTCTGTGGTGCAGCCAAACCAGAAATTGTGTCATCTTCAGACAATTAAGAAGAATGATTGAGGTTTTTATTGAATTAAATTTGAAAATAAAAGCTGCTGCTTCTTTTACTGTATGTGAACATATGATATAGACAAATTTCCTTTCAAAGGGGCACTTTCAAAAAGAAATCCAAGACCTTGAAATCTTTGTGAAATTGCAGACTTCCTTCTGTGGATATATACATTTTGCTTATGAACAATTGGTGAGGCTCACAGATTGACATCTCCACAAAGCCTGCTTAATGCTGAAGGATGACATTGCCATTCTATTTTTTAAGTTGGCCTCTTTGATGGCCACAAGAATTTCTTGGTAACAGAAGCACATTGCTTTAGTGTATGTCTCAATTGGGCTACCCTTCCTGCTCTCAAAGGATTAATTGGAACTATCCTACCATTTGAAGTGGTTAATAAAACATGTATCTGACAAGCAAATCAAGTCAACTGATCCCCCTGCCTAAGTAAAAGCTGTTAAGCAAAATTCTAAAAATTTGAGGAAACCCTCAAAACCCAAGCAATCTCTGCCACCTCACTGTAAAATTAAATTCCTGATGTGTTCTGCCAAAGCTTAATACAGAGCTGTGGGTTTTTTTCCCTGACGATGTTTAACTGCAGTTAAATAAGCCAAGTTGACGATTGCCTGCAATTACCATGGAGCCATATTGAGATCTTCCCTCTCTAAAGAGAATTTGAATGACTACAACATCTTCTAGGATAACATGTCTTGTTTTCATTAATCTTTGCAGTGACTTTCGCTGTTGGCAACCCATGACTGGAACCCAACTCTCACAGCGTCTTCTGTCTTGCTTTTGGAACTTGCATAAATTTTTCTGTGAAATAAAAAAAAAATACGAAGTCCTGAATGAAATTTCAAACATGAAGCATTATTAAATAATAATGTGATTTAAGCCCTCACATAATTGGTCCTAGTTTCATTCAAAGTTATTATTCTATGTCCTTTGTTGCAGTGTGACCTAATAAACTGTATGGGTATCTAAATAGTAACTGATATAAACCACCTGAAGACTCTAAATCTGTGCATATTCTGACTATAACTGAACTCAAGACTGATGTCATACTCTCAAGTTATGAGAAGGATGCGGGGAGAGAGCAACACAGTTAAAAATTTTCTATTTTCTCTTCTGCCTAGGCATGCTCAGAATTTTGAATCATGGAAATTACTTTTTAATTTACTGAAAAGTCAGACTACCTCTGTGGCAAAACTTGTCCAGTCCCTGTAATGCCTGACAATAGGTGTTTAGTCTGAAAGCACAATTAATAATGCTAGTGGAAATCACTGTCCAAGGAAACCTTTAACATTGGATTTGTATTAAAAAGAAAAAAATGTCTTGGACTTTCCTAATAGGTGATTGTCCATAGTGCTTGTCCATAACTTTACAATTATCTTTGAAGGGTGAACTACAGGACAACTGTTTCTAATCAAGGATATTCAACAGAAATCTAGCAAAACTGCTAACAAACTGCAGACATAGAAATGAGCTATGTAATAGGAAGATGATACACACTTGAGTAGGCAGAGGGTTACATTTTTAGCAAGGAAGTAAAACACAGTGGTACTTATTGCCAATGTGTAGTTATATCACCTGTGTTAGTATATATGCCAGAAATAATTTTAGGAGGCATGCCTCTACTCTCCAGCCACATGTGTTGATTTGGGGGTCACTAATAACTCCCTTCGCCCTCCCCTTGTCCTGATTAGTTAACATAAAACAGAAAAGCTAAATTCCTCGCAATATTTATTGACCTCTACTTAAAAGAAAATCCAGGCTTTACAGAAGCAACCTGATATGTGGTAGAATCAGCTGGTTTATGTACTACCGACTGTGCATGGATTTCTCATTTTCCTAGTTGTAGAAATAGGAAGTAGATCATAGTGATTCTCTACCTCGCTTCAGGAAGTTGTAGATAGTATGTTAATGATGGTGAACTGCTCAGGTAGTAATATACAAACTGTACAAGTAATACAGAGAGATAATCCTCCTCATTTTTGAGCAGCACTTTCAGCACAGCTGTCACATACTGAGACATTGACTTTTTTACTAATGAGTGGTGACAAGACCTCAGTTTGGCCAGATCCTTGAAGTAGAACCGTCTGCAACTTTTCCTTAAAGTGAGAGTGATGAAAACCACTAATGGCTTTCCAATTACTAAAGCTCTGTCTTATTACAGCACAAGGAATAAGCAAACTCTTGAAATAGAGAGAAGTCAGATTTGCTGGGTGAGGCATTAAAAAAAAAAATTCCCCAACCCCTACTTCTTGTATTTTTCTAGAGTGAGACCTTTCCTCAAGTCCTGATCTCAATCTAACAATTTCCAATGACTTTCATTTTTTTTTCTGCACCATACAGCTGGTTATGTTCTTGCACTCCACTGTTTTAGGGAGACTTTACATCTCTGTCAGTAGGTTCCCTCTCCTGCAGTCCAGAAGGTTTACCCCAACTGTCAGAGAAAGCTTTCATGGAGTTTACTACTTCATCTTGACTCTTGTATGAGCCAACACTAGCAGCATCAAGCTTCTTGTAAGCAGGATTGGATGCAGGTGCACAGAGAAACTGCTAGAGCTAGACACGGCCTGGAGTGGATGTATCACATTAGGCAGTGCAAATCTAGTGCATGTAGAGCATATTTGTTAAGTATTCATTCTACAAACATTACAGACCTTTTTTTTATTCAATTAAGAGAAAAATACTTTTATGAGCTAGTCATCCTGTGTTTTGGTAGAGTTTGGCTTTTCTGGAAAAGTTATTGTGTGGTCATATATCGTACCAAAATGTGTTTATAAGATCATAAACTAAAGGCATTGGACAGCTGTATTGGTAGCAGTTTTTTCTTGACTTTTGAGGGGTTGGCTTTGTAGCCTGCATGACTTCACAAGAATGTACTCATATCATATCTTCCATGCATGGAGTTGAGACTTTTGGCACCACATAAATGAATCAAAAATCATTAGTGCATGCAGAGTTTAAAGGTGAGGATGGAAGAAAGGAGGTATTAAAAGGCCAAGTGAGCTGCTAGAGTGGCACATGAGGCTGGAAACAATAGAATAAGAGTCAATATTTTATATCATATACGATGAAGTTATTGCAGGAGAGAAAATCCACTTGGGTCTTATTGCTAGACTAGCTATTTCAGCCATAAGTATGGTTGAAATATTTCTATTTCTTTAATCCCCAAGAAATCTGAAATTTCAGAAAGTCCAGTATTGATACAGTCTATCCTTTTAGAGGAATACCTTTGCTGGTGAAATCATTACACAACCTTGGTGAGGTTGTGTAACTTCAATGGCAAAATGGCTGGGGATCTTGTAGATTCACCAACACCAGATCTTTACATTAGTCTACTCAATGAGTACGTTGGTTATTAACTCTTGAGGCAAGAGCTGCCTGGGCATCGCTTGTTTATCAGTTCATAATGGGCTCCTGAACACTGTGTGCAGTCTGCAGACAGAGATATAATTGAAGTGGAAGAATACAGAAAAAAAGTGGTCTTTCATTTATGTGCCTTCATTGGTATGGGAATAGGGTTTTTTTTGTTTGTGAGGTGGGGGGCTGTTTGTTTGTCTTTTCTCGAAGCAGTGGACCTGACCCAAAGCCTCTCAGAAGCATAGATAGAATTAAATTTTTTCTGTCCCAAGAATGAGGGCTGGGGCTGGTTCATTCCTGTCACAGAAAAGAGTGAGAAAGGTAGGGAAAAGGGACCGGACTAGGATCTAAAACTTTTGGGAGGACCCTGCAGAGCAGGCTTTATCTCAGGAGAAGGAAGAGGTTGCTACCTTATATTTCCCTGCCTTTCCTTACCCACGCTGTGTGGTCAGCAGTGGGAGCCTATTTTTTTTTTATTTTTTAACACCATGATATAGGCAAAGCAGAGAGAGGAATGATAGTTGTCCTAGCAACTGCCTGATTTTGCTGTATTTAAAGCTAATCCTAAGCAACTTAAATCTGAATGCAGAAGAGCAGAAGGTTTAAAGTGGTGGTGTGCCATAAACATAGTATGTTTTATGTGTTATACATACAAAGACGTATACACATGCTGATTTTTAATCACACCTCCCTCCCCGGACTTTCGAAGTTTTAATTTAGTGTGTGACAAAATGCTCTGAGTGCTTCATTCTGTATATCAACCTAAGGAGCAACAGGTCCCTGACCTATGAGTTGACCTTTCTCAATCTATACAACTATTTAATTCTCCCACTCTCTCCTTGCTGTAAAGAGAACACAGAATATGAAAAGAGGACTTTGGCTTATGCACTAGGCACATGATTCACTATCAAAATCCTCGGTTTCCCTTTGTTATGGGAACTCGGTCACTGATGGTTTTCCAACTAAATGGCCTGCGAAATCCAGTGAACAGAGGATCCCTATCAACAGCTGAATACTCATGTTATTTCATCTTGCATTTAATGGGAGGGAGAATTAAAATAAATATCAGATGGTGTTTAGATCCCTGTAGGAAGATAAACTCTCTTCTTACATATATTCTGCCTTACTGATCAGACTTATTTCACCGTAAAAATGTTATTTTCACGTCACAACCATAGAGAATTCAAAAGACCTAAACTAGGAATTATTAATATAAGAGAAGATGGAGCCAATGAGCTCCTCTCTTCTCCCTGGGGCGTGGCCTTTGGGGAGAAAAGACCGACAATATGATGAAGATTACCCTCGTGACCCCTTACTCCCCTTCCTCAGATGCGAGAGGTTACTGCCTGAGGTGCGGGGGGGGTAAGCACAAAGCGGGGGTCATTGTTCTGTTTTATTTTATTGATCCCAAATCAAACAGAAACAGGGTTGCTTAGGATGCTTGAAGTAAAGATTTGGCCTGCCTGCCATTTCCAGCCCTCTCGGTTACACGGGGAAAGGACAGAATGTGAGAGAGCCTGGGCTCACTCCCTGCTCTACCTTCCCTGATGATCTGCAGGCTCTGCATTTACTCTCTGTTGGAGGAGTACAACATGGGGAAGCTACTCGGTAGTGTTTTATGTGTATTTTAAAAACAGTTTTATACCCCACCAATTTAAAAAAAAAACAGTATCAAGATATGGTTTTACAATTCCGATACATCCTCAGCCTCTCAAAATTAAATGCAGAATGAATAAAATAAAACAACTAAAGATAATTTATTACCTGAATGTCTTGTTGGACAGGGCTAATATAACATGATCTCAGATATGACAAAATTTATGTAGTTAGAGCTATATTTAGTCCACTGATTCTGGACATAGAGACTGAATAACTGAAAAGTAATTTTTTGAGTGTGCAGTGTGTTGCAATGTGTGCAATTTTTTGGGAGTCTGGGAATGTGAAATGGGAATTCATTCAAAAATCCACTATAAATGAAAAACATAAAAATGGGAAAATGTCAAATTTTTCAAATTAACTGCAATTACAAATAAACAATAACTACACCACTGTTTTATATGTTATTTCATGGAACCTGTATTATTTCCTTTTGTAGAAATGACTTCTTGATTTGAGACCAAGCACGGTGGTTTGTTAATAAAAGTTTCACTGAAAGATGTGTGCACTTCTGGGTCCTCGCGGGGGGGGAGAAGAGTAGGTATCAGGCTGTCCAGAGCTGCTGGGTCCCCAGCTGGCAATCTCAGCAGGGACACCAAGTACAGAATAAACCTCTCACCCCTAGATGTCTCCCCAGGTCAGACTTAAGAAACGATGACAGAATAATGTATAAAAGTTTATATCTGACATTAACCATTTTTACATGTCCTAAAGAGAAATATTATCACCACCCACTTTCAGATATTTGACGTAAACAAACTTTTTCCAAAGATACGTAGCTTAAGCTTAACTACATTCTCTATATTATGACTGTGAGGTCATCTGTGGTCACAGTTTTTCAGAAAGCATTACATTTGTTGCTAGAAAGATCAATTTTTTGATGGCACATTGCAGAAGAATAAAGTTTAAAAATAGTGTTAGAATGTTAAAAATAATAATATTGATGTCTGTTTCAGTAAATAACCAGTTTCATTCAAATAATCTGGAAACTCTATTCGATTTACCTTTCCCTGTCTAATTAAGTCCAAACCCACAGCTTTCAAAAACATATCCATTAACTCTATAGTGAAATCTGAAAGAAATTTTCTTTCATGTTCTGCATGGCTCTCCACTTGCAGCAGGGTTAAATATATGGTCCTGCTTAATTAGGTGAGATCCCTCATCTCATTTATTTATTCAATTGATTTATCTTTGTGTGTGTATCTTTGTCAGAATTTCATAAGTAGGAAAAGCCTCATACCTTAAATTTATCAAGGTTTGGAAAAAAAGGGGGGAGAGGAGGGACTCTTAGTGTTTGTGAACCTTGATATTTTAGCCCAACTTTCCAATCAATAGCTTAATAGCTACTACTGCAGCCTTGAGATCCCAAAGTGAGAGTTGGCATTTAACTAATCTAATCAGTTGAGAACATTTAGATCCATGGAGTCAGAGCTATTACACTTACTGAAAAACAGGATATAGAGTTGGAACAAGGGGCATATCCATCATCAAAAGCTTTGTCTGAGGTAGGGCTTTGGATCTTACAAATGCATTGTTGCTTTACATGGTAAACTTCACTGCTAAATAAAGACAAGTTTATTCTGTCATGAAGTTTACTTACTTCATTTCAGAGTTTTCCTGACAAACAGGAAAGTACATCATTATTGTTGTCTTAAACACAACTGGGGTTTAGAGGCTTATAGGTAAAGTGCTACTTTCCACATCTTAAGTAGTTTTCACTGATTAATTTTGATTTTATACTGTGTGCAAAAAAAGGATATCTTTTGTTTTATTTCTCTCTGCTCCCTTTCCCCTCAGGGTGGGAGGTAGGATGGGCAGGGTGGGAAGAAAAGTAAACCAGTTATGTTTTAGTCAATCTTCCTTCCAAATGACTAGAAGAGTTCAGAGGAAAAGTAAAAAACTTCCTTTAATGGTACATAAAATGAAGATACAAATCTTTTGGATTTTAATCTGGGTCTAAGAAGACCAACATAAGAATCTCATCATTAGTCTTCTGTTAGTACTTGACTGAAACAAACTATTTTGTATGCTTTACAGTGCACCTTTCTACTTCTTATTGCTTTTCTTTTTTGGGACCTACGAGTGTGCAACTCGGGAATTTTTTTGCCCTTGTATCCACAGTTTACAAAATTGCAAAGTTCAGTGTTGTTAGGTTTCCATTTTGTGACTGCTTACCTCAGTGCAGCCAGGTGGTGTTTATGATTAGGGCTATCAGTTTTACATTGAACTGGTAAAAACAGTATGGTATTTCATACAGTTTCTTTTGAATGGATTTCCTATGATATTATTAATGTCTCTAGAAATGGTGCATTCTGGTGAAAAACATTGGGAAATAAGAAATCCCTGTTTAAGGATGCTAACAGATATGCCAGCTATAAGCCAACACCTACAAAAAGTAAATTGCAAAATATAAATTATTTAGGAAGAAATGTAAATGTCCCTCTAAAAAGAACTGCTTTCTGAAAATCATCATAATGGTATACCAAAATTTTCACAATGAAAATTAACTGTCTTATTGTTCCTTTTGTTAACAGTGTAAACTTATTTCAGTAAAAAACAACATTCCTTGAACTTGATCAACCTGCCAAAACAAATGCAAAAGTTTGTCTGGACCATCTCTCTTTGTGTGTGTGTGGTTGTGTAGGCTTTTTGTATGTTTGGATTTTTTGTGCATATTTTTAGGATAGTCACAAGGAAATCCAGGCAGGCATGGCAGTCTTGCCTGTCATTAATCCAAATTTATTCATTTTTCATTTCTGTGTTCACTCTCTTTATATTTTGCTATGTAAAAGATTTAAAAGGTTTTTAGAACCTTGTTATCTAGACTTCACTGTGATGTTGTACTATACCTCCCTCTTCCTGCTAAACTCATGGGGAAAAGTATTAACCAAAAAAGAGTATAAGTACTAAAATACATGACTATTTTTCCATCAAATTATATCCATTTTGCAGCTGCATATAAGATGTAACCATTTGTAAAATATTCTAATTTACCTAGCTGAAACAGGCTTGATTTCTGAGCAAACAAACGTTTTTTTAAGCTATACCTAAGAAAGAGAAAGGCTATAAGTTTTAAATGAGCTACTAAAATGTAGAACAAGAAAAAGTCCTTTAACAACTTCTCAAAGCTTTATTTTTATGTATATGTATTTCATGTCAAATTACAGTTAACAGTTTTCCATGCACAAAATAAATATGTACAAAGTCGCATACTGGCTTTCAGTACAGGCCTGGGCTCTTCTCATTCAAAGTCAAAGTCAAACAGCATTTGACACGCTGGTATTGTGTTTTGTTGCTCTAAGGCAATAATTACTCTACTGTCCTTTGTGGCTCAGGAAAATATTATAACCCAAGAATTAACAGACTACATGTTGATCATAATTTCCCGGTTAGTAATGCCCAAGCTAGTAAGAAGAATGGAAATGTAATGAAATTCTCCTTCTCCTGTTGCAACATGCCAATTGGAGGTCTTATTTTCCAATTCTCAATGATAGACTTAGACCGCTTTCGCCTTTCGTGTCCTGTTGAGAACAGGACACAGTCCTTCTCTCATTTATAAGCTTTCTCATTCAATGCTACTTTATTTGCAGGGATTTTAGGTCAATATGTCTTTACCTGTGATCCACAAAATTACAGTAGTCAGCAGATAGAGTCAAATAAGGAAACCTGTTAATTTAGCCAGTTCTGACGTGCAGGTAAGGAGTTTTGATTACTAGCAGCAAAGCTGTATGTTCCACCATCTATTTTCCTTCAGAATTTTATGTCTGTGTGTGCACATGTGCATGTGTTACATAACCTTTCCCCCTGGTCTCTTTAGCATTTTTTGTGTCATGTGAAGGATACAGTCTTTCTTCCTTCAACACTTCCTGGAAGAGTTATCAGAAAATATCCTGTCCTGTCTAGTTTTACAAACATTGTTCTGTTTACCACTGCTTTGTCACCCAAAAGGCTTAACAGGGCTTTCCAAAAAGTTTTTTGATGTTGTTACTGTATTTGTCTAAATGTTATGTGAATATGAAGACATCATAGTCATCTTGTTTAGCTTAACACAGTCATTAAAAATGAATAAACAAAAATTCATTTGCATATGTAATAATAATTACTGAACACTTCTACAACATATTCTCGTTCATATGCCTTTTAACCCAACAGACTCTTTCTTCATTTTATTGGGCAAGTGAGGTGTTGTTTTGAGGGTTTTCTTTATTATTATTGTTATTTAGTTTCCTTTTTTTTTTTTTCTTTTTTTATTCTGTCTTAGAAGGTTCATTTGATTCTTGTAAGGAAACCTCAATGCCACTGTTAGATATCAGGAACTAATTTTGATTAATTGATTACTCCAAATGTTTAATTTTTCATTTGAAACAGTCTATGCTATTCATTGGCCTTTGATCATTAGATGATATCACAATTAATCCCCAAACCAAATTTATCCTGTAAGTTCTGATATATGCTAAGATCCATGCAGAGTTTCGAGGCAGGTTTTATTTTTTTCTATAGCAATTAATCAAAAGTGTTGCAACCTGTTGTTGCCTTTTTCTCTGCAGTCCCAAGCCATGTAGCGATTTTTGCAGCTTCTTCCTGTAAGGCTGTATGACTGTTGAGTCTGATTGCTAAAATGCAAAGTTTCTGTTACTTCCTGCTGTTAAAGCTACTGGAAGCATACCTAATGGAAATAATTATATTAACAATTAAATAATAAAATTTGTTAGAGAAAAAACGTGTTTACTAGTAGCAAAAATCAACCAACATGGAAAGTTGAAAACACGCAAACCACTTCTAGATTTAAGCTCCGAGTCGGTCTGCTAATTGCCCTAGGGCTGACCTCTCTGGGACGGGTATCAGTATGGATTTCCTAATGCTGATGCTGAAGAGTGGCATTCGCCAAATGTGAAATCGTCCCCTTGAACTGATATAAAAGGCATCTGGAACATGATCCATTGCTCCGGAGACTTTGCACACACGTGTGTGAGGAGAAACGCAGCAAGGTTAAAGACCGTGCCAGGGCAGTGGAAAGAAATGAGGAAGGAAGGAAGGCGCAATAGGCCCCAGCTCTATAAAAGCACTTTAATGACAGTACAAGGAGGGAACATCCGCTCTGCGCTTGTGTCCTGGTTGCTACTGAGGAGACACTCGTGTGCTGTGGAGCTGCAGCAGGTGTTTGCGCTGGGTGTTTGGGGCATGGGGACTGCGGGGTGCGGTGCAGCTCCCTGTCCTGCAGGGTGACTGCACCCTGAGAGCAATGATGAATGCTGGACCTAACATGGGCCTCTTCCGCTGTGTTTTGGTATGGTTATGTAAAAAGACACCTAATATACCTTATGAGAATGCGTAGGGTATATTTTTTTTCCTCAGGAGAGGGATAGTAAAAAGTCATGAAAGTGGGTATTCAAAGTCTTTGTATAAATATTTTCAAAGTTTTTATGGAAAGAAATTAAAAAACAACAACAAAAAACAGTATAATTAGAGGGAACTTTGCAATGCTGCTTTTCTGTGATGGTGTAAACACACTGGTAATAATCTGAAAACATGTATGTATTTTGAAACCCCTAGAGGATAGGGCATAACAACATTAATGAGAAGTTGAGCTGTACCATAACAGGTTGATATGCTTATGAATTGTTTTGATGTGTAACTGAAGCGTCACAAAGTCAAAATGGCAATGTTTTCTTCCATTTGTATTAGGATTTACAAACAGGAAGGGTGGGGGGCAATAAAAAAAAAAAGATAAAAAATAAATGTGGTTTTACAGGGAAGTACAGCTCATTTGTAGTTCTTACTCGTAGCATTTTTGGCATGAAGCCTGTTGAAAAGAATGGCCTAAGAATTATGTTGTGCCCAAAAATGAAAGCTACTGTATTTCATAGCCCTTTCAGTGATAAGAACATCAGATGCAGATGCCCATCATGCTTTGCCTTTTGCTATAAATATTTATCACTTAAATGTTGCCTGTGTAATTTAAAAGGCCAGTATAAAAGGGAGCAAATGAATGTGCACAGCGTCAACATCAGGAAGGTTAATAAATAATATCATCCTCAATTTACAGATGTGGAAGCGGAGGTGTTACAACCTTGCTCAAGCCACAAACAGATTTAAGGAACCCACTGGGGCTAAAGCTGTTAATTTATATATATTTATCCAGCAGACTTGATGCACACATAAAAATACCATGAGATTTGACAAAGTAGAGTTTTCATCTTTCTCCTGTTTCAGCTGTTGGGTTGCACTGCAGTCAGACATGCACTTTACGCATGGTGTCAAGGAGCTGCATCTGACACAAAGTGAGTTGGGTGATGCATATGTAAAAATATAGCTATTCAGGAGTTGCTCCCCACATGACAGCTCTTTTTCTGAAGTTTAGCTTCTAGAGGGGAGAACTGCTTCCAAACGGCTGTGATGGTCAGTAGGTTGGGGCGTTTGTTTGGGTTTTTAGGTTTTTTATTTGTTTGTTTGTTTTTTTGTTTGCAGGGTTTTTGCTTGTATTTTTTAAGCTGACAAGCCCTAGGAGGCAGTATAGTATGTTAAATGTAAAATCATACAGCTTCTTAGATCTTGGAGAATTTTAGTCCCATCTTTAAGATTAGTTTAACACACTGCTTCCTATTGAATTTATTTATCATGAAAAAATGATGAAAGACAGTTAGCAGTCACCCTTCCTTCTTTCAGCTTTTTTTATTTTGTCTTACTACTTTAAGTATAATTTCAAAATTATGTATAATAAAAAGGCTACTATGGTTGATAGATGAATTTTTTAGCCAGTGAAAAATAATGAAATTCCTTTTCACCTTAAAACTTGCAGGAAAATGTTTAAATAATTCAATTTATTTAATTGAGAGATAAATAATTGATATGTTCTTGTTGTTCACCTTTACATGCATTTCTATTACTGCAGCAATTTATAGCGTGGAAATTCTACTCTCATCTTTTAATTTTTTTTCCTCTCTTCTTATTTGGTTGGATTCTTTTAACTGAAAGACAATCCCTTCAACAATAAATTATGAAAACTTTAATAAAGAGGAGAGCTAGTTAGATATTTAAATGTATAAATCTCACTCGTCTGACATCCATTGTGTCATTTTATTTGTGACATCAGGTTTGCCTGTTTAGAATTTCATATTTCCAAACAGAAGAGAATGTAAGAGTGAGTTCTAATTCAAAGCATCAATCACAGAAAATGAACATAACCTAATGTCACTGCTGAATCAGGCCATCAATTTATTGCTTTGTAAAAGCAATCAGCAAGCTATCAAGCAATAAAGTGTATGAGATAAGTGCTTCTTTTGAGACAGCACAGCCATTGACTATGATATACTGATGGAGAATAGCAACTATTTTCCAGCGTAGTATGCCTATTACTTGTTAAAAGCTCTGAACTGTTCAACAGATGTAAAATATGTTTCTTATTATTATGGACCAATCTAGTTTGTTTAATAGCCTTGTATGCCACTTAGATTTGCTGTCTTATTTAATGAGATTATATTTGCACTCTCTGGCTCTTTTGTTTTAGTTGAGGAAAGTATGACTTCAGTTTTTCACTTGATTTTCCGAGATACAACAAATACCTGGACAATGTTTGTTTCATTTGCTTATTATGGAAAGTGCTACAGAGCAAATTGCAAAGCCATTCAAATCCTGTCACCATGCCACAAGAACAAATATTTTACACTGTGCTAACAAGATGCAATTGAGTTTTTCATAGACATCTAAAATGCGTGCCTTTAGTAGTGATTTTTTTTCTTCTTTACTCCCATCTCCTGTTTACTTATGACAAAAGAGAGAGCTAGAAAAAGAGTAGGGTAGCATACAGTCAGCTCACCTGATCTGTGCTGATGAGATGCATATGTTACATTGGTATAGTGAACCTGCAACTATTATCTGCTCTAGGCGGGAGGTCTAGAACTAACAATCTCATCTGTGTCATCGACGCTGGGAAAAGTTGTTGTGGCCTTAGGGACAATGAACTGTTAGAAATAAAGCATTAAAAAAGTCTTTGCTACTCTTGATAGCTCCTAAAGGATTGCTGTGGTAGTTGGTACCACACAGTTTAAATTTACTAGCCTGCTATCAGAAGGCCTGATGAGATTTCCAGCAGAATTTTTAATCATTTAACCTTTCCCATTGCATTAAGATCAGCTGTCAGGGGCTTCCTTTCTTAATGATTAATAAAAACCTCCATTGTCTCCACATTTTCTCTACCTTTTAAGCTCCAGTATATTCCTAGAACAGTTTTGTATCCCAGGGAATTAGTAGTCCCATGTTAGGTCCGTATCTTATTTGCCTAAATGCACAATTTTAAAAATCTGAATGACTGTGGATTAACCCACTATTTTGTGCTATCTTTGGGTAAGATTTAACATTGGGGTTGCTAGATAAAGAAAGTTTAAGTTTCTCAATTATAAATAAATGAAAGATTTTCCTGTATAGTCAGTCAATATATTGGTTGTTGACCTTTAAACCAGATGTTTTTTATTTTTTACAGCTCTGTTCTAAAAAGTGTATATTCAACTCCCATTTACAAATATGAAGCAAATAAACATCACAAAGTTCCTTTGAGAATAAACAGTATGGTTATTAAATCAATAAAAAAATAAAAACTGAAGAATAGATAGAGATGGTAACATTCTTTTATGGTAGCATAGTGAAGGGTGGCAGACTAAGAATAGGAATCACAGATCCCCACTGTAAATTCTTTTCCTCAGTTGCAGAGCGTTCTCAAAATACACTTTTTCCTGTATCATTCAAGCACTGTCTTATGGTACATAAGGTGACATCGCCAACAGCTTTCTCATACTGTTCTTTCTCTCTCTCTCAGGAAGCTCCTGAAATTTTGCATTGAAATGTGCTGTGTTCATACTGTTCGTTTTCTTTTATTTAAAGAGATATGCGTAATAATATATATGCATAATACTATAGATCTATTCTAGGGAAAGTAAGGTCAGATATATGGATTTTGAACTTGCTGCTGGAAGTGATGGTTGTCTTTGATCTCCACACGATGTCACTCATCAGTTTTTCGCCATGTCTCAAGAAAATTTTATGTCTTGTACAAATGGCTTGTTGTCCACTTCTCTTATCCCTCAGTGTTAAATGTCCTATTTTGAGTTTCTTTACCATCCTGTAAAGAAACTGCTAATGAACACAGGAGTAGAAAACACTTCTATTGTTATATCTCTGGGCATGAAAGTTCAATAAATAAAGATAATTCAAAAGAAATTTCCTACTGCCTGTTTAAAATTTCTATTATACATGTGCAACTAAATAACATTGCACTACTTGAATATCTGCTTTATAAAACTCTGATCAAGAGACTGTAAAAATGGAAAGCCAAATACTAGGCAATTTTAAAAGCAAGTTGTTTTTCTTTTCTCACCCATTCTAATTGAAAGTACCTCGCTTTCTCCCACCATCGAGCTTCTCCGCTATAGTTTCCTTGTTTTAGGAAGAACTTACTCCTGAAACATAAAAAAAGAGGACCATTTCATAGGTGACTACAAACTGCCAAATAGAAATTTTATAAAACACTTCTCATTGAATAGGTTGTCTGTTTTCACAATGCCTCTGGTTCAGATTTAAATTCCTAACTGTTATCTAGGTGACAATGTTAGGTGAATGACAGTTAGCTAAGACAGGCTTCAAAAAGCTTTAAATACACAGTATGCTTTGAGGTCTTGAACAGCTGAGTCTGATTTTGCCAACAACTCAGGCATTTTTTCAAGTTATTGCTCCATTCACCCATGAGTTTCTGGAGATAAATGGTTTTATCAAGAGGTTGGCTGGCTGAAGCAAGTACATTAAATACTGTGGCTTGATGTCAGTAACCCTCCTGGAATGGAGGGAAGCTATCCAGGAAAGTCTTTAAAACATATGTTTTAAAATGTTCTTTCTAAACATCTCGATACAAATCTGAAATGTTATTCTGTGACCCTAAGTACATTTTGCATTCAATTAATTTTTAATCCATTTGTTAGAAAAAAAAATATCTACTTTTAAGTGTCCTCTATGGGATATTGCTACTTTTATTCCTCCTCTTATGTTTAACTGCAGCATTTACATTTCTGCTTGATGGCAGGGTCAGCTAAATTCACACTGTACATCTTTTTAGCTGATTATGTGTCAAGAAATCTTATTAAAAACTCAAGTATGCTTTTAATGTAGTATTATTTGATACTTCAGTAATGAACATGCTTATCATCCTAGGACTAGGAAGTGGATTTGGGGGAAAAATTATTGCATATATTGTTTGACTTCAATGTTATCTTTTCAAAATACTCATTTTCCAGTTTTGTCTGTTTTGAAAAGGTTTAATGACATACAAAAGTCACTCTCTTTCAAGAATAACAATATCTACACAAAGCTATTACATATCGGTTTAGTTTCACTGATAAGTTAGTACTGGTGTACTTGTAAACACTTCTTCTGCAGACATGTCCTGACATTGCTTGCCTTTTCAGCTTTACATTAAACATTAAAATCTAATGAGATATGTAAGCTGGTAATGGTTATCTTTGTACTGTCAGGATTTGGGAATTTTTTCCTTTTCCACGGAGAGGCCAAGTCTTTGGAGTCTACTTGCCCACTCCATGAAAGAAAACCAGTTTGTTGAACTCATGGTTGATGTGCCAGGGGATTTTATTTATTTATTTATTTATCTATCTATCTATCTATCTATTTATTTATTTATTTATTTATAGCTACTTCTGCATATGTGCTTGAGGAAATTAGATTTACAATGAAAATAAGAAAATAAATGTATCTCTTGGAAAACAAGTGTTACTGAGCACCAAACAGAAGTGGCTTCTTGTTATTTTTTTGCTTGTGTAACAGATTTAATGATCTCTTCTGGCCTTAAAACTACATGTTGATGTCTACAAAAATACTTTAAAAACCCTTGATTTCTTTAGTTTAAATATATTCAAAATGAATTAAAAGTTCTATCACAGAAATTTAAAGAATGACAGAACAAGAATATAGATATGTTTTTCCTGTGGTTAGAACTGCACTTATTAAAAACAGCAGAATATCTTGCCTCATAGGAAAACTTAAATTAGTAAACTCTTAAAGCTTTTAAGTAAGTTTTTCATTTGTTGGTCAATGGATTCATGCTTTCTAGAGAAAACTAAACGAGTCCACTGGCAGACACGCTATGAAGAACTAGATGAAGGAAGAATGTTTTCAGCTTACACAATGATCCATTAAAAAGTATAAATGCTTGCAAACAATAGATACAGAAGAGATAGTGAAATGAAGTTTCATTTGAACTATAATTTTAGGAGGCACATAGGAAAAAAGGAAACTTGAAATTATGTGGGAAATGATGTACAGACTGAGAAGGATTATTAATAAGAAAACAGAAGAAACTTCTAATTTATGAATATTCTGCCTGTCCCTCCACGAGAACTGAAAATATAATTGATTGCCACAAATACCTGCCCTTGTGCTATTCATGGTATGAATGTGTAGTTTATATGTCTGATCTATGAGGTTCTGCAAAAAATATGTCCTCAGCACACAGCTTTGCCTCTTTTTGTGGTTCAGGTTACAGCCATATATGCTGTAAACTTTGGAGGTTTCTGATTCAGTTCACTGTGCTCCAGCCTCCAGAATAATCCTTTCAAAAACACCTGAATATATGCTTCTAAACTGTATGATGCAATTGTATACTACAGCAGCAGCTTTAGCCTGTTTTCTTGGGAAATTTTTGATGCCTCTCTGTCCAACTTCCCAGCTTTGCAATGAAATAGCAGAAGAATTAGATTAAACAGTTCTGCCAATTTTGGTAATAGGCATTTGTTGCTGACAAATGATGAGGCCTTCACTTTGTGAAGGGGCTTTCTTGGAAACTAACTTTTGCAGAAAAAGACACCTGCTTTATTCCTCTATAAACCTAGTCTTATTCACGAGTGTCAGAAAGCCCATACTGATGCAATCAGAGGCCTCATTGTAATATGGTCTGTAACAAATGTAGGTTAAAAATGATGGATGGTTCTACCTCTGGGCAAAACAACAGAGTAAGTACTTATGATTCCTTTCAGGTGGTGGGGTTTTTTTCTTCTTTTTTTTTTTTATTCTAAGACAATGGAGTTATTTGCTCCATATCAGTCTTATGAAATCTCTCTGCTGTATCTTTAACAGTCAGTGTAAGTGCATCATACATGTAATATTTCTCAACAGTCACAGAAGCCCTGCACAAAGAGGATAATTTGAGAATACTTTTTGTGTAATAGAAAACCCAACTTGGAATTCTGCAGTCTGTTAGCCCACCCCTGCTAAGAGTACTGAATCTATGCCTTTAGGTCAGTAAACTAGTTAAAGTCCAAATAAAGGTAGGAGCAACCACATAGCCTGTTAAACAGACAACTTCTTTTAAACACCTGTTTTCTTGACCATAAGTGCCACTAAAAGCAAAGGAGCGAGCATGGAGGAGGTTGTTCTCCACCCTGATGAAGTAATCTAGAGCACTTCTAACTCGGGGATTTGTTTAAAAAGAACTCTTACTCATCGCTTACGCTTTCCCAAGGAGATGCCAGCCAAATTTGAGTATTTGTCCGAAGATTCTTTTGCTTATTACACTTTTGTCCTAAGGTTTCAAGATTGTAATTTCCTATCTTTTATGTCCATTTTATAGCTATTGTAGAAAGCTTAATCGCCTCTTTATTAAAATCAGACAAAGAGTTTTGTAATTTGTGATATTCATACAATTTGAAAATCTTTTTTTTAAACAGGGATTCATTTCCTGTAGTTGTGGATACTCCTCAGCAAATGCTTGATACCCTACTTTCTTTGTCCTCTTTTTGAATAAAAGTCCCTCTTGAAACAAAGCAAAGCAGTTTTGTTTGCTACGAAATGCATTACTATGATACCCCTGTAACTGGTACAGGAAAAAGAAAGCTTTAAATAGCCATTTTCTACTCTGAAGAAAACTATTATTCTATGAATAAACTTAAACCCTGCTCTATGTGTACCTTTAACACAACAAGAGGGAGACTGTATGTAACATTTAAGTCGTGGAAGAATTAGTTGCTGAGGTAGATGCTCAGCAGTGTAAAATTTGTACAGTATTTGTGTATTTTTTCTCAACTTTTAACAGAGATCCACAGATCTCTGTTACAGAGGGTTTATTTTGCGGCACTAAAGCATGCTAAACACAGTACATATCAACTGTATGAGCAGGTGATTTTTGTCATGTTTTATAGAACTTGTGGTTGGATCTAAGTAAAACCTGCTTTATGCCCTTGTTTTTGGTTTTTTTTTTCCAGGTTTTTTTCCTGACTGATATTTTTGAGAGATGTGTTAGTGGCCATTAGATTCTCATGCCTTACACACATCGTACTTTCATGCAGAATTTTTCAGATTTATAGACAGATACCCCATTTTGAAGATAATTTATATTTGCAGTAAAGGTAAAGTACCCTGTTGTATAACAGCAGACTTAAGTGATTTAGCAAAATGTAATATGATGCCACAGCTGTCACATCTCTAACCAGCTTCTATGCCTTATAATAGATGACTGTTACTATATTTAAAGTCAAAATAATTATGCGCCTGAGAAAATGGCCTGTGGTAAACAAACTTCTATGGCATATGGAGGAAAGGAGACGTCTAGTTAGAAAATTAAAATTTCATAATACCTACTATGCTAGATAGTCACAATTCTGTCTTCATCACTTTACCAGAAAATTATAATGTACTTATCTTAAGATCTTTTTTCATAGATATATGAGTCAATGTATTTTTCCTGGCAAGGTTCAAATAAGTTCAGGGAAAGGGGAAAACGATTTTTCACCTTTTCCTTAATCATTTGTACTTATGATTCTCTTGTTATCAAAATGTCTGCATCTCCTGTTTGAATCATGTGTAGAGCCTAACCAGCAAGACATTAAAAAGTATTGTGGTGGTTGCCTCTAGGTTCATGTTTAAGGTTCATCTTTCTTGAGAGTACCTCTGTAATAAAGCATTAGAAGTGATTTTTTTTGTTCCTTTTTTCCCCGCCATTCCTTTCCTGACTAAGAAACCTTGCTCAGAATAACTGCTTTTTAATAGCTAACAACTAAGAGCCTAAGTAACCAATTATCAGAGATTAGGACTGACAGAGACAGGTAAACCAAGACTAGGAGATCTGTCTGTGAGTTTGCTTTATTTGCTAAAGGACTAATTATAATTGAAGATAGACACAGCTTTAATAGTTACAGGGGTTTTGTAACATTTCTAAAGTAATTACTTCTTTGAAACAAATGTGCACAAGTGAAATTTGTGCTACTGCAAAGTCTTTCTTCATTAATGTATCTGTTTTATTCTACAAGGATTTCTTATCTGTTCACAAGATTGATTTGAAGACCAACATCTGCTTAAACACTTTGCTCAAGAGAGAAGACAAGCATTCACTTAAAGCTATTTGGAGAACTAGCTGAAGTTTAGCAAATTTAATATACAGGAGTTGTTAGAGGAAAAGCTTTCCCTTTTTTTTATTTTTTTTTTTTTTTTGGACAAAATGCAGTGACAAAAAATCTTTCTATAAGGAACTCATGTTGGAGATGTGCTTTGGTGATTACAGCAGGAATATTATCTCCTTGATAGAAGATCTATATTGACCTGACTCTTATAGGACTGTGAGATATATCACGGAAGGCAGACCCCTTTTGTAGATGTTTTTTGCTTCCTCTTAGATGTGTTGTGTGCAGAATTTCTGATTCTCACAAAACCCCACAGGGCTGTGGAGCTGGTTCTGTTCTTCTTCCACTGAGGTCTCACGGGTTGAGGGTGTAGGAATCAACAACAGTTTATTATGCACAGGTGCACTGGCTGATTTTAAAAGACCTGAAGAGGTGTGTTAGAGCTTTTATAAGAGACACACAATTTTAAATATTATGTCAGAAAACTTTTCCAAGAATCTGGGACTTAGTCAAACCCAGGTAAAGGGAGAGCAAATTTGATGATACTTGAAATAACTACATGTGATAGAATGAAACTTCATCTCTAATTAAACTTCAAAACAGGTAAGTTTTGTTACTGCCATTGCTCTTTTATTACTTGCAGATTACTTCCTATTTATTTATTTATTGAAGGCCATAAAAATCCAGTACTGAAATACTGAATGATCGCTGCAAAAATTAACCGTCAAGAATGTTCCCAGGTACAGATTTCTTTTGGTGATGACACCATGTAGGTACTGTTATGAACACATATTATTTCCAGCTGTCATGGTTTAACCCTGGTAGGCAGCTAAGCACCACACAGCTAGTCCCTGAGCATCCCCGACCAGCCACCACCACCTGCCCCCCTGTTTTATTGCTGAGCATGATGTCATATGGTATGGAATATCCCTTTGGTCAGTTGGGGCCAGCTGTCCCAGCTGTGTCCCCTCCCAACTTCTTGTGCACCCCCAGCCTACTCACTGGTGGGGTGGTGTGAGGAGCAGAAAAGGCCTTGACTCTGTGTAAGCACTGCTCAGCAATAATGAAAACATCCTTGTGTTATCAACGCTGTTTTCAGCACAAATCCAAAGCATAGCCCCATACTAGCTACTATGAAGAAAATTAATTTTATATCTCAGCCAAAACTAGTACACCAGAGTTTCCTTTAGGTTAACTTCTTTATGTTTTTTTTTTTTCAGAAAGCAGCTATCAGTTAACCCAAAGAACAAACAGAGGCTTTGCAAAGGAGCTTTCTAAATACAAATGTTTTATTCTTAGGATGCCCAAGAAGTAGTGGATATGCAGAAATATTAGACCCCTGGGAGCAGTGTCCCTCACCATTTCCCAGAATTTGCACAGAAAACTCAGCTGTATTTCAGATGCAAACCTGAAAAATTTGTCTTATTTTGAATTTTTTCTGCTTAGTCTTGTGATTTTCAAAATCAGTGGGACTTCTAGACTGCTCTGTGAGGTAATTCATGAGGCAGCTGCAAAGCTCTAGTTACTCAGGTGTCCTGGTTTCAGCTGGGATAGGGTTAAATTTCTTCCTAGTGCTGTGTTTTGGATTTAGTATGAGGAGAATGTTGATAACACACTGATGTTTTCAGTTGTTGCTAAGTGCCCTCCTAATCCAAGAACAGCTCCCATGCCTACTACTGAACTAGGTACACAAGATGGGAGGGAACGTAATCAGGACAGCCAGCCCAGCTGGCTAATGGAGTATTCCATACCATGTGACATCATGCTCAGTATATGAAGGGTAGGCGTGATCCAGGAAGTACCGATCGCTACTTGGTTATTGGTCAGCGCGGGTGGTGAGCAATTGCATTGTGCATCACTCATTTTGTATATTTTATCATTATTATTAGTTTCCCTTTTCTGTTCTATTAAACTGTCTTTATCTCAACCCACAAGTTTTTCTCACTTTTACCCTTCTGATTCTCTCCC
The DNA here is from genome assembly GCF_964195595.1 of Calonectris borealis. Taxonomy (NCBI): domain Eukaryota; kingdom Metazoa; phylum Chordata; class Aves; order Procellariiformes; family Procellariidae; genus Calonectris; species Calonectris borealis. The sequence goes on along the minus strand of NC_134313.1, from coordinate 64,456,383 downwards.
CGTCCCACTGGGGGGGCGGGGGGAGTGAGTGAGCGGCTGCGTGGTATTTAGCTGCCTGCCAGGTTAAACCACGACATCAGGTAAAGTACCAGCTTCCTCTTAGCTTGATTAAAAATAACTAAGTTTTAAAACCTGACTAGTTCAAAATAGTCCTTTGATATACTTCTTTTCCTGAAGTCACCTATCCCATCTTTTCATTTCCTACAGACCCCAAGAATTTCAGTACATGATGAGTAACAGAACTGAAGTTTATTTCGAAATGGAGAGTAAATGAGACCTGTGAAAGCACGCTATAACATCTCTTACCCTTGTTAAAAATGTCAAACTTATTACAGGCTTATACAGTGGCAGAGTTTAAAGGTACTTAAACACTCTAACTTAGTTCTGGACGAAATCACTTTCAGATCAGGATCTCACGTATGTGTGGTAAAGCATTACTCTGATGGTGGTTAGTCCCAGTGATCCTGATCTCTAATGTGAGGGGGAGCAGCTGGACCCTGACCAGGGAAAAGCATTGATGTTTAGCCATCGGGATGGCCAATGGGAACATGGTTCCCCCTTGACTAGATGGCACCGTTCCTATTCTAAGCCAATTCCCATCAGAAATCACGCTTAATTTCACAATGCTCATCAAATTTATTAGAATTCAAAAGGTTCACAATATTATGGCTTTTGTTCTTAGTACTTCAAATCAACAGTGACACTAATGAAGTTTGGCTTTCTAACAAATTATATATCATCCATCTTCCCCCATTTCCCAGCCCCAACCAGGAAAAGCACCTCTTTTCCTTCTGTCCCTTATTATTCTGCCCCGGGATATCCTCTGTCCAAATAAATTCCATTATATGACCGATTTTGGCCTCATTCTCTTGGTATCCAGTACTCTAAACAGTTAGCAGGACTTCAGCATAAATGTGGATAAAATTTTCCTAAAACACTGGAAACAAATAAGACGAAAAGACTAAGATGCCTGTACTGAAGAGTCTCATAAGCTTGTTATTTTGTTGTTCAATGTTGCTTTCATATTGCTGTTCAATATTGCTTTAAAAATTTCTGAATTTGTTTTCATCTCCTGATTTGTACAAAGTGAGCATTTTTAGTTAGTACTTTTCTGCTTTTTATTGGTGTTGTTGGAAACATTTATTAACTAGAAGTGTATTGAGTAGTAGAAATGAACATGAAAAAAGGAACTGCAAAAAGCTTAAAATTAATTTTAAAACTTAATAACAAAGTAAGGGAGTTTGCTGAGTCATTGTAAAAATGTAGGAAGGGTTTGTGGGGAAAGTAACCTGCTTTGGAAAACCACTGTAGGTGTTTAAAGAATGTGAGAAAATTCAAACTGGGAATTCAAATTAAGTTCTATTATACAAACAGGTTTCAAATGCAGACTCCAGAGCCTGAGAGTGTGTGGTGAAGAAAATCCCCAGATTAGCAAAATCTGCTTTTGCAGATCAATGAGCGTTTTTTGATAACTTTGATTGAAAAAAGTAAAAGAAATATGGCCAGCAGGATAGATATTTTTAAATTTAATGCTGTCTTAATAACTTTCAAACCTGGTTCTCATTACTCAAATTAAAATTTTATAAATATTTTAGAGCAAAGCTTGATATGTAGTAGAAATTTTCTTAAAGCAGATGTTTAATACATATATTTATGAACTTTAATATTGTCTGAGTAACATCAAAGCTTGCTTTCTTTTAAAGTCTGTTTCATAATAGGTTTGTAGTGAATATGTCCTTATTTTTTTAACCACCCACTCCCTCATCACATGCAGAACGTCTCAATCTTTCTTTTTGTCATGTTTGCCTCCATCACAGACAAATACAGGCTCTGTTAGTTTTTGTCATAAAATGAAAATGGTCATATTTGCTGAAGCAGAGTTTAACGAGTGATATTTACCTTAAACTGCTGAAACTCATTCAAAACTCCCTGTACCTTTAGTTCTGCAGCTTTGTGTATAGACAGAAATTCTTATACACAATAGAAGAACTGCATTTTGGAGCCTTTCAACAGTAGACATTAACAGTAGGCAATATTCATGTTTTTACCCTCTACCCTGCAAATAATGCCAAAGAGTAAACTTAAAGTATGATCATGCTTAATGTAGTCTAAATAAATAAATAAATAAATAAATAACCCACAGGAAAATGGGATAAGGAGAGTGTTTGAAGGTTATTGTTACCTAATGTCTTTGGGTAAAGGAAGACATTTACTTTCTTTTTAGGTTGTTGTAGGAGAGCTCTATCATGACCGTGTAGAAACCATACAATTGCTGTGAATGAAGGGCTAACAGTCTTCTCTTTAAAGGCCCATGTCTACCTTGCAACCTTCTGTGGTAACATGGGTAAGATGTGTCATAATATAGTGAAACACATGGTAGTGATATAAGATTAAAGAATGACCATTAAAGTCTTTGCAGCATTGTTACTATTGTTTGTGCCTGTATCATCATGATCTTCACAGTTGGTTGTTTTGTTTTGTTCTGTTTTTTAAATGCTCTAAGCTTACAGCGTTAGAAATGTTCATTGCACAGTCATAAGATAAACATTAATCAAACAGCCCCTATGAAATGTTGTGTCACTATGTTACATAATGGCAAGTTAAAGAAATGACAAACTCTGTGTAATTAACAGTCTTATTTCAATACTAGCTGGTGCTGGAAGAAAGAACATTACATCAATTTTGTCAACATTTGAAGTTTTCAGGAAACCAAATTCATGTTTTCCTGTTGTTCAAACCTTTGAGACCATTATCCTGACTTCAACCTGCTGTTAGACATTGCACAAATTCTACTAGGAAGGCTGTTGAAGCATTATATTCTGCTCTCCTTTCTTTCTATACTGTAAGACTGTATGTTTCTGTGGTGGGTTGACCCTGGCTGGACTCCAGGTGCCCACCAAAGCTGCTCTATCATTCCCCTCCTCAGCTGGACAGGGGAGAGAAAATATAATGAAAGGCTTGAGTTAAGGACAGGGAGAGATCATTCACCAATTACCTTCAAGGGCAAAACAGATTGACTTAGGAAAATTAGTTTAACTTATTACCAATCAAATCAGAGTAGGGTAATGAGAAAATAAAACTAAATCTTAAAACACCTTCCCCCCACCCCTCCCTTCTTCCTGGGCTTAACTTTACTCCCTATTTCTCTACCTCCTCCCCTTCCAGCGGCACAGGGGGACGGGGAATGGGGGTTGTGGTCAGTTCATCACACGTTGTTTCTGCTGCTCCTTCCCCATTAGGGGGAGAACCCCTCACACTCTTTCCCTGCTCCAGTGTGGGGTCCCTCCCACGGGAAACAGTCCTCCACAAACTTCTCCAACATGAGTCCTTCCCACAGGCTGCAGTTCTTCACAAACTGCTCCGGCGTGGGTCTCTTCCATGGGGTGCAGTGCTCCAGGAACAGACTGCTCCAGTGTGGGTCACAGGTCCTGCCAGGAGCCGACTCCAGCGCAGGCTTCCCAAGGGGTCACAGCCTCCTTCGGCATGGGATCCTCCACGGGCTGCAGGTGGATATCTGCTCCACTGTTAACCCCCATGGGCTGCAGGGGGACAACCTGCCTCACCATGGTCTTCACCATGGGCTGCAGGGGAACCTCTGCTCTGGCACCTGGAGCATCCCCTCTCCCTCCTTCTTCAGTGACCTTGGTGCCAGAGTTGTTTCTTTCACATATTTTCACTCCTCTCTCCAGCTGCAGTTTCTCCTGTGCAGTTTTCTTTCCCCGCTTCTTAAATATGTTATCCCAGAGGCACTACCACCGTTGCTGATGGGCTCAGCCTTGGCCAGCAGTGGGTCTGTCTTGGAGCTGGTTGGCATTGGCTCTATCAGACACAAGGGAATCTTCTAGCAGCTTGTCACAGAAGCCATCCCTGTAGCTCCCCCGCTACCAAAACCTTGCCACACAAACCCAACACAGTTTCCTATCATGAAGCTATTGTATGTTTCCATACAACGCGTGTTCTGTGCTTGGACGCTACTTTATTGGTTATTCATGTGGCATCTAGCCTAGAGAACTTGTGCTCTCTATTGAACTATAAATAACTGAGCAGTTTAAAGAATCCTGTAATGCAGGTCTCTGTAAAACGAAATTAAAGATAACAGCATAGACTCTTCATGCTTCTTTTTTTACCTGGAGGATTTTTTTTTACAGTGACTCTCCAACAAATTGTGAGCCTAGAGAAGGAGGACATCTTGCATTTGATTTTTAGAGACCAGGGTAGTTTACTTTGGTAACTGTTTCTCTTCTCCTTCCCTTTGCTCTGGAGTGAGAATTGCTCACTGTGAAAAGCATCTTAGTCCCTGGCTGCAAGAGAGATATACTATTTCCTGGCCTTTTAGTCAATCATCTCCCATTCAGGAGAATCAGTGCCATTAAGTAGTGTCCTGGTGCTTTGACATTCAACTCTAAAATGATGCACTTTTTTGTAGTTTTTTGGGTTTTTTTTCAGCCCTCACTGATTTTGTAGTTCTTGACCTGACTGTAGACTGGGCCTTGAAAGCCAGTGTTAAAAATTAATAAGGTGCATTAGATATAGTAGGAAAAGTAGTGCTTATTGGATGAATACTAGAGGAGGTAAATCTGATCCTGTGGGATATGAGCTGAGACAAAACATGAATCTAACAGTAAATATATTCAAGGGAATATATTCCTTCCGTTCTTGGGTTGAGGTAATCTGGCATCTATGACTGCCTTTCTTCGGGGAGCCGTTATAGTTCGAATTCCAGTGGTGCATGCTCTGGGGTGCAGAACAACCAGTAAGTATATTTAATTTGTAACGACATTAGATATAAACAACATATTTCTCCTACTTGGTCTCTCTCTTTGAGCATATTACAAATAAACCAGAGGAGGTGTTTTTTAAAATTCGCTGTCTGCAGTGCAATAGTCTCAAAACTGTAGAAGTAAAATGCAGTGTTTTTCTGCGCTGAAAGTTTACTTTCCTTGAACTTTACTTTTTTTTAGAAAATCTAACAGATTTTAAAAAGAAAAAAATCCTTATCTAGGTCCTTGTGTGCTATTTGTACTACTGCAGCTGCCTGTATGTTCTGCCTGTTTTTTTCAGTTAAGTCTCTTCTGATCTGTGTTCAGAGGGCAGAGCAGTTTAAAGTTCAGTGAAGTTCTGATAAAGTTCAGGTGAATGTGAAACTTTTTTTTGTATTATCCCCAATATCTGTTTTTTCTTTGCATATCAAACCTGTTCCAAAGGCAGCTCTAATTGATGAGTTTTTATAGCAATGAATGGAATGTAATGGAATAAAATTTACCTCAGTCAATGCAAACACTTGTTCCCAACAGGAATAGAGTTAAAACTGTTCCTTCATGCTAGAATGCTCATAGTAGTTATCATGACTCTTTTTACTGACTTAATCAATTTAATCTGGCTATAAAGATGATGATGACATTAGTGGACATTTATTCCTCACGCATTTCTCCAAACCCAGGTCAAAACCTGCAGGCCATAAGAGTCTCTAATAATCTTCCATGTGTGTAGGATTGTGCAAGCAGGAACCTACTGAACCAGTCGCTAGGGAAAGTAAAATACATCTTTTTCCATATGATCATGTTTCTTCCACTTAAAATCAACGTATTTAATGAAAATGTATATTATACTTCACTTTTAGACACTCTTTGTAAGATCCTAATGCCTGAGGAAGACACAAAACTTTTTGCTTTGTCTCTCTGTCTCTCATGAATGAATGAACGAACTTACCGTTTTTTTGTTTGTTTGTTTGTTTTTTTAATATTTATAGCTTAAGGCTGGCCTTGTGTCCAAGTCACTAGAGTAAGACTCCAATATGTTCTTACTCTGCTGTATGCATGTAATGGCACAGATTATGAGCACATTATAACGTGAGTTCCTGAAATCTTTTCAGCAACAATGCAGGTTTTCCTCAGAACTAGTGGGTCTGTTTCTAGCTTGGTCTCTTAAAGTAAAAATTTTGGGTTACCATTCTGAAAGCCCTGTTCTTTACATCTTTAAGAAATGCTACTGATCTCTATTTAGATTCCAACCCACTATGTACATTCCCTGGCAACTTCTTTGTCTTACTAAGACAGCTACAAAAAACCATAGCTACAGATGCTGGAGAAAGAGGACAAGAGCAGACTTTGCAGCTTAAATACCTTTGTTTTTCCCCCCTGCTCCCTGCTAATGTACCCTCAAACTATGCCAGGTCCTTGGCAAGGAAGCTGAACTTGAAATGTATTCTTAAACCAGTTGATGCTGTTGATGCTTTTTGTTTGCCAGTAGTGAGTCAAGTGGACAAATGCAAGATGTTTCCTGAATTGTATTCAGAGACTTGGCATATGGTTTGTAGAACCTCTCATTCTCACTGCTAATATAAATAAATTGTTGCATAGTGAGTAATAGACATGTTTTAGTTTCACATGAGCAGATAAAGGCTTTTAGTTATCATTTTTAAACTTTACAAGTGTTTTCTATGGTCTTATGAATTTTATAATAATTTTCAGCATGCTAACTTGATTCATCATGGTTCATTTATCCAGGCAATTGTGTTTGTAATGAGCCTGTGTTTATGTATTTCCTGTAAACATAGAAATCAGTTTCTCATAATATTTATGCAAAATATTCTCAGCATCCACACATCAAGATACTTCAGTGAACTGCCTCTTTCTCCAGTTACAGAGCTTTCAGCTATATTTGTTGGAAATGCTGTGCAGTTTATCACCTGCTATGCAGGATCACCATGTAGTAGATGTAAGAAATCAGTTATTTTCCCACTGTGGATCCTTTTTTTGGATTGGTATATTGAATTTGACACTATAGAAGAGTATTGATTTCTTTTCTTTTTTCCTTCATTTTTTCTTTTTTTTTAACTCAAGTTCTGAAATTAGTGGAAAAAGTGGATGCTCTGGTTTAAACTGTCCAAGGAACTACAGATAAAGGTGTATATTCACAGCAGGAAATCAGAGGATAATTTTTAATGAATTCTGTCCAGATCATTATTATAAGGCAACAAAACAAAGCTATATGAACAAAGCTTTTTGGTCTTTTTCACAAAATTGTTCTGCTATTGTCTTGAATGATATACGTGAATGGGATTTGATCTATGGCTTGTATGTGTGGGTGTTTTTTTGGTTTTTGGTTGGTTGGTTGGTTGGTTGATTGGTTTTATTTTAACTGACCATGTTCATTATCAGTTGAGATCTCATTGTCTAACAGATCTAGGAAGTCACTAAACACTGTTTTACTGAATCTGGCAGCAAGAGAAAATCAGTTTAGATCCTAAACAGTTCCAGATAGCACCTGTCAGAGGAAGAGGATTGTCAGGCTCCTACTTACTGTAGATAACATTTTAATGGAAAATAGATGCTGGATCAGACCAGCCAGCACTGCAGTATGAGCCTGGTTCCTTTTCCTTTACAAGACAGTAAGAATATACTGGAGTTGACATTTTGAAAAAAAATTCTCCTTTCTTTGCCCAGGAATATGTGAGGTCATGTTTAGATTTTGGAGAAGGAAAAGTTTATTTCAGCCACAAGTTTTATGAACTGGGAAAATCTAACTTAAATATTCTTTCTTAGTGTTCAGAGGGAATATTTTTTGGCTGAGTTTTAGGTTTCTTAGTCTAGATAGGTGTCCCGGTTTAGGCTGGGATAGGGTTAAATTTCTTCCTAGTGCTGTGTTTTGGATTTAGTATGAGGAGAATGTTGATAACACGCTGATGTTTTCAGTTGTTGCTAAGTGCCCTCCTAGTCCAAGGACAGCTCCCGTGCCTACTGACTGAGCTAGGTACACAAGATGGGAGGGAACATAATCAGGACAGCCAGCCCAGCTGGCTAATGGGGTATTCCATACCATGTGACGTCATGCTCAGTATATGAAGGGTAGGCGTGATCCAGGAAGTGCCGATCGCTACTTTGTTATCGGTCAGCGCTGGTGGTGAGCAATTGCATTGTGCATCACTCATTTTGTATATGCTATCATTATTTATTATCATTATTTTCCCTTTTCTGTTCTATTAAATTGTCTTTATCTCAACCCATGAGTTTTTCTCACTCTTACCCTTCCGATTCTCTCCCCGTCCCACTGGGGGGGTGGGGGGAGTGAGTAAGCAGCTGTGTGGTATTTGGCTGCCTGCCAGGTTAAACCACGACAATAGGCTTTAGTTTTTATGAGACTAGGATAAGAAAATTGGTTATAGTCAGTTTAATTATCTACATAAAGAAGTATTTTGGATTTTATTTCTTTCATCTTCCTGACGGTAGAAGAAAATCAGTTCTCTTGCATGGAAGAAAAAAATGTTTTTACTTTTAAAAACTTAGTTTATTGTTGCTTCATGTTAGGAAAGTTGTATAACTCGCACTATCCAACAGCCTATGAAAATGAAAAATGAACAGAGAGAATTGGAAAATGTCCTGCTGAAGCAAAATCACTTGCAGCACCATAAGCAAATCTTCACATGCAGATTGCTTGTCTCAAGTCGCTTCTCTACCCATCCTGTTCTCTCTTAAGAAAGAATACGTTGAAGCTGAAATTTGTTGGTGTCCTCATTCTCTCCTCTCCTCTCCTATTTGCAGGAACTTGATCCTTATTAAACCATTAAGGACTATTGGAACAGAGCTCTTTAAGGGCTTTTGGACCTCAGCCCACATTTTCTTTTCAGTCCTTATTGGATTTTCAAGACTTCACTTAAGCCCAGGTTTCCTGCCTTACTTGTACTAGTGTATTTTGCCCTGCTCACCTGCCTACACTCATATTACTTTACCTAAACAGCCCGTGGGCTGTTCTTCACTTAGACCTGTTGTAGGTTTAGGTTGACCTAAGCACAATGAGAGTGCCGCTGAGGTATGACACTGGGATCTGTACTCTTCCTAACGCTCAAAAAGTTTCCCTTCTCCTTCAAGAGACAATCCTTATTTCTACCTTCCCTTGGGTTATTTTGTTTTGGTTTTGTGCATTTGGATGCATCCTTTTATTTCTGATGAGAAGTGTTTACTTCAGTACCGTTCTGTCTCTTTCTTCACTTAGTCTTTGATCATGTAAGATGTAAATACTTCCTATGATAATACAGTTCTGTAGCTGTACCTGCAATGCACCAGATGGACTCCTCATGCTGAACTGTTTGTTAGTCCTGCACTCTGGGTTGTTGGAAAAAAGTGTCCACATTTATCTTGTTTATTCTGGAATCTCACAGGGACTTCTTATCCATCTCCTTTGTGTATTTTTTAACCTGTAACTTGTTCTAATATAAACCTGAGCTTCTCCAAACACAATGCTCTAAGAATTCAGGGTCCAACTTCCCTATTAGAGTTTTAGGGGTTTTTTTTGGTGAGGAAAATACCAATTTGGAGATATTGAAATGTTTTTCTTAAGAAAAAAAAAAATCATAGATTCATTTCAGAAAACAGTTCTGAGAATAACATTTTGAATTTTTATAATTTCTGTGTATTGAGTTTTCTGCTGAAAATAACTTTTTTCTTCAGTAAAAGAAAAGTGTCTTAAACATCTTCAGATCTTGAAATTAATACGTGTGTGGAGGACACTAATTACAACCTTCTACGGTCAATTGCTTGCAGCTTTTTTTTTTTCTTCTCTGTTTTCCTTTTTTCCAGTAGATTTTCTTCTTTTCACTCCATGTGTGTGTATGTGCATGTATGTTTGATTTGACTGGAATTTCTAGTGAGCCAAGAACCTCCTCACTTGTGCAGCTCTGCCTAGGACTGGAAGAGATCTTGAGGACTGTAAATTCTGCTAATGTAAGATGCTACATTATATAATAATGGAAATATCCTGTGCTAAGTATGATCCCTTAAGACCAATTTCCCTATTTTTGTGGCTTCTCAAAAACTATTGTTGCTGGAGACCTCAGAATCCAGGTGATATTAAGGTTAAAGTTGGTCAAGTTTGTAATTCACATAAATATTATAAAATATTATTCAAATTCTGTTGTTTTTTTTTTTTTTTTAAACTACCTCATCATATTTTCAAAACTCAGGAGAGCAGAAATATTTTCTTTAGCCACTTGATGGTTCAGAGTAATTTTCATGGATGCATTACACCATTGTTTTTTTACTGGCATTTTCCCATTATATTTAATTCCTCACTTTTTATTTTATTTCTCTCTCTTCTGGGATGCATGCCCTTTAGCTTTGTTCTCCTCTTTCAGTTATCACTGAAACACTCCTCTGTTTTTGGCTCATTCAGGTCTGGTCTGGAGATGCTCACACTTAGCATCTTGCAGTGTGTTTTTTTCCCCTTTTTCTTCGGAAGAGGTGTTTGGGTTTTTTACATTTCTCTTTTGACCCTCATTCATAATAGTACTCATGCCCTGCCTTCTGCTGAAATATTCAGCCCTGAACATTATATTCTTTCTGTTCAGACTATAATAGATTTGAAAGCTTTAACCTGAAAGTTAACCTGAAAACTTTAGACTGAAGAAGGGACAACTGTTCTGTTTATTGTGATCTCTGTAGTGCAAAGTATCTGCTCTGAAAAGCTTACAGGTGATGTCACTTCTGGAAGCTGTAACTGATGGAAAATGCTGCATCCTCTTCAAAGGATATGTCAGCACAGTTAAGACAAAACCAGTATTACTGGAATAAAAATTTGTGGTGTAATGCAAAATGGTCATACTAGTCGTCTGCATAATGATGGGATGTTTGTGTTTCACAGCTGACACTTTCACATCTTTCTTCAAGACAGAGAGAAAATGCATGAAAATTACATCTAAGCATAAGCAATCTAGGGACTTACCCATACATTTGAGAAATGAATAACTCATCAGTCAGAAAATGGCTCAAATTCCAGAAAGGTCAATATTATATTTTCACACTTTGTCAATACTTTTAGTAAGAGGAAAACAATCATAATTGTGTTCCAGTTAAAGATATTTTCAATTGCTTTGTTGATACTGACTGAAGGAGGACAGAAAAGTTTACAAGCAGTACTTCCTGAATAGAAAGCAATTCATCAAAGATTTCAAATGAGTTGTCAGAAAGTGTAAGCAAATGTATATTCAAAAAGTTTACTCTACTGTTAATTTAATTCAATTTACTCTTGATAGGTTTAATCATATAATGCTTTTTATTTGTAGCATTTATTTAAGCTTACTATAGCTGTAAGGATTTCCTCTTCTCTAATAAAGTAAATGAAGAATGAAAACAGAAATGCTCATCTCAAGTGATCTGAGCTAGTTGTCTGAGTGTCAAAATAGCGACACTTAATGAAGTTTTCTTCCTGTGCCGAGTAGAGGATCTTTTTAATTAAGTTGGAAGTTTTCTGTAATAATCAAAAGATGACTGTTTACCAATCTGATGTCGTATTGTCATTATTGTTAAGAAAATAATTTATAGATGAGTGTTCAAATGTTGCAGATGAGACAGTTTGTAGATGAAACTGTGTGGAACATGCCCTGTGCTTAGGAAGCCGTGACACTGGTGTTAGGTGATCTTCTTCCTCATAGAAAATATGAGTAATTCATAAGTAATCATTAAAATAACCACATTTCTGATAGTCTGTGATTTGACCTATGTTTCACCATCTCAGGCTATTTTTTAGAAAACTAATTGGCATTTGTTCTGGTGCTATGACAATGTGAGAGAACAGGATATCCTCAATTAGGTGTTCTGAAACCATTTGGATTAGGACTAATCCTGTTCAGTTAAAGTCTGAAGAATGGACTGCTTTGATCTTATTGATCTCATTGATGATCTTTACATTCATCTTTGTTGTTGTAATGAAGATATTTATTAGTGCTTCTCTTTCTAGTTCGCCAAATAACTCTCTGTGGCTTGGTCTTTCCCCCTACCCTATATTGCTCATTGTTAAAATGCTGTGTGTATTCTGGCAAAACAGCATCCACGGTTGCAGCTCAGTAGTCTTGTTATGCTGCAAGTTGTTTTAATGAAAGAAAAAAATGCCAATATAAGGCAAAATACTGCCTATATAGCCATAGTATGTTGCACTATTGAACATTTCTCATCCTTGTTTTCTGCAAGGCAGATCATCTGTAATGCAGTTTCTTAGCCTGCCAGTGTTAAGGAAGGTGGTGCATGGTTGATCATGGGAAAGAAAGCGATTGCTGCAGACCCTTTAGTCTTTGTGTTAATTTCTTAAACTGATGTCAGGTAGCCTCTCTGACATGCTGTATGCTCCTTACTGTAACAGTTTGAATGGAATAGGATCTGCAGTTTTGCCACGCTGTTGTTGGTACACTTCAGAGTTACATAAGCAAGATGTAGCTTTTCAGAGAAAAATTAATTAGGACTAAATAAACATCTTTGGGTGAGACAGTGCTGAAATTTAAAAATTCAGTCTTTCTCCCTGTAATTCCCTGTCTGTACTTCAACTAAATATTTCTTTTAACATTGTTATGTGAATTCTTTAGGTCTTCGATTTATTTTAAAATTGTAAGCCTTTTAGTTGGCTCATTGAGCCGTATGACACTAGAGAAGAGTATTTCAGTATGGCTTATAACATTAACTTCCTATAGCAATGTATGGTCCTTTAAGAAAGAAAGGCCTCAGAGAATGTTTGAATCACACTAAGGGAAAAGAACAATGGCAGCTGAATGGCAATGTCCCCAAAACAAATTCTTTAACAGGAATAGCAACATAAAAAATCTCCAGTGTTGAGGGCTATATAGAGCAAATGGACCATCTAGACATTATTCAGCCTGCCTGTATTGATAAGATGATATATTTTTTTTAATATTTTCATTGTTATGACTTGCATACCAACAGAAAATAGCAACAATAGTAAATTAAACATTTTACACCATTGGTGAGAACTTGATGAGTGTTTTTCTCATATTTTGTCCTTAAATTTTATTTCTAGTTTTATTATGTTAACATAACATTTTTCATCTCTGACCTAAAACACATTTTTGGGGTGATATTATCTCTGGTTTAGACATGGGATATTAAAGAAAAAAAGCATTAAGCCATTTATTCAAGCTAATATAATGAATCTGTGGCAGAGCCATGAGGGGAAAAAAAACCCCACAAACCCGAAAAAACAGGTAAATTGACTCTCCGCCAGAATACTGTTCATTCTAGGCTGATGCCTAATCCCCATCAGAGTTTGCCATCTTGAGCCAAATCCATCACATTACGTTGATCAGAAGGAAAAACATATAAATAGAAAATGCTACAGGGATCTGCAATATATATTGCAAGAGTCCACTGAAGTCAGTAGGTCTTTTATAATCATCTGGAGAGAAATGAAGAGTTCATTTTATACAGAAACCAACACGTTTTATCAGGTACGGTAATTCACAAAATTTGTTCTTGAAAGCACGAGTATATGTCACAAATATGAATAATGGCAATTTTGCTCCACACTGCTCTCTTCAGGCCCATCTGCTTTCTATCTACTATTTATAGGCCACTGTGAGGACAGCAAATTTTTTTTAACAACTGATGCTTATTCCATCCGCTTCTGTTCACATTATTTCTAAAGTGACAGGCATTTATTTCTCTCATATGAACAGATTCACAGAGAAATTTGTGGATAACCTATTGTCAACAAGTATGAATAGTGATGAGTTTTTTTACTTTTTTTTGCCTTCAGAAATATCAATTTATTTGCTAAAATGAATAAAATAATCCTAAGAAATGAACTGAGCTTTGGCTGTGAAATTTAGGAAGATTTTTGGGGTGAAGATGTATAGTGTATGTGTGTGAGGAAGGATTAATGAATTAACAAATGCATTAGCTTTATTTACATGCAAAATATTGAAAAAGTACTACAAGCTCTCTTCTGACTTGATATCATGTAATGCCTTGGTTTATTAATGTGATTTAATGTGACACTGCACAATATAATTAATCACCTTGTAAGTTAAACCAGGAAGTGGTCAAAGGAGGCAATCTCCCTTTAAAGATACATAAATGCAAAAGGATGGTCGTCACCTATAACAAACAGATTTGAATATCTTGTTTTTCTTCCTGTTTCTGGCTAATAGTGAACACTGGTTGCTCACAAATGAGCAATTTTTCCTGCTACTTTCAAAAAGAAACAGATAGCGAATAATTGGTCTTGGGACCAGGGCACATCTCTAGAGCTGGCGAAGTTTCAAAGGAATTGATTCAGAGCTATTATTAAGGAGAATAAGAGAAAAATGAAAGTCTTTTGCATGATCACTCTGTTTATGTGCTATAAGAATAGAACACAGATTCAGTGTTGATAAACTCCACTATGAATGGTAGCAAAACCAAGCAGTCTCAGTAAAGTGAAAGGAATTATATGAGCCCAATGTCTCTCAGGACGTTTTCCATATGTGAAAATTAATGAACCATTATCCATCAAAAGATCATTAGTTTCAATGGTAGAAAAAAGGATATGTTTGGTTCTATTTATGTCATTTAGAGAGCTCATGAGACAGCATTACCTAGGAAGGTGATGGGACACATCTCTCAGTCTCTGTAAGACTATATGTAACAATCTAGTGCTAGAGCCATCTTATTAGTACAGCCCACGCAGGCAGTGAAATCCAACTGAAGTGTGCTTCTTCATGCAAGCAGTACATTTGCCTTCAGCTGGAAGCGGGGGTTTTTCAAACAATAAGGAAGGATATACAAATTCTCTGTTTTCACATTACAGCAGCTGCATGTGGCTGCTGTTGTATAAAAGCAATTAAAGCCTGGCACAGTTGCCTTTTTCTCCGATGTTTGTGCATTTGCCTTATTATTCCTTGTATTTAATATTACACTTAACTTTGTAGTTTCATAGTTCCTGTTTTGCCAAACTTGAAGCAGGTAACTGATTTTACAGACCTTTAAACTATCAAAGTACAGTTTTCACATAACCACAATTCTACTAATAAGTAAGATGATCTATTGCAAGTTGCCTTGTAAGCTTCTTCTACCTAATCCTGATCCTTTACCCACCTTGCACTCCATGGATACCCTTGTGCATCAGATATCTTAACAAAATTGTAAGATGTAGTAAGGACAGCAAGTAGCATTCAGTTAAGTGTATCTGTAGGTATTCGAGGAGTAACTTTGCCACATTTTTTCTCTTTTCTATAGTCTTTTTTACTAAATGAGCAAAATGGGCATTTCATGACACCCTACTGATGAACTGTATATTTAGCCCATCATGGATGGGCCTTCATTACTACTAGCTCAATGCACCTGATTTTGTCAA
Source organism: Calonectris borealis (assembly GCF_964195595.1). Taxonomy (NCBI): domain Eukaryota; kingdom Metazoa; phylum Chordata; class Aves; order Procellariiformes; family Procellariidae; genus Calonectris; species Calonectris borealis. Next base: position 64,441,272 of record NC_134313.1, on the reverse strand, counting down.
CCTAACTGGATAAGTTACATTGCAAGTACTTTTCTGAAGTAGGCTGATTAGAATGACTTCAGTCAAATTATTTTGGACTCCTGATGATGTTGATGATGGCTGAATGGTAAGGAAGTCTTAAACAGCGGGCACGTAGAGAATGTTGTGGATTAATCCCAGTTGGCAACTAAGCACCACATAGCCAGGTATTCACTCTGCCCCCACACCCAGTGGGACAGGAGGAGAGAATATGAAGATGAAAACCAAGAAAACTCATGAGTTAAGGATAGTTTAATAAGCAAAAGAAAAAGGAAGAAGAAGAAAGAAAACAAAACAAGAGATGCAAAGTCAATCCCTTACCACCTCCCACAAGCAGACTGATGCCCAGCCAGTCTCCAAGCAATGGCTACCTACCCAAATCGTTCCCATCCCTCAGGTTTATTGTTGAGCATGATGTTATATGGCATGGAATATCCCTTTGGTCAGTTTGGGTCAGCTGTTCTAGCTGTGTCCCCTCCCAACTTACACATCCTCAATGTACTCGCTTCAGGGGCAGAGTGAGAAAAAGAGAAAACCTTGATGCTGTGTAAGTGCTGCTCAGCAATAGTAAAATACTGGTACATTATCAACACAATTTTGGTCACAAATCCAAAACATAGCACCATATGGAATGCTATGAAGAAAATTAACTCCACTCCAGCTAGATCCAGTAGAGAGGAGAAGTCCAAATTTTATTTACAATTGCAGTGCATGCAATACAATATTCCATTGTACTTAGTGGAATGTTAATTATGTTGGTAGACTTGCAGAGAAATAAAAAAAGAAGCTGCAACCTTTATACAGCAACTAAATATATAGGTGATTATTCCTTGTTCTATGAATTATTTTTCAGTCTTGCTCATTTTGAATATACAGTTTTTCTTGGGCCTGCTTTTCCTCCTCTCCCATCTCTTTTCCATGTTTTCCTTTCTAATCTTTGTATAATTCCCCTACATTTCTTTCTCTGAGTTGTTTCTTATTTCTTATTCCTAACACCTCCAATGAACTCAAGCTATTGAAATGACCCTAATGAGCTACTTTTTCTATTACGAGTCTTCTAAGATTCAATTAGTTTAGTCTGTGTGCCTATGCATATATTTCTTTCAGCCAACATTTCAGGCTACTTACTTCAGCAATTACATTAGAAATTCTCTCACACATTTGAAGAAACTATGAGAAAAGAGGTTTACCTTTTAAAATACCACATATATTTCAATATTACCATTAGTAAATCATTCCCGGTCCTTATGTCCTCATTATGAGTACATTTTATAGGCTAATCTATAAATGGCTGATTACTTTTTTTTTTCTTCCTGCTCCAGAAGGAGCTTTTTATAAAGCTCAGAGCTTTTTATATTTTTTAAAAAAATGCAATGTTAACTGAACTGTAAATATTTTACAAACACTGATTTTTATGAATTTATGGAGCAAACGGATTTGTATCCATTTGAGTGTGCATAACATTTGTAAATCCATTAAAAATGAGCTAAAACTGCTTTCAGATAAATTTGCATGTTGTGATTTTAAGATCTAAGATTTTATGAGCTACCAGAGCTATAAATTAAAGCTGTAATTTGTTAGAAAGCTAAAATGTCAGCTGATCAATAGGATAAAAAAGGCATTATTTATTCTGATACAAATATTGGACCTTCAATGAGAAACTGATCAACAACAAACTATAACCAAATCTGCTATGTAGACTGTTGTACTTCGAGTTAATTTTAATCTGTTTAAGGTGAAAAAAAGATTCCATTGACCTAGAACAGGTTTCCAAATGTGGTAGTTTCTCAATGTGAGCAAATGTTAATCTCTACATAATAGATTGCAGTGTGAGGAGGTCAACTTTCAAACAAATGCAGTTATCTCTTCACCATGTATATACTCAAAAAGGCATTGAGCGGGTTGATGGTTTTCTCATGTTGTAGTGAGCACCCATGGGGCAGAAGCACTGACTTTAAGAGCTAATGAGGTGAAGCAGTAGTAAGATTAAGTTCTCAGATAAAAGGTTTTACAGTGTCTACAAACCTCAATTTCTTTCATTTCCTTCTCTCTCTCTTTCATTGGGCAGTAATAATTTCAAAACCGATCGGTCTTGGATGACTGACTTACACAGCCCATTGTGTCAGAAGGGGTCTCTTTGTTCCTGTGAAGAGGTCCATACTTTTTTGCAGATGACTGTGAAAGGTTACTGGGGACAAGCAGGAATGGCTTTGGGACTAAAGTTGTGATGGACAGTGGAGTTCTGCTGCTGCACCCAATCAGTTCAGAGTAAAAGTGGGATTTTGGATTGGAGTCTGCTTGAGTAGGGAGAGGCTGTAACACATAAGGGGACAACTGAGGAAACATTGATTTTGGTTTTGATATTTTCTTCTGCTTTCAAGAGTAAAGGCTGTTTTCTTTTGAAAGGTTTCAGCCAAAAAATGAGGGAAATAATTTGTTTCTTCATACACATAATCTTTTTTATGGCATGGAGTCCAGTACCGGGCCACTCTTTCCTTTGCACATATTTTGCTTTCTGTCAGTGAGAGGAATCAGTTTCACTTCTAATCTTTCAGTGTAAAGTGCTATAGAAGATAAAACTTATGTAGTTAATGCAGAAGATACAATTAAAAATTATGGAAATTAAGCTTTTGAATTCAAATTTTTTGATCCCTTTCAGATGCTGACAACAGTCATCTGAGGGCATAGGAATAGTTTGGGTTTTCTTATCTTAAAGTTCCTTCTCATTAAACAGTGATAAACTGCATCTAATATGCAAATAATATTTTAATCAAGGACTAGAATTCAGGATTTTTCATCCCTAGTGAGTTTTTTCTCATGATTTCTCTCCAGTCCAGCAAACCTGGAATTTCTTTTTCCTTTAACAAGAGCAGAGCTCTCTCAAGGAAGTCACATCTGTGGCTAGGGCAGTCCTGTGGCTAGAGCATCCTCTCCAAAAAGAGTGCTCTAGCTGTTCAGTGTCTGCAGTATCTTTACCCCTGTGCAGATCGCCGAATAAAAGAGCATATGCTTAGGAGGGGAAAAAAAAAAGAAAAAAAAAAAAGAAAAAAAAAGAAAATAAGTGTGATCCCAAATAGCTAGAATTATCTCTTTGAGGAGGATATCCAGGTGGAAAGGTTTGAGTTTCCTTTTTCCTGTGAGTTTTCTTTTTCCTGTATACTGTATATGTCTCATTGGCTGCATATACAAATATGGAGCAGGAGTGGACCAAGGATAGATGTTTATGTCAGCTGAAGCTCTATAGTCAGTGGAAAGAGACAGGTCCCCATAGAGCACAGTTCATCTTTTCCTAAGATGAATAAATAAATCTAACAAACTGTGTTCTAAAAATGCCTGATTCGCTGCACTGACTATAGAGAAATCTAGGCGAGTAGCTTAGAAGTAGATATTTATATAGTGAAAGCCTACTGTTAGGTGAGATGCCTCTAGCCCGCAGAAGGGTTGGCACCAGGCAGTTCCCTGCCCATGATACTGGCTGCCATGAGCCAGAAAAACAACAAAAAAAGAAAGAGCATAATAAAAAAAAAAGGTGAACCATTTATTTATTTTAGAGTGAAAGTTTTCCAGACATATCACACTTCCTCAGAAATTTCAGACATCAGTGAAAAATAAGTTACGATGCTTTTCTGCTCAAGGAAAATAATTTGGAGTATAATTCACAGCTGTGCAAGACAATTACTGAGATCGATTGCATGGTATAGATGCCTTGCTATAGTTTTCCCTAGTCTTTCCTACTGTGCTGATTCCAAGTAAATATGCTTAGCTGAAGGATACATGCAATGCAGAAAGATTCATCTCATTATTAACAGCTTCATTCCTGATTTAATTTAACCACAATAATGATATATAACTTGAACCTGCACACTAAAATTGTCTGGCATGAAAGAGAGAGTGGGCTGAAAGAGAAGTCGTAGTTGTGTGAGTGAGAAGATAAAGGAGGTAATGGCAGTGTTGGTGGATTTTATTTAATCAGTGTGAGGAGAGGGAATAGGGAGTTAGAGGAGCCCTGGTTAGTGTTGACAAGAAAAGGGAAGGAGGGTGAATGGATCATCCAGCCAGCAATCATAATGAAGATTAGTGTGGGGTTGTGTTTTCAGAAATTGAAGTTCTGTCTTGGGTGAACAGCCCTTCCCCTGGACTGAATTTGGGCTGCAGGCAGGGAAAGAGAGATTGTTGCCTCAGGAGGCCTAACTCTTTCTTTGGTACCTGTACTGTGACACCTCTCCCCCCTTTTCTCCCCTCCATTTGGATGTCTGGCATAAGGTGGGAACAAAAGAGGTCACTGAAATGGAATTGTGTCATAAATGAGTCCTTGACAGGAAAATTTGGGGAACCAGAGGTGACTTGTGTCTGCAGAGAAACAGAGAGGAAACGGGTATTGGAAAAGAAATTGGGTGGGATCGATGATGGTTAGGTCAAATACTTTGTATCAAATATTTTAAAATTATTTTAAACATGTTTTAATAGACTTTTTAATATTTTGAGATATACAATAATGTTAATAATGGCTAGTTCCTGTCTATTTTTTTCAGTAACAAGTTAGGTATTATAAGCCACCGTTTCCTTCTAGGATAGAAAAGATATTGGAACAGTGCTGAGTGCTGGGCCACATCCTCAGTTTGCTGAAATTTTGGAAGGGATTAAGAAAAATAAAATAGTAAAAAGATCAACAGAAAGAACAGGCTAGGAAGGCAGAGGAATTTCACAAACCTATGACAGAGTTGTTCAGAATCTGGAATTTCCCACAGAACAACAATTCCGGCAACATGAAATAAATATTTGAGCTAGAGTAAAAACAGAAAATATTGAGACCAAACAATGGATTCTAAACAATAGATTCCTCTTATCAAAGAACTATCTTGCCTGTTTGTCCTGTTCAGACTCCACTGACTTTTGAATTTCAGCTGTCATATATTTGCGACAGATTGCCATGGCTATGCTGTAGATCAGAAGTAAGCACAGACCTCTGAACAGATTTAGATAATGTCTGCATTCAATAAAACAATGATATTTCAAGGAAAACTATCAAAACAATGTAGACAGAGATTAATTTGATCACATATGTGCATAGCTAGAACATTCAGTTTATTTCTCTAGCTGTTTTGTGATTTTGTAATACTATTTATTTCTTTTTCAAGATAATGACTTGTAACATCTTCAAACCACCTGTAATGAACAATTATTTTTAATATTGTAAATAAGTCTTCAAAGTAGTGATCAACATGTATTATGCCAACAAACATTCTAATTTTCCTTAAAAACATTTGAGTCACTATATTTTTAAAAGGGAGAATAATGTTGCATATATAGAAAGCAAATACTCTTGCACACATCTGTCTGGACATAATACTTTGTATGTCTAATGTTGTTACTGACATTTGATATGAAGCAAATTACTATGCAGTAAAATAAGAAAAAATTGTGTCATTGTTTAAATGCAGATATGTTCTAAATTATGCAATTGCATCTGCATCATAGGACACCTGCTTCCTAATTTCATATGCAAAGTATTTAATGTATTTCTATGTAAACTTACTGTTAAGTTAGCACTCTCAAAATGGATTATAAATTGCATGTATTATTTAACAAGGTCCAGTGTGAAACGTTTACTAAAATATCTATCTGGAAAATGTTGTTGTGCTCAGCCAAATTAGATTTGAATGGTTGAGTTGATTCATGCAAATTATAGGTTAGGAAATGTGTTCTTTAAAAAACAGTACACAGCATTTTTTCTAGAGATAACTCTTCACACTGGAATATCTTTGCTGATCTAAAGCTTCTTTGTAATGATATGTTTGCACCCTTATGAGAACTGTGCCTAGCAAAAACTGTTTTAATTTATTGTTATTTACAAAAAAAAATTACAATTGTTATCACCAAAATGATAAATTAGTCTGGAAATAAAAAATGTGGTTTTTAAATTAAATTGATCAGTGCAGAACTTTAATTAGTTGTAAATGTAGATTGCCTCAAGGTGGCAGGTTGATGGAAAGCTTTCCAGTTTGATGTTTAGACACAGTATTTTGAAGACTCTTTTTGTTATTTTAATACAACATTGGACATTCACTTTGCATACAATCATTTTACATTAGGACCTTGATTAATCCATTGAGTTAATTCTTGATTGCAGACGCTTTTTTGTCATTATTGAAACAATTGGTTGTTGTTTTCTCTATGTATAATTTACTTTTCTTTGAACCAAACATGGCCTGACAAATAGGCTGTGGAAGAAACCAGTGGTGTTACTGAAATAAAGTGCTAGTATTTGGCTGATTTCTTCTGACGAATTTATAGAGCGATAGACTTTTTACTCAAGTAGATGCAACCATGCTGAGGATGGAAAGCATGATTACCATTTTAATGTGTAATTAAAACAATAAACAAATCAGACGTGTGAATTTTGACAGCAGTGGGCAGTAGAAGAAAAATGTGTCTTGGGGCTTTGGAACTGTGTAGGGAAAACAATAACTAATTGCTGATTAGATAGTAAAGACCTGTACTTAACTGTACTGGGATCTCAATTATATGGTGCAGGGAGGCAAATGATGAGTCATTCTTCCCAAAAATGTTCATGCTCAGATTTAATAGCTATAATCATCTCCTTTCCCTCCTTTAATACTTCTGTGCTCAGAGGTTATTTGGGGCTCAAACTGCCTTTCGCCCTACTCTAATCCCTAGGTGATAGCACTGATCTTTCATCAGTGGGGCCATACGAGACCAATGAGGAGAAAAACCAGGTCTCCAGATGTTACTTTTTTATATAATTTTGATTGTCAAGGTAATGTATTTTGTGACACAGTGCAGTGAGTATTTATCTTTACCAGAGCTGTCTTATTTCTCCTTGAGACTCCTGCTAAGAAATTTTTAAAAAAGGGAGTTTTATGATGCCCCTGAAAAGTTTGGATGCTTACCTCTACACGAATGCACTTTTCCTCTTTAGCTATGTGAAAATGTGTAAGCTGTCAATTAAATTATCTCGTTCAAGTTTTCTGGGGAAAAAAAAACAAAACAAAACAAAACAGAAAAACATCTGCTACTATAAATAAGAATCAGTGGGTACCTTTCTTAAATTGGACTTTGCAACTGATAAGTTCCAGTAAGAACAATGGCATCAGGAGGAGTTAGTGTTAGATATCCACTAATTTCACCATAGGGACTTCAGCTGTTGTTGAACATCATTGCCGCTGTGTTTAAAAGTTTTGTATGTTCACCTAATTTATGTTACAATGTATGCTACATCTGAGGTTAAGGTGGCATTGGTCAGGACAAGAATTTCTTACTACATGACTGACAACTCCGTAGCAATAGTATTTATTTTACTTATATTATGGTAAGACTGGGATATTTGTGACTGTTCTGGATTTGCAACTGTTTAATTAGGAACATGTTATGCTGCAACATTTAGCAGCCGTATGTTATTCTTCTAGTTTGATTATTAGATGGAAAAACATTGGGTCCTCACCGTTGAATTGTCGTGGTTTAACCTGGCAGGCAGCCAAATACCACGCAGCCGCTCGCTCACTCCCCCCCTCTCCGGTGCGATGGGGAGAGAATCGGAAGGGTAAGAGTGAGAAAAACTCATGGGTTGAGATAAAGGCAGTTTAATGGAACAGAAAAGGGAAAATAATAATAAAAATAATAGAATATACCAAATGAGTGATGCACAATACAATTGCTCACCACCCGCGCTGACCGATAACCAAGTAGCGATTGCTACTTCCTGGATCACACCTACCATTCATATGCTGAGCATGACGTCACATGATATGGAATACCCTGTTGGCCAGCTGGGCTAACTGTCCTGGCTGTGCTTCCTCCTCCCAGTCTAGCTTGGTAGCAGAGGAAAATTTTCCTTGAGAAGGTACTTAGCAACAACTGAAAACATCAGTGTGTTATCAACATTCTTCTCATACTAAATCCAAAACACAGCACTAGAAAGAAATTTAACTTTAACCCAGCCGAAATCAGGACAGTATCCACCCCTTATTCTATACCATTTACGTCATATTTGGGTTTCACATTTTCTAATACATTCTAATTAATCACCATCACCTTTCTTGTCTTTATATTTATATATACACACAGATATTTATATACATTCAGATCTTTAAATATATATATACACACACAGATATTTATATATACACACAGATATCATTCCCTTAGTCTATGCGCCGTCCCTCTAAAATGTCCATTGAGTTCATTTAGTCCATGACTTTGGGCTCCATCTGTCATAACAGTCTTTCAGGGCAGGAGAGATGATGTGTGGTGTTGGATTATTCCATCCTGAAGCCAGTTCTGATTTCCAGTATTGCTGCGCTCGTCCGGTTCCATCATCGTTGCATTTTGCTTGGTTTCATCGGAGTTAGTTCATTCTTCATTAATCCAGGTGATTTTACTGCTATAGCAACCATAGAAATAATGATGATATACAATATCATATAACAATTAACATCATACAATTTGGTTCATTGGCTATTTTCACCAAAAATCAAATCCCTTTGAGGTACACACCGGACTTGCCCATCCTTTCGCATTACCCACCAAGTGCACCCAGGTCCTTGAGCAAAAGCAATCCCACGGATGGGTTTTCCCTTGCCAAAGGCAGGAGTAACCCAGACCGTCTTCCCCAGCATATTTCTTATGTGCACGACAGGGACTTTATCTCCATCTACAGTACGTAAGGGTTTTGATTGGGCAGGGCCAGCTCGATTGGCAGATCCCTTGGTATTGACTAACCAGGTGGCTTTTGCTAAATGTGTATCCCAATGCTTGAATGTCCCACCACCCATTGCTCTCAGCGTAGTCTTTAGCAGTCCATTGTATCGTTCGATTTTCCCGGAGGCTGGTGCATGGTAGGGGATGTGATAGACCCACTCAATGCCATGCTCTTTGGCCCAGGTGTCTATGAAGGTGTTTTGGAAATGAGTCCCGTTGTCTGACTCAATTCTTTCTGGAGTACCATGTCACCAAAGGACTTGCTTTTCAAGGCCCAGGATGGTGTTCCGGGTGGTGGCATGGGGCACAGGATATGTTTCTAACAATCCGGTGGTTGCTTCCACCACGGTGAGCACATAGTGCTTGCCATGGCGGGTTTGTGGGAGTGTGATATAATCAATCTGCCAGGCCTCCCCATATTTGTATTTCAACCATCGTCCCCCATACCAAAGAGGCTTTACTCGCTTGGCTTGTTTGATTGCAGCACATGTTTCACATTCATGGATAACCTGTGCAATAGCGTCCATGGTTGAGTCCACCCCTCGATCACGAGCCCATCTATATGTTGCATCTCTTCCTTGATGGCCTGAGGCCTCGTGGGCCCACCGAGCTATAAATAATTCACCCTTATGTTGTCAGTCCAGATCCACCTAAGCCACTTCAATCTTAGCAGCCTGGTCCACCTGCTGGTTGTTTTGATGTTCTTCAGTGGCCCGACTCCACGTGACGTACTTTTACAGTCAGGTTCTCTACTCAGGCAGCAATATCCTGCCACAGCACGGCAGCCCAGATAGGTTTACCTCTGTGCTACCAGTTGTTCTGCTTCCATTGCTGCAACCACCCCCACAGGGCATTTGCCGCCATCCATGAGTCAGTATAGAGATAAAGTACTGGCCATTTTTCTCGTTCAGCAATGTCCAAGGCCAGCTAGATGGCTTTCACCTCTGCAAACTGACTCGATTCACCTTCTCCTTCAGCAGTTTCTGCAACTTGGCGTATAGGACTCCATACAGCAGCTTTCCATCTCCGATGCTTTCGCACAAGGCGACAGGACCCATCAGTGAACAGGGCATATTCCTTCTCATTTTCTGGCAGTTTATTATACAGTGGGTCCTCTTCAGCACGTGTCACCTCCCCCTCTGGGGATATTCCAAAATCTTTGCCTTCTAGCCAGTTCGTGATCACTTCCAAGATTCCTGGGCGACTGGGAACCAATCACTTCTGAAGCAGCTCGAACCCCTTCATATGCTGCCAATATCTCCTTCTCAACTGGAGTGTAGCAGGCCTCGGACCTCTGTATCTCCGACTCCAGAACCCTAAGGGTTGACCTCGAGTCTCCCCTGGTGCTTTCTGCCAGAGGCTCCAGGTAGGGCCATTCTCCCCGGCTGCGATGTAGAGCACATTCTTTACATCTTGGCCTGCCCATATTGGCCCAAGGGCTACTGCATGAACTATCTCCTCTTTAATTTGTTCAAAGGCTTGTTGTTGCTCAGGGCCCCATTTGAAATCGTTCTTCTTCCGAGTCACTTGATAAGCCAGAGGGCTTACGATCACGCTGTAATCTGGAATATGCATTCTCCAAAAGCCCACAATGCCTAAGAAAGCTTGTGTTTCCTTTTTGCTAGTTGGTGGGGACATGGCTGTTATTTTGTTGATCACATCCATTGGGATCTGATGATGTCCATCTTGCCATTTTATTCCTAAAAACTGGATCTCCTGTGCAGGTCCCTTGACCTTACTTTGTTTTATGGCAAAACCAGCCTTCAGAAGGATTTGAATTATTTTCTTCCCTTTCTCAAAAACTTCTTCTGCTCTGCTGCCCCATATGATGATGTCATCAATGTATTGCAGGTGTTCTGGAGCCTCACCCTGTTCCAGTGTGGTGTGGATAAATCCATGGCAAATAGTAGGGCTGTGTTTCCACCCCTGGGACAGTCGGTTCCAGGTGTACTGAAGGCCCCTCCAAGTGAAAGCAAACTGTGGCCTGCACTCTGCTGCCAAAGGGATTGAGAAGAATGCATTAGCGATATCAATGGTGGCGTACCACTTGGCTGCCTTTGATTCCAATTCGTATTGGAGTTCTAGCATGTCCGGCACAGCAGCACTCAGTGGCAGCGTGACTTCGTTCAGGCCACGATAGTCTACTGTTAGTCTCCACTCTCCATTAGACTTTCGCACTGGCCATATGGGACTGTTAAAGGATGAGTGAGTCTTGCTGATCACTCCTTGGCTCTCCAGTCGACGAATCAGCTTATGGATGGGGATCAGGGAATCTCGGTTGGTGCGATATTGCCGCCGGTGCACTGTTGTGGTAGCGATTGGTACCTGCTGTTCTTCAACCCTCAGCAACCCCACAACAGAAGGGTCCTCCGAGAGACCAGGCAAGGTAGACAGTTGTTTAATTTCCTCCGTCTCCAAGGTAGCTATACCAAAAGCCCACCGGTACCCTTTTGGGTCCTTGAAATACCCTCTCCTGAGGTAATCTATGCCAAGGATGCACGGAGCCTCTGGGCCAGTCACAATGGGGTGCTTCTGCCACTCATTCCCGGTTAGGCTCACTTCGGCCTCCAATACAGTTAACTCTTGGGATCCCCCTGTCACTCCAGAAATACAGATGGGTTCTGCCCCTTTATAGCTTGATGGCATCAGGGTACACTGTGCACCGGTATCTATGAGAGTCTTATACTCCTGTGAGTCTGATGTGCCAGGCCATCGAATCCACACAGTCCAGTAAACCCAGTTGTCCCTTTCCTCCACCTGGCTGGAGGCAGGGCCCCTCTAGTTCTGGTCATAGTATCCATTTCTCACTTCTTGCAAATGTGAGTCAAGAATTTCTTCCTTACAATCACAATCCAAAGTAAGATCAGCCCTTCTACTCTGTCTGGGGAACTGTTCACTGGAAACTGGACCATCGTGAGACAGGTTTCCCCTGAAAACTGGAGCAGCATTTTTTTTCTGGGGGAACCCCCTTGTGTCATTGTCTTTCCTTGCAACTCATGTACCTGTGCCTCTAGGGTCAAGGTAGGTTTTCCATCCCACTGCCTCATGTCCTCTCCGTGGTCACGCAGGTAAAACCACAGGGTGCCCCATGGTGTGTACCTTCTATATCCTCTTTCTTGAGCAGAAGAACGCTGACTCCTAATGGCTGAGGTACCAGTCCATACAGGTGGAGAGGAGGACCTACCGTCTTTGAATTGCTGGACCTCCCAGGACAGTTTCTCCACAGATGAGACAAGGGAGGAGAAGACACTTTCTTCGTATTCCCGGAGTCTGCTAACCACGTCATCCACCATTGGTGCTTCTTCCTCTTTCCAACACAATACTGCCAATGAACGGGCATACGACGCTGGTGCGTGCTGTACCAACTTCCGCCACATAGGTCGCGTGCACTGGACGTCATCTGGATCTTTGGGCGTTTGGTTGTTGTCCAGGTCACTATAAACTACCTCTACCACTCCTAATTCTCTCAGGTACTGGATACCTCTCTCCATAGTGGTCCATTTGCCTGGGCAATATATAACATCTTCCTTGAAGGGATACCTTTCCTTCACACCTGACAGCAGTCGCCTCCAGAGGCTGAGGACCTGTGTCCCTTTTCCAATTGCTTTCTCAATGCCCCCTTCCCTAGCAAGGGATCCCAGCTGTTTGGCTTCCTTCCCCTCTAATTGCAGGATACTGGCCCCGTTATCCCAGCATCGGAGCAGCCAGGTAACAATATGCTCGCCTGGACGACGGCCGAAATCTTTCCGCATATCTCGCAACTCATTCAGGGATAGGGATCGGGTGGTTTCCATCTCGTTTATGAGTTCCTCCTCTTCCTCCTCCCCTCCTCGTGATGGCCCTGCTTTTCCATCATCCTTTTCTAAATGACCTGACTTCCGCTTCCAAGATTTCTTCTTCTGTACAGGGGCAACGGATCCCAGCAAGGGTTGGACCTCTGGTTGAGCTGTAGTACTTGTTGCTGGGGTTTGGGTAGCTGCAGTTACTCCAACCCCCCAGCTGTCGCGGGGGTTGGAGTAACTGTAGTGACTGTTGCCGGGGTTTGAGTAGCCACAGGGATTGTCATGGGGGTTTGAGTAGTCACCGTGTCTGTTGCTGGGGTTGATCTCTGGACAGTATTCCTGAATAGTTGTTTAACCTTAAACAAGGCCTGAACCACATTCAGGAGACATAGCAATATGAACATGCTTGTTTGAACATCCCAAGGATATTCAAAATTCTCGGGGAATATCGTGGACATCTTCATGAAAAGGATAGAAGAAAAAGGAGTTTCTGAAGATATGGAAGGGAAGATGAACAAGTGGGAGAAAGTGTCCCATCCCGTTTTCCACCCTAAATTCATTCTCCAAGGAGAAAAAAGTGTAATTACTAATAGTTTCTAAGAGGTGGTTCCCGAGGTACAGAGATGATGGCTGTGCCGAGTACAGATACCAGATTAGACTTGTGACCAATGATTTTATCACCTCATAAAACAGCAGCAAAATGATAATCTTGGCCCAGTTCCAAGCAATGATAAATAGCACAAAAGGGAACATATACTGCAAGTAAGGTATTACATACTGCAACATTGAGAGCCAGCCCCACAACTTTGAGAGCCAATAAATCAACATTGTGACCAATCAATATAACGAATGCTTATAACAATTTTGTCTTAACACGCTTTGGTCAAATCTATTGTTATCTCAACCCTTCGAGCCCCACGTTGGGCGCCAAAAAGAACTGTCGTTTCTGACAGGCAGCCAAATACTATGCAACTGCTCGCTCACTCTCCCCCTCCCTGGTGCGACGGGGAGAGAATCAGAAGGGTAAGAGTGAGAAAAACTCGGGGGTTGAGATAAAGGCAGTTTAATAGAACAGAAAATGGAAAATAATAATAATAGAATATACCAAATGAGTGATGCACAATGCAATTGCTCACCACCCGCACTGACCGATAACCAAGTAGTGATCGCTACTTCCTGGATCACACCTACCATTCATATACTGAGCATGACGTCACATGGTATGGAATACCCCGTTGACCAGCTGAGCTAACTGTCCTGGCTGTGTTCCCTCCTCCCAATCTAGCTTGGTAGCTTCCTGGAGGGTAGTTGTCCTTGAGAAGGTAGTTAGCAACAACTGAAAACATCAGTGTGTTATCAACGTTCTTCTCATACTAAATCCAAAACACAGCACTAGAAAGAAATTTAACTCTATCCCAGCTGAAACCAGGACATGAATATTCCTCTATGTGCTAATATTAATATAAAAACTGTTAATGTTGCAGAACATAAATTGCCCTTTCGTTACTTTAGAATGCATGCTAGACGGGTGTTAAAAGTCTGCGTAGTGTTCAGGTAACTTGTGCAGGTATAAGATGCATGTTGAGGAGTGTGTTTTGGCAGATCAGATTTACCAATCCAGTTATCATTTATTTTATGAGGCTCTCCTTTGTCTTCAGCTAATTTATAAACAGGTTCCTGTAGTCCTAAAACACAGGACTAAATCTCAAAGAGTATTTTAAAGCATTTCTTGATTTGTATAACTAAGGGCTATGAAAACGTATTGTCTTTGCAACTACTGTGCACAGTATCTCATTATGTGGCAGTGCTTTTTAACATATATTGTAATTGAAAGTCCAAGATATTGTTTTACAACAGCAATGCCCATTAAGCATTTGAAAATTTTCATGTTAACATTCATGTCAAAAATGGCTGAAGCAAATATATGCTCTCACAGATAAAATCCAATTGGTAGTTGAAACAAAAGTCTCACATCTCTCTGGGGGTAAATACGCAGAGTTGGTAAGAAATATAGATGTAGATGAGCATTTCCCAGTTTCCACTTTTTAAAAAAAGTATTATTATTCCTCTATGTCGTGGTTTAACCCAGCAGGCAGCCAAACACCACGCAGCCGCTCACTCACTGCCTCCCCACCCCGCAGTGGAACAGGGAGAGAATCAGAAGGGTAAGAGTGAGAAAAAAACTTGTGGTTGAGATAAAGACAGTTTAATAGAACAGAAAAGGAAGGGAAAATAATAATAATAAATAATAATAATGATGATGATGATGATGATGATGATGACAGAATATACAAATGAGTAATGCATAATGCAATTGCTCATCGCCTGCACTGACCGATAAGGAAGTAACAATCGCTACTTCCTGGAACACGCCTACCATTCATATACTGAACATGATGTCACATGGTATGGAATACCCCGTTGGCCAGCTGTGCTAGCTGTCCCGGCTATGCTCCCTCCCAGCTCTTGTACGCTTGGCAGCGCATGGAAGCTGAATGTCCTTGACTAGCAGGGTACTTAACAACAACTGAAAACATCAGTGTGTTATCAACATTCTTCTCATACTAAATCCAAAACACAGCACTAGAAGAAATTTAACTTTATCCCAGCAGAAACCAGGACACCTTAGTTCAGACTCAGCATTAATACCTATACTGCATCACTTAAACCTCGCACACGCAGATTCATAATAAAAAAATTAAGTAAGTAATGAAATAAAACATGACAAAGCATGGTTACTTATTCTGATAGTAATAAACAGTTTTTAAAGAAAAAAAAGTCATGTAACAGAACTGTTTCATTAAGTTCTATCTTGACTGAAAATTTAATTGTTTAAATATATTTCAGTTTCAGTTCTAACATGCCTGTTATTTAGCACCATAGAAAACTACCAGGTATCCAGAAGGAAAAATTAAAGCAAATTTGCCTCCTCTCAGATCTTCTTTTTTTTTTTTGTTAACAACAGAAGCAAAAAGAAATCTTAAAAAAAAAAAGGAAAAAAGAAAACAGATCATTCTAAAAGACAGACTTTTCATGTTATCTCACTGAAGTATTTGTGCATTTTAAGGAGAGAAAGAGTGCAAATATTTTCTTACATGAGTACATGCAATTTTTTACTTTTTAAAAGTATTTTCTCTTTCTTACAACTATACTGACATATATTTACATAAACTTCATTACATTTTAACCTTTTCTTTTTACCTTAAAATGCATTTATCTAGGATCTTTAGAATTCTTTTGTCATATTCTGGTTCATGTATTTCCATGCGGCTTCGCAGTTACATCAAGTTTTCACCACACAAATTTTTTGTCCAAAAATACCTAAGAAGCTCTAATTCTTCTTTTCCATTTTGAGAGGAAACTGAAAAGGTTGCAGGCTTATTTTCCTTTTCTTCTACTGCAAATAATAAGTATGTCTGAATCACTGCAGCAATTAAGTACTCAAGTTTTTTGGGGGACCAGTTTTATACATTTCTCCATGGCAGTGTGTACTAAATGAAGCACTTTCATTTCCCTGTGGGTTTTTTTTTGGACACCACATTCATTTTCGTAACTCTTTGGGTCACGCTGTGAAATCCGTCTCTTCTTCCTGATAAAATATTCTTCTAATATTCATAGTTCTAAGAGGATCCCAGAGACATGGTTGGTTCTTGGCAGGAGTGGGTCATCATGGAAGGAAGGCTTAGTTATCTTCTTCCCAAAGGGTTCCTGGGATTGTGAATCTCAAGTACAGGAAGGCGTTTAAAGCCCTGAGAGGAGTAAGTTTTATATCAGATTTCTTTCTTGGCTTTTTCTACTGAATAGTGTATTATTGATATTGTTTTTATTTTCTTCGGAGATACTAAGCTACCTGATTTTTTATTATCTTTACCACACGTTAGCCTGTAGAAGACACCAAGTACATATTAAGTAATAGAGGGTGATAGAAATAGCGTAATATTAATGGAACTGAAATGATGACTGTATATTGTAAGAGCACTATTAGGTATCCATGCACCAGGAATTTAGAGTTGCACTTCTAACAAGGTGCAAAACAACATATATAAAGCTAACACAACATAGAAGGCATGTGTAAGTCAGAGGTCTTTGCAATAGACATGAAGGTGAATGTGTTTGCCTGCATGAGATAAGATGGCAGGAATTAAAAGTAAAGCTCAAAAACATAAAACCTCTTAACATATCCCTGTGTGCAAACTCTCAATATTAGTAGTACTTCAAGTAAAGAAAAAGATGCTAAGTTTCAGGGCAAGGTGAAGAGAACTCACTACTGGATTAATCCTTCAGAATGAAAACAGTAAAGTCATTACTTTATTGTGGAGCAAAACTTTTATTTGCAGCACCGCAGAACACATTTTTTATCTTTAGCATTCCTTATCTCCGATGTTTAATTCAGACAGATTTATGCAATTGTGTGGTGCATTGGATTGTCTGGATTCTGTCAGATCCAACCACAGATGAGTATTATGACAGTCCAACAAAGCTGGGCTCTTTCCTGTCATTTTAGGTAGTAAAGTGAAAAGATCTGCTGACTTTCTAGTGAATTCATTTCTCTGTTAATTGCCCCCTGAGGAGTAGAGTGTCAGCAACAAATCCTACCAAATCTTGCATAATGATTAAAAATGGAGAAACCAAGGCAGCTAAAGTAAAGGTCACTGTATAATCTCCGTTTATTGAAACAAATAGAGTTAATCGCAGAGCTCCATCTCTTGTAGATATCTTGGTGTGAATTTTTTTCAGTTTTGGGTATTTTTTTCCTGTTCTCAAGAACTGAAACTTTCAATTTTTTTAACATTGGGCTTAATGTTCTGTTTATGAGCTTTCGGTATTGATAATAATGAGATGTTCATGCCCTTTTCCTTACATGAAAATTAACTTTTAAGCAAGGCTTAATTATACTTTTATTTATCAATGACTAGGGAAACAGTAATTTAGAGAAAAGATAAAAACATGGTGAGCAAAGTTATTGTGGAGGTATATGGTGATTACATGATGCAGTCTCCTGTACCATCATAAATTTGATTGGACAAACAAAGTAATGTTATTCACATTAGAACAAATGTGGAATAAATATAATCATGTATATATATGGAAAATATTGTCTGAAGAGGTCTTAATTACACAGTGTTATTCAGATATCCAGAAACTGTTGCAGTACAATGCTGTTTCCCAGTTCCTAAATTTCTGTGGTTCTGTGCTGTTGTTTCAGTTTTAGCTAACTAAAAGTTGGAATTCTGATTTGTTAGGATTTTTTTTTTTTTGGTAGCAATTTCTTTTGGGTTTGAATTGAACTAAATCCAGCAGTTTTCAGAGTTTCACTGAGCTGAAATTTTCAGGAAACTTTTGTTTCTGGGGGAAAATTATTATTGGTTTGAAAATGAGAAATAAGATCTCTTCTTTGGAGGATGAGGGGGTTTTGCTGGAAAGCATTTATTTTAACTTCTTTGCTGATCCTTTGCAGCCTGGCAAGACTCATTCCCTACTACTGGATTCCTCTAAGCCTGCCTCAGAAGGCAGAACTTGCTGAGCTTCTTGGG
This sequence comes from Calonectris borealis, assembly GCF_964195595.1. NCBI lineage: Eukaryota > Metazoa > Chordata > Aves > Procellariiformes > Procellariidae > Calonectris > Calonectris borealis. Next base: position 64,423,220 of record NC_134313.1, on the reverse strand, counting down.
AGCCTTGTTTTACTTTAGCCTGAGATCTTGATGGATCCAGTAGATTTTTTGTTTGCTAGTTTCATGCTGATTCAGACATCCTGAACAGGCTAAACAATTGAATAAAGCAACCATTAAACTTCTGAAAACTGAAGGTACCGAATGACTGGTGACTGAGTTGGATGACTTGGAACAGAAAGCTTGCTGGAGAAACTAAAATGTAAATTGTGCCAGCACTACTTTTAAACTGATGTCTTGGCTGCTCTAGTGTGCCTCAGTCAGAATGTAGTTTCTGAGGACCTAGATAACCTTGCAGAGATGATGACTCAGTTTTTGTGTCACCCCATCACTGAACTCAGGATCATCACTAAAACTCAGGACAGGCTGGTGTCTGCCTGTTTTAGTGCATAATTGTGAAAGACTACACTGCCTGCTTCTTTTAAATGCAAATGTTTCCTCTCTGTGACTCACATCTCCCACTGCAGGTTTTGTCCGCTCCTTTCATCTGTTTTAAATGGTTTGTCTTAGAAGTTTTGTAGGGGAAAAATATTACTCCCATCTGGAATCATGATAGGTACTGTCTGTACTTGTGCCTAGTCTGGTGTCCAGTGTGTTTCTTCAGAACAAATTCAGAACAGTATTCAGAACAATTTTCAGAACAATAGAACAAACAGAACAAGCAAATTTCAGAACAGCAAATTCCTTCTATGAGAAATTTCTGGCAGTACTTTTCTCATAGGCACAGACCCACTCAGGACCAGTCTGTGGCTCCCCTTCTCAGTGAATGTCATCTTGGGGCTGACTGGTGTATTTCTGAACAAAATAGCTCCCAATCAAAGTATCTGTTGATGACATTGGATTCTATATCTGTTTCACAACAGCTGATAAATACCATGAGTGAAATCTATACGGATTATGAATTTTACTAGTTCCAGGTAGCCCTGCTGTGATAGATGCTTCTGAACTGCAGAACTGTCTTTGAGGTTGTACCTGTACTTTTGTATAAAGCAGGAGCAAGGTCTGTTCTTTGGTCCTGGGGCCACATGGTATGATTTGGACTTTTCAAAATACATGGCACTTGGTCCTGGGTCTTTATTAGGCTGTTTGGAACTATTAGTCCTATAATAATACATACAAGCTCCCTTTCTCTCATGCATATGTACATACACACACATATATATCATCATGGGGTTTCATCCTCCTGTGTGCTGGGAGCAGTCTGTGGTATGTACTATTCCAGTGGTCACGTGGTGCTTTGGTGCAAAACCATTCCAGGGAGCATGCTAGCAATAGAGTGGGACAGACAGACAGCAGCGCTGTGACTGAGCTTGTCTGAGTAAGTACGCTACTTACATCGATACTTACTTACTTACATCTATTGGACTCGATGATATTAGAGGACTTTTCCAACCTTAATAATTCTAATTCTACACTTACTAAGTAGCATAGACACAGACTCACTGATAACTCTGCAAAGTCAGAAGCTATTGCAGTCCAGACTCCAGCCAGAGCATGTGGCATTAGGATTTTGATGTTCCCTTCTGTGGAGCTAATCAGCACTTTGTGCCCCAACTTCTGGGGCTGCAGCTTTGAGGAGAAGAGCTGGGACAGTCTGGCTGAGCTCTGGCTCCAAATCGGACTTGTCAGGCAAAGGGCTCCTGGACACTCAGAGGTAAATAGGTGGCTGGTTGCTCTGAAGGTGACTAATCAAGGTGTTTCCCTGACAGGCAGGAACTTGGTGCTGTCAAGATCTGTTCTGTCTGCACCAAGTCCTGGCCAGGACTGTGAGCAGTTCATTGATCTCAAAGTATATTAAATTAAACATTTCAGTCTCTCTGAATCAGCAATTTCAGCTTTAATTGTATTTTGTTTAATTAAATCCTGTTAAAAAAATTAATCTTTTCTGCAATATATTATCAGTTGGGGTACACTTTAGGTATTCACAACTGTAACTACAGTACTGGAGAGAAATGTAATAGCTCACAAAACTATGCTGTTTTAATAGGGATCTTTATTTTTAGAGGTTTTTTTGGTTGGTTTGGAGCTAGAGGCTTTTTGTTTGTTTGTTTGTGGGGGTTTTGTTTTATTTTGGTTGGGGGTTTTTTGGGGTTTTAGTTTGGGGGTTTTTGTGTGTTTTGTTTTCATTTAGCTCCTGTTTTACACATTTCCATGTCATCCAGAGGTTGAACAAGTGTACCACAAGACTGGCAGTGGCAGCTTTTTCAGACCTGTCAATGTCTAATTTTAGGCTTATTAATAGTCCAGTTGAAATGAATTATTTCACTGGGACCATAACTGTCTGTAGGATAATGACTATTAAACAGTTCTTTGCCACATTTTGGAAGGTGGCAGAGCATTTTCTCTCACATACAATTTTGGGCAATTTGGAGGGCTTTTTGTTTATGTTCCCAAGGCATTCTAAGATCTCTAGATGAAAGTAGAGACAGTCAAAGCATCCATGCCCATCGCTTCCAAAGCAGCCTTCTGTGACAGCCTTTCTTGGTCTGCTAATGGCTGGCAGGGACCCAGCAGCTGTGTAATGAGCTGTGTGAAGGGCAGGTAGCCCCTGGAATTACAGAAAAGAATTGTGACAGAATAAAGGGAAAGATGAAACTCCCGTGACCTCTGATCATGAAGAAAAAGACTGCAGCTCTTGCTTATTGTAGTCTGGAATGAATAAATTGGATCTTGACCTTAATTTTAGTTTTCTTCAGTCGGGGGGAAAAAAGAGGTATTTTGGCTACGTTTAAATAAGAGAACAATGCTACTTCCAGGCATTTAATAAATGGGAATGTTCTTGGCCAGCAGAAAAAAAGATTGTACAAGGGCTGGCTCTGAAGTAACCCCTTTGTTGTTTGTAGTCACAATTATTCTTTTTCAAAAGGATGTAAAACTTTTATATTCAGAGTTTCAACATAGCAAAATGACTGATAAAATAGATAATACTAAGTAAAGCTGCACCATGGGACAAATATACAGTGCAAGAAGGATCAAAAATTAATGATCTAAGGAGGTCTGGAGATATTCTAGGAAAAAAAAAAATCATAAATCCCTCTCTTTTTTCCTTTTCTCAAACAGATTTTTTTTTTTTTTACACAGGTGTAATCATCTGTGACAACAAGTGATCTTCTAATGTTATTTACTGGGAGGGGAAAGTAAAGAACCAAAAAGTCCTCATGCGGCTTTAGTGATGAAAGTCAGTGTGTCCCCACTGGATTTAGTGGTGTTGCATCTGTTTGTATCAGCTAACAAAATGGAAAATAGAAACATAAACCCTATCACATTTTACTTTTAAAGAGATATTTATGTATATTGTCTTTTTAGGATGTATTCTGATGAATGTTCTAGACCAGATTCTATTCAAACACAATTGCAAATGGAAAGCAAATTCCTTTAATGCAGTGGCACTATATCAGCTTAGAAACACGGTTAGAAACCATTTGTTAGACTTTAATCACTCTGTGGTGCTAACTGTTGTATCTGCCATGTAGGTCCATTTTTATGCCATATACCAGGAAGTTCTTAATTACAATTCTCACTGTGATTCAGTCCATTTTTTCTGCCAGACCAAATCTTGACTGTTGAGGTAGAAGATCTTTTGCGTAGGTGTGGTAGTAATGTGGCAGAGCACACTAGGTCTGCAACTATTTCTCTGACAAAGTATTGCAAGGAAAGAGAAAATCGAATGTGAAGAGGCTGGAAGAATGCTTACTGCCTTTATTGTATTGTGACAACCTCAGTGTAGGATACACCTGGTTTTTGTCAATGCAGGTCATAAAGTTTACAAGATTTTTGTTTGTGATCACATCTTCTGTGCATTTACTGTGCTAAGGAAAAAACGATTATCCTCCTGTTTTATACATTTCCAGCTGGTACATCCAGGACTGCAGTGAAAAGGGTAAGTTATGTACATACCTTTATATGTCAGAGTGTTAGGAAGGAAGGAATTGCTGGGCCAAATGTTTCAACATGGAACTTCTGACCTTAGAGAGACTACCTGACAGTAATCATCAATTTTATAATTATCACTAACTGTTGAGCTTGAAGTCTACATTTTCTCTTACCTTTTGGTCTTCAGGCCTTCCTGTGTATTTACGCTTCTTAGAGATGTAATTTTAAAATATATGTTTAAACCAGTGAGGAGCACAACAGCATAAGGTCAGAATTTCTGCAGCCTATAAGTACAGAAGGGAAAAAAAATCCTAAACCAGTATTTAGCTACTTTACAGAGTTCTACACTATCAGTTAAGTAGTTAGGCTAAATTCTATTAAGGACTTCAATGCAATAAATATGTTGAATTTGAATTATTTTTTAAGTTCATGTTAAGCACATTATGTGATTATGGAAGAAAAGACTTGCTGGATTCTTCATCAAATTCTTACAATGACCTAAGGCTTCTTTTAACTGGGAAAAGAAATTGGCCAAAGTCTTTATTATTATATGATTTTTAAAATTCCAATGTAATTCAAAGGCCAGCAAGATCCTCCTCAGATGTCTTTGTGTACACAATGGAGATGTCATTGCTACTCCAGTTCAACTCTTGAGTAATAGAAATAATACAAAACAGTCTTTGTAAAGGAGGTATCTGTGTAAGACTTCCAGAAAGTTTTGTACGAGAGAGATGCAAATATTAGGTGTTGATAATATTGCTTTAGTTTTGATTTTTTCAGGGGAGTAACTTCTGTGATTGTCTTGATTTCCCTGCCCCATTTACACCACAAATGAAAACAAAGATAGTTATTGTGCTCCTAAAATCTTGCACCCATTTTTTTTTCCACTCTGTTGTACTGAATTAATTTCTCTGTTGTGAATAGAATTATGTTGTCTTACATCAATTAAATGGTGTTGTGTTAAGCTGTTGGAAGGTTTTTATAATAATGCCATGTCATGGAGAATATTGGGGTTCTGATTTTCTCCCTCTTGCTCCTGCCTTCATTTCAATAATAGATGTGTAAATACCTAATTTTGACCCAGCCATAATATGTAGGATCAAACTCTTGATGGTTCATAGTTGATTGCTTCATATGTAATATAAATAAGAAATGGAGTATTATTCTTAAAATTGTACCTGTATTCAAATTTTCTTGTAGCACTCTATAAAAACTCCAGACACTGAGACATGCAAAGAATTATTTCACCCCCATTAAATATGTCTTCTGCAATAGTGTGGTTGAATCACTGCATCCTTACTCACAGAATGTTATGCTGTACACCTGGAGATGGCATTTAAGTCTTATTTAGCAAATTAGCTGATGTGTTTGTCAAGTTCTTAATTAGATGACAGAAACCCAGCTTCCCATCAGATCTACATTACTTCAAAATGAATTGTGTGGAAGACATAGTGGGCTTCATTAAAAGTTTTTGCCTGGAATGCAAGACTAGATCTGCAGAATGATATGGGGGTTTGATGTCTCACAGTAAGAATTTTTCCCTAAATTTCAGATATTTACTTCTTGGATTCAGTTCCCATTTGAAGTTGTTTCAAATCTATCCATTTTCATTGCTGATTTTTTTCTTGTTGCCTGAAGGACTCTTCTTGAACACAAGAAATTCTTAAATTCTGTAAGCTTTGTGCAGCTAGGCATTGATCTCATCAGACTTCTTAGGTTAACTACTCTTTGTATTGCTTGATGGTGGTCTCAGAGCTTAGCTACTAGATCAGCCCTAGCAAAAGCCTTGGGGGTAGACAGAAAAAGGGGATGGAAACGTAGTTGGATTACTTAAATATTTTAGTTTGGTCTAATCAAATAGGGTAGCATAGGATAGAATATGTATCTCCTGTGTTCCAGGTGAAAGGTCCAAATGCCAGCTAGGTAAATCTTCTTCAATCCCTCCCCAGAAACTGTTCCATTCTGTGTGAAATGTAATAGGAAAAGAGTATTTATGAATCTGCATGCTTCACTGATGGATGAAATAGACTCCAGGCCTTCTACTACATACATTGCTATTATATATAAAGTATTTATTGACACAGGCTTTGAATCCTAGGAGTATTGACTTCCAGTTGTGGGCTGTACTACAGGATCTGCTCTCTTTTAGGATCAATTAGTATTTAAATAATCAATGCTTTAAATAGTGGATGGTTTAAAAGAATAGGGCTCTCTCCAAGTCTGAGAAAAGACAACATGAGTTTTGGGACTACCTTTTCTCTGCAAATTAGTCTTTTCCCTGTTGATTCAGGCATGGTACGTCCTGTGATAGAAGAAAAGGTGAGAATTGAATCCAGTTTTCTGCTACTTTGACAAACGTTTTGAGCAAGCCTTATGTTTCCTTCTCTTTATGTTCCATTTTGAAAAGAAACCTTCACTGAAATTCAGAGAAAAAAAGGAAGAGGCATTTCATTCACCCGAGAGCTTCTGTAGGATTCCTGTATGAATTCCCTCCCCTTACTACCCACCTTCAGCCCAATATTCATTTCCAAGAGTACTCTGCATACCTGGCTCTGGCTCTGCATACCTGGATTCTTCTTTCCTTCCAGTTGGAGCTGAGTGATTTCATACAAAAGAGATTCTTTGAATTGCACTGAAAAAGACCACCATCTGTGCTCAGAGGAAAAGAGGTGGGTTTTTATTCTAGGAAGAGGTTTTGTACCCTGTTTTGCACTCTCACGCAAGCATTTTGTTTTAGGCTTCAGCAAGTACTCTAGGTGCAGACAAGGCATAAAAATCCCATCTCTCTAATTTATCCAATGAGGAAACTAAGTTTTAATAGTGGACACTTGATTCTCTTCATCCACCTTGTGAGGGAATTTGGGCACCTAATCTGGTTTTGTAAATTCTAATTTGAAGTTGTGTCTGTGTATCACTAAACACAGAACCCTTCATAGATTATTCTGAAATCCATGGAGATGATGGGCTAGCTGTGGCAACACCTATAGTGTCTCAGTCATAGTTTATGCAAGTCTGCATCCCAAACGGTTTGATATTCAAGTAACATCCTCATAGCGTTTGTGAACTATCCTGAATCATGTAAAAGCCAACCAAATAATCAAGGTGAGAAGTCAGTGTGGGTTTGAAAGCAGTATTCCTGGGTCCAGTGAAAAAGAGCCCTGCTCAGTATTTGTAATGCATCTGGGTCTTAGCTCATGGGTCTGCATGGAGTTGTGCCATATGAGCTCACTTAGCAACTTGTGTCATCTCTCCATCCATGCATCATGCAGAGCACAACTGAACACTTCAGGTGCATTTGTAGAATGTTGCTGCTACTCTGATCATTGAATGATTTATTTAAAACTGGAAAAGACCACTCATTGTAAGCTCAGTCACAGAATGTCAACCAAGATTCCCAAACATCTGGTGTACATTAATTTTCTGTTTGTGTACAAAACCAGAACCTTGTATAATTTTTTTTTTTAAAAAAAAGAAATATCAAAAATCCCTTTCTGAGGAGAACAAATATTTTGTGTTAAGGAATCTGTGCTACACATTGATCTGTTTATTTGCACGTTGTATACAACAGTTGTCTCCTAGGGGTGGACCCCCCAGCAGTTCCAAAGCGTGCAGTGCTTCCCTTTACCTGCATGGAACCTAACCTCCAGAAGCTTCTGTTTTAGAATTTGCTGCTTTCTTGTTAGCCAAGTATCTTCTTACTGGAACCATCATGACTAGAAGCATGACCAATTTTCCTCTTTTGGACGGCAGCCTAAGTAGGTGTAAGTTAAGGTTCAAATGGACAAAATGGCTGCAAGGATCATGTAGGTTTCTGCACCTGGAGGAAACAGCTGACAGTCCTTCTAGAAAACTTGTCTCCAGTATATTTTACATTAATCCCATAAATTCCCAGTTAACTTTCTTAGTATTTCTTTCATCTAAGTATGCATATGTTTGCATTTTCAAAGGAACTGAAGCATTTCAAAATTTGAAGAAATCATAGTAGAAAAAAAGCTGCTGTTACATTTATCTAGATGAAAATAATAAACTAAACATTTTCCATTAACAAATTCAGCAAGTCACTTCTCAAAACTCATTTAGCTAATGTTCTACTGAAAACAGAGTATTTCAGTCATATAATTGATTATAATGATAATTAGTTTATTGCCAGATACTGCATGTCCAATTCTTAACTTGTTTTCGATTCAAGTATATATTTCAACTAAGATGCTAAATATTTATAAATACAAGCTGTGTCTTTTAGAGAAATATCGATAAACAATTTTCAAGTCATGCCTTTGTTCATTCTGTCACTTAATCATACTCAAGAAGCAAAATATTTTTAGATACAAGCTGTCTCTGTCAGAGAAATTACTTTCATCTGATGCTCTCACTGTTGCATTCATCAGGGAATCAGAGAAGTGGAGAATGCTCAGAAGAGGCTTAAATAATAGAGAGCTGTGTATTGCAGCAAGGAGGCCTATTTTTTCCTACCCCAAGCCTTCGTTCTGAGAATTTATCTGATCAGGACTTTCCTTTTGAATGGACATTTGAACCTATTATGCCACATTAACACCCCAAGTCTTCACTTAGTGAATAAAGTCACTTTCTGTCTTTAAGCTATTTATTATTCCTGGAGAGGGATTCCAGCACAGTGCTACACCCTGCTCTGCTCCTCGTGCCTGCAATTCTTGTAATTTATCCAAGGCACAGGTCAGATGGATTAATACTGACCCACTCACAATCCAGAGTTGGGAGCATATTCCAACTGCAGCAGGACTTGTAATGAGATCTTGTCCTTCTTTTCAATCTGTATAGCTCTGTCACTGGCTTACACTCTAACTGGATAAAAACTTCATTATGATTATCTGTTTCTTTCTAATGATGAAAATGAAGAGTAATCATGAAGCATGACACATTACAATTTCTAAAACGATTACCAATTAATTCTGACTGGAATCTCTCTGCATCACAAAGTTTGATGCATAAATGATCCAGGGTACAAAGATTCTCAAAGACAATTTCTAATATTATATAGGGTACCTACTCTGAGCCTTGTGCGTGTGTGTTGTGGTTTAACCCGGCAGGCAGCCAAACACCACACAGTCACTCTCTCATTTCCCCTCCCCCTCCAGTGGAATGGAGGAGATAATCGAGGAAAAAAAAAATTGTGGATTAATATAAAGACAGTTTAATAGAACAGAAAAGGAAGGGAAAATAATAATAATAATGATAATGATAATGATAATGATAATGATAATAATAATAATAATAATAATAATGGAATATACAAAATGAGCGATGCACAATGCAATTGCTCACCACCTGCTGACAGATGCCCAGCCCATCCCCAAGCAGCGATTGCCCCTCTCTGACCAATCCCCAGTTTATGTACTGAGCATGACGTTATATGATATGGAATAGCCCATTGGTCAGTTGGATTAGCTGTCCTGGCTATACTCCCTCCCAGCTTCTTGTGCACCTGGCAGAGCATGGGAAGCTGAAAAGTCCTTGACGAGTGTAAGCACTACCTAGCAACAACTAAAACATCAGTGTGTCATCAACATTATTCTCATACTAAATCCAAAACACAGCACTATACCAGTTACTAGGAAGAAAATTAATTGTATCCAAGCCAAAACCAGGACAGTATGGTTCATACCAAGTTCAATTTCTATCATTAGAAATGTATGGGAGAAGAAATGAGGGTTCTGACACTACAGTGTAGGCTTATAAGCATGTGAAAGAGTATTGCAATGCAGTGTATTTGTAAGTAGTGATAAGTTAGGAGCAGAAAAACCGCTTACAAAACAGCACCACAGGTGAAATCAACAGAGTGGCTGAGATAAGTAAACCCAGTTTACATGGGAGGTCTGTAGCTTGATAGAAAGCATCATTACTACATGTGAACTCTGTACATGGCTTAGACAAGGTAGGAATTTTATTGTCCCAGACCTCAGAAACTTCTGGCATTTGCTTAGATTAAAGCAAACTGCTTAACAAAACCCGGTAGTTGAACTACAGTTGCTAATATGTATGATGCCAAACTATATTTTATTTGCTGTTGTGGCTAGTGTAATGGCTAGCTTAGCATGGCATTCAGGTGCTTTTCACAAGTCCTTCTCATCTGGTCCTATCATCAAAAGCAGGTGCCTAAGGAAGACTGTAATAACAGGGAAAACATGAATAGTACCTCCTTTGAGTACCCTCCCAGCCTTCAAATATTTGTGGCTTAATAACTTCCTGCACATCTCTTCCACTTCTCAGGTACCTCACAGGTTTTGAGAGAGAGATTGTGCACCACATCTCCTGGTTCATCTGTTTCACCATCAGATCTCTAAGGCCTTGGATGAAAATTATCTGCTCCTAACATCTCATTACTGTCCATTTTGTCTGTAACTTCTCCTAGGGGAGCTTCAAATTGAAACATATCTTCTGAAATCCTTCCCTGATTAAAAAACCAGAAAAAACAACAAAACAAAACAAAAAAGAAAAACAAAAAGAAAAGGGTGGGTGGGGTGTTCTGGTGGGAAAAGCTTTATGTGTTCTTCCGCAGCCACAAAGTGTTTATTCAGCTTTCTTCTGTGACTTTCTTTTTCCTGAAGGCTCCTTTTATACCCTGGTAATCTGTGGGATTTGAAGTCTCTTAGACTTCTTGCTCCTGATGTGTTAGAAGAAAGACTTATTAATTTTTATGTATTTTGCTAGTTGTACCTCAAGCTCTTCTTTCACCTAGCTTTATGGAGTTTTTCAACTTTCCAGATATTTTCTTTATTTGGACATGATCTCAGTTTTTTGAAGACTGCTTTCAAATAACTCCCCTTGCCCCTGCCTTTTAACCATGCTTGCTTCTTTTCTCAGGATTTTTATGAGTAGTATAGATTTGTTTTATGCTTCTAATATTGTTTCCATAAGAAGTCTCCACGATGCATATAAAGTTTTAATTCCCTTAACTGCCCTTTTAAACCTTTTTTTCATAACAACCTTTCAGATTCTTAAGCTCACATGACATTAACTTGTGGAGACACGGAAGTGAAGCTTTGTTTTTATTTAAGGAATTCCTGTGTTTTAAGTGAGAGTTTCTTTTCTTTTGCTTATCTTTTTTGACTTGATCTTGTTAGGGGACAATGCCATACTGCTATTATTAAATTATAGTGATGCTAGGGAAGGCGGATGCTTTCAGATTCTGGGGCTTTTGCTAGTACACAGTTTCTTCCCCAGGCAGCGCATTAGGACCAGTCACAACACATTTATTAGTCAGCCGTGACTGACAGTGTATCTGCAGCTGTTCTAGGTGTACAGAAGATGATGACTGTTAGTGTCCCAATGGGCTGCCTATCTGTTTAACTTTTAAAACATAACATATGCTTTATAATGTTTTGCTTCAAAATCGGATTGTACGTGGGAGATGGTATTTTTCAAAAGATTTAAAGACCTCTAGGGAAATGTTAAGAAGGAATACTAAATACTAAGAAGGTTTCCAAATGACACAAGTTTTGTTTCCAAAGTTCAGTTTCCGTAAAGTAGCAGTGAAACTCATTAAATCACTTATATTCAAATTTGTCCTTGGGCCAAATAACAGTTTCCAAATCTTTCTTTCTGAACCACCATGATGTGGTAAAGTAGGGGTTTTTTTTCTGTCTTTCTCTAATAATAAAATTGATGGTGTTTTGTTTGGTAACAACTGCTGAAGAAAGTGGGATTTTCTCCTTACGTGCTATCTTAAGAAGAATACTCTAGGTCAGTATGGTGATTTGGATTTTATAATTCCAAAATTGTTTTGGTTTTAATCTCTATGTTTTGAGGACTTTTTTTCTCTTTTTGTTTTCTGCACAGGCAGAGATAGCATTGGGGGAGCCATAAGGCAGTTTCTGAAAAAGAATTAGAAAACGATGATTTAAGATGACCAAAATAAACAATACTCTCACATTAAACCAAGTCCTCTTCCTTTGCATTATATAAAAAAAAAAAAAAACCAAACAACAAAACCACAAATGTTTAATATTTATTTGAATACAAAATAACACAAATATGGTTGATTTCAAAAGAGGGAAAAGATCCTTTAAATTTACATTTGTTGTACTACATTAAATGTATGCAGCTTTCTATTGATAAACCAGAAGGTATGTGAAGCAATATCAAGCTTCCTGTAGAAAAGGAAAAAAAAAAAAAAAAATTGAAAGCTGCAGTTTCTGATGCCATACTCTACTTGTGAAGTTAAATGCTGTTAGTAAAATTTCCTATATAGGTTGTACTGACCCAAAGAAAATAAATTGTGCTGATAATAAACATACATTTTCTAACTGTCTTAATAATCTACTATGTGGAGTCTTTTGCTCAGAATTTTTCAATAAAAATTTTAATGTTTTCTGTCTGCATTTGTTAATGAATTTTATGGATCTAACACACAGATTTTCCTGTAAAATTTGCATAGGTATTTTACCCTGACCATCTTAGATTAAACAGGAAAGTTATTGTCTGTACTTATCTCTAATAACTACTTTATAAGCAAATATTTTGGCACAATTTTTTTGTACTTAGAACAGGAAATTCCTTGTCAGATTAGCCCAAAAGTGCCAATGATCATAGTGACACATGCAGGGACTTCCGTGTGTTTTGGAAGCAACTCAAACTTTGAAAACAGTTAATATGGGTTGGGAAAAAAAAGAAAAAAAAACCACAAAACCCTATAAACCTACTCTTTTTTATAATCCTTTTATTTTTCTTAGTCCTGCTGGCATTACTTTAAGGTCTTTTATTACTGTAAAAATAGTATGTTATCGAATACTCCAAACTCTTGCTTTCAGTACAATCTTCAGGAATTAATTAAAAAGATTAAATAACTGGTGGGTGAAACGGATGTTTCTTACTACCTTTAATTTTTTTACTTTTCACTTTCATTTGGGATTCTTAACCTCCCTCATCTTAACGGGACCTTGTCTTCAGAAAATTATGATTATCCAATCCACCTTAAGGCAGTTCACATTGAGAAGCCCTGGGAATGGGGAAAAAGGATGGTTGCTCTTCCAGTCTAGTGTTATGTTGATACTTGACCTCATTCATTCTAGGCTTTTTTATAGTTATATCTCTGTCTCTGTCTATGTATAAAAGAAACTAGTGTTGATAAAACCATGAACCTGTCATTAAGTTTGTGCTCTATGAGAAACTAGCTGTTTATTGATAAGTCTTGTTTGTCTGTTTTTCTACAGGGTATTTCTGTTCAATGACCCATCTTGACCTTTGGCTAGGTCACTACTTAAATTTTGGTAACAGCTAAAGAAAGAGTTTGTCAGAGGTAATGAAACAATGTTTTCTTTCAGTAGATCTCATCATTGACAACATATGGCAGATTTATTTATTTATTTATTTATTTATTTATTTATTTTCCAAATGCGTAGAAGGAAAACAAGGATCTGGATACTATTCCAAAGGTTATGCTCCAGACTCAGACCTAATAGCTTCACTGCATTTCCCTGCATGACACAATGCATCAGGTTTCCTATGTTCTTAATATTTCAATTACATGTAAGAGAATATATTAAAGCATGCAACCAAAGTTTGCCATACTTTTCCTACAAAACAGATGCCATGTTTCCTATCAGAATTAGCCTCAATACTTATCTGAAATTTTAGTCATGGTAGACTTTCTAGTAGTTCTTCTGCTTGAGTTTTAGATATTTTTGTAAAAAGTGTTTCAGTGTGTTCTTTTGAATGACACCAATTCTATTCTGTTTAAGTTCTCTTAATTCATCTTTACACTATGATACTGTACTACTGTCTTGTAGTGGTCATTTCATAAGATATATCTATAATTTCCTAAGAACTTTTTACTTCAAAACACTAATAAAGTTTGCAATCAATAATATTGAATGTTAATTATCAAATTAATTTAAATAAATTTCAGTAAATAGTGGTAGTCTATATTAATGTATCAAATGTTGGGGTTTTTTAACACAAAAGTTCTAAGTAAAAAAAAAATCCTATGTATATATATGTATTTTTTAAAAAGGTCCAAATTTCTATGCAAACCACCAATACCTTTGTTTTCCTCTCTTGTGAATCTTTTGTATTCTCTGATAGTAAGCTTTCTGAAGAATTTCTAACATATTGCAGATGAACAACTGTCAGCTTTATTGCTTTGTACTACTCTGAATCAAACAGAAGAAAACTGAGTGTAGGTGAATGTAAATTAGCTTACCAATTAAATAAAACTCTTTTATAAATAGAAATCATCACATGTGAAGTGCTATACAGGTGTATGGAATGTACTTTACAACAATAAACTTGTTCTTTTCAGAAGTGTTGACAGAATAAAATGGATTCAGAACTTACCAAAACAGTTGCAATACCTTATACAACTTGAATAATTTCATCCTTTTTAAGAAAAGATTAAACTTTAAAGTGGAAAGTTGGTGGCCAGCATACCATATTATACTTACAGGGCATACACTAAAACTGCTGCAAAAGTCTTCTGTGAACATCTGCAGCATTTTAGACAACTTACATTTCCTCTAACATTATGAGGATTCCTGTAACTTTTGCATCAGATCCTTACTCACTTACCTCTTGTTCTCTGCAATCTCTCAGAGCCAAAGGTGTTCTATTTTAACATTTTTATCCTTTTAAAAAATGTTTTCCTCCGGTTGATATGACCATAACTCATACAATAATTTTAACATAATGAAAATTGTAACATTTTAAAGCAATTGAAATTATGAACACTGAATTATTTTGCTTAGGTCATTGAATCCTTTTTCTTTAGTGCTTTCCTATAAAAACATCAAAAGTTCCCATTTACTTTGTGACTCACCGAGAATACTAAATAATGTTTACTTTACTTAAGATATAAACTGTAGCTTGTTTAACTGACTAAATAACCTGATGCAGGTGAGTTTGCATACAGTATAAGAAAAAATCTTAGAAAAAAGATGAAAAGCCTTGATACACATTACTCTGCATTGTCCTAAAAATCTATTAGAATTTTAGGCGATGAATCAAATAAACTATCCCCACCACACTACAAGCTTCATTTTAATATTCTGTATAAACTTAAAGGACCATTTGCCTTTTTAAAAGATGAGGTTTTCTTGCAATAAATTTAAATGTACAGTGTGAATTATTTATGTATCAGGCAGCATAACTAGATGATTTTACTTTTCTCTAAAGGATTTTCTCATTTTAATGGAAGTTTATAAGTAAATGAAATATCCTTCCATCCATAAGTTTCCGGATGTCCTTTTGGTCATATGTGTACTTTGCCCAAAGTGCAGCATTTCCAATTTGACTGTTCACTAGAATCTATATTAAAAAAAAAAAAAAAGAATACATTCACAATAAACGCATACATGGGCGATCCAATGTTCCTTTCCATATTCCCACTTCTGGGAACTCATGGAAGTACTGTTCTAAAAGTGCTTTGGTACTGACCTTTCCTTCTGCTGGGATGTTTCCTTTTGAACAGGTTCTACCCAACAGCAAACTCTGTATGAAAGAAGAGATATGGGAAAAGCTTAATACTTATATTTCCTGTAGACCTGGGATATGCTTTTATTGCGGCTTCTAGGGATGTATGGATACTAAAGACCAACCATTGGCTTTCTGAAAAGTCTATGAATGGGGAAACTAGCTCATGACACTTAAAGCATTTGCTCTGTCTTCTTCTAATACTTCTTACTATAAAAGAGAAATACTAGAGAAGAATAGGCAGGTACACAGCTATTCTGTAGAACTTAGAGAACTTTTTTTACCTGACACACTCTATATTAATCTCCATGGTTGTTCTTTAATTATGCATACATCTACGGTTTCCCCCTCCTCATCGCAGTACTAGCAATGATTAACATTCGTAGTATCAAATTCTGCCTTTGGCGTGTTATAGCAGTTACTAGTTATAATTGAAGTCAATGTTCATTGCAAAATAACTTGTTTCTAAAAATCATAATTGTAGATATTACAGCCTGACTTATTGTGCTGACTTTGGCTGTGATAGAGTTAATTTTCTTCATAGTAACTAGTATGGGGCTATGTTTTGGATTTGTGCTGAAAACAGTGTTGACAGTATAGACATGTTTTCTTTATTGCAGTGCTTACACAGAGTCAAGGCCTTTTCTGCTTCTCACCCCACCCCACCAGCGAGTAGGCTGGGGGTGCACAAGAAGTTGGGAGGGGACACAGCTGGGACAGCTGACCCCAACTGACCAAAGGGATATTCCATGCCATATGACATCATGCTCAGCATATAAAGCTGGGGGGAGAAGAAAAAAGAGGGGGACACTCAGAGTGATGGTGTTCATCTTCACAAGTAACCATTATGCGTGATGGAGCCCTGCTTTCCTGGAAATGACTGAACATCTGCCTGCGATGGGAAGCAGTGAATGAATTCCTTGTTTTGCTTTGCTTGCGTGCTCAGCTTTTGCTTTCCCTATTAAACTGTCTTTATCTCAACCCATGAGTCTTCTCACTTTTACTCTTCCAATTCTCTCCCCCATTCCACCAGGGGAGAGTGAGCGAGTGGCTGTGTGGTGCTTAGTTGCTGGCTGGAGTTAAACCATGACATGTATTCATATTAAAAGGTAGAACTAATAGTGTTGTTTCTGCAAGAGGCTTGACACTTTAAGGACTAATCCGTTTTTACCATCCATCAAAGCACAGTTCTATTTATTAACTCTTTTTTTCCCCCTTCCCTTTCTCCTTTTTTTTTAATCTTACTAAATTTATAATTGCTCTTTTTGTTTGAATTTTGGTCACTTATTTGCATATCATTTGTCTCAATTTGAAATCCAATTTTCTGGTATGATATGTTATCATGAATTTTTCATCTCTGTGCCTTATTACACATAAAAGCAAATGACAATGAACATTAAATAAGTTTCAAAGTATCAATGATCTATTTAGAACCATAGAATCATTTAGGTTTGAAAAGATCTTTAAGATCATTGAGTCCAACTGTTAACCTTACACTGCCAAGTCCACCACTAAACCATGTCCCTAAGCACCACATCTACACCTCTTTTAAATACCTCCAGGGATGGTGGCTCAACCATTTCCCTGGGCAGCCTGTTCCAATGCTTGACAACTCTTTCGGTGAAGAAATTTTTCCCAGGTGCAACCAGAGGCCATTTACTTTTGTCATATTGCTTGCTACTTGGGAAAAGACTGACAACTACCTTGCTACAATCTCCTTTCAGATAGTTGTAGAGTGCGATAAGGTCTCCCTTGAGCCTCCTCTTCTCCAGGCTAAACAACCCCAGTTCCCTCAGCCACTCCTCATAAAACTTGTGCTCTAGATGCTTCACTAGCTTCGTTGCCCTTCTTTGGACGTGCTCCAGCATCTTAATGTCTTTCTTGTAGTGAAGGGCCCAAAACTGAACACAGTATTCAAGTCCCGGCCTCACCAGTGCCAAGTACAGGGGCACGATCACTTCCCTACTCCTGCTGGCCACGCTATTTCTGATACAGGCCAGGATGCCATTGGCCTTCTTGGCCACCTGGGCACACTGCCAGCTCATGTTCAGCCAGCTGTCAATCAGCACCCCCAGGTCCTTGTTCGCCAGGCAGCTTTCCAACCACCCTTCCCCAAGCCTGTAGCATTGCATGGGGTTGTTGTGACCCAAGTGCAGGACCCGGCACTTAGTCTTGTTAAACTCAAACAATTGGTCTCGGCCCATCGATCCAGCCTGTCCAAATCCCTCTGCAGAGCCTTCCTACCCTCGAGCAGATCAACACTCCCACCCAACTTGATGTCATCTACAAACTGACTGAGGGAGCACTCAATCCCCTCATCCAGATCATTGATGAAGATATTGAACAAGACCAGCCCCAGTACTGAGCCCTGGGGAACACCGCTTGTGACCAGCCACCAACTGAATGTAACTCCATTCACCACAAAGCTCTGGGCCCGGCCATCCAGCCAGTTTTTTACCCAGCCAAGAGTTTGCCTGTCCAAGCCATGAGCAGCCCAGTTTCTCCAGGGGAATGCTGTGGGAAACGGTGTCAAAGGCTTTACTAAAGTCTAGGCAGACAACATCCACAGCCTTTCCCTCATCTATTAAGTGGGTCACCTGGTCATAGAAGGAGATCAGGTTAGTCAAGCAGGACCTGCCTTTCATAAACCCAGGCTGACTGGGCCGGATCACCGGTTGTCTTGTATGTGCCATGTGGTGGCACTCAAGATAACCTGCTCCATAACCTTCCCCGGCACCAAGGTCAGACTGAACTGACAGGCCTGTGGTTCCCTGGATCCTCCTTCTGGTCCTTCTTGTAGATGGGCATCACATTTGCTAACCTACAGTCAACTGGGACCTCTCCGGTTAGCCAGGACTGCTGATAAAGGATTGAAAGTGGCTTGGTGGGCACTTCCACCAGCTCCCTCAGTACTCTTGGGTGGATCCCATGTGGCCCCATAGACTTGAGCATGTCTAAGTGGTGTACCAGGTCACTAGCCATTTCCCCTTGGATTATGGAGGCTTCATTCTGGTCCCCTGTCTTCCAGCTCAGGGGGCTGGGTACCCAGAGAACAACTGCTCTTACTATTAAAGACTGAGGTAAAAAAGTCATTAACTACCTCAGCCTTTTCCTCATCCTTTGTCACTCTGTTTCGCCCCACATCCAATAAAGATGGAGATTATCCTTAATCCTCCTTTTGTGGCTAATATATTTATAAAGACATTTTTAATTTTCTCCCTGCATAACCTCACGACATCCTGGTAGTCCTCCTGAGTTGCCTGCCCCTTCTTCCAAAAGTCATAAACATTCTTTTTTTGCCTGAGTTCTAGCCAAAGCTCGCTGTTCAACCTGGCCGGTCTTCTTCCCCACCAGCTCGTCTTTTGGCACATGGGGACGGCCTGCTCCTGTGCCTTTAAGATTTCCTTCTTGAAGAATGTCCAGCCTTCCTGGACTCCTTTGCCCTTCAGGTCACCCTTCCAAGGGACTCTGTCAACGAGTCTCCTAAACAAGCCAAAGTCTGCCCTCCGGAAGTCCAAGGTAGCAGTTCTGCTGATCCTCCTCCTTACTTCTCCAAGAATCAAAAACTCTATCATTTCATGATCGCAATGCCCAAGACGGCCTCCAGCCATCACATCACCCACAAGTCCTTCTCTGTTCACAAACAACAGATCCAGTGGGTTACCTTCCCTAGTTGGCTCACTCACCAGCTGTGTCAGGAAGTTATCTTCCACACGCTCCAGGAACTTCCTAGACTGTTTCCTTTCTGCTGTATTGTATTTCCAGAAGACATCTGGTAAGTTGAAATCCCCCACAAGAACAAGGGCTAGCGATTGTGAGACTTCTCCCAAGTGCTTCTGGAATATTTTGTCTGCCTCTTCATCCTGGTTGGGTGGTCTATAACAGACTCGCACCATGATATCTGCCTTGTTGGCCTTTCCCCTGATTCTTATCCATAAACACTCAACCCTATCTTCACCATCATTAAGCTCTAGACAATCAAAACATTCCGTAATCAACAGGGCTACCCCACAGCCTCTTGTTCCTTGCCTATCCCTTCTGAAGAGTTTATAGGCATCCATTGCAGCACTCCAGTTGTGAGAGTCATCTTACCATGTTTCCGTGATGGCAACTATATCATAGTTTTCCTGCTGCACAATGGCTTCCAGCTCCTCCTGTTTGTTGCCCATGCTGCATGCATTGGTGATGAACTTCAGTTGGGCTATTGAACCCGCCACCTTTTTCGGGGAAGAAGCCCTAATTCCTACATTGCCATTCTCAGGCACTTCCATGGTTTCTAACACACCAATAACGCTTGCATCTTTGCTGCCACATGGATCTCCATCCCCTACCTCCACTGAGACGGCAGTCCAAAGGACCTCACTAGCACACTGTCCCTCAAACATTGGTGTGCCACCCCCAGGATTATCTCTAGTGAGCCTGGTTTTATCCCTTTCCACCTTCAAATCTAGTTTAAAGCTCTTTCAATGAGCACTGTTAACTCCTGTGCAAAGATTCTTTTCCCCCTTTGAGACAGGTGTACCCCGTTTGTTGCCAGCAGGCCTGGTGTTGTGTAGACCGACCCATGATCAAAAAAAACAAAATTCTGCTGTTCACGCTAGGCTCGGAGCCAGGTATTGATCTGCCTGCTCTTCCTGTTTCTTCCCGCATCATTCCCTGCAACTGGAAGGATAGAGGAGAACACTACTTGTACTCCTGATCCCTTAACCAGTCGTTCCAAGGCCCTGAAGTCTCTCTTGATTGCCCTTGGACTTCTTGTTGCAACTTCATCGCTGCCTACCTGAAAAATCAATAATGGATCATAACCTGAGGGCCGTACCAGGGTAGGAAGCTTTCTCTTCACATCTTTAACCCGGGCCCCAGGGAGGCAGCAGACTTCCCTAAGAAGTGGGTCCAGTCTGCATACTGGTCCTTCTGTTCCCTTCAGAAGGGAGTCTCCTATGACAATGACCCATCTTTTTTTCTTTATGGAAGCAGTTTTGATGCAGGGTGTAGACTGACTTAACCTTAGTGACACCTCCAAGCTAGATGAACCATCGTCCTCCTTATTGTTTCGTTCCACTTGCAGAGCCTCACACCTATTATGCAAAGGCACCTGGGAAGGTGGGGTAGCCAAAGAGGAAATGCGCCTGCTGCACCAGGCAGGACCTTGTCACCATTGCCCCCTATCTTTTAAGTCCCTGTGTTCAGCCAGGCGGAGAGAAGATAGGGAATCCTCTGTATCATGCGTCTTGTCTGCCTGAGAGGCCTGTCTCAGAGAAGGTAGGGTGCAATTCCAGTAGTCTTATTTCTCTCTCTCACTCCCTGACACTCCCTCCTCCTCAACCTAGTCACCTCCTCCTGGAGCTCTGTCACTAAGCGGAGGAGTTCCTCTACCTGGGTGCAGCTCCCACAGGTGTGCTCACTGCTGCCATCCAGTACTGGCGTAAGAGCAGGGCACAGCCCGCAGCCTGGCACGTGGGTGACAGCATGTTCCCACCAGAGCTCTGCCTGGAAGCTGGGTCAGTCATGGTGGATGCAGAGCTTAGAGAGACCATGGCTTTCTGCTGGATGGACACCATTGCTTCCTGGTCGAGCTCCAGAGCTTCAGTGCCCTTCCTGCATGCCCTGCTGCGTGAATGTCCTTGCTGACGTGCCACACCCTGTTTGCCCACCCTGTTCCTGGTGCTCCCGGTAGCTAGTGCTCCCTAAGGGCTTCTTCTATACGTGTGGAGGGGCTTGGCTGCCATTGCTCCCAGCACCGCCCAGGTCTTGTCAGCCTCTGTCGCGTGAGCTGTGGGCTCCTGGAGGGTCTCTTGGCTCCCTCTGAGGTTCCCCCAGTTCAAGAAACCCCCTGCACACCATGCTAGGGGCGCTGCGCTGGAGCTGCTTGCCTCAGCAACTGAGGACTATTACTGGTTCCTTAAGAAAATATGTTGAGTAACAAAATTTGGTATTTTAAAATTGGGGAAAGGGAAGTGTAAATTTAAATCTGCATAAAAATTATTACAATCTCTACTTAATTATGACAATACTATTCCAACTGTGTACTGTATCAAACTGTATAAAACAATACCTTGCCAAAGGTATTCCTTGTCAAAGTTCCTTTGTAACCTTTTGCTTAAACGTCTCTTTCTGCATGCATGTGTGTTGTATAACTCAGTGTATGCCCAAATAATATACTATTAATTCACAGTCTTCTGCATGTTTAACATAAGGGTATATATTTTGATTCTAGGAAATCATACAAGTGAAGTAACATTTATTCTTTCTTTTAATGTTGTATATAGTAATAGGGAAGCATTTAATAAAGCAGAACTTGAAATATAGCTCAGCCATTCTATCCTTTTGCTAAAGGTTGAGGCTATATGTGCACCTTGGTTATCCCTAGCCTTTGAAATCTAGTAGAGATTACATCTCCTGAGACATGCTGTTGCAATGTTTCCCATTCTCATTGTTAGAAAGCTTTTGTCAATCTTGAGTGTAAGTTTTGCTTTAATGAAAACTACTGATTACTATTTGTCTTGACCTTGGTGGGCTCAGGAAAATAATGTATCACTGGTACTTTTATAACAACCCTTTTAACATATCATACTGTTACCCTTCTATCCCACTCTCTTTTGTTCTAGTTAAACCCCCTTGTCCAATCAATATTCCTTTTGAGATGGTTTAAAACTACTGTCTTCCTTCTCCCGAAATCCAAGTTTATTAAATCTTTCTTGAACTACAATCACAGTTAGTAGAACTATTATATCCCGTGTTTTCCATCTGACAGTCTTACTAGCACAGACCGGGAGAATATTTGTCTCATTTGTAGAACATCAAGTTGTTGACTCTTGTCAAGCCTGCAGTCTGCTCTAGACCATGACATCCGTTTCCGTCAGTGTCTGCTAGATATTCCTACCCTAAAGGGTAGTACTTTGCACTTGTTTTTATTGGGTATTATCTTGCCGATCTCAGACTTTTCTCTATTCTATCAAAATGATTTTCATCCTGTCCCAAAGAGTGTTTATAGCTCTACCTGTCTGTTTACCATCTGTGAACGGTCTAAGTGCTGCCTTTAGTTCATCATTCAGGTTGCTAGCAAAAATGTTTCAACGGATTGAGCTGAAGGCCCTCTTGGAATATAAATTACAGTAGCTACTTCTGTAGAAATGTTTTAACCTATAATACATCTATTTTTTAGTGACTGAATGTGAATAGGGGGTTGTTTTTAATGTTTCTGTAGAAGGATGGAGCGTCAAAAGCCTTATATAGCACTTTTACTTCTGCTGCCTGTTGTCTTATAACATTACTCTCGCCACACTATGAAAGGAGTAGATTGGATTTTGCTATGTTTTTTGGTTTGGTTTTTTTTGCATTTTGCTTTGTTTTTAAATCTTCCTTACTATTCCCTCTATACTTTGCAATGAATATTTGATGTTTGGTTCCCATTCTCTGTCTCTTACAGAGTAAGAGTAACTGCTTGATAATTCCTTGTCATTCTCTTCCCCTTCCATCTTTTGAAAGATAGCCACTCTATATCTGCCCCTTTCCTGGTTCTTAGTGACTGATACTATAAGCAGTGTTTTGTTATCATCACAGATACAATCACTTTGCTTAACAGATGCTGTCGGAGTTGATATTTGTTCATTGGATATTGTTATCTTCCTCAAATATCCTAATTGGGATATTTGACCTAAAGCATTTATAGATGAGTTGAAAGCATTTTCTTGCACTATACCATGGAAAGTGAAATATTCATGCTGCTTTGCATTATACAAAGACATAACAATTTACCCATTATTAAACCTCTTTCTGTCTAAATAGTTAGACAGAACTATTAGTTAATTCAGCTTGTCTCTGCCAGAACATGTTAATGAACTGCTCTTAGAACGTGCTAAAATTAACACCATCTAGGTAGCTTATTGGTTTTATTCACATAGAAAAAGCATTCTGTGACTCGTTTGTGATGCAAGCAACATTATTTACCTTTTTCGAATGGGAAAATTAAGGCATAGACTCTATAGTGGCTTGTCAAAGATCACCTCAACAGATCAGCAACAGTGCAAGGTTTTAGAGCCTTCATAGTCTGAATTCTCTTCTTCTGTTAAAACTAGAAACTTACTCAAATCAACAGAGTCAAAGTATTGTTGTATTTGGGGTCCAATGTTGCAGGTACTGTGGGAGTCTCAATTTGCAAAACACTAAATCTATAGAAATAGATGTACAGAAATCTATAGAAATAGGAACAATTAGGCAAAAGCATGGTAGGAGATGGTTTCGTTCAGAAAGTATAGTGACAATACCTAGGATGGTTTTTAAAGTTTTAAAAACTTATCTTTTTTTTTTTTTTTCATGTTTAGCTCTGTAGATATTTTTGATGATGAGCTGTGAGAAGTATCACTTAAAAGGAGTATCTGAACCTGAACCCAAGAATAAGAGGAGAAGAAAGTAGGATTCAGAAACAATGGTTTATGCCGCATTTATTAGTATCACAGAAACGTCTACATACCTTTTGAAGCCCTGCTGACTTTAGTGGTGATTTCTGTAGTCTTTGCAGCATTACACTGCATGTAATGAGAAGCAGTGAAATAATCCTTTAAGATAAGACGAAACTTTTACATTCATTGTCATGATGATATCTTGTCCAATCCACATCTACTAAAAAAGATGTCTATTTCTTCTTGATTGAGGATAAGGAAGTCTTTTGTTTTCAAGTAAACTAGTGGTATGTTTCACAATTAACGCTCAATAATTTTTGATGGTTCAAATATTTCTCAAATTTTAGACATGGTGACCAAAACCGAGAAAATTGAAGACTCAGCCTTCAAGTTGATTCAAATAGAGAGATCCGCTAAGCATATTAGAGGAAATGGATCTCTTCTGGTTTATTGACCCTTTGTGTGTGCTCTGACAAATACAGGAAAATAACAGTTTTTAACATCTGCATCATCTACGAATAATATAGCTGGTAGTGGTGTACCTGACTTGATTAGGCTTTGGTCCACAGTCCATTGGAGATATGGGATATCTTCCTCTTAACTTTACACCATGTGTTTTTTTCACAGTAATAACATTCAGATTGTGGCTTTCACTGTTAGTCTCACTTTATTGTACAAAAACGTGTACAAATAATAATTGTAACATGAAACATCTGTAAGTTTCTTGTGGTTTCAGTTTCCTGTATCAGAACGTATTATTCTTCAATTACCTTGTAGGGTTTTGTACAATATGGTAACCATATTGCTTCTGCATTGCAACTTCTGCTGCAATACACGGAAATACACATGTGCCTGTTAATCTTGCCTCTGTACTGATAGCAATATACAAATAAAAAAATAGATTATCCAACTGTTGGCAAAACTTGAATCATAAAATATGTATACAGAACAAACTTAAGTCAGTCTTTAATTTTGGCTAACTGCTGAAGATTAGTTTACATGCTCTTTACTCATTCTGTTGACTTCAAAATTAACACAAAATTAACTTAGTTGTTGAATTTACATAAGAAATTGAAATAGTTACTTCAGAAATGGCCCTTGTTCATAGTAACTCTGAATAATTTCTATCTCTTTTTTCCATTTCAAGGTTTTATGCTGTGTTGATGGTAGATTGGAAGCTATAGTTGAACAAATCATGATTACGACAGTGAGAAACTTTTAATGACTTACTGTATCATTTAAAAAAAAAAAATTTGACAACCTAACATTTTGATTTATGATAGCTAAAAATTGGCCAGGGTTTAGATTGTTTTCACAGTTTTAAAAAGCCACTTACTACTAAGCAAATAATTTAGGTTGTTCGCTCTCACCCACCCCTTTTTGGGGGACATAACCTGCCAAAAGTATTTAAAAAGTTATCAAATGTTTTTAATAAAGGTGGATTTACATCCTTTCCTTTCTAATTGGGAAGACGATATACTTTGCTCAGTAACAGTGTTTAACATATTAACAAAATAAAGGATCAATCACTGTTTAATTTCCTCTCACCAACCGTCATGGACATTCATTGTTGATTCCAGCGGCAATTCAAAAGGCTGCTCATCAGCCAGGTTGATCTATATACAGCAGAAAAACTCTTTCTTTTTTAACATGATATTCCTCTTCCTTTGTCCACAACTATTATCTTTGTTTTAGTTATCCTTTTGGGGTCTAAAACTTGACTTTGAACTGCAGAAATGTCATAAATTTATATTCTTGTTATCTATCTTTTTCAAATTAGAAGATCTTAAGTGGAAGCACTGCCAGAACTGCAGATGCCAGTTTCTGAAACATACCCCTAGCTTTGCTGTACCCTTACCATTTCTGCAGTCTTTTCAAGTTAGTCTACAGACAGATCTTTTCTAATGTGCAATGTAAACAGTAGCAGAACAAAGCAATTATCTGTGTTTTCCCTATGACTGTGTAGAATTGAAAAAATAGTTCATTCCTAGCTTTAGAAAATGTACATTGCTAATCATCACTGGAAAATTAATAAAACACAGGTATGCTTTTGGGAGCTATGCAAGACATGCTGAGAAGTCAACAACTAACTAGGATGAGAAACACCATAAACTAATTTCACAGATATATTTATGAAATACTCCATCAGTCCCCAGTTGGTTTAATGTGTGAACACCTGTGGTAGAGACAAGCAAGGTAGTGTTTATGAAAACATTAAAGAAAAAGCATGCTGATGTCTTTATACTCACTGTCCTAGGATGGAATAATTTATATATATTGCATTGGCAAAGTTTTTTCATCCTGAACTTGTTCCAGTATTTTTAGAATCAATGGGTTGAATCCCTTTAGACTTCTATAAGTACTGTCTTAGCAAGACTGAAAAAAAAAAAAAAATAAAAGCTATAGAGCTATTACCCTGGATTTTGGGAGAGCAGACTTTAGGCTGCTCAAGGAACTAGTTAGTAAGGTTCCCTGGGAATCTACTTTCTGAGTGTAATGGGGTCCGCAAATACTGGTCACTTTTTAAGAGCCATCTTTTAAGAGCACAGGAATAGGCAATTCCAACGTGTCAGAAGTCAAGCAAAAGGGGCAGAAGGCTGGCTTCGTTGAACAGGGATCTCCTCTGGAACCTTGACAGAAAAAGAAAGTGTATGGACTGTGGAAGCAACGTCAGGCTACACAGGAGGGCTACAGAGTTGCTGTTCACCGCTCTAGGGAGAGAATTCGTACAGCCAAAGCTCAGTTGGAGTTGAAGCAGGCCAGTATGGTGGTGGATAACAAAAAAGGAGGGTTTAAGTATGTTGACAGCAAAAGGAGGGCTAAAGAAACATCGGTCTGTTATTTGGTGAGGTTGATCACCTCACAAATATGGATGAAGATAAAGCAGAGACATTTAATACTTTCTCCACTTCTGTCTTTAACACCAGTGATGGGTCCTGGGACTCCCGGAGCCCTAGGTTGGAAGACAGTGACTGGGAGATTGATAAGCTCCCAGCTGACTTTGAATTGGTACAGTATTTACTGCTGCAACTGAATGCACATAAGTCTACGGGGCCGGATGGGATCCATCCCAGGGTAATGAAAGAGTTCACTGATGTTATTGCAAGACCTGCCTTAGTTATTTATCAACAGTCTTGGGAATCTAGAGAGGTCCCAGTCGGCTGGAAGCTGGCAAATGTTATTCCAATTTTCAAGAAGTGAAGAAAAGAAGACTCTGTTAATTATAGGCCTGACAATCACACTTTGGTGCTTGGTGAAATTATGGACAAGATTATTCTGGGAGCTATTGAAAAACACTTGAAAGATAATGCAGTGATTGGTCAAAGCCAACATGGGTTTTTGAAGGGAAAGTCATGCCCTAATAACTTGATATTCTTTTATGACAAGGTTACCTGCCTAGTGAATGAAGGGAAGGCAGTGGACATGGGTTTTTTGGATTTTAGCAAAGCTTTTGATACTGTCTCTCACAGTATTCTTCCGGAAAAAATGTCCAGCATATAGCTAAACATGCATACAATATGATAGGTGAACAATTGGCTGAAGGGTAGGGCTCAAAGAGTTGTAATAATTGGGGTAACGTGGCTGGCGGCCAGTCACTCGTGGTGTTCCCCATCACTCAATTAGAGAGCCAGTTCTCTTAAATGTTTTTGTTAATGACTTGGATAGAGGAGTTAGGTAACACTAAGTAAGTTTGCTAAAGATACTACATTAGGAGGAGCCATTGATTCCCATGAGAGTAGAGAGGCCTTACAGAGAGATCTTGATAGATTAGAGTGCTGGGTAATCACCAATTATATGAAATTTAACAAGAACAAATGCTGGATTCTGCATGTGGGACAGCATAATCCTGGATGCCTGGATGTATGTATAGACTGGGGGGCAAGAGGCTGGAGTGCAGCCGTGCAGAAAGGGATCTGGGGGTTTTGGTTGATGGTAAGCTCAATATGAGCCAACAATGTGACCTGGCAGCCAAAAGGGCCGGCTGTATCCTGGGGTGCATTAAGCACAGTATAGCTAACCAGTCGAAAGAAGTGATTATCCCACTATACCTCAGCATTGGTGCTGCCTCACCTCAAGTTCTAGGTGCAGCATTGGACTCCACAATATAAGAAGGATACAAAAATATTATAATATGTCCAAAGGAGGGCAACACAGATGGTGAAAGGACTAGAAAGCATGAGTTATGTGGAGCAGCTAAGGATGCAAGGTTTGTTCAGATTAGAGAAGAGGGGTGACCTCATTGCTGTCTACAACTTCCTTATGACAGGGAACAGAGAGGGAGGTGCTGATCTCTTCTCTCTGGTGTCCACTGATAGGATACAAGGGGATGGCCTAAAGCTGCATCAGGGGAAGTTCAGATTGGATATTAGGAAAGAGTTCTTCACTAAGAGGGTGGTCAATTACTGGAACAAGCTCCCCAGGGTCATGGCCCCAAGCCTGTCGGCGTTCAAGAATTGTTTGGACAACGGTCTTAGATATATGGTTTAACTTTTAGGTTGTCCTGTGTGGAGTCAGGAGTTGGACTTGATGACCCTCGTGGGTCCATTCAAACTGACAATATTCTATGATTCTATGATACAGTGTTCTACATACCCATTCCTTTTTATTATTTTTCCATCCAGTGGTTTGTACTTAGAGATTTTTGAGTGCTTCAGCATTAAAACACCTCTTAGATAAGAACTTTTGATGTATAGTCACAAGCTGTCTGGAAAATCAAACTGCTAAACAACACAGAACAGAACAGCTGAAGTTTGAAGGTGTAATTGGAGATCATCTTGTCCAACCCACTGTGTTCAAGCAGGGTCAGCTACAGCAGGTGGAAAAGGGTCGTATTCAGTTAGGTTTTTAATACCTCCAAGGCCAGAAACTCCACAACCTCTCTGAGTAACCTGCTCCAGTGTGGAACCAACGTAAAAAAGTGTTTCTATACATTCAGATGGACATATATATGTTTTGATTTGTTCTGGATATCACTGAGAAGAGTCTGCCCCCCTTGTTTTTAATGTCCTCATCAGGTATTTATATGCATAGATTTCTTATCCATGTGCCCCTTGAGCCTTCTCTTCTCCAGGCTGAACAGTCCCAGCTCTCTCAGCCTTTCCTCATAGGAGAGGTGCTCCTGTCCCTTCATCATCTCTGTGACCCTTTGCTGGACTCTCTCCAGTATGTCCATGTCTCTTTTGTACTAGAGAGTCCAGAACTGAAAACAGTACTGCAGGTGTGGCCTCACCAGAGTCTGATTAAGAAGTAAAGCTGAAGGACAATGAACAAATGACATAAATATTTATCCTACCTGAGCTCAGTTTGGTTCCCACCTTCTGACATTTATCCATTAAATTGCCTGTGAGAGAATAGAAGCTGCCTACCTCTGACAGACATTTTGAAATAGTTGCAGAAGAAAGTACATGAACAAGCAGTTGTCTTTTGGGGGAATTAATATGTAAACTTAACGCCATACTGATCTGCTTTGAGCTCTGCTTTGAGCTGTATCAGTGGTTTGTGGTGTATCAGCATGCTAAGAAAAGAACATGGCTAAGGGAAAAGCAGGGTCATTTCCCCAAGTCATTATATTTATCAATCTGGCTTATAGGAAGACAGAACTGTAAGCTATCAGACAGAGAAGATCTTTAAAAAAGTCATAGTGGCAAAAGTTTAATTCTATTTTCAAGATATTATCAAGATATTAGTGGTTTCCATTCTCTTATTGTCTTTTTTGTTTTCTTCCCATCCCTTTTCCTTTCAGGACAGGACTGCAGGCTGTCTTGCAATTGAATATTCGTTGATATACATTTTTATCCAACAACAATACAGATTTTAAAATCAGTGTTAACTGTCAATTTTGTTGATGATGCACAAGGCAGAATAGAGCACAGCTTGTGGTTTTACAGCTTTTTGTCAGCAGTATTGACAGCAGTAAAACCCTGAAGCAGAACCTACACAGGAAACAGATATGTGCACTAACAAGATGTTATTTTTAGAGTTCCTTTTCTAGCTCATAGCTTTTTACTGGTCATATTTTAATAGGTCCATTGCCAACATAAAAAAAAAAAAAAATGTTTTATAGCTGTAATCAAACAACATTTGGGAACTATCTGACCCAGTAATATAATTCCACTCTGTTTCTATACAAGTACACCTAATTAAATATACTCGATTCTTCTCCCAATAACAGACATGTTTCATCTTTGACCAGTCCGTAGGCTTTACATTAAGCACAGACTTTTGATTATACAGCAAAAAAAGTATTGAGAGCAAGAGAAGGGGGGCAAAGCTTTCATTTTAATGAATTTGAAACTTTCTATTTTTTCTCTAATTATATTTTAAAAAGAAGCATAATCATAGAAGAAAAAAAAAACACCCCTTGAACAGATTTTTTTTCTCTTATAAAATTGTAACTGCAGCTTTCTAAACTTTTAACAGAAATACTGACTGGGGTAATATCGTGAAGTTTTCATTACTGGCAGCAGCAAATTTTAAGAATGAATGGTGATGGTTTTAGTTTCCATATACTTAATAACTAAATAGCAAAGCTGTAATGAGAAGCTCTTTTGTGAATCATTAACAAGTCTAACCTTGAAACTTCACTTTATTGCTTATATCTGTTAAGCATTTGATCATACTTTGTTTAGCCAACATGAGAATCCGTAGTCTATGATCATGTCTATAACCCTGCTTTTCTCAAAGAGAAGGAATACAACAGTGAGTATGGTGTTGCACGTTTTCACATCATAGCTCTAGGATTGTTTATGTGGATGTGAAGTGTTCTAGAATTCTTTATTCAGCACCGGTGAGGCCACACTGGGAATGCTGTGTCCAGTTCTGAGCTCCTCAGTACAAGAGAGGCATGGACATAGTGGAGAGAGTCCAAGGAAGGGTTACAAAGATGATTGAGGGCATCTCTCCCATGAGGGAAGGCTGAGAGAGCTGGGACTGTTTAGTCTGGAGAAGAGGAGGCTCAGGGGAGATCTCATGAATGTTTGTAAATACCTGAAAAGGAGGGTGCGAAGAGGACTGAGCCAGGCTCTTTTCAGTGGTGCCCAGTGGCAGGACAAGAGGCAATGGGCACAAACTGAAACACAGGAGGTTCCCTCTGAACATAAGGAAACACTACTTTACTGTGAGGATGACTGAGCACTGGCACACGTTGCCCAGGGAAGTTGTGAATATCCTTGGAGATATTCAAAAGCCATCTGGACATGGTCCTGGGCAACTGGTTTAGGTAACTCTGAGCAGGGGCGTTGGACAAGAACTCCAGAAGTGCCTTGCTTTGGAGGTCATTCCTCAACCATTCTGTGATTCTGAAGTTATCATCAAAGTTCCCTAATATGTCCTAACATAATTTCAATTTTTCTTCAAACTTCAAGCATCAAGTGAAACCCCTGTTGGGGTATCAGCTTCTGAGTAATGACATTATGGTTAAAATAAAAAATAAATGATAATAATAAAAAGGAAAAGAGCTCAGAATCTTAGTGAACAAGGTTAAAGGAAAATGTATTGGTTTGCAGGGAGGGAGAGAAGGAGAGAGGGAGGCCTTTTCTGCTTCTCACACCGTCCCACCAGCGAGTAGGCTGGGGGTGCACAAGAAGCTGGGAGGGGACACAGCTGGGGCAGCTGACCTCAACTGACTAAAGGGATATTCCATGCCATATGATGTCACGCTCAACATATAAAGCTGAGGGAAGAAGAAAGAAGGGGGCGACGCTCAGAGTGACCGTGTTTGCCTTCCTAAGTAACCATTACGTGTGATGGAGCCCTGCTTTCCTAGAGATGGCTGAACACCTGCCTGCCGATGGGAAGTAGTGAATGAATTCCTTGCTTTGCTTTGCTTGCGTGCGTGGTTTTTGCTTTACTTATTAAACTGTCTTTATCTCAACCCATGAGTTTTCTCACTTTTACTCTTCCGATTCTCTCCCCCTTCCCACTGAGGGGGAGTGAGCAAGTGGCTGTGTGGTGCTTAGTTGCCGGCTGGGGTTAAACCACAACCGTCCTTTTTCGCACCCAACGTGAGGTTTGAAGGGTTCAAGATGATGACAGGTTTGATTAGAATGTGCTAGCTGTTATTGCTCTTTAGCTATTAATTGGCAGGCTCCTGTGCTTGCCTTACTGTATATTAGAGTCTAGTGTTTGTTAGTGCCTGCTTTTTGCTTACACTGCTTGCTGCACTGCTGTACTACTTATCATCTTACTCTGCTGCACCTGGAAACAGTTTGATAACAGCAATGGCGATGGACCTGGGCTGGAAGGTAGCCAGGACATTGCTGCTGTTTCTGTGCTGCTGTTCTGGACAGGCTGGAACTTCAGTATGAATGCAAGTCGAAGGGACGGTGACCTGTGGGTGAGTCCACGTGGGAGCAGGACACCCTGAAGCATCAGTGGCTGTGGATAAGTCCAGAGCAGGTACATCTCAAAACGTCTGTGGCAGTGATTATGTCCGTGCCACAGCAGGTATACCTCTGAAGGGATTGTGGCCAAAGGCTAAGTCCACACTGGAGAAGGTACACCTCAAAGTATCTGTGGCTGTGGATAAGTCCATGCTGCAGCAGGTACACCTTGAAGCATCAGTGGCTGTGCATGAGGTCATGCTGGACCACCTCAAAGCGTGTGGCTGTGGATAAGCCCTTGACAGAGCAGGTACACCCCTGGAAGGACTGCAGCCGTGGGTAAGGCGATGTTGCAGCAGGTTTACTTCTGAAGGGACTGTGACTGTGCGTAAGGCCACGCAGGAGCAGGTGTATCTCTGAAGGCATTGTGGCCCATGGAGAAGGCCATGCTGGAACAGGTGCACCTCAAAGCAACTGTGGCTGTGGATAAGTCTATGCCGCAACAGGTATACCCCTGGAGAGACTGTGGCTCGTAGATAAGGCTCCACTTGGAGCAGGTACAACCCTAAGGGACTGCTGTCTGTGGATAAGTCCAAGTCGGAGCAGGGGCAAGCGGAGGAGTTCATTGCAATGTTAAACCCTATGGTCTGGTCCAAAGGGACCAGGGGTGAAGATTGTAATGGAAATATCTTTAAATTGTTGTAATCCTTGATTAGAGTTGCATGTTATAGGAATTACTATAGCAGAAACCACCTGAACCGATGGAGGAGAAGCCTTACAAGAAGCAGTGCAATTACAGCAGTGACCTGACCTGAGCTGGCTTTGGTGCCCAGTAACTCCACGCAGCACACCACCTCTCCTGTCCTGATTGACCACCACAACAGATGGAGCCCAAAGTCGTGGACTAAATGAACTCAATGGACATTTTGTGGGCATTTATGGACATTTTGAAAGACATTTCATAGGAGTGGCCCATAGACTAAGGGAATGATATCTGTGTATTATATCAAAGGATGGAAGGGAGTGGGTGGCTAATGAGAGTGTATTGGACAGTATGAGTCCTGAGCATGACAAAATTGGTATGGAATAAGGGGTGGAGAA
This sequence comes from Calonectris borealis, assembly GCF_964195595.1. Classification (NCBI taxonomy): domain Eukaryota; kingdom Metazoa; phylum Chordata; class Aves; order Procellariiformes; family Procellariidae; genus Calonectris; species Calonectris borealis. The sequence continues at coordinate 64,390,084 of NC_134313.1, read as the reverse complement.
TGTGCTGGTTTTGGCTGGGATAAAGTTAATTTTCTTCATAGTAGCTAGTATGGGCCTATGTTTTGAATTTTTGTTGAAAACAGTGCTGATAATATAGAGATGTTTTCATTATTGCTGACCAGTGCTTACACAGAATCAAGGCCTTTTCAGCTTCTCACACCACCCCACCAGCGAGTAGGCTGGGAATGCACAAGAGGTTGGGAGGGAACACAGCTGGGACAGCTGACCCCAACTGACCAAAGGGATATTCCATACCACATGACGTCATGCTCAGCATATAAAGCTGGGGGAAAAAGAAAAAAGGGGGGAACGTTCAGAGTAATGGTGTTTGCCTTCCCAAGTAACCGTTATGCATAATGGAGCCCTGCTTTCCTGGAAATGGCTGAACACCTGCCGATGGGAAATAGTGAACGAATTCCTTGTTTTGCTTTGCTTGCGTGCTCAGCTTTTGCTTTGCCTATTAAACTGTCTTTATCTCAAACCACGAGTCTTTTCACTATACCCTTCCGATTCTCTCCCCCATCCCACCCGAGGGGGAGTGAGCGAGCGGCTGTGTGGTGCTTAATTGCCAGCTGAGGTTAAACCACGACAGAGGGTAAGAAGGAGAAAGGGAGAGAGGGAGAGAAGTAGGGAGAAAGCGAGAGAAGGAGGGAGAGAAGGAGGGAGGGAGTAAAGAAGGACACAATAATAGTATGAAATCAGACAGAAGAAAAAAACCTTTTGTTCAGATTTGTTCAACTGCAGCCCCACAGACCAAAGAGGTCAGTAACCTGACTGAAGCCCCAAGGGTTACATGGATGTCACAGAGCAGAATGTCACCCTGCTTGATTTATTAGGCACGCAGATGGTGGCTGTCAAGAGCACACTCCGGAACAACTTGTACAGTACAATAGCAAGGCAAGCCACTAATCATATATTGTTCAGTTAATCAATCATTCACCTAAAAAAGAACAGATGGCACAATTCAGAAAGAGTCAATTACAAGTGTACAAAAGGGCTCATCGTTATTTCTGGCCTATCCTCGCAATCTATAAAATAGACTTGTCTGTTTTATGGATTGTCTAGCTGTTCACCGTCAAATTGAATTCACTGTCATGCTTAGCTCTTTAGAAAGATAATTTAAAATGAATGTATCACTAATAAATTCATTATCCATAAGCTCAAGTAAGAATAAGAGTCAATAACAAACAAATTCAAGCTAAACTAAAGGATTTGGGAGTTCCTGTAAGAAAATAATAGAGTGATCAGTTCCAGCAGTTCTTACTGTGATAACACAAAGATGGGTGATGGCCTTAACTTGATGTTTTTGCCAGAGAGACTGCAAGATGCAGCACATTGTATGAAGTAGTCCACCAAAGCTCTAACATAAAATAAGGAGACTCTGGAATTTGTTTTGGAGCCTTAGTCCTAAAGCACTCCCATGAAAGTTATTCGCAGTCCTAAAATTCTGATTCCAGACATGTCCAGAATCAATTCAGTTTCACAGAGTATCCTATTACCAGTCTTTCCCTCATTATCTTTGGGCTTCACACATTGACTGCAGGTCTTGGTTAAGTAGCTGTTCCATAAAGTAAATGCTAAGATGTAGCTGTGTACAAAATGTGATGGCAAGAAACATTTGCCTTTAGTGTGACAAAGTGCTTGTCACCTCCCCGTAAATGACATTTTATATCAAATAAACATTGGTTGAAATTTCTGAAATGGACAGGGATCCTATTCAACCACAAAGAGAAGAAAGCTTAAAATTAGTTATGAAATCATGTTCATTCTTGTTCCTCCTCTTTATTTGGGAGGAGGAAACCAGGAATAAGTTATCCTCCAAGGATTAATGAGGTTTCACCACGCAAAGTGAAAGAACAATCTTAGCTTTCTTTGGTAGAGGCACTGAATTTGGAGATCCCATGTCTTACTATTCTGTTCTATTGACCTATGAAGGAATATCAGTGGCTCCAGCTACAAGGTAGGTCAAGCCTTTGTGTTTAGAAAGAAATGTCCTAAGAACTTCAGAAAAGTGTATGTGGCTGTGGATCCTGCCTGGATGTCATATTATCACTAAACAGAGAAGGTAAAATCTGTCACAGATGGTCAGACTAAATTTAACCACCTCCACTACCTCATCTTAAATAGTGGCAAAATAGCAAAAGTTAGGGTTTTTTGTTTATTTGGTTTGGTTTGGTTTCGTGGGGTTTTTTTAAAGGCAGAGCAAGTAAGTTGTCATGATTCCCTTAGACTCAGTGACACATGAGGTACTTTCAGTCTTGTGCTCCTATTAAGTCAATACAAGTCTTCCTCTGGACTTCAATGTATACCTGAAATCTTTACAAGCAAGGTGGAAGGGGAGATTGAAACTTGAGTGTTATATAGTGTAATCCTTCTTCAGCCTATGTTATAACAATTGCTCACAACCATATTGCACTCTTCGGAAAAAGACTTGCAAGGGAATACATCTAAAACCTGTGTCAAGAAGAACAGAGGTATCATATGGTTTGCAAGTGGTTGATTTTCCAATGTATCTGCTTTGATAAGAAGTGTTGATTCAGTATTTCTAGAACCTGAATGTACCATTATTTGGGAGCCTAGCTATTCCAAATGTTATATGGAGACTATTAAGCTGTGCCCTCCAGCTGTATATATTGAGGCTAAAGGAGAGACAGAATATGTTAATACAATTTTTAAATCCATAAATTGAAATGCATTTTCTTAATTAATATTTTCCTCCAAACAATGATTTCTATTTTGGAGATGGAAATAGAAAGGCTAGAGTACAAAAGATGTTACCATTAACCCAGTAATGAAATTATTTCAGCTGTCAATTTACAGTTTGCTCAGGTATCATTTGATAAGTCATAACTGTATGTCTGAAAATAGTTTTTTCCAGAACATAACATTGCTTGCAATAAGATGTTTAGTTTTTCATCTGCAATCTTCCCGACACACAGAAGATAATAAATATTAAAAAAATAGCAGAAATAATAATATCGAGGATCTTCAGAAAAAAAATTCAAGTCCCTGAAATCATAGTAATCACCACAGTCATGAGAGTAAGTGATAACTTTATTGGTGAGTAGTCATTTCATGAAAAACTAGCATGAGCTTATAGCATAATTATTTGTGATCAATTATTCAGCCAGCTAAAATTTGGCTTGTAAAAATAATTCATTTTGCAACATGTTGCTATTTCATGCAGCTCATTAACCTTAATAATAATTTCTTTTAGTGCTACTGAAACTTGTATAGTTAAAAAAAACCCTGATACTGTTTGCATATCTCTGTGTGTATTTTACCTACTTACAAATGAAAATGGAAAATTGATTTTTAGAGTCTTTTCCTTTCTCCTTTTTTTATACTTCATTCTTCTTCTCGGTGTAAGTACCTTCAATTACAGATTTCTTCTAATTACCTAACTGCATTTTGCAAATCAGTCTCAATGCAAGCACATTTTTCATGGACTTTATTCCCAAACAAACTACCAATAGTCACTGGAGCAATTAATCAATGATATTATTTCCTTCTGCCACGCCAGTTCTGCTCACTGGGGTCTCTGCCTGTGAAAACTTATACATTATATTATTGTTCTAGTCTGACTGGAGTAGAATAAATGGGCAACCATCTTTGTAAGAGAGTAACACAGATTTCTCATTGATTTTTAAAGACTTGAGCCACGGCCTGACTACAGTGTTGGAGTCTGGCTTTTGAATTTAGGAAGACCAGTTTCTGTTACAATGACTCCTCACCAAGGGATTTCCTAGGACTTATTCAGAACTGGTTAGACTGAACAGCTATGGTCCTTCTAAATTTTTGAATACTTTGTGTTACATGAGTATATATTACTGTGCCTATGTGTGCTGCAGTAAAGTCAATCAAATACTTTGTTAAGATTAAAAAAAAAAAAAAAAGCTTATAAAAATAAAACCATATAAGTTTTATGCTGCAATAAGTTATTGATGGAATCCTAATTGCCTAACACTGCTATGTAATTCAGGTTTTGCTTTACTGAAATTTAGTCACCTGGCTACTTGCATTCTCTTTCTTCTCCATAGATACAAGCAAGAGCCACAGAAGGCTTGTAGGGAGTTTATTCAACCTTGCTTAAGATGAGTGTCTCTCTTTTCCATTAAGGATGCAAGAAATGTTAGCTCCTCTGTTTCCAGCTGTGCTACAATTTAAAACACATTTCAGAAGAATGCTCTAGCCATGTTGTCACTTTTCACCCCTCCTTCTCTAGGATGAGCGGCTGTATAGACAGGAATACAAGACTACTTTTTCTAAACCATTTCAGGAATGCACTCTAGCAATCATGTCATAGCTGCTAAGTTCTTTTTCAGTTCACATCTCTCTCTTTTTCTGTATCCTCTTCCTTCCCGCCCCTTCATCTGCCCAACACAATTCTAAGATCAATTCAATTCATGGCACGCACTTTGATACAGTCATGAAATGTATTATGTTCCTGTCTTGTACCACTTCTTGTACTAAATCTGAGTACAAAGCCTGGAAAATGAGCAGGCTGGGATGTGGAGTGTTAGGCGCATAAGTACAGGCAAGGTTTGAGCAGACTGGATCTTACTCTTTAAGAAAGCTCATGAAGACTTATACATTTGCCATAGGAAGTTACATGGGAAAGATGCAGTGCATCATTCTGTTCCTTTATGGTAACTATTAATCACTGTCACTTTTATATAAGATAAGAGAAAACCTATTACTTCACATTTACACAATCCTCCTCTGGCTCCAAAGTATTACGTTAATGCACTCTAGCAATCATATTGTAACTCCTAAGTTACATCTTTCTATCTTTCTTTTCATCTACCTTACACAATATGAAGATCAGTTCAACTCATGGCAGACAGCTTTTATAAGGCTGCAGAAAGTATCATATCTCTATCATGTATCACATTTTGTATTAAACCTGGATACAGTGTACATTTTAAAAACATATATGTTTGCTCATACATGTCCTTTTTTATGAAATGTTTTACCTTACATATAAGATATTGTGATATCTTAAACAAACCTTTTATAGATACATTTTTTTAAAAAATTGTAACCAGTAATTCCTTGTTTTATAGTCTCTCTGGTCCCTCTTTTATCTTACAACTGGATGAACGAGAGGGGTTTCTGTTCTACTGTTCCAGACTTTGTGCCTCAGTTACCAAGCTGCCCTGAAGTAGAGGACTCAAGTTTCCTAGACTGTTTCCTGTTGTCTAGCATCCTGGGATCTACAGGACCCTTTATGCAGATATTTTCAACATAATCTCGGTCTTAAAGATAAAGAGATAACTTCAATACATATTTAACAAAATTAAAAAGTGACATTATGTCTATTTGATTCAATGTTTCCTTTGTATATATAGGTATATTTGCTCAGAATACCATTTTCTCTGTTAGTTCTGCTCTTTTCTGAATGATTTTTTCCAGTATTTCCTCATACTCTGCAGGTAGAGCATCAGCATCTACCGTCCGGTAGATGTAGCATCAGCACTTGACAGAAGAGTTAATGATCAGAAATACTCTCTGTGTGAAGATTTTTCTCTCTAGGCTGCATTGAGAACGGATTATATATTTTGATGTTGTTAAATCTGTTATCTATTCCTACCTATCTATTCCTATCTATCCTATATGGATATCAGAAGGACGTGATATGATAGGATATGGATATCAGAAGGATATGGATATCAGAAGGACATGAACATTGTTCCTGCAGCAGATCATAATAGCAGACACCTTTGCATGTTTAGTACTGGTAGACAATATATGGTTCTTGCTTATGGTTCTTAGAGGCTGTTTAGGTGAGGGAAAAAGTACTATTAACACTAAGATAATTTGTGTTTTCTTTTCACTAGCTATTAAGTAGTGATTTTTTTCCGCATTTCTGTAGTATAGTGTCCTGGTTTCGGCTGGGATAGAGTTAACTTTCTTCCTAGTGCTGTGTTTTGGATTTAGTATGAGAAGAATGTTGATAACACACTGATGTTTTCAGTTGTTGTTAAGTACCCTGCTAGTCAAGGACATTCAGCTTCCATGCTCTGCCAAAAGCACGAGAGGCTGGGAGGGAGCATAGCCAGCTCATAGGGAGCTGGCCAATGGGGTATTCCATACCATGTGACGTTATGCTCAGTATATGAATGGTAGGCGTGTTCCATGAAGTACTGATCGCTACTTGGTTATCGGTCAGCTTGGGTGGTGAGCAATTGCATTGTGCATCACTCATTTTGTATATTCTATCATTATTATTGTTGTTGTTATTATTATTATTGTTGTTGTTGTTGTTGTTGTTGTTATTTTCCCTTCCTTTTCTGTTCTATTAAACTGTCTTTATCTCAATTGATGAGTTTTCTCACTTTTACCTTTCCGATCCTCTCCCTGTCCCACTGGGGCGAGGGGGGGTGGGAAGAGTGAGCAAGCGGCTGTGTGGTGTTTGGCTGCCTGCAGGGTTAAACCACGACATATAGTCACCATAGTACCATATTCATATATATCATGTAAGGTTTTAATTTAAAGTTTTTTGCGGGGATGGTATAAAACTCTGCTTTTCAAGTCACTTTTCAGTAAGCATATTTATAAGGAGTTAGACCTTTGATTTCTTTAATGTCATGCATAAAACAAAGTTTAAAATGGGCATGATTTTACACTTCTTTAATAAAGAATATTACTGAAATTCTAATCCCTTTGAGATTTAATCAAATAACACACATTGTATAGTTATACATCACATAGAAACCACAATCCTGTCATTATCTTTAATTGTTTTCTTCAGGCTTTAAGAATTGGTTTAAAAAAAATTCCCTGAACTACAGGGGTTGGGACGTTTACTTCTACATGAACTTTTTCCTAAACAGATACGTTAATTGAAAAATTATTTATGTTTTTTTCAGTGTTAGATGCTTATTAGCATCGCTTAAGAAATCATAGATTGTGAAAACCTGCTACATGATAGTCAATCCATGTTTAGAAACGTAGCTGTCCCTCAAGATATCCAACTTCCACCTATGTTCTCGGTTCAAGCAAAATATATACTGAAGGTCGCCTTTCTAACCACTGAATTAATCTGTAACCATAGAAACAGCTGAACAGACCGCTAACTGGGATATTCATTCTGATAGAGAGCTCACCAATTCTGCAGAGGCCTGGCTGTTTGAGGTTCAGTATTTCATGTCCACAGGAAATGTTACCGACTCTCAATGTTTTTTAAGTACAAGGGGAAAGTGGATATATGTATCACCATGTGTTCTCACTATGATACACTTCTCCAGTCACTGCGTTAGATAAAGTTTCCTGCCTTTTCACCTTTCCTCAATTGTTCATAAAGTACAATGATGCAAGCTTTGATTATGAGAATTTATAACATGAGTTATATTCAGGTCTACTTAAGGTTGGGGTCAAAATTGAATAGGAGTACTTTTTAAAGTGTTTCCATGAAAATAAACATTTTTCTCTTCACATTCTATGAAGTTTCTACTAAGGACTTTTTAAGGTGATATGTTTAAAATCTAACATTAAAAACCAATCTGTGTTCTCCCATTTCAATGAGAACTGGAGCTTGATGGTTCAGAAATGCTGAGTTTTATGGGATCAAAGCTCTAATCTGCTGTGGGCTGATATTCAGGTTTCTTTTTGAAAAAATAACATCAAGAGGTTTTTTGTTGGGTTTTTTGGTTGTTGTTGTTGTTTAAAGATAGAACTGTCCATCTATTTAGGGGACACACTTCTTAAGAAGGTTTATTTGTTGGTTTGTTTGCTTCTTTTGCCTAATGCAGATGCTTAAGTTCTAGAGATGTGCTGGCTTTTGGATGCAGACATGTTGTTGTTACTTAAGTCTTCTAGATACAGTATATCAGGATATTCTCTTTTAGACTGATCTTCAGAACAATTAACTTCTAAATGTTACCGCACTTAGTGAGAGTTAGGCAGTCTGGATTGCTCCCCAAGTTTATAAAATTATCTTTGAACCTCTACTTGACTCAGAAACTTAAAGAGTGCAAAAACTGGGAGAAAAAAAAAAAACAAACAATTTAATAAGCAGCCAGTGTTTCTGGCTTCATACTGGGTTATCAAAAAAGAGCTACAACTTGTCATGTGGTTCTACCTAGGGTCTTTTATTTTTACAACAAGGTAAAAGTCATGCGCCTGATTAAGAAAGAAAAAATAGAGAGTTCATTTGAACGTGAAGGAAAGCTCAGGAAAAACCATAAAGGCATTTCATGTGGTTGCCAAAAATGATCATAAGGAACTGGTCCTCTGAAGCACGGACTTATGTACGTGTATATGCGTGTCTGTGCCTGTAGATGTATACAAAATGATAATTTCTTACACTTAGAATTCTTTTAAAAACTCGTTTGCCTAAGAGGCAGGTTCAATAGGGCTGAATTCAAGTATACAAAGCTGGCTGCAGTATGGGGGAAACTAACATCTAGTTGTTCCTTATGTGAGTGTTTTTGAAGGTGGGTACTTTTAAAATTCTGTGATTTTGGTGGGGGAGGAAAAGAGTGGTACTGAAAAACTGTGGTATTTCAAAAATAACTACCCATAAATAATTGAACACAAAATAAATACCACAGATATTTGCCAATAAGCTTGTTTCTATCCTGAACTGTTGAGATCCCCAGAATTATCATAGTTACTACTATGAGATACAACAGTTATGAAAAACTTCACTCTTGACATGAAGTTATAAAAAAATTTTACTAGGAGGCATTTATTTTATCCATGTGGGGGTATAAACTCTCACTGAATGATTGACCTGAATTTGAGCTTATCAATATTAAAGAATAGTCTGTAATACCAGAATGTGTTCTTGAAACATCTCACTGAAGTACTTTTCAAAGGGGTTTAATGAGCAACAGAACACAAGACTGGTTTTCTAACTCTGATTACTAATTTGATGTTTCCAGTTTTTCTTATTCTTGTGATTTACTGATGCAAATTCAACATTCAGGACCTTTACCTCCATGCCAGACTTTGAAGCATTGATCACCCTCATTGGCAGCCATAGGATGCAGGAATTTGAGTTCTCTTTTCTTTGGGATTTTGGGGTTTTGGTTTGGTTTGGTTTGGTTTGTTTGGTTGTTTTGTTTGTTTGTTTTGTTTTGTTTGTTTGTTGAGTAGAACCAAGTGAAAAATTTGCCTGAAAAAATGGCCTAGAAAATATTTACTCAATGTTTTTATAACTGAGGTTACTAAACAAAGAAACAAACAAGCTCTCTTGGTTTTCATGCAGTTAACAGTTCTACAATGTACAGAAAAATAGAGCACAAGGTCAAAGACTAAATTCAGCTTACCAATTTTATACTGTATGACTGCAGGTCATAAAATCAATCAGGAGACTGCTAAAGCTAAAGAGAGCAAAAAAGTAAAAGCAATAAAATACATACAAGTGGGGTTGTTGTATAGGTGCCTAACAACTATTTCATTCAAAATAAACTTTGCTGGCTTATCGTGGTTATTTGAACTTTCAGAACGGGAAGCGTGCAAAGAGCTCATTCTGGTAAGGGAATGGAAATCCCACAGAATGGATCCACCCAATTAATAAACAGAAGAGCAGCCTACTCAGCCTCCCATGTCAAAGAAAAATTCCTGATTATCCTAAGAACTTTGTCATCAAGGTGAAAAACTTTTAAGTTATAGGTCATGTGAGATACATATTAAATGGGAAGACTAAAATTTCAGAATGGAGACTGAGGGTTGGTTCCAGTGTTACTTCCAATAAGGAGTTTGTGAGAATGAAGAGTAAACCCAAAGAGAGAGCAAAGCTCTCTATTAAACATGATACATAGGGGGAAATCCTTTAAGCTTCACAAAATCAGACATGATCAAAAATTAGCCATCAGCATCTCAGTTTGTCTAAGCAATTGGAATTTCCAAGGGGGCACAGATAATCTGCTGCATCTGACGTCAGAGTTAAGACCTCAGTGCTCCAGGAAAAGTAACCTGTTACCTGACTATTCTCTGATATGCATTTAACTTTACCAATATTTCTCAGCAGGTCTGAAATATTCCATACTTAATTTCTGCTGATTAACAGTATTTCAGAGCTGTGTATGTCTGAAATGTCTCTACTATCATATGTTCATATGTAGCTGCATTACAAATTATCTGCACTTTGCATCTTTTCTCTTGCTAGTCCCCATGAGTAGCTTATCTGTAAGAGTTCTCATAAAAAAAGGAAACAAAAGTATTCTTGTATAGCCTCTGGTTGTAGTGTCATATTTAATTTCTGAGCCCTTCTTCATTTGATGCATCAGTTAATGGGGAACATGCTCACATAATCATAGAATATTCGTTATCACATTTTTCTCTCCTTGCTCAAGAGGTAATCCTAGTCTTTATCTTCACAGAACTGGTTTGGTTTGGTTTGGTTTGGTTTGGTTTGATCATAGCATATTGTAATATTAATAGTGTATTATAGTTACTAACTTTTATTCAGAGCTTGTTTATGCAGGATGAGAATTTTCCCCTTTTTACAGATATGAAAGTGCAAGAATGGAGAGTAATTGGATAACAGTCTTTATCTTTCAATAGATTTTCTATCAGGAAATAAAGAATATAGGTTGTCCCCCTGTATTTAGTACATGACTCAAAGAAGAAAAAACTCATAAAAATCTAGAGCATCATCCACGAACTTTGTAATTGATATAGAGGTCAGTTTACCAGAACAGAATTTAGTGGCTTTAACTATGAAAATTCCTCATCTTTTCTTAGGTGCATATCGTCCAGCCTTTGAAAAAAATTAACTGGGGATTCTATAGGGAGCAATAGCCCTTGCTATACAATAATCCTCCTGCTTTGAACACTTAATGAGACTCAGTGCTTCTAGGAAAAAATCGTATTGCTTGAACTTCCTTGAACTTACTAGAACTTGCTAGAACTTCTCTTCACTATTCTAGATACCATCTTTAAGATGGTTTTATATGTGTAGCCTCTCCATCTTCTTTTGCCTGTGACTGTATGGTTAAAGACTATGCAGGTTATGAAATTTTTTTTTCACTCAAACTCTTGACTTTACAGTATGAATAAAGTAGTTCATCAGAAATGATTCTTACTTTTGCAGATTTTGGAACAAAAACACAAAAACAAACTTAGGATCATGTGATTTTTCAGTAGTGTTGGTACATTTAAGACCTCAACTTAATCTCATCTGATGGTATAAGTAACAGCATTTTGGTGAGTAAAACTAGAAATTGAAGAAGCTGCTGTCCCCACAGATTAGTTCCTTCTATCTACCAGGATTTGTGTGTCTGCAGCTGAGTTGTATGTATCAATTGCATGACACGATTTGAATTCATAACAATGTGAAGTCAATAACAGTAGCTTTCATCCGCTTTAATTCTAGTTTCAGTTACTTGCACACAGAAGCAGGCATAAGTAGGGTTCAGTCATGGGGCAGTGACAAATGGCCTTGGGACATTAATACTTTCTGTAGCCCTTTCAAAACTATCACAAATATATGTCCTAATTTTGTGAATGAGAGGCAAATGGCAAGGTATCTTTCAGAATGAGTTTTGCGGACGATGCTTACAAAGCTTTTTCCAGGAAGTTGGGTTAATTCTGCCTGTACTTCAGGCCAATGGTCAGCCATGCAGATGTATAGAAGTCTAAAAGTGCACGCTGATAAATCTGAGCTTGTACTTCCCGTCCCTCAGCACTGCTGCTGAGTCAGGCACATTGCCATACATATAAATGACTTCCAGGTGCTTCAAAGTATAGGCAGATTGATTTCACATCATCTTGCAGCATGAGCAGGACTCAATTGCACCTGTCTGCAAAAATGTGTGTCTACCTGTAGATACCACTGCTGTCCTCTCATGTCCATTCCCTGCTGCTCAGGCTTCCTGCCCCTGTTCCAGTATAAACTCTACTCTCATCCTCTAACTTTTTTTCCGGTCTCAGCATACTTCTGGTCACTATGCCAGTTCCTTACCGCTATCAGTTTGTCTTTTATTACATCCATATTTTAATTGGAGAATGACCAATGCAGGTCTCTGAGTTATGTCTTTTCCAGCTCTATGCTATTTTAGTATGACTTAAGGTCTTCATCTGTGCCTGATTTTTCCCAGTCGCCATTTAAGAAGTGTGGAGAAAATATGCTCCAATTTCAGAGATCCTTGAAGACTTTATTTCCAAAATCTAGTAGATCTCTATAGTACTTGTGGTAACTCATATTATTCAAAGCTCTGTAAATTCAGGTGTTTTTTTTAATCTAACAAAAAAGACTTTTCTCTTTTAGTCTCTGTTTCATGGCATGAGCATACTAAAACTATTTAAAAACTCCTATATTAATATTTTGTAAATATGGCAGATATAATATCTTTTTCATTCAGTCTTGCTTTGTTCTTAATACAACTGATTTTTTTCTCTTGAAATCCATGGAGTTTTCTTGAAGTATAAATCTTTCACAGTTTCAAATGGTTAATGTTTAAAAAGGTCAAACATTGTGAAAAACTGAACAAAACCTTTTAATATAAAAATATGCAATAAAAGGAATTTCTTTTGCTATTAACATGGGCCAGATCTTCTTTATTTTTTCAAATAATCTCTTTTCTTTAAGCAAAAAACTACTAAAGTTATGGTAGAGTGAGAAATTCACATTTAGTGCACATGCATGTACACAAACATCACTGTTCGGAGGAAAAAAGATTATATTCCAGCTTCTCATATAAAACTATGGAGCAGCATGATTTAATGAGATCTCATATTATTAAGACTTTATGCCTTTTCTAAGACGTACCACTCTAAACTTTGAACTAACCTCAAAATTAAAGCTAAAATTTCATTTGACAAGTAAATGAAGAAAGTACATTGTGGATGTATTAGCTTTCACCCTCCTCTCCCCCAAAAAGGTGAATGATCTCATTTGCAAAGTTTGTTCATTCTTGTTCATTTCTAACAAGATTCCCAAAATCTCCTTGGATAAGGGCAGCAGGGAATGCCAAAACAAAAGTTTTTAACACAACTGCTGAATGTAAAATATGTCTTCCTTAAGTAGAAATTGTTTAACTTCTTCTATTTGCATCATTCTGAATAGATTTTCCTTGTGTTTCTGCTGTAATTTTCAAGGAGGTCAATGGCAAAAATATGCAAATGTCAGAAAACTTTGGTATTACCTCATCAAGAGTGAAAGCCTGAACTTTATTTCAGTGACTTTCATATGTGATAACAGCTCAACTTTCCCATAGGGTTATAGTATGATTAATTAAAAATAAAGTTCATAATAGTCAACTACAACCTAGTTAATCAAACAAAAACATCCCTGCCATGTAGCCTTACCTTCTAAAATTACTGATAAAACATGAGAAGCAATTTTGACCTCTCACCTTTTGCTTCTTCAAACCAAGCAATTTGTTGCTTGTGCACCTCAGGAAGATTGGTTTCAGGATTAAAAAGCAAAGACCTGTATTATGCAAATCATATTTTACAAGTCCTGCTGTTGTTGTGCTCCTTTTTTCCCCCAAGTCACCAAAGAAGACTTAGGAGGTGATGCATGGGCCACCATCAAAGTAATTAGTATTCAATTAATCAATATACATTTAGTTATGTATACACTGATATCCATAGGTGTTGTGGGTTAACCCTGGCAGCCAGCTAAGCACCACCCAGTCACTCACTCACTTCCCCCAGCAGGTTGGGGACAAGAATCAGAAGACCAAAAGCAAGAAATTACCCATGGGTCAAGATCAAGACAGTTTAATAAAAGAAGACAATCTGTACATGCAAGTAGAGCAAAATAAGGAGTTCATTCACAACTTCCTGTCGGCAGGCAGGTTTTTAGTCATTTCTAGAAAAGCAGGGCTTCATCATGCTAACAGTTACTTGGGAAGACAGATGTCATAGCCACAAACATCCCCCTTCCTTCTTTTCCCAGTTTTTATTGCTGAGTATGACATCATATAGTATGAGAGATCTCTTTGGTCAGTTGGGGTCAGCTGTCCTGGCTGTGTCCCCTCCCAGCCTCTTGCCCACCCCCAGTCTATTCTCTGGTGGGGCAGAGTGAGTAACAGAAAAGGCCACGACGCTGTGTAAGCACTGCTCAGCACTAGCTAAAACACTGGTGCGTTATCAACGCTGTTTTGGTCACCAGCCTAAAAGACAGCACTGTGCAGACTGCTATGAAGAAGAAAACTAAATCCGTCCCAGCCAGACTCAGTACACAATGGTTCCGTACTCTGATTACACAGCTGTGGAAAATGAAACCTGTCGCCTGCGTATTGTAGCATAAATTAATGTTGTTACCTATACAGAGATTTGGGGGTATATACTGACTCTTTTTGAGAAGGGAAATAAAATCCGAATATATCAGTCTGTGAAATACCCCCTGCTGTAACTGTTACTTACCTCTCCACTATTGAGAAGGTACTGAAACCAGAAAAAGAAAAGTAACTGTTTAATTTCCAGAGTACATTGATCCAATAATCCGTGTGTGTTATCACTCTCCTACTGCAGCTTGGTCTCCCTTGTTCACTATAAAATAAAAGCAATCCATGCACCCCATATCCCAAACAGGGAACGTTGTCTCTTCCCTCTGTTTAGATCCCACCACCCGTGGGTGGGGGTAGTATCTACTGAAGTTTTCTGAATCATTTGTTAATCGCTACTAATATTTGTGCCACAAACTCTGACAGCCACGCGACCACCTGCCTTGTACACAGCCAGGGCAGTGGTAAGGAAAAGCACAGGAATATCATGCCAAATAAAAGGTCTGCAGATGAGTGGCTTGCAGCCATTTGGCACTCTGGACAAAGCTTGTCCCATTGTGTGTGGGGCTCCATATAGTCTCAGAGATGTCACTGCCCTTCTTCATAGCCCCACATTTTGATGTACCCATGTACCCTGTGAGCAACATAATGCTGATACATGTATTAAGACCTACATACATAAGCAGATTACAACCAACTTCACTGATCCAGCAAGAATGCAAGGTAGTTTGATTTTGCTTAGGTCTCATTCACTGCGAGCGAAGTTGAACGACCCGTAGGGTAAATGCGAGATGCTGTTTTTCGCCTGACACAGCATGATTTGTGAAACTGTGGGAGCTGCAGTGCACATCTTAGCTCTAAGATCTCAGGCCCTTAACAAAGACAGGAAAAAATTAGGGAGTAATTTAAGAAGTAAGACACAAGAGTATATCTGCACAGTACAAAGCCCTAAATCTGCTACATTTGAGGTTGTCTTACACTAACATCTTAAAAAATTTTTTCATAATTACATCTAACATGTTCTAACATGAATACCTTCTTTGAATGTTTTATGACATTATCTGCTTCCATGGTCTCTCAGGTAGTGTACTTGGTGTCAGCTGTAGGTTTAAATCCAAACAATAATGATAAATATTGCATTTTTCCAGTCTGCAAAACAATTAATGTCAGCTGCACTCACACTGTAACTCAAGACAATTAACTGGAAGACAAAAAATTGCTTTTTCTTTCCCCTGCTGCCAGAGCTGTAAATTCTTTGCCAAATTGCCTTTATAAGAATTTAACTTCCCTACTGATTATTTTGACTCACATTAATTTGAAAAATATCTTCATTACAACTTACTAGGTTATAAAAATATCCCTTTTTCTAGCATGAAGCCATTGTGGTTGTTATTTTATTTTAGTTTTAAGCTTTAAAAAATAAATAAATAAATAATTCTGAAATCCCGGTAGAGGTAATGTTTCTACTTGATAATCTTCTCATCAAAATCTCCCTCTGGCATCTTAAGGTAGTTTTTTAAGAGGAAGATTTTTTTTTCTTCCCCATACCTGTTTTAGCTACAAAACTTATGCTTACAAAGGAAGAAAATGTTCCACTTTACCAATTCCAAATCTGAGCTACATTTTCTCTTTCATTTTAAGAGTACATTAGTCCTTTCTGACCATATAGAAGAATACAAATTTTGTTTCCTGGCTGGTCATTTTTCTGTGTCTGATGTTTGAAATTAGTAATCAACAAATTCAAAGAGGCAATGGAATAATGTTTTGTGTGCATCATTGTATAAAATAATAATCAATGCTTTGGAATAGAGGAAGGACAGTGGAGAAAATTCAAACCATAACCTCTCATAAGAGAATACAGGACAGAGTTAGATGGTGTGATAAGAAAAAAATGATACAACTTTGTAATTCAAAAGAGGTGGTAGAGGCACAGATGTACAGAAATGAGTTTCATACTGGCATGCTGAAAACTTTGGAAATCGAGGAGGGAAATCAGCTAAAAGGAGTGGGCTAATTTGGATCGTAGGCTCAGAGGTGGACTTGGCTGAAACTACACAGCCAAACAGAAGGCAAAGGAGGGAAAAGGGGCTGAATACTCATTCAGTTGGAGAAAAAGTGGAGAGCTGGTCGGGTCACTGGTTAGTTCAGTAATGCACCAAGTGATATCTTTCTGTACTGATATGTTAAACTGGGCAATCTCTTCTTTATACTAACAACCATGTGGTGTTAACACAGCTGTTCAAATTTTTTTAGGACTATTTTACTTCTAGAAATAATACAGTATTGGATTCAAGAGCTTCTCTTTGCTCTTAAGAGACAATCCAATTGTTTTGTAATATCAAGCTAGGGTGTGCCTAGGAATAAAGTACAACACATTTTACTGTCCTTTAAAGAGTGGCTTCACTATCCTGCATTTACTACTTATCAAATTTGACTTGTAAATAGTGGTGTACTTCATCAACATCAGCAGAGCTTGCATAAATAACAAAGTTATGAGTCTAAAATGATAATTACCACAATCTAATGAATCATATAAATCATTTATAATGAAGATATATAAACAATGACTCAGAAATGAACACATTAATAACTGAGGGTGGTTTTTTTTTTTCAAAAGCAATGAGTAGTTTAATTTATATGGTGTGTCCATAGACAGTACAACTGGAATTCTATCAGTGAAATAATTAGTAGTTAATCTAAAGGGATAAACATATCTAGCAGAGTCCAAATTGAAAAACGACTATTTAAAATGATCATTAAACTAATAACATTACTATAAAATTATAGCAAATGACCAATATGGTTATAAAGAAAATTCAGCGCCTTGAAGAGATCATTTACCAAACAAAACATCTCTCAGTCCCCTATTAAGCCCATCAAAATGATTAAAAAAAAAAGTTCCAAATGGGAAATAGAATGTATTTAAATAAAAATTTGCATATTGACAAGAGAGAATAAAAAAAATCAACTGGGATTGTCTTTGCCTACAGTTTCATTTAGGTATGTTGGGTGAGTATGACCCGGGTATGACTCCAGATGATGGAGATTTTGGGTCAGGACAATTATGTGGCTAGGGATGGTGATTCAGAGCAGCATCTATCTTCCTCAGTGAGGTAAAGAGATAGTAACCAAACACCTACAACTACAGTAGTGATATTGAATAGTTGGTGGATTGCATTTCGAATATTCTGTCACTTCAGTCCAGACTGCAGGGAATAAGTAAGAGATTGTAGGTAACACTCAGAAGCCTATAGAGGGTGGAGATCTGGACGAACTAAGCAAATCCTGTAGAAATGCATTACACTGTCACTAGACCAGTTGAAACAAGGCTGATTTTGTGAGCTTCCACTGCAGTAATGACCACCTCATCATCTCTGCTTTCCAGCTCCAGCTACCCAGCCACCACCTGCCAGATTTCTCTCTTGCTCAGGACCAAGTTAATCAAGGTTTTCACTGTGTATAGGATGGTGTTGGCACTTTATTTTGTTTTTTCTTCACCCAGTTCAGCTCTTCTGTCAGAAACAACAAGAATACTCTTAGATGTTACTTAAAGATAAGTGTAAGAAACGTAGAAAGTATTGAATTGTTTTTCTTTTTGTCTTTTTTTTTTTTTTTTTGAAGACATTTAGTTGCTAGGTTCATGGTGTTAATATAAAAATATAAAATACAGGTTGCTCTTCTTTTTCCTATTTTTTTTCCTTCCAGCATGGAGGAAACTCCTTTGTAATAAAGAGGAGTACAGAGATCTAAGATAAAGATCACAGCTTACAGGGTAACTGAGCCTCTACGTTGCAGCACCTAGTAAGTGTCAACAGATAAATAAAAATTGGCAAAGGAGAATGATTGGCAACGTGTCCAAACAATTCACAAAAGGCAATGGGGCATACCATTGCCTGTAAAATCCTTATGACTGCCAGATATCATTCATGTTTGTACTTGATAACTCACAGAAAACACTATGTTTTTTCTGTTCAGTAAGATAACACGAATTTGTAACTCTACACTCACAATTACCAGCATTAAAAGTAGTAATGATCTTTGAATTCTATGTAAGTTATTTTTGACATCAAGTAAGCTAATGAAAGCTGATTGTCATTTCTAATACACAGTATTTCTGATAATAAATATAACCATGCTGGTGCAAATTTGATTCACCTGTCATGTAATCAGTTATCTCAGTATAAAAACATTTCAAAAGAAAATGAACCTTTATTCAAAAGACCTCAGAATGTCTTAACTGGGTACAAATAGGTTTTTTGTGAAGTTTTCAAGGACAAAACTTATCTTCACCCTGATAAGTAAGTCATATTTTACTTTAATATTACCTCTACAGTTCACTCTAAAGCTCTGTCCTTATTTCTTCTCAAATAACTTATTTTTGGAGAAATTAGTATTACATCTAAATCCTGGGGCCTGAGCAAACATCACATTTTTTTTAGTTCACGCTCATCTTTCAGATTGGTGGTCAGTGCACAATGATTCAGTCATACTCTCTTATGAAGTTAATTACAGCATCTAATGGATGAAATGTCCTAAAAATAAATTCTTTCCTTAATTTGTGACACACCATTTTAAAACCTGTATAAACTGTTTGGTACCAAAAAGATTGGTGTCTGATGTAGCCATCTAGCTGTCATGCCACTGTAAATACACCTTTATTGTTATATTAATCACTTTTAAAGGTTTCTGTGCTTTAAAGAACACACGTTAGTTTTGTACTATGTGCTGTGGGGAGAGACAATGTCACAAAATAAACTGTTCATAGGAATAAGAGGTATGACGTTAGCTTATTTTTGCACTTTGATGCCTTTAGAAATTACAGACATTTCACGGTTTCAGTTACATGAGGACCAGATGGCTCTGCTTTGGGATAGTAAGAAATACAATCCCAAGACAGCATTCAGCAGATGTCTAGGCAGCAGCTCCAGCTGACCAGACAGGTTGCTCTTCCTCCACTCCACACCCGGCCAAAGCCAGGAATGGTGCAAGGACAAGGGAATAAACCAGAGGCAGTCCGGCTACTGAGCACATTATTTAAGAGAAATAATTTAAAGAAAATTATTTAAAGACTTAAAGCAAAGAAAGAAACAAACAAACAATCTCCAAACCTCAAATCCATCCTACTTATGATATTCTCTTTTTTTGGGAGGGAAGGAAAGGATAGGAAAATGGCGTAGGGAAAGAAGTAGTTGGATTTTCTTTCTTGATAAGAGAGAAAAAAATCTTTTGTTCTGATGCAGGTGCTGATTTCCTGGTGACCTGCAGTAACTGAATTTGATAACTACAACTGTTGCTTTAATTAAAAGTATATTGTCTATGTCCAAATAATATTCTGACTAGGTCTTCAGCAGCCCTACATCAGCATAAGTCTGTTGAGCCAAATAGCATTTTGGGGTTTTAAACTATTTGGAGATCAGCTGACACCACTTATATTTCATTTCTGATTGGTTGTTGTTATATAATCAATGAAAAAAAGACAGATTGCACTTTTATTTCTCTGACTGATATTCTAAAAGAAACCAGAACCTAAATAATATAACAGCTGGAATACTGTGGAGGCATTAAAGAAAAAAAAAGGCGGGGGGGGGGGGGATCCTTCAGTTAAAACAAGACTAAAACCCAAGAGATTTGGTTTTACTCACAATCTTCTTACATATGCTCTTTGTAACTCTGAGAAAGTTGTTCCTTTCCTCTCCATTTCAGTTTCCTTTACTGCTGGATATTTAACAGATAGGATGAGGGCAAAATTAAGTTCAGTAGGGTCTGCCTCTGCTTCTCCCTTCCCAGCTATGGGAAGTCCAGCTATGCCTCATGCAAGCCTTGGATACTCACTAAACTCCTGTTGCTCTATGCTTTGTATCATGATTTTCATGGAAAGGCAACATGAGCACATCTTCCAGGGGGAACTCATGAAGTCCTGGTTTAAATGAGCAGAGGAACTGCAGCCTTGAGATGGTCTAGATGCAGGTGAAAATGCTTTGAGAATTTTGACAGGAAATATGAAAGGGAGAATATTTTAAGTATGCCCCACCCATTCAAAATGCAAGTTGTTTTTGCTGACATGGAGTGTAATATTGTTCTTGCTGTTCTCCGTTCAGAAATAACACCACAAAGTACCTCTGTGGCAGATCTTATTTTGCTGGCATTCCTACTGAAAAACCCAGTAGTGAAAGAATCATGGATAATAAACCATTTTCTTACTGTTATTGTTGGTCTTTCCAGAATAGTCTAAAGTTTTTTGACAAAATGATGCAATTTCCACTTGCTGTCTTTGAAATTCAGTTTTCTTTGTGAAATTTTGACATCATTTGTTAGTAGTAAACTCTTATTTGTACTTTGTTTTTGGAAGAAAAATTAAATCGCCCTTGAGCTCTGGATTTTATTGCTAAATTGCCTTATGAGGAGGGATCATTCCAGTCAGACTGGTTTCAGCCTCCTAAGCCATCTGTGGTTAGTGGTATTACACACACAGGATTTGATCCTCATCTTTCATGCATAGATACATATTACATCAGCATGATTGATTCCTAAATTTGAAGTGATATCCCATCCCAACAGTTTACATCAGTAAGTTAGGAAGTTTTTAGATACTTGAATTGGACTGATTGAACCATGGGCGTAAATCCAAAAAAAAGTGACATCTTTCTAAAGAGATGACACCTTTACCAAATATATATATAAACCACATCTTACATAGAATTGATTGTTTATTCATATTTGTAGTGTGTTTGATTTTAATATTCACAAGCACCTGTAAATGTATATATCTATGTGTATGCATTGTGATGCAGCTATCATCTTCTGATTTTATCTGTTTAAAGACTCCCACTAACCTTCATGAACTTTTGAGCCATACATAAACAGTAAGGACTGAGATGACAAATATTGCACAGGATTGTAAGTAGGTCACTGTCGTGGTTTAACCTGGCAGGCAGCCAAATACCACACAGCCGCTCACTCACTCCCCCCACCCCCAGCGGGACAGGGAGAGAATCGGAAGGGTAAGAGTGAGAAAAACTCGTGGGTTGAGATAAAGACAGTTTAATAGAACAGAAAAGGAAAAATAATGATAATAAATAATGATAGAATATACAAAATGAGTGATGCACAATGCAATTGCTCACCACCCGCACTGACCGATAACCAAGTAGCGATCGGTACTTCCTGGATCACGCCTACCCTTCATATACTGAGCATGACGTCACATGGTATGGAACACCCCATTAGCCAGCTGGGCTGGCTGTCCTGATTATGTTCCCTCCCATCTTGTGTACCTAGCTCAGTCAGTAGGCACGGGAGCTGTCCTTGGACTAGGAGGGCACTTAGCAACAACTGAAAACATCAGTGTGTTATCAACATTCTCCTCATACTAAATCCAAAACACAGCACTAGGAAGAAATTTAACCCTATCCCAGCCAAAACCAGGACAGTCACAACAAAAATATTATTTATGCATACAAAACATTGCATCAACAATATTTATAATGTCTTTTCAAGGCCTGTGGAATCAAATTTGCATGGGCAGGGGCCAAGCATCATAGATTTGTTTACACTCCCTGTGTGCAGTTGGGCTTTTCACTTTTCTTGTTGATAAATCTGTCTTTAGATCATTTTGGTTGCTGCAATCCCACCATTCCTTCCCTTCTTTCTTTCTTTCTCCTACTATTCCTGACCAACAGAAAATGAGATGGACAGTTGTCCCATTTGCCACAATACCAGCATCCCCCAAAGTAGAAGCCTGGAAATACCCCAAAATAAAACTGCAGATCTTGGATCTTTTGAAAGATTGGGCATGCTTGGTAGGGGAAGAAAAGAAACAATCAAGGCAGTGGTTTATTTATGAAAATTTGGGTTCTGACTTTCACGGGAGAAGGTATGATAAAAAGATGCTTGCTCAATAACCCTTCCTATTTTTTCCTGACAGCAAAACTGAGGAAAAAATAAGCACATAAAGAAATCAGCGTTGATTTAACCCAGTGTTCCCTTAAGGAGCTTAAGATTGAGAGAGAGATAAATAGTAAAAGAGGACAAGAACATATCTCAAATTATCACTTGACTTTCAAACAATATTTCTCATTATTTGCTCACTTTTATAACCAATTTTATCTTTGTTATTATCCCTGTCTTCTCATATTTCATATGGACTGCAAAAATCACCAGTGAATTAATAAGAGTTGGAGAAAAAATTCCAACCAGGAAACAATCATGCAATTCAAATCCTAAGGTGGTGGGTTGCAGAATCATTGGTAATCATAGATTTTGTTAGAACAATTTATTCTACATAAACTCCCAAAAGAATGTAGGAGGAAGTACCTGATCTGTCTCAGGTTTATATGTAATATTGAGAATATATTAGGTCCTTAACCTACTCTTTTCAATAATAAAAATGTTCTGATCAATTTAATTAAGTTTCCTCCCCTGTGTAGGGGATCCCTATAGCATATAAAGAGCAATTTAGACGTCACTGGATTTTGAGCTTCTCTCTGGAAAATTTGTACGTTACTGCACAGTACTTACTTCCGTGTGGCTGAAATCATCTGTAGGAGGAGAGGCAAGGTCAGGTGCCGGATTCACCACCATAGGCAGAGACCCACATTCATATGACAGCATGGCTTCAGCACATGCAGAGATCTTAAGGGACAGGGGGCGCGTGGTGACAAGGATATGAGAGAGTTGTTGTGAAAGGTTGGGTTGCTCATATGTTGCAGATGTATCAAGGACCAGAAGAGGAGGCTGCAGCTGAGACACTGAGAGCATGGTGGAACAGCAATGAGAGAGGTGTGCTGGAGCTATTGGCCTCCCCACCATTTAGGGTTAT
This sequence comes from Calonectris borealis, assembly GCF_964195595.1. Classification (NCBI taxonomy): domain Eukaryota; kingdom Metazoa; phylum Chordata; class Aves; order Procellariiformes; family Procellariidae; genus Calonectris; species Calonectris borealis. The sequence continues at coordinate 64,367,080 of NC_134313.1, read as the reverse complement.
GTGACTTCCATTTTAATAATTTGAAGTTGAAATTAAACAGGAAGAAATAAGCTAATTATGATAGATAGTAGTAATTAAACACAGGTTTAAAGGTATGTGCCACTTAGTTCAAGAGTTCTGTTTTGGCACAGGATGGCTTAGAAGCAGTTGAGAAAGACTAGATTAAACCTTGGTTGCTGCCAGGCAATTTTGCTAATCTTAATTAATTAAGCAATCAATATATTAACTGCATGTGCATAAACTTAGTGTTTATTAAGTAACTTAATTTCTTAACAAATAACTTTTAAGACCTGATCTTCTTTCAGTCACTAGGACTTTTTGTGTTTGATTATTTTTTCTTCTTTATTAGGGCATGATTCGACAGATCTTTACAATAAACTCAAGTCCCATGTTGCTTACAAAATTCTGAGATACAATTTAATAGTCATTTTAAAAAGCACATCACTATTTCAGAGCCCTCCAGAAAGATTACTCTGGATGCAGACAGGATATTTTTATTTTTTTTAAATGCAATCCTGATGGGAAAAATTCTGTAAAGGGAGCAAAGATTTTTCTGTCTTAGCTGCAAGGCCAGGCTTAGCAGAATTTTGATGTCTGGCTAAGATCTGTTTGCAGTTCTGCAAGAAGCACTAGATCATTTCAGCAAGATTCACCTGGTTACAAATTGCAGCTAATTGCTGTCTTTTAGCATCTTGTGACCCTCAGGTGTAAGTGATGTGAGATGTCAATAAACTGTATATCACTTGCCCTTTTGCCAGATAATGCCACAAGAGTAATACATACTGTACTAGAATGGGAAATGCTTCATCAGTCCTGTCTAGCAGTGGTCTTTCTTTCTGGATAGGGTGATATTCTGCACAAACACAGTTCCTGGAATGTTCAGCAAAGATGCATGTAGATGCCAACTGTTAGCATATATTTTATAACTTTATTGTTCACTGGAGCATGAAAGATCTAACAGGATGCAAATGATCATCCCTATAGATAGGAATTGGTCAGAAAATTCACAACTTGAGGCCTGCTGGTGGGGAATTACTGTACAATGTCACTCACTTGAAACCAAGTGAGTTGTGCTATAAATGAGAGAAGAAATATTGGGCTTTGTGAGAGCTAAATTGCATTGCATGGTGGTAGTCAGCCTGTCAGTAAATGAAATTAAAACAATTCCTATTACATAGATCTGTCCAGAAACATAATCTAGGAGAAAATGTTTAGCTGAAAACTATAAAACCTGCAGTTAAACTGTAAATCTAATCAGCATCGATTGGCTGAAGCTTTAGGTTTTATGCACTAAAATATTTTTTCTTTTTTTTCTTTTTTAATAGGTCTTACAGTAGGATTTGGAAGGAGCAAAAATACAATCATCATTGATTTTTCTTTTTAATCTAGAACCTACAAGTACTTACAGAATTATGATTCCTTTCTTTTTTTTTCCTGTTTCTAATTGTTTCCTTTCAAGACCACCTTCAGTGTCAGCATTCACACATACTTAGCTTGTATAGTCTTCACAACATCAATATTGTCAGATTTCTGTTTTAATTACACTAATAACAAACCAACACTTTTGTCATAAAGTAATTCTTTTTTAGAAATATTAATCACAACATTGAAATTTGACATTAATAACAGAAAGTATAAACATTGCTTTAACTGCATGATTTATACTTACCTGTGAAGTGGGTTTGTCTCTGCAAAACAACACTGAAGTTACTGAAGGTTTTCAGTGGTAGACAAGCATTGTGCGTTATGGATTTTTAAATCATTGTTCTGAGTTTGTCTATGTGGATATATTACGTAGGTGATTCTTTATTCCAACACTATATGTGCAAGTTGCAAATTCAGTATACAAAAATCAGAAAGTATACAGAATTAACAATGACCGTTCAATATTAAATTGCTCTCCTGCAGCTGAGCCAAATAGGAGGACATATTACATGATTTTACTTTCATGTTATAAAGAATAATGATAATTCTTTTCTTCCTTTATTCATTTTGCCTCCTGCATGTGAGGATGCACATAAGTGTAAATTAAGATTAGAATAAAATATAGAGTTGACTGCTGGGAAATATTGAGTTCTGTTCTTGGCTTTGGAGGAAGGACATACTGGTCATCACAGCATAGCTGAATATAGACATTTGACATATTTGCTCCAAAAAGCAATGTGACTGAAAAAAAGAGATGTGGATCTACCAAATCAGTGAGCTAGGTTTAGCTTGTGTCCTCCAGTGTTGGCTAGGGAGTAGTCTGAAGTGGTGGACTAACACAGAGACAGAAATACAGAGTGCTGCATGGTGCTATGGGATAGGCTGACAGGGAATTGATCATCTTGATATGAGCCAGAAACGGGATGACAGTATTTTATGTGCCAGAAAAGCTAGAGTAAGGAGGGACCAATGTCTGCCATAAATTACAGCAGATTCAGGAACAATTTGTCAAAGAAAATATCGAGTAGGAGCTGGATCTTCCAGATGCTGAGAACCTAATTGTCACTTTCTTCCTCTTTACAGGCATTCCTTTTGGGTACTGCCTAGCTTCACCCTTCTGAAAGTAATAAAGCAGTATTTGGGCTCTAGGTTTTATTGGTTTATTCCAAACATCATTAGACCTTGGAGACAGTTTATGTGATGTCTATGAATAACAGATATTTCTAGTTGGTGGCAGATCACTTGTAAAGACTATTGAAAGTTACGGGGAAATTCAAACTGTAATGGTAATTTGTGACAGAGTGTCCTGGTTTCGGCTGGGGTAGAGTTAATTTTCCTCCTAGTAGCTGGTATACTGCTGTGTTTTGGATTTAGTATGAGAAGAATGTTGATAACACACTGATGGTTTAGTTGTTGCTAAGTAGTGCTTACACTCATCAAGGACTTTTCAGCTTCTCATGCCCTGCCAGCGAGAAGCTGGGAGGGGGCACAGCCAGGACAGTTGACCCAAACTGGCCATCGGGGTATTCCGTACCATGTGATGTCATGCTTAGTATATAAACTGGGGGGAGTTGGCTGGGGGCGGGGAGACCGCTACTCGGGGACTGGCAGGGCGTCGGCAGCGGGTGGTGAGCAATTGCATTGTGCATCACTTATTTTTCATTATTATTATTATTATTATTATTATTACTACTACTACTACTATTTTCCCTGGCTTTTCTGTCCTATTTAACTCTCTCTATCTCAACCCATGAATCTTACTTTTTTTTCCCCCCGATTCTCTCCCTCATTCCACTGGGGGGGAGTGAGTGAATGGCTGTGTGGTGTTTGGCTGCCTTTCAGAGGACACAGAGGAATGATCTGGCATGGAGGGCAAGAAGGCCCAACTGTAGAAGGGGTTAAACTGGAAGCGTGAACGCCAGAAGCAGAAGGACTCCACATAAGGGAGGGATGAGATCTCATCCCTTGATGATGAGATAAGACACAGCTGCAGCATTGTCTTGTAAGGATCGTGGAGAGCAAGTGCTCAGGGGCTGCTTTTAGTCAGCAGAACTGTTCTCTCGGGATAAACTGAACTCTGGTTAAGGTGCGCGATGCCTACGCATGTATAATTGGTGTGGATGCAAATGTATATAAGAATTGGCTTGCGCTGCATCTTTACAGACTCCTTGTGGAACCACTTATGGCAGTAAGAGTCTGTCCAAAGCATTGTTCATTAACTGTATTTATATTTAAGCACAAACTTGTTTAGTTTGCCTCAAGGGGTAAAATGAAAGTTCCTCAACAAAAGCCAGTCTTTGGCCATAGGAATAGGTTAGTTGGCTTTACAGTAGCCTGTTACATGTTTAAATACAAATAAATACGTAAGTGCTCCATTATGTTAGGAATGATAGCTGTATAGAGCGTTGAACAAACACTGCCCTATTCCCCTTCACTGAAGAAGGTGTCATAATGTCAATGCAGTTGGTGAGAATTGAGACGAGTTCCTCTCTACAAGGAGAGAACGAATGCTTAGTTTCAATCTGGTGTCCATCTTACCAATTCAACATCTGACATTTGATAATGTTAACAAAGTCCTGAAAACATGAAAGGTTTTTCTTATTTAATTCAAAGTATTCATTTCATCAGGCCACCCACATACAATAATATAGGTGAGATGAAAGAGAATAATAGTTATTGAAGTACACTGTACTTTGTTTCTGAATTCCTTCAATCAGTCTAATTAAATATATAACAGAAAATGCTCACTCTGAGTTTTTTAAAGAATAAATGATGAGGTAATCTGTTGGAAGTAGGGAAATAATTTTGTGCCAATATTATTGCTTTTCTGTATTCATTTGCCAATTTACTATATTCCTGCTGTTTCAGCACTGAGCCACATAGGGAGAGACTGAAAAATCTGAAGGAGCTTAAATTTTCATCCACACATTGTTATCAATATGGATTACGATTAAACTGTAGTTTTAAAATTTAGAAGAAATTTAATAATGGCTGTGTTTTAACACAGGAATCTTAGTGCATTGCTGGAAAGTTAAACTTCTTTCAGATTATCAGAAATTGAGAGACTCTAAAAAATAACAAACACAGTAATGAAGATAAATTCTCAGAAACGTTTTTCTGATGTGGTTTTCTAGCCTAAGTTTAAGTATTCCCGAAGTAGTCTTACAACTGAGAAGAAATGTTCAAAACCATTTGTAATCATCAACAAGTAGAAAAGAAGCTGAACCACAGTCAAAAGAGGTAAAATGTCTCCTGCTACTTGAGAACAGGCTTTTCAACTAGAATAATAGTCAGATGCTAACTGAATATTCACAGTATTTAAATCCTTTCTGCTTGAACACAAGCAACAGGAAGTCAAGACTAATCTCCAGGATAACTTGATATTTTTTAATGTATTTTTATAAATCAAATTAATAGAAGACTTTTCCACCAGTGATGAAAACAACCTCTGCCAAGTAGTAACTGTAGATGCCCAAATACACTAAAGTTGTCTACCTCTTTTCCATTGTACCTCAACGCTATCTTCCCTAGCACTTTATGAGGACAAATACCCTTCACAGGAAACACAAGTATGGAGAGGAAAGCAAAAACATGTGGGGATTACTTTGATTTTTTTGTAGTTGTAACGACCAAAATGTGGATAAAGCTGAATTCTACTGACAGACTTTTTGTGAGCTGTTCTTCAATATCACAATACAGTGGAGGACTTCAGTGGAGGACTACAGCTTGCTGTAGTTACTGCAAGCTTCTCAGCTCAGTTCTGCCTATGCATCCCTAGCATGCCCTACACCTACAGTTGGCATTGCTAGGGTAGTGTCAGACCTCACAACTCTCTCTCTCATGAATTCTGTCACCAGAGGACTGTTTAAGAGCAGACTCCCTGCTGAAATGCTCTTGAGAACAATTTAATTCATTCAGAAATTTTCATCATTCTCTCAATGTTTGTAGCTGAACACAGACACATACTTCAAACAGCCTGTACACCAGGCCAGTTGTCACTACAATAGACCAAAAGTATCTTTAAATATCATGTACTTATCTCCAGTTTGCTTGAGAGACAGAGAGGATGAGCCCACAAAAGGAAAAGAACATACGCTTCTCTGACTCTTCTAATTTCTATCTTAGTCCTCAAACATCCATGTTTGGCAAATTACCATTTGGATTTTTGTCAGTTGGAAGAGGCTACAGGAAGCTGCATAATGCACATAAAAGTAACATTTTGTATTCAGGAAACTATAATATTTGGGAATTTATTCAGATTCCATTTGGATTTAGATCCAAATACAGAGAAATAATGAATTATATAATTAAAATAGTCTATTGATTTAAGTTTCCCTTTACATCAAACACAAAACACAGTGCTACTTAGTAATTTTTATTTGGCAGACTTCCACATGAAATGTGAAATAGACAACATGAGGAAGAGGGCAGTACTGCTTCTTTAACACAATGGCATGTACTTAGAAAAATTCCTTCATTGTCATTACATTAGATTTGGACACAATGGTGCAAAGCTACTGCCAGGGCAGACTAAGCAATGGCATGCTCAGTTGATGAGATATGCCAATTACAGAATAAATTTTTCTGTCATTATGACTCCACTGGTGAGTGTCGGGTATGCTGGTTTTGGGGTTCAAGTATTCCACAGGGTGATTAATCAAAATAAGTTATAACTGACACATGATTAAAAATTAATTAAAATTAAGAATATTAATTGCCCTTTCTCCAAAAGTGGAGAGATACTAACAGGTGAAGTAATAAGCAATACTGAATACATTCTTGACCTACAATTGGTCTTCGCATGCTTCTGAATATTGTCCTATTTAGACCCTCATAAAAAAACAAACTCAGTGCAGTGTTATGAGGGAGCATGGGGTACAATTAAAAAAAGTGGTCATGGATGGCAAGAGTATAAAGTTATTCTGCAAATGCAGTATGACAAAGGAAATATCAAAGAATTGGCAAGAGACAAATGCTAGTCTACACAGAAAAGAGTAATGAGGTTAAGGAAATACATCTCGTAGAAGAATCATTTCTGAAGGAAAGAAAAAGCAAAGACTCATTCTATTGAGATTTGGCTACATCAGAGGACTCTGTGAGATATCAGATTATTAGGTACAAAGACTGTAGAAAGGACAAACAATGGTAGGAGGAATGATAGTCTCTCTAAAGAAATAAATGATTTATTCACCAACCAGACTGAAACCTAGCTGTTGGTATTCCTCAGAGCCCTATTCCAGGAAAAATAGTGTCTGCTGTTCACAATAATTTCTCAGCCAAAACTTGATTTCACTGCTTTGCTTAATCTTTTCTCATCATTTATTTAACATCTCCCAGTCTCAGCCACCTTTTCTTTGAATAACTAGTCAACATAATCCAAACAATAGATTGGAAACCTGAAAGCATTTTATGTACACAGTAAAATACATATTTCACTGGAATAATGTGAAAGAAATTAAGACTGGCTAAACAACAGGAAAATATCTTTGACTTTGATTGTAATGTCTTCTAAAGAAATATTTGCATTAAAGTAACTTAAATCCCTGGCTATCCCAAAGGTGTGTTTGTACCAATTTAAGATTGATACTGCAGTAACATGGTGAGTCAAGACAACTTGTGAACAATACTTAAAGGTCAGATCTTTTTTCCTCAAAGTTCATTAGTAAAAAATGTGTATGTAGCAATGTGATATGTGATATACCTACTATGTGGGTAGTTCTCCGTAAAGCTCAAAGCCTTACAAAGTTCAAGGAACTCAACAGTCTTAAGCCCCAGTTACCTAACAGAGCACATGCTTTGGGCACAGTAACCAAACCTCAGCCAGTATGGATCCTCTTACAACAAGAAAAAGATCCATACTGTGTGAGTTGGGGCTTTCTCGTGGGCTCATCTGAAACCATGGAACAGTTGCTCCTAGACAGCAAGTCCACCACAAAACATGTGCTGTCCTTTGACCTGTCTTCTCCACAGTAAACACAGACCAGTGTGAGCACTTTGCTTGTTCTCTCACCCCCCTCTTCCTCATCCTTCTCTGAATATCAGAAAAATTAGTAAGTAAATGACATCTGGTATGAAAGACAGAAGAATAAGAATATATGTATGGAGAAGCCTTCAGTGTTTTAGTTTTTCAAAAATCCTGAAAAACTAAGAATACTGGTGGGGCATGTGTGAGGAGGGAAAATACCTCCACAAGCTCTAAAATGTGCCTCTTTCAAACATGATTTTAATGAGTTCATTAGTGTCTGCAGCTTGGGTGATATATGCTATTGATACTTCTGACCCTCAGTGACAGAGATTTAGACATCTAAATACAGAATAACTTTAGGCTCCAACTTTGAATGTTGGATCAGGTATCATATTAAGATATATGAGACTTTCTGGACTACAGAAAAAAAAAGATTAATGAAGAACCAGTAACGTTTCAGTATAGATTCTCCAAGAAATGAATTTTTCTTACTGTTATTAAACTCAGAATCGTAAACCTTTTGTTAATGGTTAAACAGAAAGCCATAGATAGCTCTGGCAGAGATAAAGCTGATAGCAGTCTGCATGTGCCACACATAGTGCTTTGTAGAATGAAAACACAAAATATCCAGTGGATCTGCTAAACTTATATAAAAGCCACAGTGTAAGAGACATTCACAGTATGAACGTAACATCTAATGCTTATTTACTTATACAGTAATGAGAAGTTCCCAACCAGCTGGTGTGACCAAGCCTCAGGAGCCATCAGTGACATGGCTGGAAATTGATGGGGCTTTTGCTAGCTGGAAATAGAAAAACTGAACAAACAGAAATAAAGCAACCCTCCAGATTTAGTAGAATGGAACATATCCCTCAATTCTCTCTTGCATGCCAGAGGAAAAATACAGAGCACTTCAAATAAACATAGCATGACTTCAGTTTTTAAATAGAAGAGTCATAAAAACAGTATATGGATTTTTGCAGACATTTAATAAGAGGAAAAAAAAAACCTTTCTTCACACATATGCATGTACTATAGTTCTACTTTCTGTATTATCCATACTGCTTTCTAACCATGGGGGAAGTTGCAGCTATATTAAAACAAGAGTTGGAGCGCAATCAAAATTTCATGTGATTTTTTTAGAATTTGTGGATATTTTTTGTTTGCTATGAATTGATTTGATTTTACTTTTGTTCAGAAGCAAAATGAAAATATGCAGAGATTGGACTTTATCTGCTCTGGCACTCAATTTATGCACAATCTTCTTCTGCCTTCATAGCTCATGTATTTAATATAACAGTCCACTTGTTGCCTTCTCCATTCCTACATTTAAGGATATATTCAGAGATGCCTATTACTGCTTCTGAGTCCCTATATTTTAAAGTATTTAAAAGCTACTCTGACTCACTTTCTACAATAGATTAAATCTCATTGGCAGTCGCAAGCAAAAATAACTATCCCATATATGTGTACACCTTTCAACCATCCTGAGACTGTTCCTTCCTAAGGACATTTAGAGACATGATGTGGTGCTGACATATAAGTTTCATTTAATCTCTACCTCAGCTATAAAGCTCTCACACTGGTGTGACTGCACATCAATTAGCCTAACTGGAAATAAAAACTTACGGTTTTGTTGCTGATGAAAACATAGGTGATGATTCTGATACGACTGTTATCGACCATAGACATACACTTGTTTATCTGATTGTAGCTACGCTGTCTAGAGCTTAAGTGTAAGAAGTGACTTCATCCTGAGGGGCTTACAGAGTGATTTGAGAAAGGCAGACTGCACTTTTAATTAGCCCTGTCACTGATTCCTGATGAAAACAACACTAAAGCTTGTTTTGTTTTGTTAGTGTTCAAAAGGGGGTAGAGCTAGTCCCTAGAGTCCAGGTAACCTGTGGCAACTTAGCCCAAAGACTTTTCTGCTTGTTAATAACAGTTAGCTTCTCTAAAGAGTACATTGAGTTACAGAAGGCCTCTTAGAAAAATCTGAAAGAGAAGAGACAAAGTGTTGAAACACATGGAGAAAGGAAATCCATAGCAAGGACAGATATAGCACAATTTGGAAGATGGTTTAGGAAGAGAAGAGAGCCCAATGATACCAGATTTTATGTAGGACAGAGATAGAGGTGGGATGATAGATATGCCTTCAGAGAAAAAAAAAAACACAACATGTTTTTTTTTTTATTTATTTTCTGCCTTTTTTTTTCTTGTACAAATACTCTGTCTCATAGAATGACCTATTCTGTGAAGTAAAAGGCTGACAGGTGATTACTCTCATATTCAAGTCTTTCATCTCCAAAAAAAGCACATTTTAATATCCATGGTTGGGTGTTAGCTGTTTCATGGCTTATGCACATAGTCATTGCGGTGTTACCATCGATATAACTTTATTCAACAGGAGCAGAATTACACCCTGACTTTATGAAATGCTTCCTATTGCTTTTCTTATGGAAGGTTTTGTATGAAACCAAAGTTGACTCTGTTTTTTTTCTTTTTCTTTTCCTTTCTTTTTCTTTTTTCCTCTCTTTTTTTCTTTTTCTTTTTCTTTTTCTTTTTCTTTTTCTTTTTCTTTTTCTTTTTCTTTTTCTTTTTCTTTTTCTTTTTCTTTTTCTTTTTCTTTTTCTTTTTCTTTTTCTTTTTCTTTTTCTTTTTCTTTTTCTTTTTGTTTTTCGTTTTCTTTTTCGTTTTCGTTTTCTTTTTCGTTTTCTTTTTCTTTTTCGTTTTCTTTCTCTTTTTCTTTCTCTTTTTCTTTCTCTTTTTCTTTCTCTTTTTCTTTTTCTTTCTCTTTTTCTTTTTCTTTCTCTTTTTTAATTTTTATTTCTCATTATTCAGGAGCCTTCTGTTCTTGAAAGAAAAGGATTAATAGCACAGTCAAGGCAAATGCATAACACATGCAAGAGCTATACAGGTTACAGCTCTGATAGTATCTCAGTCCTGCTGATCAGCATCCTTTTTGTTCCTGATGCTGGTGTGCAGGGAAGGATTTCCGCCTGCATTACATTGTCTGAGCATCTCTCTTTTGAGAAAAAAAAGCAGCACAAAAGACATCAAAATTATTTTAACTTCAGTGCAAGTTTGATTATTCTGATGGCTGAGACCTTTTGCCTGTAGAACATTACTGTAGTTATCCCAGTTGCCTAAGCTTTATATGTCAGTGTATGCATAGGTGTACCATGCGATAAAAATATTGGACAAATGGGAAATAACATTTCAATGAAACAGCTTTTGCAACACCTACAAAGCTCGTCCTTTTCTGTAAAATAGATAAAACACCCATATATACACACAAACACACACAACTCCTGGAATTAACAGCCATTTTTAGTGTACATCTGGGGAGAGAGTGTGATCTAACCTCCAAAGCTTTCCCTTTTTTGACTTCATTGTTGCCAACTTTTCCCTCGGAGCTAAACATTTTCTCTCAAAACAAGGAAAATATATGAAACTCTGTATCTTCTGAAATATCAATGCCTTAATTCCTTTTTGTTCAGATATTGTTTTTTTTAAAAAACAAAATCTCAGCACCAAGAGATTTTTAAAAAGATGCAATCATCTTAATAACAGAGAGCAAAAATGCTCTGGTGGTATTCTGTGTGTCCTCATCTTCTTACACTGGTTTCAAATTCCTTGTAAAAATTAATCTGAAGATATATTAAGTAACTCCCATTATCATAATGTGTCAGCACATATACCTTTGGTAGATTTTTTCTGGTGGATGTTGTTTTAATTCAGACATTGACCTTTGGAATGTCAAGACTAAAAGAGGTAGTGGGGTCTTGCATGAAGAATTCTTGCCTCTGCTACTCTGACCCTCTGTCTCTAGATTGCAGTAAACCACTTTTATCTCTTAAGGACCAATATTCTATTGCCTGCACATTACTTTCACACAAATCTTGCATTTCTGCACTAATAAGGTGATTGTCAAGAAAATGTCAATTGCAAATATGTGCAATATAGGTTATGCGATAAGTAGGTAGAACATACCCTTCTGTATTTATGTATAAGAATGGTCAGACAATCACATACCTTGTCTTTAAACATTTTCAAACTCAGATGTCAGAGGTTAAGCACATGTTTTATCTCCTTATTGAAAGATCTGAGACTCTGTGGTGGGTTGACCTTGGGTGGACGTCAAGTGCCCACCAAGCTGCTCTATCACCCTCCTTCTTTAACAGGACAGGGGTGAGAAAATATAACGAAAGCCTCTTGAGTTGAGATAAGGACAGGGAGATCACTCACCAGTTACTGTCATGGGCAAAACAGACTTGACTCTGGGAAATTAGTTTAATTTATTACCAATCAAAAGTCAGAGTAGGATAATGACAAACAAAAACAGATCTTAAAACGTGTTTCCCCCACCCCTCCCTCCTTCCTGGGCTCAACTTCACTCCCAATTTTCTCTACCTACTCCCCCCATGTGGCGCAGGGAGATGAGCAATTGGTGTTATGGTCACTTAATCATGTTGTCTCTGCCGCTCCTTTCTCCTCACACTCTCCTCCTGCTCCAGTGTGGGGTCCCACCCACGGGAGACAGTCCTTCACGAACTTCTCCAGTGTGGCTCCTTCACATAGAAGACACAGTCCTCCATGGACTAATCCAATATGGGTCCTTCCCATGGGCTGCAATTCTTCACGAACTGCTGCAGTATAGGTCCTTTCCACAGGGTGCAGTCCTTCAGGAATGGACTGCTCCAGCACGGGTCCCCCGCAGGGCCACAAGTCCTGCCAGAAGAACTGCTCCAGCATGGGCTCCTCTCCATGGGGTCACAGATCCTGCCAGGAGCTTGCTCCAGCGCAGGCTCCCCACAGGGTCACAGCCTCCTTCAGGCACATCCACCTGCTCCACAGGCTGCAGAATGGATATCTGCTCCACTGTGAACCTCCATAGGCTGCAGGGGGACAACCTGTGGCACCATGGTCTTCACCACGGGCTTCAGGGGAACCTCTGCTCCGATGCCTGGAGTACCTCCTCCCCCTCCTCTTCCATGACCTTGGTGTCTGCAGAGTTGTTTCTCTCACATATTCTCACTCCTCTGGTCCGGCTGCTGTTGCACAGCAGTATTTTCCCCTTCTTAAATATGTTATCCCAGAGGTGCTACCACCATTGTTGATGGTCTCAGCCTTGGCCAGCAGTGGGTCCATCTTGGAGCCAGCTGGCACTGGCTTTATCAGACATGGGGGAAGCTTCTGGCATCTTCTCACAGAAGCCACCCCTGTAGCCCTCCCCGCTACCAAAACCTTGCCATGCAAATGCAAAGTTCTTGTATCTTTTGAGATGGTTTTTCAATGCCTCTGAATGTGAACTATTAAAAATAGTATTTTAATATATCAATTCTTACTCTCTAGTAGAAATACAAAAGTCAGGTTAAGCTGTTAGTTTATACTTTAACATATTTCTTGTTCCTGTAAGATGAAATATGCAGTCATAAATTAGGTAGAAAATTGCCTCAGTTTGTCATAATTTTATATTACACAGAAGTAGATTCTTGGAGATGATATGCAACTCAATCATCAGTACAGTGTAAGGACTTGTAATAGTAAGCAGTCTTGTTTTTTCTTCAATATCATTAATTTAAAGAGATCTTCATTCTTCTATCTTGCTTTACTACTGTGAATTTTCTTAAATTATTTTTCTTGCTTTGTTTGATTTTGGATTGTTTTTCCACATTAAAATGTTTCCAGTTGGGTAATTTACAATGTGGTGGCAACAGGTTTTTGTGCTAGTGATATTCCTACTTAATTCATTTTGAGTAGCTAAGCAACGTAAGAGTTGAAGGAAGCACCTTGATTTGCAGGTTAATGGCAATACTGTATTGTTATTTGGATAAACCATACTGAAATAAACCACTAACCTTTCTTTGCTGCAGCGTGATGACTTTTACTCCCATTAGCACTGATTTTATAGAAAACAAGATTGAACTCACTTCTTATGTTCTACACGCAAACATACTTTATTTACTGATAAATGGCATGGAATATTTTGCAACACCTGGCAATTTATCACGCATGTAGTTGAAGGTCTCAATTTAATTTGAGCTCATATTACCATCACTAACATGTTGGTCCCTTCAGCGTGTAAACAGCCATGTCCAGTCTTCCATTCAAGAACCAAAAAAAAGAAGGAAAAAGAAGCCAACCTTTGCAGCTAGTCACTTTCTGTAACAAGGCCACAAAAGTATTAATGACTTAGAACTCTACTACTCTTTAAATTGGAACCAAAACCATAGACTTTGATGAGCAAAACCATAAAGCTTTCAGGTGAAGATTATTAAAATATATTTGTTCCAACAAAATCTGTCTTCAATAAAACCACTCTCAAACAAAAATCTAGGTTAGTTTCATATATCACAGCTTATAATGACCGAGTGACTTTTCTCTCCTTTCTTTGGTACAAATGTCACTAATAGTAGTTATTTAAGTCAGCCTTAGAAATTCAGAACCTTGAAATTAATTCTGGCTCCCCAAAGGCTGCTATCCTGCATCTGGCTGATTCTCAGAGCTATGGAAAATTTGCAGCCCCAAACCAATTTGGAACAATAATATTAGAACAACATAAAAAAAGCAGTCTTTCAATACCATTCTTAGAAAGTAGTTATTTGCTCACATTCAGCAATTCAGCTGAATAATTGTTATTATTATTAATTCCTGATAATATGACATCTACAACACAGACTTTAAAAATCCCACCCATTTCACAAAGCAGTCAGCTTTAGCACCTTATTGTCAGACTGCTATTACTTAAAGAAGAATAAGAATAACATAATGTATTGTAGACACAATTTTGTTTTAAATGGATCAAGTTTTCACAGGGACATAATCAAATTACATCAATTGAAAATATGTCCAAGTGAGTTATCTATCTATCTATCTATCTATCTATCTATCTATCTATCTATCTATCTCCTCGTTTTAGAAGATGTTTCTTTTTTCCGCTGGAAATTTTAATATTCTCAGGGCAGTTTTTGTGAGGGCAGTATTATAATTATAGTCAGGGCAGTATCTTTGATGGTGATTCTTTAAGTGGCCTCTAAACCACTCATTCATGACAAATGGTCAGTATTAGGTTTAGGTTCATATTTTGGATTCATTAATTTAGCTTAAAATAAAAAATAAAAAATAAAAAGAAAAATTAAAGATGCCAAAGAAAATTTATTTCCCTGGAGTAGCCAATTGACTTCTCCATCTGAAAAACATATAAAGTCATAAAAATGTGATTAAAATATTCTCAACAGAGCATTATATTGAAAGTCCTGCTTCATAGTTCCCCTCATTAAAAGACTGTTTAACACCATTAATTAGCTAGTTGTTCAAAATAAGCATGTGAAATCATGATATGGAGACCAAGTTCCAGAGGAAATAAACAGAGACCATATAGAATTTTCAACGGTGATGTTGTCCTGTAGAGAAAAAAAAATATCTGCTTGAGATAGGCAGTGTCATTTATCCAGGCTCTTCATCTGAATGGTGATAGTTTTGAGGAGCTAGCTATGCAAAAGACAAAAGGATTGCCCTTCACTAACAGAACATCTCAGTAGAACAAAGCCCATGTATCTCTGCGCACTTCTCTTCTTTGCTTATCTTTTATGATCTGAACAAAATGGATCACTCATAAGTAAAAATTCTGCCTTTTCTTCTGTGAAGATGAAACTGAAACTCTTCAGCCAGGTTCTACTGGAACGCCCTACTTTCAGGGATCTGAAGGGAAAAGGCCATTACATCTCCAAGGCCATAAAAGCCATTACAGTCTGATAATCTGATTTATCAGATCTCAGGCTACAAAGCCTATTAATCCTTTATTTTCTATGTTGATGGAGACAGTGGTTAAAAAAATTATTCTGAGATTTAAAGGAAACTTTGTCAAAGTCATTGGCACTTCCATGTACTTGATTCAGAAGGAAATTGTAAGAGCCCAACGCTAAACTTACAAATCTACAGATACAGGCAGAACTTTGCTTTGTTCCACCGAACTACGGCTCTTTTAGTAAAACTGAACAAGCTTATAGTTAAGTCACATAAATTCTGCATTGTCTCAGATTTCACCAAGAACCATTTGGACACTGCTAATAATTAATATCTTTTTCATTAATTTGAGATGTACTTGAACAGAACTTGCTCAGAGTAAAGAGCACTGTCTAAGAAGAGCAGACTGGCCCTTTAATTGGGGAGTATTACTTCCTGAAATTTGGAAAGAAGGAACCATTTATTTAAGACTGGAATTTTATTCATAAAGTTCTTGCCTCTACAAATTTGTGTAGCTTTGTCTTGTGAACTAAATACATAATTTTTTTTTGTTTAAATGAGAAGTTGAAAATGTTTTGACCTTTCATGGCAAGTTTGAGTTGGATGCACATGTATCTTGTGGGGGTTTAAACTGCTGAAAAGAAGAATTTTTAAAGGTGAAAAACACCAACCTAACCTTTAAATTGGCAGCTTCAGTGTTGATTTCAGGCTGAGAAAAATGAAAATAAGAATGTTTATTTTCCAGGGTGGAATACCTTGCCTTTGCCACTCATAATATGCATGTTAATTTATTACCCCTGAGTAATCTATCTGTTCTTCATATCTGTGTTCTTTATATCCAACTCCTTTTGTAACTGGTAAAATAAATGACAGAAATAGCTGTGATCTTTATAGCTTCTATTCATACTGTGTCAACAGATCAAAACTCCTATTGGGCTTTTAATGAGGGGAGAGCTTAGAAAGGCAGGGAGATCTTCAAGCTTATTTTCTGTTTATGTATTAGTGTTTCTCATGTGTTAAAAGAACTGAGACAATCAGTGTTTTACTGTCATGCTTCTCAGTTGAAAAGTATCCCACATAGTATTACTCAAGCCTTTTGTCTAAGGAACTTAGATCTCCTTGTTTGTCCTCTCATTATCACCCTGCAATTTCACATTTTGTTTTTCCATCCTTTTATTATCTCAAGACAACATTATTAGAGCATATCAACTCATAATATTATTCTTCTGTTCATTAGCTGTTTCTGAAGACAGTGTATTGTGTTCTGCTTTATGCATCAGACTTAAAATGGAACTATGTACCTGAAAACAAAGATAGTCCTCTAATGTGTTATTCAGATGTGCATCTAAGCAGGTTAAACACCTAAAATCTGCTGACCTCATTTATATCAGGTCTTTGGGATGCTTCAGAAATCATTTTAATGTTATCTAATAAAATAAAAATTTATTAGCTTTTAAGATGCACAGTGGTTAAACAGGGAGAGTTGGTGAAAAACAGTTGTATAACTCATACATGTATGATATTGTGTATCAATACATATATGCATGGATATGAATATAGATAAGATTTTTTTTTGGTCAAAACCAAAAGTGGTTTAGGACAGTCAAAATGTTGTTCTTTAAAGCAAAATAAAATAACCTGTTTCAGATTTAGAGGTTTTGAGCCATTTTGATATGAGAAGTCTAAATATTTCAATTTTTTTACATTTGAAATTAATATTTAAAAAATTCCTAAACAAAATTTTCTTCTGAAAAACATTACCATAAAATCTGAAAATTGCTTTTGTATTGGTTTTCTTGGAGATGTGCGACAAGAAAGTTTTACTGAATTCAGCTCAAATTAGAGATTGTTTGTAGCATCCTTATACTCCATTAAAAAAAAAAAAAATCATCAAAGGAAATGTTACCCCGCTGTAGTACTCACATGGATCTTTAAGCACTAAAAAACCTTTAATAATATGGCTTATGCCACACACACTCCAAAAGATTCATAATACAGGAATATTTTCAGAGGGATTACACCTTCAGGACAGAAAAGACTTTGAATGTTGAATTGTAGCATTCTACAGATATTGATGCACACAAGTGATAATAAATTGTATGCAGTTTATTTTTTTCATGAAAATTAAATTTTGACAAATCATTTAACTATACAGTTAATTCAGTCAAACATTTATATCGAACATGTTCAGTACTGTTGCTGAACAGCTGCAGGAGCAGCCCAGCTATTTAACTATCGACAAGAAAGGCCCCAGTACTGATCTCCTTAGTTAGACCTTGAAAATTAAGAATAGCAGTATAAAATGGAGGATTTTTTTTAAAAACTTCTATCTGTATTGTTCAATATTTTTGTCTGAATTTCTTCACACTCATTGACTTGGGTCCTTTTCTACACCTGCACAGACGTCTACGGTAGTCAACTGCAGCATTTAAGATCCTAAGAGGTAATTCACTGGTCAGTTGAAAATATGGGTAAAAATAAAAAAGGGGGAAGGAAGACTTTTTTTTTCCTCTTCTGCCTAACATGACTGAAATTGTTCTAAAGAAGATTAATCTCAACACTGGGAATTTTAACTTTGCTTCTCTTTTGACTGTAACTCCCTAAGATTAGTTGTTCAATTTCCATACACTGGCATTCATTCTTCATCAAGGAAAATATAGTTTGCACTGAAAAATGAAAGTACATGTGCAATTTCTGTACAGCTCTCTTACTGTCTTCAGAAGCAATTTTCCTTCAAACAATTGTTGAACACTATGTATTTTTTATCTAAAGGACAGCCACATATGAATATGTTTGTTTCTGGTTTCTGCCCAGAAATAGACATATGTAAGTACATAGGACTTTCAAGGGATTCTGTAATCTAAGATCTGAAAAAAATATACAGGTATAAAGAACTGTATGTTTAAAAAGGAGAAGTCCAGAGACTAGTTAAATTGCTGCTTAGTACCCACCTTTGTCAAAAAGAAAAATAAACAAAAACAAAACAGCAATCAGAGGATCATTGCATGGGAGACACAAGCAAAAGGCCTTTCCTGTGAATGTTAAGGCAGATGGAGAAAGTCAGCCAAGGCATTGTCATACACATTGTGCAGCTTTACAAAGTCACTTCCAAACTGAGTGGATGAGCACTAACAGCAGATTCATGAAGGCTCCGGGCACAAACCCTAAGCTGTCATTTCTGAGTGTGTACACCATGTTGAGCCAAAGCTGGAAGTCTGTTGATATGAAGTAATACGCAGACTTTATGGAAAGTCCTATGGACCAGTGAACATCCCCTGCTGAGTCCACCCTGTTGATTGTCTAAATCACCATAAGTTTTGAGGTTTCCAGAATTAATTCCACAACCCTCATTATTTTTATAATAATGATTTGGCTAACTGAATTATTCTTCTTAAAACACTAAGGTGGTGTATGTTTTATCATTAAATTTTTGATCTAGTATATAATGAAGCTTCACTAATTCTTTAATTTTGATCATTAATAAAGTAATAACCCAAATCCTTCTTCCTTGTACCCAAAACTTTCTCATACTAAACACTCTGTTGAAGGAACAAGATTGTGAAATGACAAAAAACGTAACAAGGAAAAAAAAAAGCTTCCAAGTTAAAAAGAGTCCCCGTGAAGCATGGGTTTTATGCTTCCTTTACATTGTATTGGGCAGGCTTACAGGCTCCTCAGGGATGACAACTAATAACTTTTGAATAATTACCTGGAAGGATCAAATTAGACAGCAGTTGTTTCTCTCAGGTTGCAACTCCACCACCTTGGTGTGCCTGCACTCCATTAAGAATGTTAAGGGTGTTTAAATTGCCCATAGCTCCTATGACCTTTTCCAGCTACCATATTTCCAACTTCTCTGTTTCTTAATACATCTTCTTTCTTACTTTCTGTGTGACTTATGTTGCTTTCATATATTTTTGTTGTTTTCTTTTTTCTTTATCTCCTTTCTCCAGCTTCTCTGTTTCAGTTGTGTTAATATAGTTCTTTGCACTTTGTGTCTTCTTTGATTTCTCTTGTATTTTTTGCATGGTTTCAGAAATGTAGTTTGATCAATAAGGAAGTGTGATGTACTTGAGAGGAGGGAAAGACAGACATATTTCAGTACAAGACAGGAAAACAGAGAAAGATTATAGAAACCATTTTGTTCTGGGAAGACATCTGTTTTCTGTGGGTAGAGGTGAATGAAGTTAGAATGGAAACCTCAGAAAAGAGAAAAATAAATAATAGATAGTCAAATGCCATTGAGTGTAAAAACTGCATGCAAACAAATGCCTTTGTCACAATCCACAGAATCCTTGCTCGTTCCGTAGCATACGAAGTATTGCAAACAATGATGTATTTGAGAAGAAGAAAAGAAAAAACACAGAAATCTGTTTCATGTTAAGACAAATTTGAACATAAATTCTCAAAGTGGGATTCCATTTAAAGTAATGATGATAAATCTTAATATAATCCATTTTTCAATGATTGGGTACATTGTTAAGACTAACAACTTTACTTTTGTTCCTATTTTCAGTGGAAGAAGATGACAAGGTCATTGTGTTCCTTGGAAGTAGAGGAAAGTGACCAAAACTAAGGCACTATGAGTCAGATTGCACAGATTACATTGTCTGTTTAACCATCGATCTTACCTGAGAGGAAGGGAATATCAAATGTGGGTGCTTTAAAAAAAAAACACCTACCACTAAGGAGCTACACGTATCAAGAAATGATGAAATTTGAAAAGAACATGTAAAACCAAAACCAAAGCCAAAACAAACAAAAAAACCCTGAGCAAAACAGTTTCCTAGATGCTCTCTACCTTTTTGTTTCTGGAAAGGAAGGGACAATAGTGTTTACTTGTAAGCAACATTTTTTAGAAAACCTGACTTACACAGAATTTCTGAGATTTCATGATAATAGGGGAAGGGAAACATGAAATTAAAGACTTAAAGGAAATAGTTGTGCAAATACTACTCACTGTGTTTAATCATGCAGAAGTTGTGAAATTAACGCTAACACAAATCTCTCTATAATATACAAGGGAAGGTGGCTAGTCATTTTTTTCAGTATTCTTCTGGTATACTGACTGAAAAAGAAAGCATTGATGATGAAAAACAATTCTGGTTTGTATTTGTCTCGGTTTAACCCCAGCCGGCAACTAAGCACCACACAGCCGCTCACTCACTCCCCCTCAGTGGGAAGCGGGAGAGAATCAGAAGAGTAAAGGTGAGAAAACTCATGGGCTGAGATAAAGACAGTTTAATAGGGAAAGCAAAAGCCACGCACGCAAGCAAAGCAAAACAAGGAATTCATTCATTGCTTCCCATCGGCAGGCAGGTGTTCAGACATCTCCAGGAAAGCAGGGCTCCATCAGGCGTAACAGTTACTTGGGAAGACAAACGCCATCACTCCAAACGTCCCCCCCCTTCCTTCTTCTTCCCTCAGCTTTATATGGTGAGCATGACATCATATGGTATGGAATATCCCTTTGGTCAGTTGGGGTCAGCTGTCCTGGCTGTGTCCCCTCCCAACCTCTTGTGCACCCCCAGCCTGCTCGCTGGTGGGGTGGTGCGAAAAGCAGAAAATGCCTTGACTCTGTGTAAGCACTGCTCAGCAGTAACGAAAACATCCCTGTGTTATCAACACTATTTTCAGTACAAATCCAACACATAGCCCCATACTAGCTACTATGAAGAAAATTAACTCTACCCCAGCCAAGACCAGCACAGTATTGTAGTTTATTTTTAAGAATAACATTTGAGTAAAGGATTTAGTTTAGTTCTTAATTAAAAATATTTTCAAATGCATATAGCAGAACTACCTATCTACTAACAATGATGTTATATTCAAATTGTCTCTGTTTTTTTACTTCTTAGTTTCTAGTGTAAAACTGTGGTCAACCTGATTTCATGAAAAAAGGGCTACATTTTGCATCTCAGTTTGCCAGCTTGTCTAATATAAGCCACAAAATATGTGCTTCAGATTTTGGAGTAGTAATAATGAAAGCTTCCGGAAAAGATAGCCCCCTTTAAAGTGTCAGTCAAGTTGGAAACGAGGTGACTCATTTGTGTGGTTGCCTGTTTTGAGGGCAAGGAAGAGAGTCATGTAGAGCACACAGAAAAATTTTGTATTAAAAATCTTTGAGTGGTCACTGTCACATCTTTTATCTGGGAAAAAATCATGTTGCACCTTTCGGCAATATTTGGGATATGTGGATGCCACTTAGCTTTTATTTTCCCCTACAAAGATGACTTCACATCCTCCCATGGCAGCTTGTTCCATTACTTAAGTGTCCTAACAGTCATAAAGGCTCTCTCTCCTGATATTTAACTTGTATGTTCCTTAGTATATCTTGAGTCTATAACTGCTTTTGAAGGTTTCATAGACTCGTAAGGTTACTTTAGCCTTTTTCAGTTTAGAACATCCTCTTCTCTTCAAATAAAAGAACTGCTTTTCTTTTCCTCGGTATGGTCCATTCTCTTATTCTTATTTCACATCTTTTACCATTGAATTTCTCTGATTTCTTCATGTTCACATAGAAATCTGGGCCATATCATCACTATGGTACAAGCTATACTGTTGAGCTTATATAGATTTGTTCATAATTTCATATATATCTACAAATGTATATATATATATATATAAATAGATAAAATAGATTAATTTATTACATATCTACATTGTCTTGTTTCTGATTTTATGTTTGGGAATATTGTTTATATTACCTTTCAGTATAACACTATTCTTGGGCATGGGGTGGGATGTTCACTTCTAAATATAACACATTTACAGATTGTAGATCTGTCTCCTTATAACATTTCCAGTTTTCATAGCTTCATAGGTTTTCATAGAATAAGAGAATCATAGAATCACAGAAGGTTTTGGATTGGAAGGGACCTTTAAAGATCATCCAGTCTAACCTCCCTGCTGTGGGCAGGGACATCTTTAACTAGATCAGGTTGCTCAAAGCCCCGTCAAACCTGACCTTGAACACTTCCAGGGAGGGGGCATCCACAACTTCTCTGGGCAACCTGTTCCAGTGTTTCACTACCTCGTAGTAAAGAATTTCTTCCTTATAGCTAATCTAAATCTACTCTCTTTTAGTTTAAAACCATTACCCCTCATCCTGTCACTAGAGGCCCTCGTAAAAACTCTGTCTTTCTTATAAGTCCCCTTTAAGTATTGAAAGGCTACAATCAGGCTTCCCCAGACCCTTCTCTTCTCCAGGCTGAGCCACCCCAACTGTCTCAGCCTTTCTTCGTAGGAGAGATGTTCTATCCCTCTAATCAATTTTGTGGCCCTCTTCTGGACCCGCACTAACAGGTCCATGTCTCTGTTGTGCTGGGGGCCCCAGAACTGGATGCAGTACTCAACTGGATGCAACATTTACAGAGATAAGGCCAGAATTATCATTAAAAGAATCGGTCACACAGTCTGTTGACTCAGTGCATATCTCAGCTATTAAACTTCACCTGGTTATCCCTTTCTTTAGAGCAGTTATCCCCAAGACTTTATATTAGATAGACAAGCACATTTGCATGTCGTGCACAAGTGGTTTTGTTAGTATTTTCATCTCACCAACCATTTCTTTTAAGAATAATATGATGCCTTTAAAACTTCCCAGACTTGTGGAAATTAGGTTTAATTACATATGTGATGCAGATGATCTTGAAGATTAGAGGAGTAGAAGTTAAACAAAATGAAATAGCACAAAATGTGTCTTGGACAGGAACTAACTGGAAAACAAAAAACTTTGCGCCACCTGAGTAGTGAGTTGAGACTGTTCCAGGGAATGCTAACTGATGGCAGCGTGACTGTGATCTGTTAATATGACACAGCTTAAACGAGCAAACAAACAATTCTAAGATGTGCTGAATGAGGCAATTCAGTAGAAAAAGGCTAAATTAATGCAACTATAAAATCTCAGATGAACTTCCGTCAAGTATTATGTTCAGAAATTTTTATATAAAGTAGATTCAGAACAGAGAGACTAGAGCAATTGTGGGGTAGGATAAACAGAATTTAACACCTGAAGATAGATAGGTAACTAGGATAATCCAAATTTGGTGCTTGAACCATACTGGCTTTCAGACTTCCTGGGATTTTTCTTTAATACACACACATACAACTTTAAGTTTAGGTTTATATTTCCAAAGAAACAAAAATACTTTGTTTCATGTTTTCCATTTTCTCCTGAATTTTCCCTGAATGGCAGAAGACAACATTTTGGTGAAAATAACCCTCATTCATTCTAAGCATGAATAAGAAATTAAACATGATGAATTTTGTGATGACATTTCTGTCTTCACACAGGTGGTTTTATTTGTAATTTCTTTTATGCTGCCATTCAGGAAATGGGGTGTTTTCTCCTTCCTTGGACTTGTTTAATTTTATATCTACTGTCATTTTCATTATTTATTAAATCACTCCTTTTGGATTGAATGGTCTTCTTCATCACAGTACTTTGTTAAATTTTGTAAACTGCCTGATGAGGTGCCCAGCTGGAAAGCAGCTTTGCAGAAAAAGACCTGGGGGGTCCAGGTGGATACCAAGTTGAACACGTGCCCTTGTGGCAAAGAAGGTAAATAGTATCTTGAGCTGCATTAGAAGTGTTGCCAGCAGGCTGAGAGAGGTGATCCTTCCCCTCTACCCAGTACTGGTAAGGCCACACCAGGAGTGCTATGTCCAGTGAAGGACCATAAGGATGATTAAAGGCCTGGAGCACCAGTTGTATGAGGAAGGGCTGAGAGAGCTGGGACTGTTCAACCTGGAGAAGAGAAAGCACAGGGGTATATATTACCAATATGTACAAATACCTGAAGGGAGGGTGCAAAGAGGATGGAGCCAGACTCTTTTCAGTGGTGTCCAGTGACAGGACAAGAAACAATGGGCACAAACTTAAACACAAGGGGCTCCACTTCCTTTCTACCAGGAAACACTTTTTTACTGTGAGGGTGACTGAGCACTGGAACAGCTTGCCCAGGGAGGCTGTGGAGTCTCCCACCTTGGAGATATTCAAAAGCCATCTAGAAATGGGCCTGGGCAACTGTTGTTGGTGGCCCTGTAGGTGGACCTGAGCAGAGATGTTGGACCAGATGACCTCCAGAGGTCACTTCCAACCTCAACCATTCTGTTATTCTGTGATAAACACTTATACATGTACTTAGGACGAACAACTCTGCTAAATTTAGAATCTATTAATAGAGACTACTTCTGCGTTTTTGTAGCGACTACACATGGCACATTAGTAATACCAATGACAGACTTGGTATTTCAAGTACTTTGTCCAAACCACTTTGTCCTTTTTGTCATTTTAAGGGACTTGTCACAGATTATTGCTTTGGTTTACTTCATTGCTTTATTCCTCTCTCTCAAATGACTATTAACAGTCTGTACAACAATTTTAACTCACTGCTTATTACGTTTATGTCTAACGGAATAAATTATTTCTGAATGAGAATTAAACTATCCTTTGGATACCTGAATAACCAAGCATGTAAAAATAAGCTCAATACTTGTAACGAGCGGCTTGATTTAAGGTGTATCTGTGTATTTTTATTTTATAAGTGAACTTTATTTTTGACTGCAGTCTTGTGCAAAGGTATACAAAATACTGAACAACAGTAACACCTATTATGAACTGCTTGAAATGATATCCCACCTATTAAAACGATAGCCTCAAAATTTCTGTGCAGTACTTTGCTACATAACTTTAGATACCTGTTAATACAGATTTCCAAAAAAATAAAATAAAATAATTAAAATTTTTAGAATACTGACCATCAAGAACTCGAAAGTTAGGGAAAATTCAACATAATTTCATGTATTTGATTGCATATATTTTCACAATAGTGATATATTTTTAATGATCCAATTCTATAATATATTTCACACTATATTATTCACAGAATAACTGTTTTTCAGTATTTATCTTTATTCTCTTCATGTCTTTCCCATGTATTACCTACTTGGCTTCATAAAAATCACCACAAAATACAAAATAACTGTGGGCTTTGTTTTTTGTGGTGTTTGTTTTGTTTTTTGGGGTTTTTTTTGTGTTTTTAATTAATCATTCTCAGGTGCTTCAACTTCAGTGGTCTTATTCCTTTCCAAAACCTATCTTCAGAACACCCGTGTAAGGTGAAGAATTATTATCCCCATTTTCTATAACAGAGGAATTAAATCAAAGAGAGTTTAAAGCTCAAATTGTTAAAAGTTTCTAACATTTTGAATACAAAAGGTCCATGGTAGCATTTTACAGTACTTTGTGTCCAGAGCAGAGTTTTCAGTGACTAACATCAAAGATAACAGTACTCTACATTTCTGTAAGTTATAGCCCAGGAACCTCAAATTAAGTAGCAGCCACCTGTGAAAACATTTTACATGTGTTGTCTTATATCACAGAGAAATCCCATAGCAGAGACTCTATTCTTTCAGAATGACATTCTTCTATAAGGCAGCCTTTCACACAGAGCCTCCAGTTTCTACAAGAAATGAAATAAAAATGTTTCTTTCTGTGAAAAACATTTTTTTTTTCTTAATCCAAATGAGTTGTGGAGATTGACCCTCTTAAGAGGAAAGATGTGTTCTCTTGAGCAATATGCACAGTCTGAAAGGTGCTCCATATCATTTTGGGGGTAGTGGAGGGGGAGCAAAAGGGGGAACACAACAGAGGAAAATTTCCTGCAATCTACTTGTCTTACTTAAACTTATTTTTGGTTGAAAATAACAGAGAAACAATTAGATAAGAGCACTCAAATTCTACTAATTCCAAGGTTTTTTCCTCCCCTGCTTTTTACACTTTGTCGAATGCCCATACTATCAGCTAATGAAAAAATGTATATGCAGAAAAATGTCAGACATTTCAATTTTTTATGAGTATTCACTCATCTGTAACCCTCTTTGATGCCCACGGGAAGGCGATAATTTAGATATGCTCTTTAGAGATTTAGTCCATGCTTCTCAGATCTACTGAGCCTTCACTTATTTTCTTTTCCACTTGACTCACATACAGTCACAGACATGCAATGAATGTCATTCAAAATATGATCTCTGTATTATCATTCCAATTGATTTGCCTCCCCTGACTGGAGCAGCTTGACATTTTTTATAGGTGGCTAACTTGAATTGCTCCTTGTTCCAGGCCTACCAGGCTAATAGCAGCGAGCTCTCATGCTTGGAGAGCTTTTCTTTGTCACAGCTCTCAAATCTGAAGAGCAGGTTGCTTACCACAGCTCTCCTAGTGAAGCAGTTTTTTCTCTCTGATCAGAAGGCAGCTGTTACCTGCCATTCCAACCTTCCCATTTGGTTTTGTCACTGATGAATTACGGATATCTTAACTCTCGGGGACTCAGCTAGCCCATTGTTAAAAACCTGACATAGTGTAAAACTGTCCAGTCAATACCTTGCTCATGTGCTTAATAATTTCTTAGCTCTGTGTCTGTTCTTATAACACTTTTATATTAAATTCATAGCTATAATCTGACATGAATTCAATTAATTTGGAAAATATGCAGGACACTTCAAGTACTTGTAAATCTGTGTTAAAATGCTGTTACTGGCTTATAAAACACGGAATGATTCTCCCCCATCCAAAAAACCTATTACAGCAACTCTCATGGTTTTAAAATTATTCTCATGACTGTCATTCTCTGACCTATAACTGCTACACAAAATCTTATTATATTGGTGCTATGGACTTGTTTAATGGGCTTATACTACTTGCAGCTTGGTTTAATCTCTGCAGTTATTTATTGGTTGTTAAAGCTCTATTGTTCTAACCATGTGAAAGCTGTTTTACAGAGAATGTGGCAACTGCTCACTGTCATTAATGAAGCAAGCAGAAATACAGAGAGAGTAGGCAAAATAGTGTCATTGCTGAGCTGCAAGTGTGATAGCTATAGGAGTGTCTTCATAAAACAACGTCTGTTCTGTTCTGTTCTGTTCTGTTCTGTTATCCACTGATACATTTTCTCATGTGTCTGAACATCAGGGCAGAAGCCGGTAACTTTGGTAAAGTCAATGGAGGAAAAATAAACTAGTCTGGAATTAACTGTCATGGAACATTAATGATGTTTAGTTTTGATACATTGATCAAGTGTAAAGCCGATGAACAGACTAAACTCTTCAAGGACATTGACAAATAGGAACTGATCAAAAAGTCTTTGTTACCTGTATTTTTCATATTTTTTCAACCTTTTTTAAAGTGAGCACTTCTTGGTTTATTTTGTTATAACTGTTTAGAAAAACACCTTAATTGTTTTGTTTAATCTGATGAGAAAGAATGCTATAGTTCATGAAAAGAAAAGGAGCATTAAACTTAAACTGTGAGATGCATTTAAAAAAAATGTTCAACGTTTTACCAAAAATTAGAACACTGACAGAATCAAAACTTCTTATAAAAAAAAAATAGTACTGTTGGTTGAAATTCCATTTTTTTACAATGCATAAAAACAAACATACAAGCAAAAAAACTTCAGCTGGAAAAAACCCAGTTGACTAATTCAGACTTTCAGACTTTAATTTTCCTATTTGTTATGCACTAAATTCAGAGTAAGTCGAAAGGAAAAAAAAATTACGTTTTATTCATTTTAAGAAAGCAGAGAAATCCATCATTTTATTTATTTGCATAATACTGAAGTCTTTGTATTACATTTGAGATAAAAAACTAACAAAAATGGTCTACCTGTACCTGTGTAACTGAGTAGCGTTGGTGATTTGAACAACTTTTATTAGAAATATTTGAAGTGAAAAATTCCTTGAAAAGTTTCCATGATTATTTTAAGAGCAAAGGAACTCCCAGGGTGTGAATCTATCTGCTGTTCTTTAATGAAGCAGGTGACTAGTAAGACACTTGTGGCACCAAAAAGCAAAAGTATCTTTCGGATTTATATGTAAAATGACTAAGTAATTTTACTTTGGGTCTCCCTCCTTAGGGTGCTAATGACAGCTATGGGAAAGCTATCAGTTATTTACGTGGGAGCCAAATAAATTTTTGCTGCTATTACAATTGTTCATTAAAAACAACCCCCCTAAGATATTTTGTTACTCACTGAAGGACAAGAATGCTGTCTAAAGGATATCCCAATCACGTGCACACACACACTCGCTCCATGATTTTCCCAGAGACTAAAATGAGACTGATTAGCCTCTTGTTTCCTGGATCATCCTATTGTCCCTTTTTGAAGATGGGTACAGCATTTGCCTTCCTCCAGTTGTCAGTGGCCTCTCCAATCTCCACAACCTTTCAAAGATGATAGAGAGAGACCTTGTAAGGACATTGGCCATCCTTCTTGGAGTCAACCATGGGGGTCTTGCATGAGTTGAAATCTCTCCAGTAATCCCTGATTCAATTCTCATCCATGGCTGGTCATTCTCCTCCTTGAATCCTGCTTCTAATCTCAGACACCTATGAGACCTTGCCAGCAAAAGATCAGGCAAGGAAGGCACTGAGTACCTCAGCCTTGTCTGTGCCCACTGTCACTAAATCACTGTCCTCACTGAGCAATGAGCCTCTCTTTTCCTTACTCAGACTTTTGAACTAATGCAGTGGTAGAAGGTCTTGTTGCCCTCAGTGTCCCTTGCAAGTCTCAATTCTGGCTGAGCTTTGGCCTTCCTGACACCATCCCTGCATGACCTGGGCAATGCTTTTAAATTCCTCTTTTGTGGCCTGTCCCTGCTTCCACTACTTATAGACTATTTTTTGCATTAGAGTTAAGTCATGTCATTCTTGTTTAGCCAAGCCTGAAATACCTTGACTTCCTCAAATGTCTTGGAAGGGAGTGTGGAAGTACAATGACCAATAACTCAATTATGAGGTATATATAAAAATGATTTTAAGATAACAGAAAAACATTATTCATAGAAGCCAGAGAAAGCATCTTCCAAAAGTGGGAGAAATGGTTAGTACTTAGCAAAAAGCCATAACCTGTTCCTTCCCCTTTCAACCTGATACAATAAGAGAGAAAAAGGTGCTCAGCTACAGCTCTTGTATCTAATGAGATGGAGGATGAAGGAGGCTAGCTGCCAGCAGAGACCTGCCTTGGGTAAAACTGTAAAGGAGGAATGACCAGGAAAGACTGATTGTCTTACTACCTGATATTCCCATGTTAAATACAATGAAGTCATAGTACCTTAAAATCTTGCTTGTGTCTTGCCTTTCCTTCTCCAGTTTCAAGGACAATTAATTATATAACAGGAATTAAATTCAAATTTCAAGTCTTGGTTAACTGAAACTAAGAAAGTTATCATTGCCTGTTAAGTTTTATAACCCTTTTCTGTAAGAAATTACTTTAAATGAAATGGCAATTAAATGTATGGTAAAATGTTAGGATAAAGTAGATTTTATAATGGCACACAGAATAGATACTTACCAACTGATGTTACAGTCTCTAAATGAAATAGAAACATAACCTCACTGAAATACTTTTGGAAATCTAAATCTGAATTGTTCTTGTCTTTCTGAACCAAGACAAAGAGCAATCATCTGTAGAAATTACATTGTTCTTGTTGAAATGCTGACAGACAGACATAGAGACTAAATTTTCAAAGCAAATACTATAATTTTATAAATTTAATGTACATGCTATTAAGGATACATTTCCTATTGCTGATACTCTGCAGAACACTACATCATGTGCTGAAAGACCATTTCATTGCAGTATTTTGAACTGTATGAAATTATTAATTTACAGTATGTAAGTTAATGAAATATTTTTGAAAGATTAGCATAGTATGTTTTAAAGTTTAAACACCCCATGCGGTTTTGTTGTACCGATGCATAAATAAAATGTGCAAAGAAAATGGCAAGGAATGCCAAAGTAAATTTATTTTCTATTTAGTTTGAATGGAGCAGCTTTAACCATTTGCCAGTATTTGCTGGCAAGCTGGCAGTGCTGGAGCGCTGCTACCATGCTCTATTGGCATCCCAAATAGGTGCAGCACTAAACAGCATCATATTTGTTGGGTTCCAGGGCTGCTGCAGTATCCCAAATCCCAAACTTTGTGTTCTTCTGTGTGTTGGGACAACTCTTGTCCATATGGACCAGTCCAGCCCCACTGTCTCTTTGAAAGTGATCTCTTCTTGTTTCTGTTTCCTTTCCTGTTCCTGTTTCAAAAGCTATGTACGTTGTCCGTAGTGTATGTATATTGCTATGAAAGTAATCTCTGCAGGCCAGCAGTGCAGAGACTAGTTGGCATGGAGACACTAGCAGTCTTGACAGCAAGGGACTGGGGTTTGCCTGTGCTCTTCTGGCCTTCCCTGTGACCGGCAGGACAGAGCTGCCAGGCGTGTGAGCAGACGAGGCAGTACATGAAGTCAGGGAGTGCAAGGAGAAATGCTACTGAAGGAAAGGGAGCCACAGATCCCAGGTGAGTACAGAAAAAGGTCTAAAAGCCCCCATCTTGCATTGCCCACCATGCAGGACTCAAGGATCACATCTCTGCTTTCCATTGGGACCACACGCATGAGGACCAGGAGGGGAGAGACAATACCATTTCTTGTTGCAGTTCCTACAGATCCCGTTCTTTGTTCATCTGAATATGTCACACGATACCTGTCAATACTGTGGCAAGCTGGCAGTTTTTGTCAGCTCTATGAAACTTTCAAGTTATATTATCCATTACTGATTTACACTAGGCAGAGGGCATACCTGTGGATAGATACAGAGAAAGAAATATATCTGTGATAAATGTTTATACCACAAACCATAATGTGTGGTAGAAACCCATGACATCTGAATAAATACCATGTTCATTTGTCAGGTGGATTTTATTACCATTACTTTCATCGTTAGTAGAATGTGTACTTAGAATAACATTTCTTGGCTTTCCATTGGAAGTAGCTCTTTTGAGTGGAAGTCAATTCATTCATGCCCAGTGAAAAGCAAGTTGTTATTTAAGAAGCTATGTGAAATTGTTTAATCCTTGAAAATAAGTTATCTGATTTAAACCTTTAAAAAAGTAAGTAAATTTTCCACTTCTTGAGGAAACTTGTAGTTATAGAAAAGTAATTGTATTGTTACAAAATGATGAATCTAATTGATGAACCAAATTGAATTTGGATTTGCATAGACATAAATGTTTCATATCATTCATATTATATCAGTGGGTCGGCAAAGGTTTTGTGCTTAGAGTGGTCACCGCCAACATACATGACCAAAAATGTTACAGCCGGAAATAAATGAAATTTTGATAGCAGTGTAGATGGAGAGGTCATTAGAGATGGGGAAACCCTGCTCAGATTTAATAAAAGAGAGGCTTATCTGTTTCCAGCAACTCCACCAAGGTTATTTGACTATCTTAAACTCAACATTTGCATGAATAAGGCTTAAAATGGTCAAGGAATAAGTGTGCTTATTAAGGAGAAGAAGGGAAGCCCACAGAAATTCCCTGCTTTGGAAGCCTTTCCAAACTGGATTGAGTCAAAATTCATACAGAAATAGCAAGCAAAGATGAATAATACAGAAGCAATAAAGACAAAACCAGTATACTTTTATGAGAAAAATGAAAGAACATTTATTTTATGGGAACCTATTTTTATCTTTATATACTCAGGTAACGCTTTCTAAATCAGGGTTTTCAGTGGGTGGCTCTGTGGTAAATACATAGCCACATGACAATTTGAACTAAACCAACCAACCACTTGCCTCCAACCACTCACCTCTTGATATATTTACCTCAAAAAATTCTTACCACGAGAAACATTACACTTTTGTTATGATAAAAGAAGCATCTGGCCACCAAAGAGCAGGGGTATGTAAAGCTGCAAAGCATACAAATTGTAATACCACAGGCACCTAAGGATCACCATAGAATTAGGCAGAGATTAAGACCTGACTCCAGCCTATGACTGGAAAGAACTTCTTAAATAAACTATTTTCTCAATTTGGTCTCTTATTTTGAGAAAAAGGATAGCTACATTTACCCCAAGGAAAACTATTTTTAAGACATGCGTAGACAGTCATAAAGGATAAAAAAAGACTAAACACTCTTTTCCAACACAGATGTCACCTGTTTTTTGAAGGGTAAACTAGAGTGTCCAAAATAGGAGGAAAAAAACTAAAGATGAGTTTTGGTCTGGATTTTCGTAGCTGTCATTTTTCTTCAATATAGTCTTTACACTGTTACAGACTCAGAGGAACAATATTAAAAGTGAAGTTTCAGTCAACTGCCACTGTAGCTGGGAGTCTTGTTTCAGTTTAAAATAAATAACTCGAGTTCATTTCTAAACTGCACCCAAATATTTTGCTGTAGAACTATACATAAGAGATTAAGCTACCGAAACAGAACAGAATGATTCTAGCTGTTAAATTCTGTTTTAAATGCCCTCCTGGTCCCTGATCTTCTATTGTTGTTGTTTTTTTAATTTTCACTCAAGAATTTCTGAAGTACTTTTCTGTATAAATCCACTTTACTGCTGACAGAAAACATTATAACCTCATTATTCAAGAGGGCAAAGGACTGAAAACAACAGAACTTGGACCTGGATGCTATATTCCCTAAGTTAGGCAGTATAGATGAAGGAGTATTAGGGTCAGGAGAGTGATTCAGAACAGTATTTGTTCTACACTTTTAAATTCTATAATTGTATATATATATATTTTTTAAGAGTATACCACTTTACCATGTGGTGTAGTATTGACATAGTGATTTCCAAAACCATTGTACTCTTCATATACAGAATTAGCTTTCACATAGAACCACCTAAAACTTAGGCATAACTTTGAATACTTGTTTACTAGTTTGATTCTCCCCAGTTGTTGTTGGTTAGTTAGTTAGTTGCACACGTAGAAGTATACATGCGTGGATTTGGTTGTGGACTTCTGTTTTAATCATTTTGTGGGCTTCCTATAACACTTTTGGACCAGCGTTTGGGAAGCACTGGATGAAGCAAATTCTGAAGTCTTTTTTTTTCCTCCGTATTTTTAATAGATACCTTAGCATGAACTACAGAAATTTGACTCGATTCACAATTGTAAAGGTTATCTGAATCAAAGTTATACATGACCTCTTTTCCATTCCTAAAAATCTATAAAATCTGTATGTATGCACACTGTAGCATTTGCCTCTAGAAGTTTAATGGAATATTATCCGAACATGAGATGAGAAAAACAAAAATTTTAGAATGTACTTTACTTTTCTGTTTTCTTAGTCTTTTTGTCCCAAAAATATTTCCTCCCTATGAAAATATTTCTTTAAAATAGAAATACTAACACCTGACACCCTTTTTCTGTTTCAATGTTTTGAGTACACTGTTTCAGCACTCCATTGCATCCAGCGCATCCTCTTAGTTCCATGAAAAATAGAAAGACCAATCTGTCTGTTATTTAGGCAGGAAACAGGCATTCTGGCAACCTTGAAAAATAGTCTTTACTACTAATACTACCTGCATGTCCCTGTCTCAAGTGATTTAGTTAGCTTACAGAAGCATCCAAATTCTAAACTGTTGAATTTTACTCATAACTAATGAGACTGTATCAGCCACCCAAAATAAAATGTTTGTGAACTAGCTCTGAGATAAGAAGTGCTGATAGTAGAACATAATAATATATGTCAATTTTGTTCTCCTTTATGCATAATGTTTTACATGAACTACAGTTCCTGTATGTATAGGAATGCTCTCACTTGGTGCTTCCAACTATGGTAAAGCTGAGTACAATTAATCTTCTGGCATTTTCCATATCATCAGCTAAATCTTGGTATTATGGAACCATATTTGTTGCTGTGGATTAGTTAATTTTCAGTCTTATCAGACAATCTTTGTTCTTATCATCCTAAGAAGGAAATGTCATAATTTATGTTTTTATTTCTCCACAATGAAGAAAGAAAAATAAATGAGAATGTTGCTTCTTATAGAAGAGATTTTTTGTGGAAAAATGTTTCCATTTTCAGATTCTAGAATTTTAATTTTTTTCATTTAAAATTATGTTATGTCTGCATTTTGAGTTATTTCATTATCTTTATTTAGTGCCTATTCTAACTGTAATGCAAAATAAAATAAAATAAAATAAAACAAAATAAAATAAAAATCATTAAGAGTAGTTTCAAATTAATACTAGATAAAGTGGTTTTTAATGTCAAAATGTTCCTTCTTTTTTTGTTATAATAAAGCCATTTTAATGAAAGGTGATCCAAAAAATAGCTAAAATCAAATTAAATATATTATGGCATCAGCATCAAATATGTTTTACCACCAAGAAACTAGTAAGTAGCATAAATGTCTTCAAATAAAAATTCAAGTAAAACTTATAAATTCCAGAAAAAAAATTCAAAACTTTTGTGAAATGATCCCATTTTGTAGGAGGGGAAATATTTTCAGACCACACCATATTAACATGTGTGTTTGTGCTATTGAAACTACACACAAATAGCCAAATTAAATACAACCCATATAACATAAGTATTTAAAATATTTTTTTCTTTTAGATCATTTAATATAATTGCTCATTTTATGCATATGCGCTTTTTAGTAGAAGATCAATTATCTAAAGTAATACAATCTACAACCTCTACTATTTCTACCAGCATTTATATTGAATAAATGCTTAGAAATGTTAAAAATATTTGTGACTGTTTCAAAAGTAATTATAAATGACATTTGGAGCTTTTATTCTGTAGGGAAGTTTACAGGATATGACCGAGGATACAAATGAATTTAAATGAAAAGCAAAAGAACTCCTTAGAAATGAGCTTTGCAGAGATAACAGTTGGAAAATGAATCATTGTTATTTGCTTTTAATAGTTTAATTTAAAGGTCAAATTCTACTTGCTCTGCTACTTTAAGCAATGTGAGTCATGGCTGCATATTCTTTCTGCTTCAAATGTATGCTGTTTTGCATTGGCAAAAGTTGGAACCTGATTCTCTTTTCATTTCATGATTAAATTAGGAACAAGCAATGAAGTCCAAGACTGTACATGGACTGTTCTAAAATTGGTGCAATTCACAGGAGAATTGGTGCAAGGACTGTAGAAGATACACAGTGGTTTTTGCTAGTCTTTTCTTTGTTTATCAGTTTTACAGTTTACATAACATGAGTTCATTGCAAACATTTAGAAACATTTATTTTAATTAAGATAAAATTTTAGCTTCTCAAAATTTTTTGGCCTCTATTAATTTTGTTCATTTCTTTGATGAAGTAAGTAATTGATTTTTAAAAATATGACCATTAGTTTACCCTTATCAAAGAAAAAAGAAACACAACAACCTAGATTAAACCTTTAAAAGTAACAAGTATTACTTAAGCCTAGAGAATTTTTTTTTCATTACCCTGAGAAGACAAATCAAATCTACTGAAACCAAAAAGATTTTTTTTCCATAGTGTTCAGCAGGCCAGATCTCATCTTTGTGTGGACTATGGAGCACATTTTGAACGTTTGTATTTTGTATATAAAATCCTGATTCTACTGCACTCTCCTGTAAGTCTCAATAGATTGAGTTGAGATCTTCATTTCACATAAATTGTTCTTATCACATTCATATCAGCAGCTTT
The DNA here is from genome assembly GCF_964195595.1 of Calonectris borealis. Classification (NCBI taxonomy): domain Eukaryota; kingdom Metazoa; phylum Chordata; class Aves; order Procellariiformes; family Procellariidae; genus Calonectris; species Calonectris borealis. The sequence continues at coordinate 64,331,470 of NC_134313.1, read as the reverse complement.
GTTTTAATTGTGAAAGTAATTTAGTGAATTCAGGAACTTCGTATTTTCTATTACTTCTTTTCTGCACACTTCACTCATGCCTCATCATATTTGTAGGTAATTATAATTTATCAGTCCTTTTGCTCTTTCTGCATTTGAAAACTGATTTTGAACACACTTTTTGGAAAGCCAATATCAACATCAGGCTGAATTTGAAATATTATGATATTAGGTGATTTTATGAAACAAATAAATAAACAAAATCAGGCACTTTTTCAAATTTCACAGCAAGTGTTGATTTCAGGGTTTGTTACTGACTGTAAAACTTTCTATGACAGACAGTGTCATATTTGCATAGAAACAGATTGGCCTTCAAGGAAAAAAACCTAAAATTCTGGCATGCAGTGTTTGCTACCAGAAAACCTAATAATTGTATTCTGTCATCAGAAGCAAAAAGGAAAAATGGTAAGTTTATTAGCAAAGGAGACTATAAGGCTGCCTTAGTTTTCAAAGGTGGTTATAAAAAAAGTGTTGAAAATTTGTGTAAATGGTATTTGCTTTTTAAAAATATTTTAAGTCTGAAATGCCAGTATCGAGACATTGTTTTTCCCACTGATGTCTCTTTCTGTTTTAACAAATGCAATGCACAAAAGTAGAATATATCATAAAAAAATGTATCACTGCTATGAACGTACTACAGGGATACAAAAAAGGTTTCTTTTTGTGTATAGAATGTAAATATCTCATAGACAGTAAGGATTATTTAGTTTCTGGGTAGGGAATTTTGGAGAAGATACTTATTAGAAATAATTTCAGTGATACCCATGTACTGAATATAAAAGGAATCACTGGAATCCTGTAACATCTGAATCTCACGATCATGGGAGAAGTTTGTTCAGATTCTCTTCCCATTGCCACTTATGCTTTTAACCAGCATTTCTGCATGCACAGGAGTGACTGATAGAGCAGATATGAAATGTTTAGGGAATAATGAATATGAAAATTGTCAAGATAAATCAAGGATAAGGTGTTTATTAAATTGAGAACTCAACAACTTTTCTGCAGTCAGAGATTTTTACTGAATGCTGAATATAGATAAGATCTCTTCTTGTTCATTTTAAGTTTCTATCCCTTGGATGAAGTATTTCAATATGCATTCAGAGGAGGGGAGGCTGTCAGACAAATGGGGCAATGTCTTGACTGCCCTTATTGTTTCTTTTTTAGATTTTGATGCTGCTGCTCATCAGAGTGGTTACTGATCACTGCTCACCTCAAATCAAACACAGATTCTTTTGTAGGTTTCTGCTCCTTGATACTGACAAGCAGAGAAGTAACTACTTATAAGAACCAGATATGAAGTATTTCATCCACTTTGCTTTTATAGTACTTAAATAAATTTTCTACTTAGGTATTTGGTCCCTTGCAAGCACTCATAAACATACAAATTTTGTGGATTGATTTGTCAGCAGTGTATTTCAGGATTAGGCAAAATCTTATTAAAAAGCTAGCAATGTAAATCACAGCCTACATTATCAAAAAGTTAATAATGCAAATTAGAACTTACATATTGACAAAGCAACTTATTTCCCTGGCTATCAAGTAAATGCACACAGGTCCTTATTATCAGGTCCATTAGTCTTTATCTGCAGAAATTTTTGCCTTAACTAATTTATGCTCTCCTTTTAAATTTTGAGAATATTTTTTCACCTTTATGTAACACATGCTGGCAATGAAACATACATGCGCCAGTGCCATTCCGATGACTTTTTTCCTATGAGCGTTATTGATCCTCAAAGCAGGCTTGTGAGACAGTAGTTGAGTGTTCAAAGCCACTTCATAGGTTGAAATACCCTGTCCTTGATGAAAACTTATTAGAATTAAGGTGCTTAAATACTTGATTTCCATCAGTCTGAACTGATTCTGGTCAGCCTTGAAAGGTAGGTGATCTAAACTTTTTTTAGAAACTTAACAATGCTGAAAGGTTCCTAGTGGGATTCTCATAATGCACCCAACTCCTGTCAATTTCAGCTCTAGTAGTATTTCTGTCACAGCATATGAATTTGAAAGTTGGAAGTCCACCAAAGCCACAAGCAGATGTCTAAATGTCTTTTGAAGCAAATGCCTGAGGAAAACACGAAGTATTAAAATGGAATGGATTTCTAACAAATGCCAACCACCATCAGAGAAGTCAACAACTCCTTATCTCTAGAGTTAGGTTGAAAAGAGAATAACCATATCTGATATTCTGGTAAAAACAGAGCTCAAGTATCTGTTCTGGCAGTAGGACCACTAATCAACAGCCAGGAGGCCATACAGCATCTGTAGGAATGCACAGGCATGCCTGGCTGGAAGAGTTGCTCACAGAGAACCGGTATAAGACTTTACGACACGGAAGACATATGAAAAAGAGGAAAAGATAGGAGCATCTTGTGCCATTTTTTGGTTTCTTCTGATATCACAGGAGGGAGTCAGATTTAAACCCAAGGGGAGAAGCAGTGGCACGACTGTTCCAGCCCTGACTCTTTTCCTAGGCACAGCACAGCAGAGGCTACGCTGAGATCTCTGCCATGCAGAGCTTGGTCAGCTCTTGTTCTGTACCTGGGATATGGCAAACTGTGTCTCTTGGGTGTAAAGGACAGAGGACATGCAAGTTAACCTATGACAGAGGTAAATCACTTACAGTTAATGGTAGAGTAAACCTCTTTAGCTCTCCATACCTTTAAATTAGAAGGCTACCAAAACTGCTGATAGTTTCACAAGTGGTGTTTACTATATTTTAGGTTTGTGATCTAAAATAGAAGGAGAAATCCAAAGGAGAAGAGAACCTAAACTGGAAATACAGCACACATCTACAGGGGCTACTGCTTTCTAACTGTCCCAAGGCACAAGGTACAAACTGCATAAAATCATTCTGAATCCATCAGGCCAAAACAGAGCTGGAACTTTTTGCATCACAACAGTCAGGCTGAATTTAACATAGTTTCAACTTCAGTGAAATTGAATCAGAAATTAGGTGAACACAACTTTTGGTCTACATGCTTTACCAGCTACTTACTATATTCCACTTATTATTTTTCTTTAGCAGTGAATTCAACTGTTGAGTTGTGTTGAAAGAAAAAAAAAATACGGTAATTTAATCTCACTCAGCCAAATAAAAATATAGTTGTTCATGCACATTTGTGCATGACATAAACATGTTCTGATGTGCCTTGTCATTTTTGATACTAACTTTGATTGAATAGATATCCCAAAATAAAAATCATCAGCTTTGAGAAAGTTATCTTCCAAATCTCAAATGGTATTCCTTGGATCTAAGGCAGTAAAGTTCCAATGTAAATGATAAAGTATACGCATAACCTTAGAACAGAATGCCAATTAAGTTCACCAGAACTCAGAAACAGAAAATCATAAAAAACATTAGTAAAGTGTTATTACTGGAGAAGTCAGTTTACACAAAATATTTTCTGTAAATATTAATTTTTTACTTCCTTTATGGCTTGACTTGTGTTGAAGAATACATTCAAAAAGATTTTTAACTGAGTGGCTGTGAATGTGGTTTGGCTCTGGTTATAGTTACTGTAAAAAGTTACAGCTCAGAGATAGAAACAGTGGAAGGTGGTCCTCCAGCAAGAAGAAAGGAAAAAGTCAGATCAGAAAAGAGAGGAGGATGGGAATACAGAGTCAAACCTGACAGAGGGCTTGTAGTGAAAAGGGGTATTTGGAGCAGGTAGGCAGAAGTGACTGACCACAACCTGTGGGAGAGAGAGTCAAGACTGGAAAGAGGAACATCTGTTCTTCCTTCTAGTTTGTTTTTATTCCTATTTACTTGGCCTTTTGCACAGAGATTCATTTCACACGCAAAAAAAAAAAAAAAAAGAAAAAAAAAGGATTTTGTTTGCTTTTTCACTCTGAGTTACAGTGGGATTGTTACATGTGGTGTGCAATATCAATGAAATGTTGTACATCAAATTTTAAGGCAAGCAACATCCTGCATATTGTGCTGCCAAGCTCATTCATCTACTGCTAAGCCATCTGAATTATTTACTGTTAAATTATATTATAGATATTTTCTTGACAAATTGAAGAAATCAGAGGTTAGTTTGACTGAATTACAGCAATGCACATTTTCCCCTCAAAATTTACTGTACTGAGAACTATTCAGATACCAGCTTGTGCAGCTTGTAGTGGAAACACCCTATTGTGTTTAAAATATCCCCCCAAACCTCTGCAATCATCTCAGAAATATAACTGACATAATTGTTAGTAGTTTTTTAAAAACATAGCTGAAGAACAGCTGTGGTCCATACTAAATGCTGGATTAAGTTAGGAACATTTCAATTAAATACTTTTCTTTATGAAGTATCTTTTGGACTATGGAGGGATTTGCAAGGTTCTTGCTAGGGAGACAACAGGTTGAAGGTACAGGTCACTACTCTGCCCAGTTCAGGTCATTCCTTAGTCTCCAAGAGTTTTAAAAGTCTCTCTTAATGATCCTTATTGGAGATATGCCACTTTTTGACAGTACTTTTACTGGTCCACAGAGTAATACTTTAGGATTGTATCTGGGAAGTGGATGGTATATTAAGGTTTATGCTGTCTTATTCAGATGGCTGCAGAACAAACAAACTGAACTGGGGATTCGCACATGCCCACTGAATGCCCTGAATACCAACTTGCTAAGTGGTTTAATTGCCATTCTGGGGCTGAGAGGTTTCTCCCTCTAAAAAGAAGTGACAGTCCATTATTTCACTCTAATATAGACTGGGAAAAACATGGAAATTAAGAACATTTCTGTAGGAATGCTAAACATTATCTTTACTGTAGTGTATTTTTCATATATGCTGTCTTTTTTATACTGTGATAGGCAAGAAATCGATTTGAAAGATGCAGGAAAAGCAACTTCACGCACAGGTTGCAGGCTAAGTAGGAGGGCTTACATCAGCATTTTCGAAAATGACAACATTCTCACTTGTCAATGTGTGCAGTAACAGTGAGAAATCCATCTGGCAGAAGATAACTGTGAAGTTAGTAGAAAATGTATTTCATAGTTTCTATGAAAATTTTAAACTCTTGTGTGTTTCCTTCAGACTTAAAATAATTTTCAATGAGGAATAATTAAAGGAAGTGTAGTAATATGACATATCTGCATTTGTAGTCATCTGGAATAGTAACAACAGCCTTTTATAATTTCTTAGGGGCTTCTGATATTCTTTTTTAATTTACATCACACATTCATTTTTATCTTATCTGAAAATCCCTCCACAAGTCACTGGTCCAGCATCCCTACTGAAAACTGGTATTGCTTCTCACTTCCAGTGGAGACATCTTGTGTCTCTGTGTGCCATCATCTGGTTGTTTTATCACACCCACTGCCAGATTATTCCACCTCTTTTCAAAACCGTCAACTCTTGTGCCCTGAGCATTAGTCACACTGGTTTGACACCTGTATCATATATATGCCCCCACAGTCTCTTCTCTATGCTGAAAATATGCATACAGTAACAAGCAACAAGCAACAAGGCCTCTTCTCTGCTCCTGGGTTTCACGCATGAGATGCTGATCTATCATCTGCTGTCAAGAAGAACAGAGAGTCTGTGGAGCTTCTCTGTATTCAAGGACTCAGTCCTTCATATGGTGACCCATACAGAAAAGGGGAAGAAGTATTGTAGGAGTAAGCAGTGAGTTCGCTTTCATAACTAACAGTGTACGCAGCTATGTCTTACCTCTCTTCACAGCACACAGTTTGCTGCCTGAGTCTCATTTGGTAGACCAGGACAGAGCTGACAGGTTCTCCTGTTATACCACCAATGCTTTTGTAAGTAATTCTGTTCAATTTATTTTACTAATAGTCTTTGAATTAATTTTAATTAATTTCCACCGTGCCAAGGCATTTAAGGCATGTGTCTACTTTTAAGCAAATGATTAGCTGCACTACATTCAAAGCATGACTAACCACACTCTAAAAAGGTTTAAATACTTTTTTGAACTTGACATTAATTTTTATGTTACAGTAACAACTGTAAGTGACTACTGTTCTCTTTACAACAGCCTGGGAAAAACATTCTGCAAGAAAAGGCTTTAGGCATTTAATCACCAGGCTTTTCTTCATCTTATCAGAGAGAACAAGATTGTTCTTGCATCCTCCATCTACACAGAGTTCCTGTGACATGCAGACTCCTGCTTAGAGTCTAACATTTAACTGTTGGTCCCTGAAACACTAATATCAGTGGAGATCTATAACCAGATGAACCAGGGTTGACTGCAACTTATCTTAAAATTCCCTTTAAAAAATTAACACCACTATGGAGAAAAAATTCAGTTAAATTTACTGAAAAGTTAATGCAGTTCCATGCCTGGTAATTAAGTATTTGTACAATATGAAAGAACATCCTATATTTCATGTTTCAAAGCAAGAAAAAGCATAAAATCATTTAGCCATGCACATACAGGCACAAAAAGGTAGCTGCATTGACAATACTGTATGTAAGGATATTGCTTTCTGGCTACGGTGGCAGGCAAATATTGTGATTTAATTTTTGTTACAGTTATCCAACAATTCCAGTAACAGTACATGTTCCATGTGAATCAAATAACCCATCCATAACACTTGCCTGCCTTTAAGTATTTGTAATGGATTATGTTTTAAAAATAGGTTTGATTAGCCTTGCATAGAATCTATGCTTCACAGTCACCCTTTTTTTCAAAGTTGCATTTGTTTGGATCTCATTGTGTTGATAAGGTTACACAATTGCACCGTCGCAGTACAGTTTGGAAGGGAACACTCCTGTAGCCTCATTAAAAGGATTCTGAACATTCACACCAAAGCTTGATTTTATTGTCACGGCACTAGCAAAAATTCTTGCCTGAAGAATATTACTTTGTTGATTTCCCCTTACCCTTCATGTTTGAAACTCTACCCATTTTTTTTCTCCCTCAATGTATACTTAAATGTAGTTTTATAAAATCCTCAGTAATTAGAGATACCATTCTTTTGCAGAAACAGTAAAGCACAATTTTCAACTATTTTTTCATACCCTGCAAACCTCTCAACCACACTTTGAAATTAAAGTAACTTCCCTTTCACCCTAACCTTCATTTTATACATCTTCATAGCACAGAGGCAAAAAGATCCTCCTTGCCTACATCACAGTGCATTTGAAGGTGTTATCCAAATCTTAGCGTCACACCCCTGTTTTAGCTGTTTACTCAACTGAGCACATACATGTCTGTGCACATACATCTGCACATACTCGAATGAACAGAGTCCAGTTCAAACACATATTTAATAGAAAACTCACTGAGTTCAAGACTGTGCACCTTTATTTAAAAAATTATCTCTTAGTTTCTTCAGTGGTCCACCTGAATATTGAAGACGGACTGCAGTGGATGAGCATTACAGAACTGCCACAAAAAGCAGAGTGCTACCATCAGAGACTCCTCAGAGGAGAAAGAAGGGTTTTTCCTACACTTCCTGTTGAACGTAACTCCCTTTGTAGCCCAATATCCAAGACACATGGGATCAGAAGGAGGAAGCACAAGGCTGGTCAAAGTTGTGTAAGTGCAACTCTGATCCCATCCTTACTGTCAGACCAATCAGCTGGGAGAAAGGAAGAGGAAGGAGTTGCACATTGACTTCTTTGCACTGCATAGAAGAGATTGTGACAATCCATTTGTTGAAATCTTCATGGTCTATTGCAAATGCGATGTCCTTAAATAATTATCAGGTGTTGGATATGCTGGGGCTCCTGAATATATTCATTTTTTGATAGAAAGTAAATAAATAAACTTCAAAAGTAAATATACAATTTTCCACATTTGAAATGAGTCCCCATGCTCTTCTATCCTTTTACTTCTGTTCACATTGATTTCAGTGGAAACAGAATTGGTCCCTTGATAAAGATAACTGGAGACCTTGGTCTTCCTGCTGACCATTTCTTTAATATGTGAATGACTAAAATAAGGTTATAACACCTTTCTCCCACCTCTTTCCACCTCAGTACTGAGGCGGGTACTGGCAGAAGGCATTAGTTAATGGTTCATAAACATTTCTTCCTTAAATCTCAATTTTCTTGGGTTTGTAAGAAGTTAGTCATAAAGTTTTCCTGTGGACTGGCCCACCAAGTCAGCCAGGGAGCAGTTAATAATCTATTCCGTTAAAAGAAACTCAAGGAAAGCTGAGGTAAAAAGTATGCCTGTATTTATCTTTATATAGGGCTAAATACACACACATACACAAGCACTAATGCAGACAGTACAAATAACAGGTATGTTCTGATTTAAAGTGTCAGAATGACAACCTCTTTAAATTCTTTTAAATGCTTCATAGGAACAGAACCTGCCCATTTAGATATTCACTGGCATGAAAAGTGCTAGCTGTTGGACAGATGAATAAGATTCATGTTGACAGCTGTTTATAGCTCTTTTGGCTGCTATTTATAAAGGGAGGGGATACAAATTTGTCTATGTCAGCCTAGATGTTTTGATTCTACTATTGCAGGTGATGGTGGTAACCTATTACATGTGGTAGATGCTCAGTAAATTAAGCATAGTGTCATCACTGAGGGGTACCTGCTCTGTTATCAGTGCTGACTGACTGAAGCTGCTCTGAGGAGCGCGGTTCACAGCCATTATTGTATTCTTCTGTGCTTTTTTGTTAGGTCTTGACAGTTACACTGCAACTGTCATGTTTCAGTCCATCTCCCACAGTTTCTTCACCAGCTTAGAAAGCATGTATCAAAAGTACGTCTGAAAAATGTTAATTTCTTGTAGCCTATTGTTTCCATGATTTGCAGAAAACATCCTGAAAGACCTTCATGTTTAGGAAAGTGACATTCAGTGATGGAAAGGACCTAATGATTTCTTCTTGCAAACAACTTTTTCCTGCGGTAGTACATTTATCAATATGCCTTTTCTTCTCTTACTTGTTTTTAAAATCTGCCAGGCAATATGGTTTCCAAAACTTACTGTAGGTGAATATGTTATGCCAAGACATTTTTGCTGATATCCAGACTATATTTCTAATATGTTTATGATTATTATTATTCTTTGAAATGTTATCTTTTATTATGCTAAATACCTCCCCCTCCTTCTTTGTGTATGCACCCTTCTGACATTGCTAGCCCTAGTGAGTTTAGAGAACACAGCACACAAAGCATCTGTTTTCACTAACAAATTGGGTCAGTTGCAATAGGCATATTCTGCACTCATGCAGCACGAAATAGCTTTCCATTCCTGTGCTCATAGACATATAAAATCTGAACATACCAACAGCAAATACTAGGACTGCCACGTGAGTTCACAAACTGATATGTGAAAATATCCGTATTTCTAAATGGGAAAAAAATCCTATTCTTTGTCAGACATATGCAAATACTTTAAACATTTTTTTTTATATTTTCTTGTTCTCTTACTCTATATATGTATTTTGCACAATGTCCATAACCACAGCATGTCAGCACATTGAGTTTTATACATAACTATTATTCACCAAATATATGAATGGACTTACTGCTTAGATAACTTCCCTCACCAACTGCTTCATGTGGACCTGGGTTTCATATTGGCTAGTGATGTACTGAACCAGTGAAATAAAATCTCATGTACAAATAAGAGGACTAATTTACATAAACAAACAAAACTAAGAGCAATCCGGAAAAAAAGCAATAGATGTGTAATCACAACAAGGAATCAGGCCAACCAGTCATTATGAAGTCCTCCAGATTTGCCCTGTATTTAAGCGAAACTCCTACAATGCCTTCATCTAAGTCATCTGCCTGAAGTCATTTGTTCTGGCTTTACACAGAGGAATTGGCTGTTCAGTGTGATCATGGTGTTAGAGTTTGGCAGCAACCCATCTTGCTCAGCGAAATTTATTAGGCACAGGAATTTCTAAAATAAGAACAAGAGAAGGAAATGATTATGTGTAATTTGGTGTAAATGTGCCCATTTTGAAGAGGGAAATGCTCCTGAAAATTAAAAAAAAAAAATTAGATTCACGTGGCTTTGTTGTTTTTTTTTTTTTTAAATATTGTAGAAGTGTCTCTGCACTGCAGGTTAGGAAAGTGATCATGTAGACTCCCAGTTTGGCAGTAATTGCACTAGCTAGTTGACCTAGAACTGGTTAAAAGGCCTTGGTATGAGGAGCTGTCTGAAACTGTCCTCACTCCGGTATTGTGCCAAATTAATGCATTTATACTGCTTTTGAGACTCGAGCTGCACAGTGCTACCTGGACTCATTAAGCCATCTGATGAGCTCCTTGCCCTTGATACCTGCTTTTCGCAGGGCAATTAAAGCTTTGAAATGAAAAGATCAATTTGCACAGAAAGTGGTGTTTGAATCAGCACAAGGAATATTGACTTCTGCTATCCCTTTTCCATGTAAAAACAGTATTACAACTATAATTTCTAATCTTACTAATAATTCTTTAGTTGCATGCGAACAGTATCTAGTGTAACACTCACAATAACAGAGACAGTCACATGCAGTCACCTTCACACATTAATTGACCCTTCACTGCGTAGCCACCACCTTTCCAGCCACCAGAGACTGTGGGTGACAACACCTGTGTACCACCCAGCTGGTGACTGGGGAAGGGGTCCCCACGGAGCAGCAATTATTGACACCACATACGTCTCTCTGGCAGACTTCAGGATTCAAGAGAAGGCCATGCAGATGCCTCCACGCCAGGTCTGCTGTCTCCACGCTACAACAGGCCCTTAGAGATACAAAAGTAAAAACCCAAACCTGCAAACACAAGCAAATGCTTAATTTCTTGTACTTGCCAGTTGATTCATAGTTTCCAACTTAAATACTCCATTGAAGGACTCTACGCAATGCATGGACATATTCTTACCTTGGTTTGGTTTTGCTTTAGGTCCACAAGATTACAACAACATGACTAAGAAATAATTAAGGAGTAAAAATGACAATCATTTCATTTAACTGTTCCTGTGTAGAAATTCGATATTTATTAGTTAGTCATTCATGATCCCTCTGTAAGAATCAAGGAACACCCATTCCCTGAGGGTATTCAATCCAACCCTACAACAGGTGTCTAATTTATAAGGTTTGTCCTTTGGCTACGGATAGTCTTCCTTGGATCAAATGCCAAAAATTATCTGGTGAGACAGTAAAATTAGGTGATTTAAATTTTACGCTTGTACAATTATTGCTGGAACCTGTTAGAATGGAAACTTCCCACTTACTAGAATTTCAGAATAAAGAAAAATATTGTTCAGAATAATAAAAAACTATTTTGTGAAGACTGCAATTTGATTTCATGAGGAGAACAAGGGAACTAATTACATTTGAAGAGTTGCTGATGACTAGTTAAGAACTATAAACAGTGAGTTAAATAAAATTCAGTGACAGGGAGTTTGTTTACATATAGTTTTAATCCTATGGGGAGAAAAGAATAAATAATATTTTGTGTTATTTCTTTAAAGTATGCCAGCCACAAATAGTGGCTCTTGCCCCCTCCCCATCAGACTATATCTTTTATTTAGCTGTTATTGTTATATAGATTTGTAGAATAATTTAGACTGGAAAAGACTTTAGGGGGTCAGGTGGTCAAAACGCTTGCTTGAAAAAGGGTTAACTAAAGGGTCTTGTCCAGCTGAGTTTTGAATATCCCTAATGATGGAGGTTTCAGGACTGCTCTGGGCCCCTGTTCAGTGTTTGACCACCCTCACGGGTGAAGAATTTTTTCCTTATGTTAGGTCAGAATTTCCCTTGCTGCAAAAGGCAGCCATTACCTCTCATCCTTTCACTGTGCAGCTTGGGAATAATGTCTCTGTCTTCTCTGTAGCTGCCCATTAACCAGTTGAAGATAAGTTCCTCCACAACCTGCCCCCCTCCGAACTCAGCAAATGCAGCTTCCTCACCACCTTCTATGCCATTTTCTCCAGCTCTGAACATCTTAGTGGCCACGCACTGAGCTCTCTCCAGTTTCTCTCTCTTATACTGGGTGGTGGGACTAGCAACTCTGAACATGGGGCTCCAGATGTGGTCTCATAAGTGCCAAATAGAGGTGATTAATTCCTTCTCTCAGCCTGCTGGGTGCACTTTTACTAATGCAGCCCAGTAAGCAGTTAACTTTTCTCTAACCAGGGCACACAGCTGGCTTGTGTTTTACTTGCTGTCTACCAGGACCCCCTTGTCCTTTACTGCCCAACTTCTGCTTAGCCAGGCAGTGCCCAACCTGTATTGCCACATAGGGTTATTCAATCTCTGGTGCAGAACCTCACATTTGTCACCGCTGAGGTTCACCTAATTTCTCCAGCTTGTTGAGATCGATCTAAATGGCTGACCAACCCTATGTATATCAGCAATCCCCCCAGTTTGTTGTCACCCACAAATTTGTTGAGGATGTATTTTGTCCCATAATCCAAATCATTAATGAACATGTTATACTATGTAAACTCCATTACCAACCCTTGAGGAACACCACTGGTAGCCAGCTATTTAATAAAGAGTTCACCCACTTCCTCTTCCATCTCAGGATCCCCCAGAGACATCCACCATTACACTTCCCTCATTGGCCTTCCCTCTGATCCTGATTGTATATTCTTGACCAGCTCATCACCCATTTCATAGTGAAGCTCTGGGCAAGTGAGCAGCTCACACCTACTCCCATATCTTCTCTCCTCTTAAAGACCTTGTATCCATCCAGACACTCCAGCCATGCAGGCTGTTCCATCATACTATCTTGTTGCCACCATATTATCATGCTTCCATTATCATGTCACTATGACTGTGCATAAACTCTTAATTCTTGTTATGCTGTTGTTTTTTTTTTTTTTTTCCCTGTTGTGTGTGAGTTTGTTTGTGTGCAGGCACTAAAACAAGACCTCCAGTTGTGATACTTTCCCAGAAAAAGTCTAAGAACCTTCTCCACCATGTTGTCCTCTGGGGAGTTCCTCCTTGCTTCCTATTCCTCAGCTGCTCTGAAGCTTTGGTCTCCACCTTCCATCAATCTGGTTTAAAACCCTTAACACTGGTTTAGCAAACCTGTTGACAAAGAGGTTTTCTTCAATTTCTCCCCAACAGTCTTTATTTCTTAGAAGAATTCCATTAAACATGAAAGTTAAAGCCCTGGTTGCAACATCAGCCATGCAGGCATATGATGACCTGCAAGATGCAGCCATGTGATCCTCTGCCACTGACTGAGGCAATACCTTTTTCTCTGTAAACTATATTGAAAACCAGACCTATTATAAAATTTGATTTCTGCTAAAGGAAAAAAAAGTCAAGTTTTTCATAATTGCTTTGTATAGATCAGTGGTTCCTGAATATTTTTTAATTCAAAGAGTATTTAAACTTTCTGATGATCTGTGAATCACCATGTCACGTATCATTTAAGGCTGCGGAGGAAAGGTGATGATAGCTTTTTTAGCATTTATAAAACACTATGGTGGTACAAAATTGTAATTTCACAGCCATTATTAAAAGTTTTTTTAATCTGCAATATTGTTACTAAAACTATAAATGTTTGGACTTGCATCTTTTGCACAAGTTTATAACTATAAAAAAGTCTATGAGATTTGAGTGGGCTTTCAACTGGGCAAGAAATATACATCTAGCAATTCTTGAGCTCCAACTGATACCAATACTTTTGACAAAGTCTTATTTGCTAATAACATAGAAGTGTGGCTTTAGAATTAGTTTTGCACTTGCCTTGGTTTTGTGCAGATCAAAAAATATCTATATGATTAATATCTACATGGTCTTTTTCTGTAAGAATATGTGACTGAACTTTACCAGTGCTACTGACTGGCACAATGAATGTTACATGAGCTCCCAAACCCATAGACTGTGGCTGAGGTGCAGGGGTAGATATTTTAAATAGCATGGTTTATTTGCTCAGTGACAGCCTGACAGTAACTGTGGCTATGTGAGGTTTTTTTGTAGGGTCTTCCTCTTAGCTTGCTAATTTTTGGCATAAGGGCAGACACTTCAATAATGTCTGTCTAAATAAATGCATTTCTGAATAACACTTTGGGAAAATAGGAGCTTTATGTTTCCTAGATTTACTTCACAATTTTCTTGATAACAATCTAATATGTTTGAAAAGGTCAATAATTATCATATAGATGTTCTGTTGTCATAATGGCTACTTCATTATGATTGACTAGGCTTGAAAAACTGTCTTGTATTAGTATGAAAGGGGTTTAAAAATCCTCATCATTCACTTATCTTTAATTAGAACTCTCTTTATGCGTCCTGACTTGGAGACATCACTTTAGGAAAAAGAATTGCTCTGACTCTCATTATTCAGTATACTCCAAGAATAATAAGTATTATTAATGCTGATAATTAATGCCATCAATGTATTCTTAGTCAATTTTATTTAAAAAATAAACTTCTGCCAGGGAATTATAGGTATTATTTTAGTATTCATAAAATGAAAATTGTATCAACACAGTTTGTATCCATCAGCCTATGCAGGAACAGAAAGCAAACCATGTTCTGTCTCAAAAACCTTAAGGTCTGTGTCTTTTTTCCTGTAAACACTACTGGACATATGCAAAGATAAAGAAGTTATGAATTAGCTCTGTGGAATGAATTAATGAGTTCAAGCATGCTAGGAACACTGCCTAAGCAAACAAACCCACTATATAATAAGTAACTGTTGGTTTGTTATAAATATTTATATATATATATATGTACGTATATTTATTTATTTTTGTACAGATATGAATATAGATGTTAACCTTTCTGAGGTTTCACTTTGAGTTCTTAGCTTTAAAGAGCAATGTAAAGGTATATACTTATTTTGCCTTTTTTTTTTTTTTTCAGATTCAGTCCCAAGTTTCTGGTCTGCTTACATCTTACCTGCCCTCCTTTCCAGAAATCCTACATACGAGTTCATGGAAATTTCATTTACTACCCCCAATTCCCCTTCCCCCCACTCCCCAAATTAAATAAATCAGGGAATGGCTGCTTCAGTAGCTCATGTTGTGCATTGACCTAAATGGCTTCTGGGATTCTGACATGGCACAGGTGAAGGAGATACTGTAGCTGCTGCTGCTGCTGTATCAAGCTGGTAGACAGGATGAGGAACTGCAGTGGCTGGGGTGAGGAGGTTAAAGATAGTAAGCAAACAACTTGTCTTGCCATTTTTTAGCTGCTACCACTCTTGTCTTGGCACAGAGGTGGCCTGGATTATTGTGGCAGAAGAAAACCATATTGTGACAGTAGAAAACCATATCACCCTAAAGTGTAACACTTTAATGGTATATCTCCTGACCTTAGCTATACTAAGCAAAGCAATTAAATTTTCTGTGGGGAAAAGAGCGCAGAAATGTTGGTTGAAACCAGCCATTTTAAGGGAGTTTGGATTCCTGGATCTTTCCAAGGATTGGTCAAAAGATTCCCTACTCATCTCTTTCACAGAGACAACCTCACAGCAAGAAGATTTTGGAGGCCTCATTGTATTCTTACTCTATTAGCAAATTATTCTCTCATCATGTCTGACTTTGAGCAGTATGGATGACTTTGCCAAAACTTTCAACAGTAATATAAATTTTACCAAGTGCAAGTCATTAATATTCAAAGATATGTTATCAACATTTCTAGCTGGCAACAGTCTCTTTCTCTTGCTAAAGAAAAGTTATTAAAGAAAAAATAATTTCTAAATTTAAAAAAAAAAAAAAGTAGAGCTTGCTTTAGGTCTTGCTACAAACTCCACGGATTTAGCAGTCTTTTCTTTGTGTTGACCAGCCCTTGTCTCTTTGGATGCTGCTTGTTGTTGGGAGTGACTGCCTGGACAGAAGACTTACAATACATTGTGCTCAGCCTCTCCTGTGAGACAGAGGTATTACTGTGCTGTAAGGCTGACTGAAGCAGGACTTCTGGAATTAACCAAGACTATAACGATTGTCTTTCATGCCTTCCTTCAAATCTCAAAACAAAAGGAGAACATCATACAAAGCAAAATAAATTTCATATTTATAAATTTGAAGTATTGGATATTAATCCACTCATCTGCTCCAAATAAAAAAGCAGGGCCTGACTGAAAAACAACAAAAACCCCTCAGTGCTTGCAGTGCAGAAATGAGCATGTGAAAAACAGTAGTAATAACAGGGAAATGGCTGCAGTAACACTAAGTGAAATCATAATGAGATTTCACCTGTAATATGGGTTTTAGGACCGTTTGTCCTGTATTAAGAAAATCATTGCCACACCAGAGGTGAGTAATAGAGGTTAGCTAGAAATTGACAAAACACTAATATGAAAATGGAGACAAAAGATTAGAGTCACTTAGCCAAGGAAATAGGTGCATAAGAAGGAAAATGATTCAAAAATATCTGAAGCTGTGAAAGGCAGACAGATTGTTTGTTCTCATTTGTAATGACATGGGACCACTTGATAGACCTGAAAAGCAAAGAATAGGAAATTAATAAAACATACTTTTCCAAAAAATGCAGAACCCATTGCCAGAGAAAGTGAGAAAAACAAAGAAACCAGAAGCCAGAAATTTGTAAAAATAGTGAAAATGGGGACTGTCTACAGAGTTAATGGTAATATAGGTAACATTAATTGGTGTGGATTGCTAAATATTCTTACTTAAATCTCCTGTCTCCTGTCAATTTTCAGGCTTAAATCTCCTGCTTAACACTGGGTTGAGACTAAAGGCAGGGACAGGTTATCTCATGCTGTCTACTACAGGCTTCTCTAGTTTTCCTCTGAAGCATCTTTTGCTAGCCCCCACTGGAACAGGAAATTAGATCTGAATTTGAAATCTGATCAAATTTTTCTGGTTTTGTCATCCCGCCTTATATCTTTCCACTCCCAGCTAAACTATTCAAAACTATCCGAGGATCTGTCTCTCAGAAACATAAGGTTAAAGGAACAAAAGACAAAAGAACCCGTACAGAAACTTTCCAAATATGATTGATTCTTTTATAAGTCAACTAAAAGTCTTCTTATGAGTTTGCTTTTCATTGCAGAAAAAAAAGATGGAATTTGAAGATTCTATTCTATAAAGCCCTCTGAAGAACATCACAGTTCTGTGCAATAATCTATAACTGTATTTTCATTGTAGATATCTTTTATTTTATAGCAGCATTTTATATTCCCTTGAGTCATGAATCAAACACCATAGGCAAGATTCACCTGCTGAAGATGAAAAGAAGCAGACAACACCCCCCTGGAGTCCATAGTTGATATTCTGCTTCAGACGTAGAAATTTCTTTCCCGAATGAAGATGACTTATTTAGCACTATTATGCACAATTATTCTCTCTTTTAAAGTAAAACTGACAAACCAAAGTCTTTGTCAGTTCTTGTGAGATGCAATTTTATATACGTGCATGCGTGTGTGTGTGTTTTGAATCACTTTTTGTCTAGAAGCAGGACAACATTTAGAGTGAAATATCCATATTTTCTTAAGTAAAGATGGTTTTACTTCTCCTTCCTCCTTATTTCATCAGATGCAGTTTAGATTAATATATTCAAAATGAGAGGTTTCGCAAATCACTATCAGATGTAGCCTCAGTCAGATTTATTATAATTTCTAACACTTGGTTAAAGAAATTAATGCTTCTGCTAATAGTCCAATGAATAGGTCTATCAGCCCACAAGCATGGTTATTGGAGCTGCCTTGGGACTTTCAGTTCTCAAGCCAGCTGGAAAAGGGGCTATCATACAGAAAATATTCTGAGACTCTGGGAAAAGATATATAGAGTGCACTGTGTCTTTGTGTTCCCCTAGCAGCTGCTTACAGAGTGGTAATGCAATCTCAGAGGAGTCTGCCTGCCATTTCACTTGTAGGGTGACTGCAATTATCACAGCTGTTTCAGTGAGATAAATACAGAGGAAGGGGATGGTAAGAATAAGTTAACCCTTCATTAATATAGCAGGAAAAAGTGTAGAAGTAGACATAGAAAATGCAAAAACAGAAAAATTCAGAAGGCTCCTGAGTGGAGTAGTTGTTGTGGGAAAGAAACCTCTCTAGAAATATGCATACTAAATGATGATGTTGTATGAAACATGACACGTTTTCAGTGCTTATTTACACAGAGATACTTTTTTTTTTGGATGTTTACTTACATAGTGGCTGGTGAGTCATGTTTTAGTGTAGAAAGAAACCAGCACAACCTGAAGAATTAATCTCTGTATTTACAAATTATTTTGGATTAAAATACAAATCAATCAGGAAAAAAAAAAAAACACCACCAGCAAACTTAAAAGATACTTTTCAATTTATATATTTTTCTCTTTAAATGATCGTTGTCTACCCTACAGAAATCCTATGTATTTTGAAACATCAGTGCCTCAGTGAAGTGCTTAATTAACAGATTTATTCCTATTGTAAACAAGCTTGCAAAGTCTGTCATTGCCTACCATGGAAAGATGTTTGGATAAAAAGATGTACGGTACAAAAAATCAATTAATATAAAAATATAAATAGCTTTGGTAGGCAAGGATTGTATCATTTAAACCAATTCAACATTTTGTGAAAAATCTCTCTTAATCTTAGTTTTGGGAGGACATAATCATACTCCTCCCTCCCCCAAGGCATATTTCTTAAATGTCATATTAAAAATATATCACACTGGTGCTTCTGAAGGCCAATAATGATTTGAAAAGTTTGCTTCATAGTCTTACTCTTCATCTGCTAGAGTAGCAAACTTCAATAAACGTTCTCTGCAAAACTCTTCTCAGTATTGCATACCATGTTGACCTTAATTGTTTGCTCTTCCATCAGAGGAAAGGTGTTTTCTCTGCCTCTTTAAGAGTCTCAAACCTATTGTATGTACCTGTCAAGGAATAACAAATGAGCTCTATGTGTGGTATCCTTTGCATTTGACTCTTTCTAATTGATCTTTTCTTCTCCCTGCCCATAATAGCTGAGACTCACTATTTGTAATCCAGAATCAGTGGTTAAATGCTTGTTTCCTCACGCTCAGGTAGTGCAGGAGAGAATTCAACCACAGATTTACGCAAATTTCTTGGAAAGACTCTAAAGCAGTGAGTACTCTATAACTGTTGATCAGCCAATCCTAATAAAGAGATATTACTGAAGTTTCATGTCACCATTGTCCTGATTCCCTTGGAATAAAAATAAAATTTTTAAAAAAAAAGAAATCTATAAGCACATTTTTTAATTATTATTATTCTTTTTACCACCTAATAATTTAAGGGAAAAAGAACAAGTTGATCATAGTAAGTACATTTTATTAACACTTGCTTGTACTGTCAAAGTGGGTAGGAAACACTTTGCAGATGGTGCAAACCTCTTTCCCTCCAAAAAAACCCTAATATGGAAAGCAAAAAAAAAATTAAAGGTCACTTTGTTACCACTCTCCCTTGTGCACCAGATATCAGAGTATAAGCAGAGAAAGCTACTGCTCCTTTTCTCTAGGACATAGAAGAGACATTTTAAGGTCACAGTAGCAAAAAACAACAGATAGACACGATCACAGCTGTACATCAGGCTAGAGAAGTTTTCTTTTTCCGTCACAGGGATCCCCAGTTAATAGCCCTTCATTCAAGACAGTTAGGCTTTTCACGTGTAACAACTACTTTGTGATCAATGAATGAGGAGTTGAACCAGGCACTACAAGCATGAGTGGCTGCAGTTAACGAATAGGTAATTTCCGGAACCAGAAGACTCAAGTCTACAGACTTCCACTTTATTAACATGTATGTTGCAAAATAAAAGCTCATAAGAGTCTGGATGCTTCAAACCAGTCAAGTATTTCAAAATAGTGCTGTAAGGCTATCTGGGTTGGATTATTGGCTGATGTAAATTGCCACTCCTTCACTGAAATCAACAGCTTTATACTGACTTAAACCTGTTGGGGATTTGGCCCTATGCCAGATTAATACATACCACTTTAAGGATTAATTTTGGTTTACAGGTGTCAAATATAATTTTTGGTTCAAGAAGATGGTCATGAGTCTGACAGGTTTTGACAATAAAAGTTAATTACAGGCAACAGGATGAAACAGAAGCATGAACATCTGATTTCTGCAAACTCTAGAGGCTGCGTGGTTGTAAATGAAGCACAGTGAGAAATCACTCAGCCAAAATGCACGAGAGAATATCTCAATTATGAAACTAACAACAAAATCATGCCTATATAGTTTAGTTATCAAAACAAATTAAAAGAGTTTTAACTAAGGCACACCTCCCAGATTACTGTCTATTAACCTGCAATAGACTGAAAAACCACTAGATGTTGTCTGTACTGGTCCACTGAAATATTTGTGGTTACTTTGCTTGGAAACTTGACAATAAAGGTGGTTTTTGTTGGTGCAGAAGTTTTGGTTTCACTGAAGTAAAAAATGACTAACTACTAGCTTTTGTGAAAGGAGAACAGAAAAAGAAAGTGTCTTATTTTGCATTCCCTGTTGTTACATGAGGCTGAAACAGTAGGTACCTAACCCACCAGCTTGTTTCTTGGAAGAAAATGGACTTAGAAATATTTTTATAAATTCAATGTGTGTTTGTGTGTGTTTGTGTATGTGTCTATGAACGTGCATGTGTATATACGTGTTATCTATAGAACTCACGGTTTCATGGCACTGCCTGTCAAGAGCAGTCCTAAGCTAATGCAAAACCACAGATTCAGCTATTTGGGCTCCCTTTCCACAGATTTTATTAAAAACTAATTATATGTCACAGTAATAAAGTCTAAAACTGTCTTTATCTCAGCCAAAAAAGTGGAATTATGTCAATGGTTAAGGGTAAATCAGCAAAGACAAATCTGTGTATGACCTCTGATACTTGATTTATTTGACCACAAAGCCAAGTATCGGATCCTTGAGGGCACCAACAAGCCTCCATTGCCCTGCCCAGCCTCGCCCAAGGCTTCCCGACAGGTGCTACCTGCGCATGGGCCCAGGGGCTTAAATAGAGCCTAAGCTGTGTGGTAGGTAGCCCTGGCTCCAACAGTCCTGGCTTGCTGACTGGATGTCTCAGACTCACCCTGGACCTGACTCTACCTCACCTTGTGTGATGGTCCCCCGCCCCCGGCACTGTCCCCACCCTGGCTCTGCTCATGTTTTCCAGGGCTGTTCCCTGTTTGGTGGGGCAATGCCCTGCCTGGGCCGTGGCCACAGCCTGGCTTCCCTTGTGGAACAGACCCCCGCTCCCTGACAGCAAGGCAAAGAAGACAGTGGGTATGCAGTAACTGCTCTGCACAATACCTCCCTCTATGTTAGGGGGTGAGAGGAAAAGAGAAAATATAATAACAAAAGCAAGGCTTTTTTTTTCTTTAGGGACAGTTCCTTGAATACTCACACAAGGTGGCCAGGATCTGAGGTCTGGACTAAGATCTAAAATCTAATCAGGATACTTTCCAATCTGGAGACTACATCTCTTGTAATACCAGGTTAGGAACACCAGAACAATGCAAATGTTTTGGGCAGCACTTATTCCTGATGAGCTGTTTCTCCTGTTAGGTCAGAGCAGACATATTCCCCTTCAATGCCTGTAAAAGACCAGCACCCAGGGCATTCTGGTGTCTCTCTGATGAGAAATTATAACCCGTATAGTCAAAACTGTGCAAAAAAAAAAAAGGTTTCATCAAACCATTTATGGTTCTGGCTCTTGAAAAAAAACTATTTTTGTCAATTTTCTAAATAGCAGGTATATCGAATAGTGTTCTTACAGAAGTTCAGCAGCTGATAAAATGTGGATCATAATGGTAAACCACATTGCACCTACTTTATCAGAATTGTAACTAGGAAGGATGTTTCCTCCTGTGATTCAGTTGTTATCACTTATATACCAAGCCATAAAGTTATCTCCCTCAGCTCTTATCATTTTATGCTAACTGCAGATTATTCACATTTATGACGATGTCATGCTTACCCATCAAATTTATCAGATATTTAAAGGTAAACAAAAACCTGTCATCTTATTTCTTTTGCAACTGTCATGGTTTAACCCCAGCTGGCAAGTAAGCACCACATAGCCACTCGCTCACTCCCCCTCAGTGGGAGGGAGTGATATGGTGGGGACATCATACGGTATGGAATATCCCTTTGGTCAGTTGGGGTCAGCTGTCCCAGCTGTGTCCCCTCCCAACTTCTTGTGCACCCCCAGCCTACTTGCTGGTGGGGTGGGGTGAGAAGCAGAAAAGGCCTTGACTCGGTGTAAGCACTGCTCAGCAATAACGAAAACATCCCTGTATTATCAACACTGTTTTCAGCACAAATCCAAAACATAGCCCCATACTAGCTACTATGAAGAAAATTAACTCTATCCCAGCCAAAACTAGCACAGCACCTTACTAACTGAAATAGAAGAGGTATTTTTTTTTTTCTTTATCCAAATAGAAAATATCTTATTGAATTAACCTTCAAATTTCTGTGGAATTTCCTTTCTTGTTTTTTCCCTACATTTGTTGAAAAGGAATAACTACAACAGAATATGGTAAGTTTCTTTTATAACCACGGCTTTAGAACTGTTTTTTCTTCATTTATGCTTCCATCCTTGAGATTAATCTTGGAGTGTAAAAGGTCTTAAACAGAGGGTAAATATCAAGTATTTTCACTCTAATATCCTTTTACATTGCTAAAGCACAGTAATATGATCCCAGTGTATATGAGAATCAATGTCTGTGAATCAAATTGGCCCTGATATATGTAAAAGACAATTATGTATCATGTACTCATATACCAAAAACATAAAGATCAGAACCTTCTGGTTGCAAAATACAAAAATTATGTACTTCATATAATAATATTAATAAAAACATTGTTAATGCACAAAGCTAGCACATAGTAGTAAGTATTTCATTCTTTCCATGGAGTGGGATAATTGTGACAATGGATAGTACTAAAAGTGATCCAATACTTCTTTAAGGAAGTATTACTCAACCTATAAAAATTTTCAATTTTAAATTTATTTTTTCATCTACACACTAGATTATTCAATCTATAGAAATCTGATTGAATAATGAAGACAGGTGGAAAGTGTGATGTTTTATGAAGTTAAAATCACAAACAAAACAGCATCTCAAAGGCATCTCACTAAATATTATTAGGTTTTTCATAAACATTCACCATGTGATAGACGAACTTCGTGTCCAAAAAAAAAGAAAAAGAGCTTAAATGGAATCTCAGAAAAAAATTTGTGTCTTCTGAAATTCAGCCACAGCATCACTGGAGTAACATCTCATAAAATTAGAAAGAAGAGCAAAAAAAACCAGAAAAGATTGATAGCTATAGATGAAGCTGTATTCTCTAAGTTACAGTGCCTACATAAGTTATGAATGGCAGAGCTATGAATGAATAAAACAGTTATTGTAACTATAAAAACTACACTACCATTACAAGACACTCATTTTATTTATTCGTTATGTATGAAGTATAATTTTAAGGAGAGTTTTTACTGTCTAATAATATTAAGCAGCATAAAAAAAGGAAATATTTGTGAGTAGAAATGTGTCATGAGTGCTCATTAGCTCATAAGTGTATTTCTAGAATGATGCACCTGAAATATGTTAAGTAAACATTTTCCCGATTCTGCTTAATCTGAAACACTAAGAATAGGTAGGCAAACTGTGTTGAGATATTACACCTTTTGTGTAACCTATTCCTCAAATTATTAGATATAGTCAAGAAAGAAAATAGGATAAAATTTATGAAAAAAAGACCTTTATAAAAAGTAAAATATTTCCCCCACAACCTAAGATACGTTGTTACTGAAGAAAAAAGATACCACTCAAATTCTTTCCCAGGCTTTTAAAAAGCTTCTCTTCCTGTGTTATGTGCTCACCTGCGTGAATTGTGTGACAGAAGTGTAGAAGAGCAATATCTGAGCTAGTTCAATAGTGGCCCAGCAATGACAAAGAGGAGTGCCCCACAGCCTTCGCTGACATAGTGTTGATATAACTTATGTCAGTTAACTTGTCTGCAGAATACCACCTGGCATTTAATGGTGAGATGGCTGACATGCAAGTAGTGTATCTAGCTCTTGAACCTTCTTTCTTTCTTGTGGGATGTTTTCAACTTCTCCTTCATTGTGGGGGGAAAAAAGTGATTGATTCTGAAAAATAGCCAATTGCTGCTGCTATCACTAGGATGCAAACAGGTAGTAGCATTCAGCTGTGAAGTTGAACAGCCCACTAAGTTTCTGCATGAAATCTAATATTTTAGTCTATATTTTTTAGTTTTCTGCTGGAACAAGGAATACTTTTTGTAGTAAGGCCCCCTACTTTTCTGAAGTTTGTTTATTGCTCATCTTACCTCGAACGCTCACTATTGCTAGCATCTCTTGGTCTCTTCGGGATTTTATACAGTGATTAATATTTGTTATTTGCCAATTTGTTATTTGTATGAAAGCAGAAATAAATGAAATACTGAATCTACAAAGAGCTTGCAACCTGAATACTTTTTCAGTTGAAGAGAAACAAAAGCACTTGGGACTAACACTGTGCCTTAAGTGTTCAAATCCAATGCCCTACTTACTGAATCCATTGACCTTTTAACATACATTCTTCATATTTGCATGCATATGCTTGGCTGAATGTACAGCCATAGATCTCTAAGTGCCTGATTATATTATGTTCCTCAAGGAGGGCACAGCACTGAGGGTTTTCATTGGATAGGTAGGCATATTCACTGTTCTAAATCATATCGGAAGTGCTTGATTTTATTAGATTATTCAGCATTTTATAGTATTTGTACTTTATATGTTCACAGCAGTTCTTCTATTGACTTCAGTTGCACTATGAAGCTTGATAATTTTGCTAATCAGACTGCAGTTGTCTCAAATTAGGTACTCTGTGCCTGACTGTGAAACTTTGGCTTATATGTCAAACATTTCAGGAAGCAAATCCATTTGTCAGGAACATTATTTTGTTATTTAGAAGACAGCTGTGAAACCCACTAGAAAACTGCATCATTCCACCCACGTGTAGTGACAGACTTGTATACCAGATACCATATTTTACACTACCTCATAGGGTAACAAGATCTCCAGACTGTTGATGACCATTCTCCATGAGAATATGTTTTTTAAATTAAAGATCCTTTTTCTAAAAAAAACCACTTTAATCTCAAGAATCTGACATTTTTGTTTATTCTATCCTAAAAGCAATGGCAATACTGCAATATATGCAAGTACATGCCCCTTGAAGCTACCATGAACCAGTGTTCAGCCAAGGTATAATTGGAAGTGGACATGAGAACTCGCTAAGAGAATGTGCTATGGGAAAATACTGACATGGTTGTGATGAGTCTTCAAAGTCCGTCTTGAAAGTTAAGTACGCCTAGTAGATCTTTTGACTTTTTGTCACTTGGCTTGAGAGTACATGTCAGTATTCAAGAGCTTAGTGGAGTGACTGAAAGTAATCTGTCAAAGGAAATTCTCAGGTAGAGGTTATATAAAGTTTGACTTCAGGCTTCAAATCTGATGTTTTCTTTTATAGTACATGCAGTGTTTGCATGCATGTGACAAGATTAAGTCTGAATTTTACTTAAAGTTGTTAAGCATTTTGAGAAAGCATGCTGCCAAAATTATTAGTAGCCATAGGTATAGAGG
This sequence comes from Calonectris borealis, assembly GCF_964195595.1. NCBI lineage: Eukaryota > Metazoa > Chordata > Aves > Procellariiformes > Procellariidae > Calonectris > Calonectris borealis. The sequence continues at coordinate 64,305,989 of NC_134313.1, read as the reverse complement.
GTTTCAAACAAGTGAAATGTGTGTACATGAAACAAATTATCACCCAGTTGTGAACACATCAGCATCTCTCTACTCCATTTTATTCTCTGTGTTGGTGATCTCTTCTGTGGGGCAGAACTCAGCTTCCCAGATAGGTAATATGACAGTTAAGTTTTAGTTTATAAGGACTAATTTTAAAATCTGCAAGCATTTTCTACTTCTTTTTCCCTCTCCATTCATTTTCTTTTTTTGCCTTTTTTTTTTTCTTCTTCTTTTTTGTGTCAAGAACCAGGGGCACATAAAACCAGGTATAAAAGAACTGTGAAAGAAATCCTTATACAGTGACCACTGAGCCTTAAGAACCCAGCTATTGTCTTTGTAGACATTACCATCATCACAAACTCCAGCCTCTCACTTAAACTGGGATGCAGGGATTTCTGGGGATGGGAAAACTTGGCATAATTTCTCTTCTGGTGAAGGTTCTTCCTTATTGAGATGTGATTTGATTTTTGACAGGTCGTTCACAAACATCAGCAGAAAGTGGATTTTTTATTCTCTGCAAAAGCTAAATCTTCTTTTCTATACTTTCCACTTCTATAGAGAATTTCTTTAGTACTGGATTGCTCTAAAACATTTAATGTTATTTTTTAGTCTCTAGAAGATCCTTTCCAGACAGGTGGGATGTCTCTATTATGGTAACCGGAAACAAATCTCAGAGCGCTAACCAAAAGACTTTAGTGCAATCCAAGTGTGCTGGCTTTAAGTAGGATTATTTTACATGAACCTTTGCTCTTGAAGTTATATCAGAGAATAACTGACAGTTCTGACAGATGAACCTGGGAGGGTTTCTGCTTGTGACTGTCTACCTCATCTGACTGACTCACCACCTGTCTGTTATGGCAACAGAAGAAAATGATTGTTGTGTGTTAGAAGACAATGAAACATTAGATATGTAGGGAAAATGATAATTCTTATAAAATAATAGGTTTATTTCTTTACTCTTGCACAGGTGTCATTAAGATCCATATTTTCATAAGAATCATTTTAGGTGCAGTTTTATACTGGCAATCAATTAAACCTGCAACTTATGTAAATAGATATTTACATGCTACAACTTGTGCAACTGTATATTCTTGGATTTACCTATAGGCACAAAAGTATGCCTACAAAATTGAAAACTGGGTTGATATAATTTAAAATAGTCTGTAGAAATTGAATCATCACACCTAATTTAAAATGAAAACTCAAGGACTACAGTGTGACTTCAGGTCAGGAGGTGAGGACAGCAGGGGTGGAGAAAAGAAGGATAATCTCCATTTCTAAATAGGGAGACAGCTGTCACAGGAAATTGCAAGTGTAATGGCAAGGATTTTTAATAAGTCTATTAAATCAGAAGAGGTAGCAATCACATGTTTTCTAAGCTGTAGATCCCATCTTTTCTATTTTCTAATTGTATAAAAACCTGGGTCGCTAAGATGTGCAAAACTTTAGGATGAGTTCTGAAAAGGAAGTGATCAAGAAAACATGCAATCAAATGGGACAGTTGAAGAAACATACGCAAAAATGGATCCTGCAGCCTCATGAATTTTTTTCATAACATAAATTATTTTATGGAAGAAAAATATAGGAGATAATTCTGTTTAAATTCAATATTTGACAATATTGCATAGGGGAAGTATTAACAAAAATTAAGATCACGCAAATCTAGACATAAAGACTTACAGAGTAGGTGAAAAAGTGGTTCTAGGGAAGATAAAGCTTTGCTCTACTGAAAGAACAACAGGATTGGAGGAATGTTTTTCATGAAATTATCAAGGATGGAGGTTTGGTGTATTTAATATTCAAAGTGATGAACAGAAGTAGTAGAAGCTTGCTGAGTAAAAATATAGGTAATGGCTTTGGTAGGCAATAGAACTACAGCAGAGGATGGGATTATTATCAAATAAGACACAAGTGCAGATCTTACAAATAAGATCAAGTACAGTGAACTGGATCATATTATATTATGAACTGGAATAAAATTTACTGTGTAAGGTTAGGTTATAGTGTAAGGTTATGCTATTAGAGCCTAAAATGACTTTTCTCAACTGTTTTCATTTACAGAGGGAGTAAATGTAAATGTGTCTCAAGTGTAAATGAGAAGGAAAACTCCTGGTTATTATTAGCTTTTCATGGGATGGTTATTATACACTGTGGAAATTAGCCATAACTTTATGGGATTTATCAGACAAACTAATTGTAATAAAGAAATTGTCACTGGCAATATTGTGTACAGTTCTGGCTATGTGCATTCAGTGAAGATTGATTCATACTGAAATACGTGTAGCTTTGTATGGACTGAAGTAGAATTCTTTGGAGAGTTTATTTTCTGAAATGGTATAAGAATGTCTTAAAATAAATTTCTTTATTTTTCTTTTGTGTTGTTATTCTGTTGGTAAGTTACATAATTCATTATTTAGGAAAGGTGCTTCAAACATGTAGTATATTCTGTGTCTGACAATTATTTCATGTATGGAAGAGCCTCAAGAGCAGCTTGCTTTCCACATAATTCATGAAGCAAATCCTTATGCTATTTTTCTCTTCCAAAAATTTTTCAATGGAGGAAAATACAAAGTTTGATGAAAATTTTAAATTTATTAATTTATTTATTATTAAGAGTGACTGAGTAAAATGCAACCTGAAGCTGAATAAAACTTAAATTTCAGAAATTCCTGGCCAATGAAGAAAAGTAGAGTAAGCCAAGAGCTAATATTATCTCCCCCAAAAAGCAACTATTAAAATGCTATCCCATCCAACAGGTTCATTGCATTATCTAATTACACTTCTCAGGGTCGTATTTTATAATAGCATAAACAGACATGTTAGTTCTTCAAGTTCCATCCCACGGTGAAGTAAGTGGCCCTATAATTTATTCCAAGATTAATTTTAAATTGTTATACCATGTAGTTCCAACTGTTTCTGCTGAAGTCTGTTCCAGAAATCTCACCATTCAAGTGGCTGCAAATTTTCATCTGAAGTCCAGCCTAAATTACTAATGACCAGCTTGTGCTCATTTGTTATTATGCCAACGTTGTCTTTTAGCTTAAACTACTCTCTTCTCTTTCTGTTTTTTACTTCTCCTGATGTGTCAATGTGTTTTTTGTTGGGGTTTTTTTGGTTGGTTGGTTTGGTTTTGCTTTTTTTTTTTTTGCTCTACAAGGCAAGTTTCTCCAATCTCTTCTTGTAAAACAGGCTGTGCTGTCTCCTCTTTTGCCAGTTGTAAGACAAGACATTCTCTAGTTCTTCAAGTGAATAAAACATTGACTTTTCTCATCAGGTTGAAATAATTTCAATAACAGATGTTTTGTAAAAAGGAGACATACAATTAAGTCACTGAACCTAGAGAAATGTTAACCAATAAGTATTTATTTATACGCTTATCATACAGTAAATATAATGCTTTTGCTTACAACCTGAAAAAAAGTTATCATACTTCAAATGGGAACACTGGCCCTTTATTTTCATGTATGAACTAGAAAAAAACAATCTTTTATTTCCCACACTGACACTATCTAAGGATATGTGAAGATAGTTACCTTACCTTACCTTACCTTACCTTACCTTACCTTACCTTACTTTGCCTTGCCTTACCTTACCTTACCTTACCTTACCTTACCATACTTTTGTCCTGTTGAGGCCATATTTATGCTGCTGTACTGGATCTTTCCTCATCTCGAGGCCACTTTTTGTAGAATAGACCTCTTAGCTGAAAATGGAAAACAGCTCAGAGAAGGTGCCCCAAATGGGAGCACTCCTTCCTCACTGCAGGCATAAGGGAACCTTTGTTTTGCCCCAGTCCTGTATAATGCTGTAATGCCCTTGTGCATTTAACTTATGCTGTTCCATGACACTGCCAGCAGCTCTCCATGCCTGTCACATCTGTGCTTTGGACAGCCTGTGACATTGTCATGTTGACCTGCTCTCCATTTGGATCCCTGGCCAGCGATGTGTTTGGAGATTTCAGCCTGACCACTAGAAATGACCTGTGAGATTGGAAAATGGCTAGAAGGAGCAGGAGGGATTTACAGGCAAGTAGGAAAATGAATCACCTGGGTAGAAGCACCTTGTTCCAAACACCTCGGTGCTTTCTATTTTCTCCCAGATCACTTGGTTTCCTCATCACAAGGATGATGGCTCAATCACTGGTACCAGCCCCCGCTGCACGTCCACCCCCTGCTTCCCCTTTACCTTTTCATCAAACAATAGTGTCTGAGGACTGACTCACTGTGGTAGCACCATTATAGTGGGTGAGTCCATACATCTCCCTCTGTTATAGCAGGAAAGTCTGTCTATAATAATTCAAAGATAGGGGCTGATTTGTATAACCATTTACAGACTGGGGAGCTCTGAGAGTGGGACCACAGGACTGCCTGCTTCATGTGGGTATAACCTCAGGGTGTTTGAAATACTGCCGTCCTTTACTTTTACCTGGCAGTTTAACTGGATGCCTTCAAGTTTAGAAGTGTAGTCACGGATGGGCAAGGTTTTTACACAAGGAATGGCATTGGATTCAATTCTCAAGATCGTGTAGACAAAATCTGAAACTCTTGCAGTCATTAACATTAAGCAGAAACAATGGAGGTACAGAGAAACAGTTTCAAAACAGAAAATTGAATATGGATGACTTGTGGCCTGTGCTAATGCACTAGCCATTACATCATACTTCTCTCCTTAATAGTCTTTAGAAAGTTAGTCCCTACCCCTCCCACAAAAAAAATACAACTACTATTAAAGTCAAACAAAAAAATTTTTTTTATTTCAAGTCTGACCGTGCATTTTCCCCCTTCCCCTGGACCAATTTATGATCTCAGGAATTCCTGTTAGGACTTAGTCTTTGTGTAATGAATTGGGCGGGTAAGCGTCCCTTGACCGTACCAGGCACTCTTGCATGGCTGAGGTGGGGAAGAGCACTGATTGTACCAGGAACTCCTGCTGCCTGACCAGGGTAGGGAATGAGAGCAGCCATAATTCATCATCCCTGAAGCCTTGAAACATTCCCTACCTGGATCGTAGCTCAAGTGGAACTGTACCATTGTTACTGTTCCGGATTGTGGCCAGGATGGAAATTTACTGATGACTAAAGCCAATCATCTTGTGACCCTATAAACAGTGGTCCTAAGTGAGACCCTTTGAGCTCACCTGGACTGCAGCGGGCTGCGCCCAGTATCTCCCTCTGAGTGGGACACCACTCAGAACTCGTGAACCCTTGAGTTTGCAATATCCGGAGGACCGTCGCCGAAAGCTGACGATGGGACCTGGGCTGAAACACTCCTTGGCCGAAACATTCCTCAAGATACAACCCTTCACCCATTGAGAAATGCCAAAGCATTTGATGTGAATATTTCATGAAACTCGAGGGAATTTTTAACATGTATACCTTTATATATTTATCTATCTTTGTGTCTCTGTGTGTGTGTGTGCGCGAATTGATTTAGATAACTAATAGTAAGCATAATCTGTAATTAAGTCATTAGTGACTGTAGTAGACTCTACTAACTCACTTTGTAAATGTTAAATTAGTCAATGATTAAGTGTTACTAAAATATTGTGATTCACTTTAAACTGTGAATGAACCTCAGACTGCTGCTAAACACATATAATCCCTTATACATAAACCATTGACGAAGTCTGGGACTAGGGGTAGGTTCAGCCGCACCTAGACTTCTCTCTGAGAAGGAGTATAGAAAGCAAGAGGGTCTACTCTAAATCTTGTGACTCAACAGGAGTGTCTCCCTTATCCATTTTTGTCCTTGGTCTCTGCATAAATCATTCTAGCTCGATTCCAACTCGATTTTCCTTTCTATGTTTCATCCATGTAGTAAGTGATAGCGTGAACCTTACCATCGAACTCTGTTAAGTCGCACTTTTATAAATTCCTATTAAAATCACTTTCTGCTAATACCTTTGACAGTGATTCTTTAAGCGGCCTCTAAACCACTCATTCGCAACACACAGCATCTCCATTAACTTTCTGTAGTGCAAAACAAATATGCGAGGGAGAGCTTCATCTCAGTATAAGGGAGAATTCCTATGGATGGCTCTGTGGTCATGAAGAGTTGTGTCTGCAGTAGATCTAGTGTGGTTTTCCTTTTGGGCACTGTCAGTAATATTTTTTTAGTAATTTTAACTTAGCAATACCATTCCATACATTTTTTCCCCCATCTTTGCCAGTTCAACCCTAATTTGGGAACAATTCTACTTCCTTAAAGCTGTATTTTTCCTTAAAGCTGCATTTTTTTTTCAATACATGTCTTACGTAATGGAGGTTGAGCAGAAATGTTCATCTGTATTAATCTTTAACCCTGTCCTATATTACCTTCCTGGAGTCAGTCCAAAGATTATTACAGCTGACTTCAATGTGCTTTTTGATCAGTCCCTGAGTTGGGAAAGAATCCTGAATCAAGGTCCCTAAGAGCAATATTGTTCAAGGTAGAGAACAATTTTTTCCACTAGTGGGAAAAAATGTATGGAATGGTATTGCTAAGTTAAAATTACTAAAAAAATATTACTGAATGTTCTGTATTGTGAGTACAAGGAAATAATAAAGAAGGTTGTTTATAACACTAACCGCTGTGTTGTAATATAAGTTTTTTATTTCATGAGTATCTTTGCCAGGAAGAAAGGTTTATTTAGTAAGTAATATCACACTGCTTGTCACATCTTGTTATGGCATTAGTGTATGGCACATATCTGCAAAAATAAAAAGCCTATAACTAGAGTATGCAGACTGAATCTGCAGCTAGTCATCTCTATATTTTGGTACTTAAAGTACTGAATTGCAAATGAAATCGTGGGCAAAAAGTGATGCCTCCATTTTCGTTTAACAAGATTCCTTCAGTACCTATGAGATTCATAAGAAATTAGATGCTATCTGAAAAGCTAGTATTTGTAATAATGGTCAAGATATTATGAGGATTAGAGGAATTTGAATGAACAATCCCTTAGCTCATAAAAGAAAATGATAAAGGATAAAAGGTAGCATTAACTGTTCAGGGGTCTTGGCTATGTACTCTGCTGCAGCTGCACCAAATTAAAAGTCACTGACTTGATCACTTAACTAAATACAAAAAAACCCCTCCAACAACATGAAACCAAGAGTCTTAAGGTCTTACTTGTCGTGGTTTAACTTGGCAGGCAGCCAAATACCACACAGCCGCTCACTCATTCCCCCCCTGCTTGTTGGGGCACGGAGAGAATCGGAAGGGTGAGAGTGAGAAAAAACTCGTGGGTTGAGATAAAGATAGTTTAATAGGACAGAAAAGAGGAAATAATAATAATAATAATTATTATTATTATAAAATTATAATTATAATAATAATATTATAATAAAAATATAATAATTATTATTATTATTATTATTACAATATATAAAATGAGTGATGCACAATGCAAGTGCTCACCACCCGCACTGACCAATAACCAAGTAGCAATCGGTACTTCCTGGATCATGCCTACCGTTCATATACTGAGTATGAAGTCACATGGTATGGAATATCCCATTGGTCAGCTGGGCTAACTGTCCTGGCTGTGTTCCCTCCTCCCAGTCTAGCTTGGTAGCTTCCTGGAGGGTAGTTGTCCTTGACAAGATACTTAGCAATAACTGAAAACATCAGTGTGTTATCAACATTCTTCTCATACTAAATCCAAAACACAGCACTAGGAAGAAATTTAACTCTATCCCAGCTGAAACCAGGACAGTCGTTAATGAAAATAAAGCTATTAATTGTGCATTTAAATTTTTGTCATGACACTGGCCTGGGTAGAGGTTGTTCTGTAACGATTTTGCTTCTGTGTATTTTCAGACCAGTTTAGGATTATTATTTTTTTAATGAAACCAGTTTAGGATTATTATTTTTTTAATGAAGGCTTATGTAAAACCTCATATGGTTAGTTTGGGGGAATATGTTGGTCACAAAGCAGAGTCTCACAAAGGATGTGTTAAATGTTTTGAAAGTATAATTAAGATACGCTGCCATGTTTTCTACCAACTATTACTTCATCCCACTTCATGAAAAGTAACATCAATGGCACTTCAAATTAGCTGAAGCATGGAATAGTGACTGAAATGCTGTGCTCTGCTAGCAGTAATGATAACATATTGCAGCATACGATATGTGCATCTTAAGTAATAGAAAGAGATCCAGACTTTTGTTGATAAACATTTTAAGAAAGTAAAATAGAACAAGCATGCATAATTTATAACACATACAAATTATATATCATAACCAGTAAGAATTTCAAAGAAAATGCTAAGGCAGGATAGCAGGAGAGCAGTGAAAGGAGTAGAATATAGACAGTGAAGGCAAGCAAGGAGGAAGGCAAAAATAGATTAATAGAATATACAAAGCTTGGCTTATATTAGTCCCTGTTCAGTGGGCCACAAATGTATTCTGGACTGCAACTGTAAAACCAGTAAATTTTAGCTCAAAACCACCCAAAAAGTTTCATTTCAAGAAAAACATCTTGTTGATTTTCAAATTTCCTTTTGCCTTCTTTATTCTATCTTTTTAAAATATGTTTCTACTTAAAAATGCGAATCCAGTTTTGGTGAAAAGGTCATTGTGTTTTGTTTCTAAAATAAGAAAAAAGGCTTTGACTTTCCAGAAATGAGCAAGTAAATAAATAAATAAACAAGCCCCATCTTTGCCAGTTCAACCCTAATTTGGGAACAATTTTACTTCCTTAAAGCTGTATTTTTCCTTAAAGCTGCATTTTTTTTTCAATACATGCCTTACGTAATGGAAGTTGGGCAGAAATGTATTATTCTTTAACCCTGTCCTATATTACCTTCCTGGAGTCAGTCCAAAGATTATTACAGCTGACTTCAATGTGCTTTTTGATCAGTCCCTGAGTTGGGAAAGAATCCTGAATCAAGGTCCCTAAGAGCAATATTGTTCAAGGTAGAGAACAAATTGTGAAGGTGAAAAATAGAAGGGCAACTGAGGAAAAGGGCTGGTAGACTGGGGAAAAAATCAAATAAAGAGATCTAAAAAGCTCAAACGTGAGAGAAACTAGACTGGAGATGGGAGATTTGCATCTAACAGCAAGATGAATAATTTATTTATTTGGTTTATTTCATGGTTATACAATATAAGCATGGATTTAGTGATCCTTGTGTGCAAGAATGTTTTTAAACAATTAATAATGTTTAGTTTTTTTCATATTAGGAAACAGATTGGTTTATATTAATAATATTCTGAGTCTGAGGCAATGAGTGGTGTTTGCAAATTTCATCTTCTGCATATACTCTGGTATTCAGATTCAGAAAAATATCAATATATAATCTAAGCCACGAAGTATCTCTGAAAACAATGACAAGTCTATGAACCAGTAATACCTGAAATAGTAGGATTATTCTAGGACTGATCCAAAACGTATTAAAGCCTATTCTGCCAAACAGCACAGAATTTGTTTTGAGCTCCAGTAGCATCAAATAGAATGAAATAAGAGAGGATGATTAATTGCAAAGCTACCTCCGCAGCTGTTACAGAATGCTATGTAGAAGAGGAGAGACTCTTTGTTTAAAACAGTGCAATTCAGATGCAAGAAAAGAAAAATAGCACCTGAGCTACCATTAGTTTATCACTAGACACAATGCATGCACTTAAAGAAGCTACAAGTTGTGAATTGTGAAATGAATCAGAAAGTTAAGTGAATACAGCCTTATTTCACAAAAAGGATGGTTTTCAGTGAAGCCTGTGCTTTTACAAGAACATCATATTGTTGTAGTGTTATACTATTTTACTATGAGAACATATAGAATATGTAAACAGGAGTACAAAAAGCTAAGATGTTGTGAATAGTTTATCATGATTATGAAGAGAATAGAAGAGTTGCTTAGAGAACCTCTTGATTTTCACTACAGCAAAAGGCACTTCTGGATCAAGTCGTTTCTTTTTGGTCTATTTAACTAGTTTTCTTATCAACCACCTAGAAGTTATACAGGTGAAAAGGCAATATTTGAATTACTTTAAAGATAGACTGTAAAGAAAAAAAATCTTTGTTTTGACGAAATTTCATTATCTGTGAAGTTACGTGTTATTTCTAGCTATCAGAAAAAAAAAAAATATCCTAAGATTCTTCCTCACTGTTAGTAGTTTCCAGCACTGCATGGTGCAATCTTCAGAAGAAGTAAATAAAAGCCTATAGGTCTTCAAATTATTATTTATTTGTTTATTTATTTATTTTCATTTTTTCCTATCTCAGCAAACCACCATCAAACAAGTTGGGATGGCAGTATATTTTCCATTGCCAATTTACTCTTAGCTGTAGTAAATAAAAAACAATATATACCTGGAACCCCATTTCTGTCACAATGTATTATGTTCTTTTGCTTTTACATTTACTTTCTTTCCCACTTCTTTATGTGCAGTTCATATGTTTCAAGCTGGCCTGGATACTGAAGATGGATATATTTGGCTCTGATTCCAGATAATATTTAATTTTGACTCAAATCCCAAACATATTTAAGAAGGACTGAGGTACTTCCTTAAGGTTAAGTGCATGCTTGTGTCCCCTCCATGGATAGATATGAACTTAAATGCATTCCTGAATCAAGGCCAAGGATGCCGAGTTTTTTTCTTTGGCCTCACTCTGAAAGATTTCAGTGCAATAATTGTCAAAATATAAAATGTATGTGTGAGTGGACACATAAGCAAATGCACACACATGCTGCTGACCTTGATGACCTTCAAATCAGGAGCTTAGATGAAATACTTTGAGATATCTTTCTACACTTATAAATTGTTTTATTCAACAGATTTAACAGATAATGAAAGGATTATTTAAAATGTTCTAGATTTTTTCCCAGTGTTGCTCCATAGAAAGGCAAGAGAGGAAACATTGATGCTGTTACTTTCACAGTGCAAAAAGCAGGATGTACTACTGCGTTCACTGAATTTGGTCTCTGCTTCATGTAGCTAGGACATTTCTGAATCAATATGCAAAACTGCTTTCATAAACACATCTCACATAATAAGAAAGCATGAGCACAAATTTGGTATTCCAGCTAGGTGAGCTTTAGCAACCAATGAAGAGAATAGACAAAGGATTCTGCTGAATATTGTTTTTTTGCATATTTATCCAATTCTCTATTTTTATGATAAATACATTCAGAAAATATCCTCTGTCATAATGCAAATAAATTTTTTCTCTACGGTACTTATCAGCTCAATATCACAAGTTTAGCCTTTAGACAGATTTATGGAAACTCTAGAATTTGTATTTTTTATGCCAGAATTGTGTTTCAGGTGGGATATATTTTGTCATATTTCTGGTGGAAAAAGATTGAGAATAAATGGAATTATGTATTGTTAGAAAGAATTTCTTAAAGAAGTGAAATGCAATTTTATTTATTTGCCTAATCTCCGGATTTGCCAGATTTCTTTGGAAAGATTTTGTTTGTTTCTTTATTTTTATTTGGGGCTTTTTTTTTTTTGGGGGGGGGGGAGGGCATGGAATAGTTCAAAGAAGACTTCCACACTTTTATTTTCACTCTGAACTTGCTGGGTTTTTTTTGCCAGCATACTTTTGTCATTGTAACAATTCATATGATTTGATGTAATTATTATTTATTTGGAAAATTGGAACCAGAGACCTAAAATATAAGAGAAATTCATTTGGAGCCAGTCAAAGGGCTGAGCTGTGGAGGATGCAGAAAGTAGCATTCTATACCACAGAGAGCTTGGGCACTCAGCTTTACATATAGTTACAATAATTCAAGCTAGTGGGAACAGACTATAGGTGGTGTCCCTTTTCCTTTGTATGAAGCTTCTTAGCAAACTGAAATTGAAATAAGATCATTTTGCACAACAGTGCTATCTACGCCTACAAACCTGGTGAGGAATGCAAGCACAACATTATAGTACCATCACTATGAGGAAAGAAAACCTGGGCTGGGAGGCAGAGATAGGAATTGGCCAGCACTGTAAAAATATTCCCTTTTTAATTGGCATTCAATCAGCCCTGATTCAACACCATGCAGAGGCAGTTGGTCTATCTGGAATACCAAATTTCATGTATTTTTAAAGTGATTGTTGTTGCACTAGCTGAAACTGAAATATATAGTTGAATATTGTTCTGCATGTTCTTCACATACCAGTCCAGTATTCATACTCTTGATAAAATTAATATAAATTTTGTACATTGCATACTGTCATGTGAGACTAAATTATGTAAGGTTAATACAGTCATGCCAGAAATTTAGGGTTTTGAACAAAAGCAATATGATTTGACAAAAATATCTTACCTGCACAAGCTTATGTTGCACTATAGGCCAATGGCATCCTGGCCTGTATCAGAAATACTGTGGCCAGCAGGCGTAGGGAAGTGATCATGCCCCTGTACTCGGCACTGGTGAGGCCACATCTCAAATACTGTGTTCAGTTTTGGGCCCCTCACTACAAGAAAGACATGGAGGTGTTGGAGCGTTTCCAGAGAAGGGCAACGAAGCTGTTGAAGGACCTGGAGCACAAGTCTTATGAGGAGCGGCTGAGAGAACTGGGACTGTTTAGCCTGGAGAAGCGGAGGCTGAGGGGAGACCTTATTGCGCTCTACAACTACCTGAAAGGAGGTTGTAGCAAGGTGGGTGTTGGTCTCTTCTGCCAAGTAACTAGTGATAGGACGAGAGGAAATGGCCTCAAGTTGCACCAAGGGAGGTTTAGGCTGGGCATTAGGAGAAATTTCTTTAGTGAAAGAGTGGTCAGGCCTTGGAACAGGCTGCCCAGGGAAGTGGTGGAGTCACCATCCCTGGAAGTATTTAAGACATGTAGATGAGGCCCTTAGGGACATGGTTTAGTGCACATGGTAATGCTGGGTTGACGGTTGGACTTGATGATCTTAGAGGTCTTTTCCAACCTCAATGATTCTATGATTCTATGATTCTATAAATCTCTGTCAATTGGCATGGGGGAAAAAACCCAACAAAACCAAACAAAAACAACCAAGAGGATGAAGATAATCTGTGTCTTTCTGAAGACAAATGAGGAATGATTTGAAATTCCACCTTTACAGAGTATTTTGGCAATGAAAGCAATCCATTGGTTTTGGTCCCCTGAATATAAACCTCATTTGTTTAATCCAAGTTTATTTAATAAACACAAAGCATGTGCAAACTCTAACATAAGCTGTTTCTTTTTAGAATAAAGTCACAGATCATGTAAAGATTTTTTATTAATCTATTTTTATTAATGTAGTCTTATTCATTAAATAATAATTAAAAAGGAAAAAAAAATCTCCTTTTGTTCCTAATAGAGAAGAAAAGGAATTGGTCTTGATGCCATAGACAAGGAATAAATACTTAGAACTTGTCATGACCTTTTATATATCTCTACTGTATTAGAACCTACTGTTCAGCAGAAAAAGATGCTTTTTAACTCCCAGCATAAATTTATTAGGTACTATGAGATGTGCTCTACCATTGCGAAGCCAAAAATAACACATTCATAATGTCAGATACTCAAGTGCTTCTGCAGTCTCAAAGGATCTTTCTTATTGCATCTTGGCGAGTGAAAGATTTACAAGCACAACAGAAATGGCCTTTAAAAATCTCAGGTATTAATGACAGTTTTCTGATAATAGCTTTATTGCCTTCTATTAAGAACTTTATTACATCAGTCTAATACAATACTACTATATTACTGCTATAATACAATATGATGAATGAGTGCTACCTCTCCCATATTGCATTAACCCCATATTAAGTCAATTGAATGCAGTCATAGCTTAGTATGATGGATGAGATGCATATTATTGTCAGCAATTATGTATGAAAAAGAAAAGTCCATAATTCCTATATTTTCTCACATTTGTTCTATTGAAGGTAGTTACACATAGTTCCCCCCAAATTCCTAAGCAGTTGGTTTTTACAGTTCTTTGCATTTATCAAGGCACTCTATAAAAAATAAATGTCAAAGTCTTCATTTAGAAGTAAGCAACTGAGAACTGACGGGATTTTCTTCATGTTGTTATGCAGGTTAATTGCAGTGTTGTGAACAGAACTTGTACTTCTGAGCTCGCCAGCTACTGACCTAGTGTCGTGGTTTAACTCCAGCCGGCAACTAAGCACCACACAGCCGCTCACTCACTCCCCCCTGGTGGGATGGGGGAGAGAATCGGAAGGGTAAAAATGAGAAAACTCGTGGATTGAGATAAAGACAGTTTAATAGGGAAAGCAAAAGCCACACACACAAGCAAAGCAAAGCAAGGAATTCATTCACTGCTTCCCATCGGCAGGCAGGTGTTCAACCATCTCCAGGAAAGCAGGGCTCCATCAAGTGTAATGGTTACTTGAGAAGACAAACGCCATCACTCCAGACGTCCTCCCCTTCCTTCTTCTTCCCTCAGCTCTATATACTGAGCATGATGTCATATGGTATGGAATATCCCTTTGGTCAGTTGGGGTCAGCTGTCCCAGCTGTGTCCCCTCCCAGCTTCTTGTGCACCCCCAGCCTACTCGCTGGTGGGGTGGTGTGAGGAGCAGAAAAGGCCTTGACTCTGTGTAAGCACTGCTCAGCATTAATGAAAACATCCCTGTATTATCAATACTGTTTTGGTCACAGATCCAAAACATAGCCCCATACTAGTTCTTATGAAGAAAATTAACTCTATCCCAGCCAAAATCAGCACACCTAGGAATCCCACTGAAGTTACTGAGATAAAAAATGTGAGATTTCTTTTTTTAGCATCATCATCCTTCATGTTTTTTTCTACCTCATGAGCAGGCAGCATCATACAGAGGTACTTTAACTAAGTCAGGAAGACTAGTTCATATCCAGAGAGATCAGCAAAGTGCTTTTCCCAGGTTATTATGGCATTATGTCATACACTATAATGTAGTATTGTGCTTTGTAGATTTATTTTTTCTCCAGTATCTGAAAGTAATGAACATTTGTAAAGCTTGGCATTTGCATAAAGGACACAGAGATCATTTGTGCAGTATGATAGAGATAAACATGTGACAGTGATAAACTTTAAAACTAAGGGCTAAGATATTACTGGGGAACAATGTATATTCAATTGGATGGATAGATTACCTTTCATGGCTCTCAGTAACAGTACAGTGAATGAGCCTCTGCATATTATGATGATTAAAAAGCACTTTCAGAAAGAGTTCTGGACTTTGTGAAGCTGTAGTAGAACAGGCAGCTAATACTAATGTGTCTGCTTAATTTTAAATGCATGTCTTCAATAGGAGCATTTATATACTTCAAGGTAGTATCCCATTCACAGAGTCTACTGAAATTAGCACCACAGTGAAAAGAGTTAGACAGAATATAGACAATTATTTA
Organism: Calonectris borealis; assembly: GCF_964195595.1. Taxonomy (NCBI): domain Eukaryota; kingdom Metazoa; phylum Chordata; class Aves; order Procellariiformes; family Procellariidae; genus Calonectris; species Calonectris borealis. Next base: position 64,290,684 of record NC_134313.1, on the reverse strand, counting down.
CATTAAGGTACAAGTTATTAACTATATTTGATATATATTGTTATTTTTCACACTGGAATTAAGAATTTGCTCAAAAAGCATATTTCAAAATTACACATGCAGCTTTTGTAAAATCTAGAGCTGAACATGTTTATATCCTTGAGAATGTACATTTATACCATTCTGTAACAGTTATCTGACTAAGAAATCATCTTATCAATCAGCTGATCAAAAGTAGCAGACACCAAATATTGAGAAATAACAATAGAAATAAATATTTACATGTAGAAAAGACAGGAAGAATTTCAAACACATTGATTTCATTCAGCCAAGAATTTGGCATTTGCTCAGTTTTCAGCATCAACATTAAACACTTTCAAAATTGTAAAGATTTAAGATCATACATAATTGCTTTGCTGAATTAATCCATGTTTTCAATTATTTGATATTAAGCATTCCAGTATTCAATCTGGAATCATTCAAAAAAAGTCAAAATGGCTGGCTGGTTATGTATAATGAATACATTCACAGAAGTTATGTATATTCTAAACAAGGAAACACTTACAAATGTACCAGCTAAACGACTCATTATAGAGTATGCTTTCCAGTGTTATCTGAAGGAAGAAAATTTGTCACATGAGGTTTTGATATTTCCAAGAATGGAAAAAGGAACATTTTAGAAATCATAGTACACTGGTTTTGCCATTAAAATCAATAAAAATCAAATATTTTTATTCTTTTGACAATTACCTCAAACAGGACATAGCAAGGTCTAGATTTTATGCAAACCAGAAGCTATCAAGCTTTCAAAATAAGACTTCTTAGAGAATAATTTTCATTTATTTTACAAAATGTTACTTTGTTGTCATTATACATTCCTCCGTTAAGTATTCTCCCACTGCTTTTTTTCAGATAGTATTTAATCTCATATGACCACGAGTTGATAATTATTACAAATTATATAGAAAGTGGTTTAACCATAATTGTTTATTTAGTTGGAAGAACTAGTGGATAGCAAATACCAAAAGATAGAAATTAAGAATCTAAGAAAATGTCGCAACTAAGAAAAGGCAACGGTGATAGTAGTAGGCGACTTTCTTCTGAGAGGCACAAAGGCACCCATTTGCCGACCGGACGCATTCTCTAGAGAGGTGTGCTGCTTACCGCGGGCTCGTATCAGGGATGTCACCAAGAGGCTACCAAGCCTTCTACAGTCCACTGAGTATTATCCACTGCTGTTGTTTCATGTGGGCACCAGTGATACAACCAGGAGCAATCTGAAGACTATCAAGTAGGGTTACAGAGCACTGGGAGCAATGGTAAGGGACTCCGGAGAGCAAGTAGTTTTTTCATCAATCCTGCCAGTCAAAGGGAAAGGGTTTGAAAGGGCGAGTTGAACCTGGCGAGTCAACAAATGGTTACAGGACTGGTGCCACAGCCAGGAGTTCAGCTACTTAGACCATGGGACTCGCTTTGAGAAACCTAGTCTGCTGGGGGCTCATGGGGTCCATCTGTCAGAGAATGGGAAGAGCATCTTTGGGCATGGGCTTGCCAAGCTGGTGAAGAGGGCTTTAAATTAAAGTTGCTGGGGGAGGGGAACCTCAATCCATCCCACTCCTACCAGTTTGATGCCAGGGCCAGCAATAGATGCCCAGAGCCCGGAGAAGAATCACAGGCCAGCAGGAGAGCACCTGAAGAGTGACACAAAGGAACTCCAGTCAGTAAGACAACTTCATCGGGGGCACATAGCATGGGGAATAAACAAGAGGAGTTAGAGACGTGCACACCTGCAGGGCTACAATCTTATTGGCATCATGGAGACATGGTGGCATGACTCCTGTGACTGGAGTGTTGGGATGGAGGGATACAGGCTCTTCAGGAAGGACAGGCAGGGGAGATGAGGAGGGGGTGTCACCCTCTATGTCAATGACCAGTTGGAGTGCATGGAGCTCCTCCTGGGGATGGATGAGGAGCTGACCAAGAGCTTATGGGTCAGGATTAAAGGGAGGGCAAAGACACGCTGTCGCCTTCGTGAGGCGAGGCGACCTGGTTCAGGAACGGCACGGCGACCCCCCTCCCCGGGGCGCTCGGGCCATCGACTCGCAGACATCAATGTGGTGGACGGCAAATGGCGTTTATTGGTAGATAACACGGTGTTATATACCTTGGGTTTACGACGTCATTTCCGCCTGCTTACTTCACACCTAAATGCTACTGGCTATTAGGGGAGGGGGTCCTATCTTTCCGTACAGCGCGATATCTTCCGGCCGCCTGATCCTAACTACCCACATTTCCCCCCTCCCTATGCATAATTAAACTAGCTAAATGTAAAAATCTTAAAAAGATATATATCATAATCTTGGGTAAAAAACGTTGAAATATATACTATAAACTTGAATAGAAAATATAAGGCACGCTAATGCAAGGGATAACTAGGGTGTAACAGGGAATAACAGGGTAATTAGAGGTAGAACTAGAGGTAGGTAAAAAATTCTAAGCAAGAACATTCTTAGAGCAATTGCCGGCGTTCTATCATCATGATGTTAACTTGTTCTAGCCGGCTCTTGGCAAACGACACGAGCTTATTCAATATACAGGGTCCGAAGATCAATGCTATTATGATTGTTACTATTGGCCCTACCAGGGTAGATATCAGGGTGGCAAGCCACGGTGAATGGTTAAACCATGATGCGAACCAATTTTGCTGCGCCTCTCGTTCCCTTTTTCGTTTTTCCAGTCCTTCTCGTAATTTGGCCATGGTGTCTCTCACTATTCCAGTGTGGTCGGCATATACACAGCATTCTTCTCTCAGCGCAGCGCATACCCCTCCTTGTTGTAAGAACACTAGGTCTAACCCTCTCCGATTTTGTAGCACTACTTCAGATAGTGATCTAATTGAACTTTCTAACGCACTTATTGATTGTTCGATTCTAGCTAAGTCCTCATCTACTGCTATTCTCAAGGCACTGAATTCTTTATTTTGTTGCACTAAGGATGCTACTCCTGTACCCACTCCTGTCCCTGCTATGATCATTAGAGTGGCTACTGTTAGTGCTGTAAAGAGTTCCCGTTTTGACAGATGGTGTGCTGGGGTAATCTGTGAATCATAGACAAAGTCTTTAGAATGGTAAAAGATTTTAGGGATTATAGCTACCTGGACACAATATTCCGAGGATTCATCAAATTTGTCCAACGACAAACAGGGTGTAACTCCCATAATAGAACAAACCCACTTGGTATTGTCGGCCGGTATTAACCACTTTGCAGGAGTTTTATCCTGTGTCTCATTAACACATAGTTGTTTTTTATGGTTTGGGACTTTACCCACGCACACGCCGCTTCCTACTACTTCTGCTAATGTAATCCCTTGTTTTTCTATGTCCCGTGTGCACTGGGCCGGATTTGAACCATTTACTCGCATGGGCTTGTTATTTACTCCTACAGCCTCGTAAAAGGGTGGCCGTATTCCGTAACACAACCAACAATGCTCCGTAAGATTTGGGTTAGTTTTGTTCAGCAGCTGATAGCTAGCTTGCATCATTTTCCAGAGAGAATGTCGGTCAGAAATTATGGCGGTGTGTGCAGTAAGTCTGGTGGTGTGTACAATAAGTTCGGTACTACTTACTGTACTATGTGGCAATGGTGCAGGTATTGTCGGGTCAGGTATTTTTGAGTGAGGAACCGGGTTAGGCCCAATTACTCGGTTAGGGCCTGCTGGCAGTGGATCTTTCGGAACAATCTCCTTTTTTATGAGGATAAAACCGCCTCTGTCTGACCCTGATTCTAGATACCTTACTCCCCACATTTTCCCAAGAAGCCAAGCGTCTTCTCGGGGGTTGGTAACATTTAGAAAGAGGAATGAGCAAGCTTGGTGATGCGGTCGTTTTGGCCCTTGTACCGGGGCATGTCCCCGGTGAGCGATTTGCCATTTTGGACGGGTTGCTTCTGCCAGGTGTATGGAACACTTATACGGACCCCACCGGACTTTCAGGTATTTATCCTTACCGTCACCCGGTATCCAAGTAGGGGCTATGGTCTCACATCCCCAATGACCGCAAAAATATTGATCAGGGTAGTTACAATAACCTTTCCCAGGATTAGAGCTGGGGCACATATAAAATTCTGAGTATTCCCATCATGGGTTCATCGGGACAAGCTGACACAGAGTGGCAGTGAAGCTCGGTGCACCTGATGTAATCTGAGTAGCGATAACGTGCTGATCTTTGACTCGAATGAGGGACCATTTAAATGGACGATGAGGATGGTGTTCTGATGCTGCTTGTCCTATAGTGATGAGCCCTAAAATGAAGATTACACATTGTGGGTGTAAACATTGTAGCCTCTGCTTATGGGGGTTGTGTCGCCATTGTCCGGATTCTGCTGGTGCGGAACTCTCAGGTGTGGGCAGGACGTTTGCTGATTTGTTGTCTTCTCCTGCTACCGGAGCATATGGATTACGAGGGTGTCTGATAATCCGGTTCTGTGGAGAAAAACTCACAATTTTTATTAGTTTTATTCTGGAGGTCTGGTTTGATGGACTTAAGCGGACACCACTTAACTGTTCCATCTCTTTTGACCGCGGCATACCCTCGCCCTGTAAGGACTAGCCTCCACCCTTGTTCCCATTCTCCTAGCTCATTTCTGACTATGACCAACGGGCCTTCTTCTAGCGCCCGAGTGGCCCAATGTTTCTGGGTGGGGCTATTTTTCTCTTCCCCCCTAGGAAATTGGTTTAGTGCTAAAAGAGCAGTTGCTAACAGGCGTGCTTGGTCTCCCGGGGGAATGGCGCTGGTGAAACCTTCTGTTTTTGCCAGCACCTCTAATTTAGACTTTAGAGTGTGATTCGCTCGTTCGACTATGGCTTGTCCTGTGCTATTATACGGCATGCCGTGTGTCAGGGTAATACCCCATTTCAAAGCAAATGCCTGAACTGATTTGGAGACAAAATTCGGACCGTTGTCTGTTTTGATCTGATTAGGAATGCCAAGCCACGCCATAACCGTTAACCAATGTTGGATGGTTGCTTTGGAGTTGGTTCTAAGGTGTTGTGTGGCTACGATCATTCCGCTATATGTATCTACAGTTACTGTTAGCCACGCTTGGGGTTTTAGCAACTGACAGAGCGTGAAGTCTGTTTGCCACAATTCGGAGGCTTTGAGACCTCTGGGGTTGACTCCACTGGACCACAGTGGTGTTTTCTGACAGTGGGGACATGTGGCTACTACATGTTTTGCGTCAGTGACCGAGATTCCGCATCTCTTCGCTAGCGCTTTAGCACCGACGTGGAGGGACTCGTGTAGCTGACAGGCGCCCCTTAGCGTCCACAACCCTTTCGCTGCGGCGTCTGCTTTGTCGTTACCAGTTTGGAAAAACCCTTTGATTGGGTCGTGGCTGTTAACGTGGATGACCGATATGGTGCCCTTTCGAGAAAAAAGTGCTTCTTCCAGCATCAGGGCTGTTGTGGATGTTGACACGCCGGGCCCCGCCATGGCCAAGCAAAGTTTGGCCACGAACATCGAATCGGTCACGATATTGAGATGTTCCTCTGGGAACAGTCCACACGCCAGTACTACGGCCATCGCTTCTAGCTGCTGGGCTGAAAGCGCACAGTCGGTCATTTTAATGCAGTGTCATTTTTCTCCAGATTGCCATACTGCCGCCGCGGTTGAGGTTGTTGAGGATGCGTCTGTAAAGACCGTTGGTCCCTGTTGGGGCCGGTCCATGATCTTTTGTGGGAGGTCGATGTTGACAATGGCTAGCATTTGAGTCCAGGGGGGCTTTGTAGCATACCGGACTTCTCCGCCAAACCCAACAAGAGCTATAGCTAGATACTCTGACATCGCTACTGATTGCTTTGGGAGCTGCTTGCGGAAGGGTAGGTATATCTTGGCGGGTTCGATGCCTAGGTGTCTTAGGGCGAGTTTTCTGCCTTTCATGATGAGATTACCAAGGCACTCGACTCCTGAAGAGAATGCACGTGATGGTTTTCCCAGGACTATCCATTGTATTGGTTGAGCCTTTTCAGGGGGCCCCTGGGCTAGTGCCCCTACTCCCCCGCCCTCCGTGAAATGTACATACAGATCAAGCGGTACACCAGGGTTCCACCTGGCGAGCGTGCTCGACGATACCTGTTGGTCGATAAAGTCGAGAGAGTTCATTGCTTCCGTCGTCAGAGTTTTTTGTTCCCAGGGTTTTTTTCCTTTCAGAAGATCGTATAGGGGGGCCATGATTTCAGGAGGGATCAGGACAATGTTACGGAGCCACTGCAAGGATCCCACCAATTGCTGCATATCATGGAGTGTTTTGATGTTCCGACGGATTTTTATTTGGGGGGGGGTTACGTAAGAACTGGTGATCCCCACCCCCAGGAAAGTTACACATGGTCCCCTTTTAACTTTCACGCCTGCGATTTCGAACCCGTTCGTTTTTAAAGTTTCCGAAACTGCTGTTACTAGCTGGTTTACCTGATTTTCTGTCGGCGCGGCGATTAGAATATCGTCCATGTATTGAATGATAGTCGCAGTTGGATCATCGTGCCGAACCGGTGCTACTGCGCGATCCACTATAATTTGGCAGATAATAGGCGAGTTGATCATTCCTTGAGGCAGCACTTTCCACTGGAAACGTAGGTTGGGGCGTGAGCTGTTTGGGAACACTACAGAAAAAGCAAACCGCTCTTTGTCCTCCTCGTGCAGTGGTATTGAAAAGAAACAGTCTTTAATATCAAGGACGGCACACGGTTGTCCTTCTGGTATCATAGAGTTCATGGGCAGCAGCGTTTGGACGGGACCCATTGGTTGAATTTTCTTGTTTACTTCGCGCAGGTCATGGAGGAGACGAAACCCCTCGCCGGTTCGTTTGGGTATTACAAAAACTGGGGTGTTCCATGGGCTAGTGGAAGGCTCTATATGACCTCGCTGTAACTCGCGGTCGACTAGCTTAAGAAGAGCGTCCATTCGAGGCTTTGACAGGGGCCACTGCTCGACCCACACTGGGTCGGATGATTTCCACGTCAGTCTAATAGGTGCAAGTGGGTGTGCGGCAGTGGCCCTCACAATAAATTTGTCACCCTGGCTTTCAAAAGGGCTAGAGCGTCCCTTCCCAGCAGGGGTGGGACTCCTGACATGACATATGGGAAGAGGGTAATGGTTTTCTCCGGCCCTTTTTCAGTGTGAAGCGTGATTGCTGTTAGTTGAGCACTTTTCCGAGCCCGGGTTAACCCCCCGACTCCATCCACCATGGGGGCGTTTTCTAATCTCCAATGCGGGGGCCAATTTGTCTCAGGAATAACTGTAACATCTGCTCCGGTGTCAATCAAAAAGGGGACACTAATGGTGGTGTCATCTAGGGTATTATAGAGGGAACAGATGCCCCACACCACTGGCGGGCTATCGCATTTTACTGCCAGGGCCACCCTGGGGTCTCGCCCCCAGGAGGTGGTTGTTGCTGCCCTTGAGGTAGGGACTGGTTCGGATGGATCGTCGGTTGAGCCATAAAGTTGGTCGTGTCTCGAGGGGGCAGTGGGTTCGGGGGTGTTGTGCCCCATCCGGGGTTGGCATAACCGGGCCGCCTTATGTCCCAAGTGGGAGAGGGCTGTGCGCGGCCCGAGTGCCCTCTCCCCTTCCCGTTTCCCTGCTTTTTAGATCTGCAGTCTTTGGCGAAATGCCCTTTCTTTCCACAGGCCCAACACGGTCCTCTCGGTCGATTTTGGCGCGGGGGGAGCGCTGTGGGCGGGTTCCCCAACCGAGGGCAGTTTGCCGCCACGTGGCCCGCCTGACCACAATTAAAACATGCCATCACATTAGCTATCATAGTGCGAACAGCTACCTGAATTGGGGCTAGATGCTCTTCCTTTGCGACATGCTTGATCATGTCTGCGATACTTGACCCCACTGGCAGTGATCGTAGGATCTCTTTGGTTGCCGAATTACACTGCTGACGTAAGCAATCTGCAACAACCGGGCCTTTCGCCTCCGCAGGCAGGGACGAGGAGTCGACCGCTGCCTGAAGGCGATCCACAAACTGCGTGAAGCTCTCGCTTTCATTTTGCTTAATTGTGGACCACGGCGACGGCTTGGCAATGACTCTAGAAGCGGTGCGGATAGCTTCTCTAGCCGCGCGGGTAGTTGTCATAATTTCATGGGCCCGCAGGCCCTGGGCCTGGGCCTGGGGGGTAATCATGGTGGGGTCTGTACCCATCAGGCGCTGCAGGCTGGAACCATGCAGCGGGTGATCCGCCCCGGCCACTTGGGCTAATTGTCTCGCACAGTTGTCCTCCTATTCTTGTTTAAAAACGATCATCCCTGCCCCATCAAAAATCAATCTACAAGTTTGTTTTATATCGAATGGGAGCATATCGTCTCCCCCAAAGACACCATCTATGAGGGTGGAGACCATGGCAGAATTAAGGCCTTTATCTGCAATCGACTTAACGATTGCTTGTATATCTTTAGGGTTTACTGGCGAGTAAACCCTCTGTCCCCCGTCCGTCACTCGGACCGGGAACGCTAGCCTGGCTGATGGAACCCACTCGGCACACGCAGTCTTTATTTTCCTCCAGTCGGTGAGGGGGAGGTTTTTGTTTTTATTTTGGATGAAAGTGTTTTGGCTTTTGACTGTGTGTACTCCCATTTCCTCCTCCTCTGAGCTTGGATCGGTCACGAGCCACTCGTCCCAGCTAGTGTCTGATCCGGAGCCGGAACTCGACTGACCGGCTGCTTCCGGTTTCTGATACCTTTTTGTCGGGCTCCAGCCCCGCCCGCTTCTCCTGCGGGCGAGCCATTCCCTCCCTCTTGGCCCGCCCCTCCTTTCTGGTTCGCCCCACACTTTGCTCAGGGGGGAGCCTGCCCTCTGAGGGCATTTTTTCAGATGGTCGCTCTGATTGGCTTTCCGCCCTTCGCTCATGCTCCCCTCCTCCTCCTGGCCACTCCCGCCGCCTTTCTTCTTCTCGTTCTCCTCCCCTTTTTGTTCATGTGCGCTTGTTAATGCTAGCGCCTCCTCCCAGTTCCCGCTGTGGGCATCTTCGGCCTGCCCATCCCCTTTGTGCTCGGCGCCATCTTGGGGCATATAGGGCGGTGGTTTAGCCCGGGCTTCCTCAGACTCTATCCTTTTCGCAACGCCCCTGGCTTCCTCAGTCAACCCTCCCCAGAAGGATTTAGCTCTCTCTTGCGCCTCCGTAAGCGGGTCAGGGTTCGGGGATTGAGGGGACATGGCGCCCTCTTGCGGATCTTTAGGCTCAGCAGAATCATCACCATCTAAGGGGTGCGAAGTCTGCGTGGCTGCCCCGACTCCCAATTTCGGGATGGCCAGCAAACAGTCCTTTGCCGCCCTCCAAGTCTCCTGTTCTTGTATTGCCTTCTGCAGAGCCTGTACGACTTTCCCCCACGACTTAAGGTTTTTCCCAGAACCTGAGGACATCGTCTCCTCAGCTAACGCTTTGGTACATTTATCCCACACTTCAGGGTGAAGGATATCGACCGGCTGGTCAATGACCCCAATGTGTAAAAGCCTCGCAACGGCGAGGGTAAAATCTTTGGGCCTACAATCAATACCCCACTGCTTATGTAATTGCGATACGACCTTCACAAGAGCTTCCATCCTCCTTGTTGGTCCGGCAGCGTCCTCCCCGCCGGGCTGGTCCTGCCGCTCCGGCCACCGTTCACCCGATTCCAGGTGGGCTTTCCCGGGTTTCGGCACCACTTGTCGCCTTCGAGAGGCGAGGCGACCTGGTTCAGGAACGGCACGGCGACCCCCCTCCCCGGGGCGCTCGGGCCATCGACTCGCAGACATCAATGTGGTGGACGGCAAATGGCGTTTATTGGTAGATAACACGGTGTTATATACCTTGGGTTTACGACGTCATTTCCGCCTGCTTACTTCACACCTAAATGCTACTGGCTATTAGGGGAGGGGGTCCTATCTTTCCGTACAGCGCGATATCTTCCGGCCGCCTGATCCTAACTACCCACAACACGCGACGTTACGATGGGGATCTGCTACAGGCCACCTGACCAGGAAGACCGACCAGATGAGGCCCTCTATAGACACATAGGAGCAGCCTCACGTTCACAAGCCCTGGTCCTCACGGGGGACTTCAACCACCCCGATACCTCTTGGAGGGACAACACGGCAGGGCATAAGCAGTCCGGGAGGTTCCTGGAATGCGTCAATGATAACTTCCTTCTCCAAGTGATAGAGGAGCCAATGAGGAGAGATGTTATGCTGGACCCTGTTCTCACCAATAAGGAGGGGCTGATGGAGAATGTGAAGCTCAAGGGCAGCCTTTTCTGCAGTGACCATGAAGTGGTGGAGTTCAAGGTCCTTAGGGCACCAAGGAGGGCACACAGCAAGCTCACTACCCTGGACTTCAGGAGAGCAGACTTTGGCCTCTTCAGGGATCTGCTTGGTAGAGTGCCATGGGACAAAGCCCTGGAGGGAAGAGGGCCCCAAGAAAGCTGGTTAATATTCAAGGATCACCTCCTCCAAGCTCCAGAGTGATGCATCCCAACAAAGAGGAAGTCAGGCAAAAATGCCAGGAGGCATGGATGAACAAGAAGTTCCTGGACAAACTCAAAAACACAAAAAGGAAGCCTGCAGAGGGTGGAAGCAAGGACAGGTAACCTGGGAGGAATACAGAGAAATTGTCCGAGTGGCGAGGGATCGGGTTAGGAAAGCTAAAGCCCTGATAGAATTAAATCTGACCAGGGACATCAAGGGCAACAAGAAAAGCTTCTATTGGTATGTCGGGGCTAAAAGGAAGAGTAGGGAAAATGTGGGCCCTCTCCAGGATGAAATGGGAGACCTGGTTACCCGGGATATGGAGAAGGCAGAGGTACTCAATGAATTTTTTGCCTCAGTCTTCTGTGGCAAGTGCTCAAGCCTCACTGCCCAGGCCGCAGAAGGCAAAAGCAGGGACTGGGAAAATGAAGAGCCGCCCGCTATAGGAGAAGATCAGGGTCGAGACCATCTAAAAAACCTGAAGGTGCATAAGTCCATGGGACCCAATGAGATCCATCCGCGGGTCCTGAGGGAACTGGCAGATGAAGTTGTTAAGCCATTATTCATTGTATTTGAGAAGTCGTGGCAGTCCGGTGAAGTTCCCACTGACTGGAAAAGGGGAAATATAACCCCCAGCAATGTGCACTCACAGCCCAGAGGGCCAACCGTATCTTGGGCTGCATCAAAAGAAGCGTGGCCAGCAGGTTGAGGGAGGTGATTCTGCCCCTCTACTCTGCTCTGGTGAGACCCCACCTGGAATACTGTGTCCAGCTCTGGAGCCCTCAGTGCAGGAAAGACATGGACCTCTTGGAATGGGTCCAGAGGAGGGCCACAAAAATGATCAGGAGGATGGAACACCTCTCCTATGAAGAAAGGCTGAGAGAGTTGGGGTTATTGAGCCTGGAGAAGAGAAGGCTTTGGGAAGACCTTATTGCGGCCTTTCAGTACTTAAAAGGGGCTTATAAGAAAGATGGGGACAAACTTTTTAGGAGGGCCTGTTGTGACAGGACAAGGGGGAATGATTTTAAATTAAAAGAGGGTAGATTTAGACTAGATATAAGGAAGAAATTTTTTACAATGAGGGTGGTGAAAGACTGGAACAGGTTGCCCAGAGAAGTGGTAGATGCCCCATCCCTAGAAACATTCAAGGTGAGGTTGGACAGGGCTCTGAGCAACCTGATCTAGTTGAGGATGTCCCTGCCTATGGCAGGGGGGTTGGTCCCTTCCAATCCAAACTATTCTACGATTCTACGATTCTATGATTTTTATGAAAAGTAAACTTTTCCTAGGAAGCAGTATGAGATGGAGATACAGCCCTGATCACAGCACTGCATTCCATTTCAGGGTTACTTTTCTGAAAAGTACATTGAAAGGCAGGTTAAAAAACCAAAACAACAACAGAGAAATTCCTACCAGAACAAAACATTTTGTGTAATGCACTGTTCTCCCTTTGGAGAGGGATTCAGAGTAAGAATGCATTCAAAATTTGAAAAACGTCAGCTATGTCAGTAAATGCACTGCTGACAGGCCCTTAGATATAAGATTTAAGAATATATATAGTGAACAGGGTAGTAATGCAGCAAATGACATTATATTTCAGGCCATACCAGTTCACTGAAGCCTGTAGACCTCTATCTGCAGATATACTTATTGTCATAAGTATATCTTGTGCTCTTTTTAATCTCAGATTGTCAATTTTCTGTCAGTGATAAGATAAGCATAGGTGAGCAAGCAGTACGGGAAATAAATGTTCTCTGAATTTATGATGTTGAAACTTAAAGACAAACATCAGTACCACAAAAACTGCCAGAAACAACATGTGTCCAGATCTCCTATTGATAAGCTTATCAGCTATCTTGGAGTAGCCTATCGTATTTCTAGGCACTCTTTTATTTTGACAGTAGGTAGAAAGGAAATAAATGTATTCTAGTTTGCTTTAAAAAGTATAAGCAGATTTTTTAAATCATTATTATATGTAGAAAAAAAAATAGAAGGACAAGAGAAGGAAGAACAATTTTAGTCACACAGATGTAGTCACTAGCTTTTTTTGAAACCATAGTAAAATTTTTTCGTGCCTGGATCTCCTGATCTGTGTATAATTATTAACGTAATTCTGTTTGGTGTAGATTCTCAGTGCATGTGTTGGGAGTTAACACCTTCAATATCAGTAATTGATGTGAGAATACTTCTCTCACACATTTTCAGGGTAGCAGGAATGACATTGCAGGGAGATATTAGCAACTAGACCATAGCATAATTTATTGTTATTTTTAAACCTAGTCTTAGTGTTAGTAGTTTTAATAGCCTTTCTGTTTTAAATCAGAAAATAATTCAAGTCAGAAAATGATTTAGATCCTTCCCAATATTTCACCAAGAATCTTATTTCCCAGTTTGAAGTGGTTTAACAAAATTATGTGAGCAATGGCTCTAACAGACTGACCATGACATGTCACAGACAAGGCCAAAGTCGTTTTACCTTATAATGTATTTTTTTATACCAAGGTACTAATAATTAACTAACATGTTCATTTTTTTGAAAGCTCGATTTATGAGACTGTAGACATTTAAAACAATTTTGGAAAGAGGGGATTCAACATCCTCTGGGAATCAGCCCTCTGACAATATTAGGAAGGGCTTCAACAACAACCTATTTTTTTAAAAATCTCTTTGTTCTTCTCTATAAGCAATCTCAGAAGGATGCCAGCATTGGAGAATGCTGGTGTGTCCAGAGACAAACAAACTTTAAAAAATTTTGTTTACATATTTATCAACTACATTCATATTAGTGATGTACAGTATTATATGAATCTTTCACAGCTCTGATGTGTGCAACAATGTCGTGGTTTAACCTGGCAGGCAGCCAAATACCACACAGCTGCTCACTCATTCCTCCCCCCCGCAGTGGGACAGGAAGAGAATCGGAAGGGTAAGAGTGAGAAAAACTTGTGGGTTGAGATAAAGCCAGTTTAATAGAACAGAAAAGGAAAAATAATAATAATGATGATGATGATGATGATGATGATGATGATGATGATGATAGAATATACAAAATGAGTGATGCACAATGCAATTGCTCACCACTCGTGCTGACTGATAACCAAGTAGCGATCGCTACTTCCTGGAACACGTCTACCATTCACATACTGAGCATGATGTCACATGGTATGGAATACCCCATTGGCCAGCTGGGCCAGCTGTCCCGGCTTTGCTTCCCCCCCAGAATGTGTTTTGTTTTGTTTTGTTTTGTTTTGTTTTGTTTTTTAAGCTGAATGTCCTTGACTAGCAGGGTACTTAACAACAACTGAAAACATCAGTGTGTTATCAACATTCTTCTCATACTAAATCCAAAACACAGCACTAGGAAGAAATTTAACCCTATCCCAGCCGAAACCAGGACAAACAAGTAATAACAGTGAAAAGAACCTACTAAAACTTCAGGATAAAATTCATTGGGGATTCAAGTGAGCGTGGGTTTGACCTCCAACTTATTGACCTCCTTCTTTTGGCAGTTGTGTTGTAGGAGGCTGGAATCTGTCCCTCAAGCAATCACATCAGGACAGGGCAGGATTTTTGCAAACTACCTCTAAGAATCCATCCTTTTTCTCCTGGAAAACCCAGGGAAAGTGACTTCTCTCCCTGCAGGTGGCTTCCATCACCACAGGAGATGCTCCTTCCCCATGTTTGATGTCTTCATGGAAGTGCTGGTGTTCCATTTTCCACAGTAACAGCAGCTCAGCATGGACAGTCCTTGCCTACTAGTGTAAGAGACAAGCAGCACTGCAGGAAAGGAAAGGACCAAGTCCCTTTCCACCTACTCCCCCTATTCCTGGATCACCAAAGTTCTAGAGGAAGCTCTGGGGAAGAGATGGAGGGAGTTCTGGAGTCAAAGCAGGGTTAGACAATACAGAGTTGTACACTTGATTAATGCCAGTGCTTGAAACCTATGGTAATGCTCGGTGTCACGCGTATTTAGAATCATAGTAGCACTGTGGTAGTGTGATGTTACGCATCACAAATCTACGCAGAGAAAATGAATAGATATACTACGGAAATATTCCCACTGCTGAATCAGAAGTGTTCAATGTCCCAAGGATGCAGAAAACTAACAGGTCAGAAGAGAGGAGGTGCCAGTTTGTTCATCTACATTAGTCTCCAGTTTCAGAGGCACTTCTACTGACATAGTTAACCTTGTAAGAAAAGGATGGACCTGTCATCAATTGTGTGATCTTCCAGTGAGATAATTAAGTGTAAAACTGACTTAAAGGTAGATTGATATGGGTAGTAACCATCCTGTCCCTTCCAATAGTACACATGGACACATGCTTCATAAACGTGTAGCTTGCTCACTTCAGCTGTGTTAAAATTCAGAGTGTATTTAACTTGCTATCATGCAGATTTCATTGGCATCCTTCAGAAAGGACGTTGGAATGTTTTTCAAATGCAATGTGATTCTGCAGTGCATTCGTGTGGTGACGTCTTATCATAAACACAATTTTAAGCTCCAACACTATTGCTTAACATTTTGGGGAGGATACTGAATAGAAAATAAGCTTTCCTTTGTTTACTTCTATTTATGAAAAAAAAAAAAAACTAAAGGAATTTTTTTTGAACACGCCAAAGACTTTTTTCTGTGAATCTGCACTGAAGGTTCAATATCATTCTTTCCAAAGCTGAGTTAATTTTCCCTAAAAGCACTTGCATCTATAAGTTTTAAAATTTTCCTTTATTTGAAATAAAGAACATGAAGGCTAAGATCTATTTTAACATTCTGAGCAGATACGTAGGGGTGCAAGAAAATATAAAAAGCAAGTCCCTCAACCACACAGCTTTCATAAGAATGGTATTCTAAAAAATTATATTACAGTATCTGAGCTGGTTATGTCATCCTGATTAAAATTTGTACAAGATTCCTTTGTTCTCACTAAGGAATATGCTGATTGTTCTTTTGGCAGAGTATGCCAAATTGAATGAAGCTAGTTTAAAGATGAATAAATTTTACCCCTTGCACTAGCTTTACATCTTGCATCCTTAAGGGCTGTACACCCTGAAGATGGGCAGGTGGTTTTGTTGCTGCCTATTCTCTCCAGAGATTTTTGCTGTGATGAGGCAGCTGTAAAATTTGCTAAGTGTTTTCCAAAAGCCGTACCTGTAGAGAGTGTGAAGGGATGCTGTAGATCTCCTGAATGTCACTATAAGAGCTCTTCTCCTGAGAGCACCTCCCTCTTTGGGGGTTGTGAGAGTTACAGTGAAAGGCAGTGCAGTTTCTCTCCACTTGGAATATAGTTGGGACTGAATTTAGATAAAGCTTTTGCTGTATTCAGCTTTCACTGAATTACCTAGTATAATCCAATTCCTGATCGAGCCATGACAATTTGGCCTTGGAAATGCAGAAGAAATGTCTTTTTAAACCCTTTAGTTGAATGCATGTCTCTTCAGAATGTTGCCAGTTTTAATATGTACTTGTAATTATTCCCTGGCATTCAAATCCATTTGGCTCACTCTCTTTTATTCTTGTGAAATTTTTTTCAATCATCTGAAACATGGTCTATGAGGTCTTCTTTTCAGTGAAATCCTGTGTACAGAGTTAAATGTCAGTAACAGGTATTTTAAATACCCACCAATGACACATGAAAAACTTCAAAAATAATTCCATTTAGAGTTACTTTAGAACATATACATTACATTTTGTGCAATTCTCTTCCCTTGTTTATTATGAAGAACATTTACATGTAAACAAAATCTATGCTCATCTGCTTCTGTTGCTTATTTCTCACCTTAAGATGTAATCTTGCATTTGAAACCTTATGATTATAATAGCTTCCTTTGACATGTTTATTATTAGGTAGGTTTATATATATTCAAGCTGAGAATAAAGAAAAAAGAACAGATGAGCCCTTAAACATCACAGATCCTGTTGATAGGCGGATATGCCTAGCAGTGGAAAAGGACAAGAGAGAAGACACAAAGGAATTGACATAAAAAGAAAATAGTCTCAAACAATACTTGTTTTCCAATATTTTCAAGGGAAAATCAACTAGTTATCAAACTACAGGGATACAGTATATATGATCTGTGAGAATGGTCAATGAATAATACTGTACATTGATTTTATAATTAATTTCAAATGATCCTGAAAATGCATTTGAATTCTGTGTAGAAAATCTTTTCTACCTAACACTTAAAGGCATTGTTTTAGGGGTGCAATGCAGCAGGTAACTAACCCTCCAAAGACACCCCCTGGAACCCTTAAGAAAAACAAGACAAACCAAACCAAACCAAGTAAACAGACAAAAAAACCCACAGCAAAGCCACCCAACAACTTTTCAGAAGGAAAGATAAATTACATGATTATTCAAACTGGCATTTCATCAAGAAATCTTGACTGACACTGTTGAATAAAAAGGACTGAACCATGATGCATGGACTTATAAAAATAATCATACTGCTTCATTATAAAAAGCCACCCACATAGTAGTATTTAAAACATATTATACACATTTGATTATATGCTTTCTTCTGTTTTTGGAGAACAATTATAACTTTAAGGTTTCACACTAAACTATTCCCACTAAAAAATGATGTTATATGGACTGCAATATTTTATAGAAGTTTTCTTCCCATAGCTTTATTTGTTTCATTCTGATTGTTATATTGATTTTTCCTCCGTTTCAAAGCCAGTCTGAATTAGCCACTGTTATTAGATAAAAGCAATTTTGTCATCCATCTGGAACCCTTACATTCTACATTTTTACTGTAAAAAGTTCTTGTAGGAAAATAATGACAAGCATGTTCTTACTGCTGTATGCATTTGACATTTCTGGGAAAAAGAAGGTCCATTGTTTTCTCTTTTATCCTCATAAGAAAATGGATACAGAGACTTAGATGGTTTGGGATATCCAGATGCTATTCACAGTGCTGAGGAAAAGGGACAAGAGACTTAGTGGTATTCTTATGTCCTGTGCACAAGTTGCTGGGACAATCTTTTACTTAGTGGTATCTTTTTCTTTTGTGATTTGGTACAGGGACAGAAAACGGGTTCTCTGAGCTTTCAGAAAACTAGGTTATATGTTATACAGCAATAGCTTCTTTTCATTGGAGCCATTCTATATTTAAATGTAAGACTACTTACATTTTAATTCATTCAAAGAAAATGAACAAAACTATCTCCATAATCTAGGCTTTGTAGCCTTATACATCTGACATTAAATATCTAGTCATCTTTTAAAAAGTGATGTATGTTTATCAGAAAACATGAGAAGTAAGGGACCTGCTGCCACACCAGATTTGATAACCCCATGGATATATTACCCTTCTCCTGGGATAGCTAATGAGAAACACTCTTTTAATTCCTTTAAGTCACAACATTTGTTTTGATAATTCTGACTTTTTTTTTTATTTAGAAGAAAATAATATTATAGTGGTTATTAAAAAAAAGTGGTGATGATAATAATAGTAATTATCTGGTGTTACTAAAACAATAATTTGATTTAATGTGACCTAACTAAAATATCTTTATATCAAAGGGAGCGAAAGGTTTATGATCTAATCCTTAATGAGTCTTTTGAAGTATATTTATTGTAAAATGATTTAATTTCACAATCTTGTACTTTAGAGAATCTAATGGAAAAACTTATCAAGAACACTACAGAGGTTATAGTCTTATCCATGACCTGATCTGCACTGTTAAATTTCAACAGTGAGAAAGAGAATTACATCTATCTTATGTATATTATACATATATAAAGAAAATGAAATGTTATTTTGGAACATTATTCCATGTAATAAATTTTTATGAAAACTAGTTGCAATTTTAATTAGTTTATATCCCCTTGAGGTCTGAAAAAAATAAAGAACAAAGAGTCAAATTCAGGAAAAAATGTTTTGGTTTTCATTAAAATATAATGATACCTTTAATGCTTCTTGATTTTTTTCACATTCAAAGACTAACAATAACAGATTAGGAAACAGTACAGATTTTTTATTCTGGGATGTCATATTAAAAACAGAAAAGAATTTCATCTATGAGAACAGTTATTTTGTATAAAAGGTAAGTACCATGCTTCATTGACAATGCAAACATTTTAGACCATTCTGTTGAAAGATAATTAAACATTTGTCCATTAAAAAAAAAAAAAATCCAACTACCTTCTCAGAAAAGAGGAAAATTTCAAAAGTCAAGGTAGTGGATGTTATTCTTAAAGATAGGTGCATGATTATATACCTTTTCAAAACAGTCTTTCTACTAGGGAAGGAATAATTTTACTGTTTTGTACAGATGGAGGGCGAAGCACAGTGCACCCAAGTTGGTACACCGGAGCTTGTAGGCACTGCTGCAGTTAAACAAACAAACAAACAAACTCCCAGTAAATAAACGTATTGGGTATTTGTGCTCTGTGTTTCTAAAGATGACATTTCAATTTCTGGCATCAACAGAGTTCATATTCTGTAGAAATATCTACAGACTGGTATGCAAAGTCTTTTGCTTGTCTCCAGCTATTTTATAGATAGTGGCATGTCAAATTTCATTTAAATGTTGAGGAACTGTGCTTCAGACCAGGTGAGTAACTGTGCTTCTCTTTGGGTGAGAGAGAGGTTCACACGTTGGTTTAGTCTCTGTGCTGAGCTTAGCAACCAACTGGCACCAACTAAGTAAATACAATGACTGATTCTTATGTTAAAATGATATAGTTATTATGCAATTCTAAACTCTGTGACAAGCCAAAGTCCGTTACAGATGTAATCTGTTTTATTTATAGTTTATTATGAACTGTGTATTACGTTCCTTTTAAAATGATGTGACCGGGTATCAGAAAGTAATAAGTAAAACCTGTATGTTGGCCTTCTCCTTGTTGCTGGTCTCTGGATCACCTTTTTATTTCTGTTCTATAGTTTCTGGTTACTTTGATTTTTCTGTATTTTAAAAAATCTTTGTTCTAGTTTTTGCTGACATCAAAACTAGCTTTGGGGTGTAAAAGCCCTATTGGTGGGTCTAAAAAGAAAATTTCTATCCAGTCCCCTCACAAAGCCCTAACAAGTTTGGGGCACTGACACTGTATTCTGAGACAAAATTTCCTAATCTGTGTATGCTTGCAGCTTGGTACAGTGATTGCTGACTGATTTATTTATAATAACCTGGATAGACTGATAGATAGAACATTCAAGATTTGCTTACTAAGATAGAAAAATAAAAGGAACACACCAAACAACAACCAAAAAGAAAAGGAAAAAAGAAAAAAAGAACAAGAAGAAAAGCATTACCATATATGAAATATTCTTCCTTCTAAGGAAATAAATAATAAGAATTATAGCATTCCACCATCCAGGGAAAAGTATAATGAAAATGAAGATTGTAGAAAACGTGGAATATGTGGGAAAAATAGCAATACTTCAAACTGACAAATTTCTGTCTTGTGTAAAAATTACAACTAATTAGATTTCTCTAATCTAATAGAGTACAGTTTTCTCACCATTTTCAAAACAATTTGTTTTGTATAGACTATAGTTTAGTACAGGATAGATGTTTTTATATGGCTAAGCTATCTATTCTAGCATTCTACCTTTCAATTGATTTTTAAGATAATGAAAATATGCCTCCAAATTGTACGGGCACTCATCTCACAGATTGCTATGTTATTGCTAACTATAGCCACCGGCTTTGGAGATCTTACTGAGAAAACCTTCATTTTTACCACTTTTATTGACTATCTTGACAGTCTCACTTGTTTGGAACCAGCTTCCAACAGGAGAATATCTTTTACTGTACACTAAACAAGGAGAAGATTTGCAAACATAAGATTATGGGATGAAGAACAGAGATAGACCTATGTCTATATTGATAAATATCAGAAAAAAATGACAATGCTGGAATAAATTAAGTAAAATCAATTCAACCAATCAATTAAAAATAAAAACATTACGCCATTGTTTCAAAATTTTACACACTAATTTATGATTTTTCATTTATCATACAATGGTATGATTTTTTTTTTTCATTTTTCAACTAAGAAAATCACCCAAACACTTACCTATTTTCCACTCTTTACTGTATCTGTGAGTACCATGTATACATACGTATGTGCATATGCACTCTTCTATGTCTCTCACTTTATTGTTCAATTACATTGAATAAGAAAGCTGGTGACAGATCAGCCTGGGCTGATCTCCCATTTCTATTAGGAAGTATGGAGTTTGATACGGACTTATGGAATAGTCTACCATATTGCAAAAATGAGGAAATCTCTCCATACAGAAACAGGGACTGGCCGTTTTGACACACTATGAGAAACTAAAATAAAGTAAGTGTCATTCCAAGGCAGGATATGAGAAGCCACCTTAAACAACCAACCAAACAAAAGAAACAATTATTTAGTTGAGCGTTTTTTTCCTTAGCATCATTAGAAGTTCTGGCATTTTGTGAAGGGGAGTCTCATAGGCCCAATGATATGCTAAAGAAGGCGCCCTCCTGAAAGGAGGGTGAATGTGTAGGTGAGTTGTCCTGTTCCATAGGAGTGTGTCCCTACATTTATTTATGGTCATAATCTATATGTGTCATCTATTTGTTTAAAATGTTGACTTTGTTTCAAATGAATATTACCTTTTTTTTTTCTCTTGTTCTATTAAATAAAGCATAATATAGCAGAAGAACATTTGCCATGTGGATATGAAAGGTTATCTTTTCATATCCATCTCAGATTAAGATTTTGGTTCTAAATTGTAACATGCTATGAGATCTTGAATGTCTAAAGGCAAAACTATTTTCCATGAGTAACACCACAACAAACCCTATACTCCCACCCAATGCTCCATGTAAGCCTGATAAAGAGACATCAACACAGAGGGTTTTCAGCCAAGGGCTTGTAAATACAGAACATATTTTTCATGACTGAATTGAGTCTGACTAAGCCAAAGTCCAATATCTTCCAGGTATTTGGTAATTCCTTTCCAACTCATGTTTCACTTTTTTTTTTTTTTCCATATTCACACTGAACAAAAGGTCAACTAAATCTTGTGACTTTGTTTAGTACCCAGGAATCCCTCATACATGACTAGGGAACCTAGCTACTATAATATTTAATTAATCATTATAATTTTTGTTTATTCCTAACTGACAGAAATTTCAGAGAAAACAAAGTCTAGAATCTGGCTTTTGACTGGGTCATGATACCTCCTTTGAGACATACCAGCAGGTACTATGCCTTTGCCTTTTCTGAGAGACGATACATTTTATGATGTATACATCATGAAATTCTGTAGTTTTCTTTCCAAAAGTCTTTCCCTCTTAATTGGCTTACACATTACTGAATTCTTTATATAAAATTAAAAATAATTACTAATCACTTAAACTGAACAATGTTTTGACTTGCAAAGAACAGTGCTATCAACAATCATGTTTTACCAAAATATTCTTGATAAACTTCTGAACTTTGAGGTAACATTTGTATGTGTATTTTGTTGCATTACTCCTTATGAATATATATGAACACAAACTATATTTCTAGACCTGTAGTCCAGTAATGGAGCATTAAAAATCCCCACAACATTCACTGAATACTCCCATGAGTATGTATGCTCTCAATTAAAAAAACTAATCAAATGAACAAAAACAAGCAAAAAAAAAACCAAAACACCAAATAAAATCATATTGACAAACAGTTCTATATTGATTGCATATATAAGAAAAACATAGTGTTTTTTTTTCTTTGAAAATATGAAATAGAAAATAGTAATTATATTTAGAAAAGGTATTCTTGTTTTCAATGAGAAATTGATATCATTTATTTAATGTTTAAAAATCCCTGAATTTTTAATAAGATATTTGGTACGGTATTTGGGCATAGTGATTTCATAGTAGAGCCATTTTGAAGCCAATTAAACCTTGGATGTTGAAAAATGTTTTATTAAATGTTCATATACGTACTGCATGAACACATACTTATTTTCAATAGTAAAGAGAAATTTTAATCAGATAAAATTAAGTTGTCCATTGAGGCATTTTGATAAAGAAATATAAAGTTGAAACTAGTTATGTATCATGAATAAATAAATACTACTAAGAGCTGGGAAAGTGGATACTCAAACCTAAGTATTGTTGTGTAATATTATTTTATATCTATTTTAAGAATAGATAAACCAGCTTGAAGGAGCAATAGTTTAATCATAAGTTCCTAATAGTAAGTAATATATTTGAAAATTCTTGATACTATATGGATTCCAGACATAAATGGAATTTAAGTTTTCCTTACTACTGTATATAATATTTAAAAAAAAAAAAAAAATCAAAAAACTTATTTTCCAAGTAGTTTAACTTATAAGCAGTGGATTGTGTTATCTTCCACTTTGGTTAATATGGTACTACTAAACAGTTTATTTCATTCAGTCTCTTAATTGATATAAAATGTCATGTTTTAGTCTGTCTGTGCCAATGTCTGCCTTTTATAGAGCAGGGGAAGGGAGTGGAGTTTTGAGTAACAGACAAGAGCCAGGGGCTGCTGATTTATTAGGAACCAACAGGGAAACACCTGTGAAACAGGGGCATGTATCCTGGGAAGAACATAGGGACACTGCCCAGATGTCTAGGGATGGGATCGGGAAAGCTAAGGGACAGTTGAGGGTTAAATCTGGCAAAAGATGTGAAGAATAATAAGAAGGGCTTCTACAGGTATATTGGTCAGAAAAGGAAGATTAAAAAAAATATAGCCCCCTAATAAACAAGAGAGGAGAAATTGTGCCAACCAACATGGAGAAGGTTGAGGTACTTAACAATTTGTTTGCCTAAATTTTCATTGGTAATCTCTCCTCCCACATTTTTCAAGTCCCTGAGCCTCAAAGAAGGGACTGGTGGAACAAAGTCCCTCCCATCATAAGAGAAAATCGGGTTTGAGAACACCTGAGGAACCTGAACATACACAAGACCATGGGACCCAACAAGATGCATCCCAGGGTCCTAAGGGAACTGCCTGATGCAGTTATTAATCCACTTTCCATCATATTTGAAAAGTTATGGCAGTCAGACGACATCGTCAGTGACTGGAGAAAGGGACTATCACACCAATTATTAAAAAGGATAATAAGGAGCCCCCTGGAAACTATCAACCAGTCAGCCTCACCTCAGCCCAGTAAGACCATGGAGGAGATCCTTCTGGAAGATATACCAAAACATATGGAAGACATATCAAAACATATAGAAGACAGGGAGGTGATAAGAGGCAACCAACATGGCTTCACCAGGGACAAATAATGCCTGACTAATCTTAGTGGCCTTCTTAGTGATGGAGTGACTGCATCAGTGGACATGGGAAGAGCTACAGATGTCATCTACCTAGACTTTCATAAGGCCTTTGATATGGTCCCCCACAACATTCTTGCCACTAAATTTGAGAGATATGGGTTTCATGGACAAACCATTAGATGGATAAGGAATTAGGTGGATGACCACATCCAAAAAGTTACAGTCAACAGCTCAATGTCCAAATGTGGTAGCCCTCAAGGGTCTGTACTGGGACCATTACTATTTAATATCTTCATTAATGACATTGACAGTGGGATCAAATGCACCCTCAGCAAGTTTGTGGATGACACCAAGCTGAGTGGGGCAGTTGATAAGGCTAGAGGGAAGGGATGCCATCCAGAGGGACTTTGACAGGCTTGAGGAGTGGGCCTATGTGAACCTCATGAAGTTCAACAAGGCCAAGTGCAAGGTCCTGTACCTGGGTCGGGGCAATCCCTAGTATCAATAGAGACTGGGGGATGAAAGGCTTGAGAGCAGCCCAGCTGAGAAGGACTTGGGGGTACTGGTGGACAAAAAATTGGACATGAGCCGGCAATGTGCTCTTGCAGCCCAGAAAGCCAATCATATTTTGGGTTGCATCAAAAGAAGCATGGCCAGCAGGTGGAGGGAGGTAATTCTCCCCCTTTACTCCACTCTGGTGAGACACCACCTGGAGTACTGTGTCCAACTCTGGGGTCCCCAGTGCAAGAAAGACATGGACCTGATAGAATGTGTCCAGAGGAGGGCCACGAAAATAATCAGTGGGCTGGAACGTCTCTCCTATGAAGAAAGGTTGAGAGAGTTAGGGTTGTTCAGCCTGGAGAAGAGAAGACTCCGGGGAGACCTGATTGAGGTTTTTCAATATTTAAGGGGGGCTTACAGGAAAGATGGAGAAAGACTTTTTACCAGGGCTTATAGTGACATGGCAAGGGGTAATGCTTTTAAACTAAAAGAGGATAGATTTAGATTGGAGCTAAAGAAGAAATTCTTTATGGTGAGAATAGTAAGATACAGGAACAAGTTGCCCAGAGAAGCTGTGGATGCCTCATCATTGGAAATGTTCAAAGTGAGGTTGGATGGTGCTTTGAGCAATCTGAACTAGTGAAAGATGTCACTGCCCGTGGCAGGGGGGGTTGGAACTAGATGATCTTTAAAGGTTCCTTCCAGTACAAACCATTCTATGATTCTATGATACAGCTGTGTTGTGTCATTTGGAAAAAAAACACTAAAGTAGATGACTTCATTTTCATTAGTAACAATGAAATACTCCCTGTCTCACAGGCATATTATGAAGAAAATTACCCTTATATAATAAACAAAAAGTTTTGTAACTACATCTCACACTTTGACAGCTAATGTCCACACATAGCACAGGGATTTTTACTGTATAATATCAGTTAAGTTTAAAACAATCTACCCAACAATAGCTTTTCCAAGTAGTTTTATCTTCTAATAATAAGATTAAAAACAGGCTGTGGATTCTTTACTGCTTATCTACGCTAGTTTAATTGTGTTTATATTTGTGCATTTATTTTTGACATTTTGTCAATGAGTGAAAAGTAATTGATAATTTCCAAGTTAGAGTGTTTTAAGCTGTAAGTGGTAAATCAACCTTAAATGGGAATAAAGGAGTAAGTTACTTTGAGAATTGCATATTTCTGATTAGGTAAGTAAAGCTGCATTAAAAATGCAAACTTCCTTTTGAAACTCACTCTCTGAAAACCCACATGAACAAAAGATTTTCTTCCTTTCCATTCTTTACTTGTGAACAGCAAACACTACAACTGATTACTAGTACAGTTGACTGCTTTCAAGTTGTTTGCTAACATTCAATTATTTCCCTCATGTAGGTTTGGATGGGACTGCTGGGAGATGAGTGAACAATGCTAACGTAGGAGCACGAGGATTTTCCTTTAGGGCATTGTCAGAGTCCAATACATTCTGACTAAGCTCCTTTAGATACTCTACATGTGGAGGGTTTAAAGCTTATTACCAGATTTTCGTATTTGATGCTATACTGAATTTTGATTTAGTGAGGGATACAACTGTATATTTAAATCACAATACAGGTACAATTTACATTTACCAAAATATGGCAGTTGTAATTTACAGTAGAATCGCCATACAAATATGACGCTTGTTATCAGTCTCTGTAATATGCCCACTGTCGTGATGCTAGGTGTCCCCAGCCACCACGAAGGAGTATGTGAGTTGAAACCAGCCCAACTGCATTTCTCTTTTCAGTGTTGTTCTGGGTTTTGTTTAGTTTTTATACTCTGCTGGGTTGAGCCATGTATGCACACACACTCACACCCTGCTGTTCTGGTTAAGTCAAGAAGACGCTTGCAGTCTTTCAATTAACTCAGGGATTAACAGTTACAATCAGCTGATAAAACAGGTTAATTCACTGATGAGATAAAGTCAGTTGATCCACTCAACTGATATAGCTAGTTGGCTAATGCACTCAGCTGATGTGGCTGGCTGGTCCACTCAGTTTATGTAGCTGTTTATCCAGATCAAGGGCCAACCTTCAGTCCCCTTTGTGTTGAGATAAATTCAGCTTTCTTTGTGACAGCCGTGGTCAGTCACAGCATACATTCTTTCCTGACCCTCATGAATACACCTTCTGTGTCCATCTCCTCAGAGCCTTCTTCCATTTTAGGGGTTCAGTGATCGAGGCACAGGTATTCTGGGATTATCTTCTTACCCCACAACACATTACAAAATCTTGGAATAAGATATCCAGCTTTCATATGAAAAATGGGTTCAAAAGCTTGAGCCTAGATCTGCATCATGTCATTAACACAGGAAAAGATTTGAAATGAGATGATATGACACTACCAACAAGAAAAAAAGGTACTAGTGTAGTGAAAAATTTAATGCTTGAGAAAATGACAAAGTTAAACCCCAAGACATTCAAGTAATCTCAGCAAGTTATGAACTTGAGACACATTTGCAGATTTGCATAGACAGATTTGCAACAGTTGGTTGCAAATGGATTTCATTTAACATAGTGTGAAATCCATCAAAATAATGTAAATTTCAGCTGAGGAGCTAAATTAAGGATTACAGTTAGATTTAAACCAGCCTGTGAAACGCATTCATATCTAAACTTATTCTACATCAAACTATTAAACACATGCTACTAAAATCAATGCAAAATCCTCGTTACAACACTTCAGTTCCAGGATACGGATGAGAACATCATCAAAAACAGTAATTCTGAAAATATATTACATGAGACCACAGGAAGAGGTTCACACTTAGTCAAAAGAGGCTACGTAGCTAAGTAGGAAGTGGTCTCATTTATAAATTGGAGGATAAGAACATTCACTTATCTGCAGGAAATTGTAAGGACTGAAAGTAGATTGCTGGCTGAGAAAGTTTGGGTAACATTGATCTACATGATTATCATTCATTTGGGTTTGACATTTCTGTTTAATTAAACCTATAAAGTAACAAGCATCACAAATAAAAATGAATGTTTAAAACGTCCAGAAAACATTTATCTGAAAAACTCATGTAGAAGAAATTAGGAGAAATAATTTGAAATGGAATGCTATTTTTATCACTTTTCTGTTTAAAACACCTATTTGAAACCAAATCTGAATACCTTTTTAACAAAGTAAACTTAAGACTACTCAGTAGCGTTTCTCCAGAGATATGATAAAGAATTACGTCAGTAGAGAAGCTAATGTTCTCACCTCATTTTAGGTATGAAGGAGGTTTGAATTCAATGAAAAGAACTGACAATGAAAAATTACTCTGACTTTTCAAATGGTTAGTTTGAATTTATATTTTGAGCACTATTTTGAATCTCCAAAGAATACTGTCACACAATAATTACATGAATGGTATATGAAATACTGTATTAGATGACAAAAACTGCAAATCCATATGTTTTCTAAAAAATGAATAATTTTAATGCTATTTATTTTCACAAGGACAAATCTCATATAAAAGCAAAAGAAAAATTATTTCTGATAATATTTTTGGACTAAGGTTCATACAGTAGCAGTGAACCTGTGTTGTCAAGGTTACTCACTAAGCATAGAAAATAACCAATTTCACACACAAAATGCAGTACCTGTCCAAAATTGCAGTGAAGTAGTTGTACATAATGGAATCCATTTTGGAAAAACAAGCAGGAAAAAAAAAGTGAGGCTGTAGGAAAGGTCATGCCTCAGCAGATTTAAGATGTTGCAGCCAAACATCTTATCAAACAAGGTTATTAAACAAGATTAAAAGGAAATTTGTGATTAGCTTCATAGGGATTAAATGACACTACTTGCAGAGAAAGTAATAATAAAATCCAGCTTCTGGAAACTACATCCAGACAAAATGAAATTAAAAATTCTGAAACAATTTTAGGAAAGGCTTGGTAGAGCAGTCCAAGACTGACTTGTTTCACTCAAGCAAAAAAAACTTTGCAAAGATGTACCAGTTGTGCTAAAACTTCATTAAAAGAACTGTGTATAGTGGGTCATCTTCTTGCTAGGCAACTGCTCTAACCACCAATTTAAACAGAGTAAAACCAGAATAAAATGTTGAGCTTCTCAAATTAAACTAGTTGCTTTTTGAAGATATGTTAAAATGAAATATAAGGTATTAACTCCAATATGTTTCTGCATGATTGAAATTATCCATTTGGAGTCATAAAAGTAGTCAAAAAAGGTGACTATGATTTCAAGTTGTCTTTACAAAATGCATTCTTTTAACAGTAAAGCTGACAGAGTGGATCAAATCAAAGGTTATTCTAGTCTTGCACCCTATTTAAGACAGCAACCAATAATGGATATTCAGGAATATGAATATGGAACACAAGTCATAACTCTTCCCCAGAATAATCTCCTAAACTTCAGAAATTTGTTGCTCAGGCACTTCTGTATTTAGTAGTCCTGAACAGTTTTTTTCTTCAGGTAATTTGTGCAGTTAATCATATTTTGTAGTAGAAAATAAACTGCATAATATAAAATCATAGCAGCAACTCATAGCGTCTAGAGGAATATCAGTGTTGCATAAACTACATTTTGGGTATGAATCTTTCAATAATTTGCTTTAAATGGAAATTATTGTGTTATCCTGCCTGTTAACTTCTACGCTTGCATTTGCTTCAGGTTCAAATGCGTGTATCTCCAATGGACAGAAATATCACCAATATTGCTGCATAATAATATTAGAATAGCTCCTTCAAAAAGTCTTGAAATCTTTGTACACAACTTTGACAAAAAAAGTCCCCATTGGACTTCTGACTTTTTGGCACTTCCCTCTGCCAGACTCCACATAAAATATAACAGTGTTTAGCATTGCACCTATATTTTATAGTATCAATTTAAGGGTTTCTTACTTCCCGGCTCCCCACTCCCCACAGGAAACTGGTTCAGAATTGGCTATTGTCATAGTTTAGTGATCTCATTACTACATCACGAATTTCTAACACCCACTCTTCCTTGCATTATTACCCTTTCTACCACAGACGGCAACCTGAAGCCAAGGGAGATTTGTTCCAGGTTTTGAAGGAAGGTTGAGGTAACAAAGAAGACCAAAACACATTATCACTCATATTCTCAAATAATATTCCAGGTATAGGAAAATCCTACCACTCTTCAATGTCTTTTTGCAAGATTACAAAAGTTCTACTCAGGGTTTCATTCAGACATTTGCAGAATATGTCTCTGTGAGACAATGCTTCCCGAAAGCAATCTCAAATTTGTTGCCTTAATACTAAACCAAATTACAATAACAGTTGATAAAGCAAAAAAGGAAAAAAAAAAAAAAAAAAAGGGAATGTAAGGTACCAGATATGTGAATTTGATACCTCAGCTCTACATGAAAGATGTCCTACCATTTCTTCAAAAATCAATAATCTATTAAGTATGTACAGTACTCTGAACTACCCTTGTGACTTTAGATTCCTCAAAAGAGCTAAAAATTATTTTAATGCCTAGTTTCTTATTTGCAGCTATAGATTGCTTTTCAAATCTATATAGCTCACCTTCTTTTCTTCTGTGTTTTCAATTTTACTTGCCATTTTTTTCTGTTTTATTCTACTTTGTTATACTAAGATGAACACTTTTCAATATTCCATGCATAAGTCATTATCCCTTATTGTTGCTCAGTGGGTCCTTTGGTATCTGTAGCTTAAACTCAGTAATTAAAAGAGCTCAGAAAGTCCTTAGCCTGAGCTTTCCACAAAGCAGAACAGTGAATTGTTCCCCCAGTGGCTGCTGCTAAAGGAAAGAAGGAAATTGAGGAAACAGGACAATTAAACTTTACACTACTACCTCATATTTTATTCAGTGTGATCAGAGAATACTTGGTTAGTTCACCGCCATGGGGAAATTTTTCATGTTGATTTGTAGCAGTAGTTTCTACTTTTAACTTGAAGAATTAAGATTTAAAAATATATGATGACTTTAAAGTACTTCAATGTAAAAAACTGTTCAAGTAACCAGTTCTCATCCCAAAACAATCTATGATACTATTTAAATTCACGTGGTGAAACCGAAAGTGACTGACCACTATTTGAATGAGTAGCAACCCCCAAAATCTAAATACTAAGTACTTCAACAGATATGGCTATTCTAAGTTGTAACATGATTCTTTAAGCCCTTTCACGTACAAGTAAGTGAATCATCCTATTTTCTTCTCAATCATTCCATTTAGTTCAAAAAAATATTTCAAAACAACCTAAACCAGACACTTAGGGAAGAAGACACTGTTCATCTGCCTTTTGTTTTATTTCATTATAAAAACTAAGTAATAATAATGTGGTAAATAATATTTCATGTTATTTTATGCTCTGAATGACAGAGACAGCGTAGAAATTTTCAGATTCTTTGTATATGATATTTATCTGTTTAGATAGTAAATTTAAAAAACATTTTCATTCTGGACTCAGCTCAGTGGGACTGCACGTCTGCACAGAATTAAGTATAGCTGTAAGTGTTCCATGAATGTGCAACAAATTTCACACTATGGCATATTTCATAGTGTAAAAGACTATAAATCAGGTCACTAAATAATTCACTGGGTTTTATGCAGGATTAATACATTTCTTTTCTATATGACTTTTCATTTTGGCATACTAAATTCCTGGTACACTCTGAATTTGATTTTATATGCTGCTTTACTAGCTAACTTGAACTATTGTGTAGACCAGCTTTGCATTACAAGACAGCTTTATACTGTAGTATTAATACATGTCCTTTCTCAACAGTCTTAAGGGGTTATATTCGTAGGGAAAGCTTTAACTAATCTGTATAAATTATCAATATATTTTAATTATTTGAACGTGAAAGACTTTTTTATTATATAAGAATTGGTTTACTCTACAGGGTGGGATGTTGTGTCCATCTTGTAATGCACTGAAACAAACATTTTTGTCCTGATACCTATCAATGACAAATTATGAAACTCAATGAATATTTCATACTCAATGAAATTTCTGAATGAGACTAAATACTTTCATTTTGTGCACACATTTTAACAGAGGATTTTTGTGTAAACACTGCTCGAAATTACTCTAAAACTCTGATGAACAATTAAAATCTCCAGATATTTGTAATACTTATATCATCTTGTTTCTGGACTGTATTGAGTTGCCTTAACTATCTATCACAAGGTAATTTCTACCTCTGGGCTTTATACCGTGGTATTAATACATGTACTGTATTATTTTCATTGTAGGATAGATCCTATTTAACTTGGGAAGAGTTGGTAAAAAATGAGTTCAGAAAGAATGCAATTTTCAAAGGATCCTAAAAGGCTTAATACTCAAGCCTTAATACTCAATACTGAACTCCAGCAAGAGTTGGAAATCCACCTCCCACTATCTTATCTGGTTGTATTTGTGCTACTTCACACAGCTCGCTTCCAGGGTACCACATCCGGATATGGGCCAAACCTCAGATGACTCAGCCCCACACCACAACAAGACCCAAAGGTGAACCAGTCCTCTTCCTCCCCCTACCCATCAGCACCCATGCCTTTGTTTCCATGAAAATAGTCACTATCATATGTTTTGAACAGGTTCCAGTGTGACTAATAGGAAGGAGGTATCTGAGAAATACATTATATACCAACCGACATACCTAGACACAGACTGTGAAAATACCAGCCTCAAAGTTTATAATGGTTTTCCCCTTTTTCCATGAGAGGTAAACCAAAGCTGGGACATTTTGTGTATCCCAGTTAGGAAAAATAATTGATGCTGTGTCTAGCATAATTTATAAAATTCTGTTTATTACAAAAATGTACATAGATTTTAATTTCTGGGTGCAGACTGCCTACCTTAATTAAATACAGCAACTTGTTTCAGAACCCCTCATCTCTCATGTCCTTGTAGGCAAGTTGATCAGGCTGCATGAGCTGTTTTGTCTCCTCCTGTTTACTAACACATACCTCCTCTCCAATAATATCTAGTTGAATGCAGTCTGGCCAGAGAGTTCAAGTTTCTGAACAGTTTTACATTTACTTTCATTTTGGATGGAAGTATGAGTGCTCCATATATCTTAAAGAAGAGAAAAATAAAGTTTCAACAAACTTCAATCTCGTGTCCATGGTAGAGTTACTTGTTTATTGCTGTCACATATTCTAAAACACAATGCTGTCTATTGGAATTGAGATCAGCTGATATAAATATTGGTATTGAACACAGTTTCAAACATTTATTCATCACAAGATCTTTCTTTTGTTTTCTCCCTCCCTAAATGCACTAATAATCTATAATAAATTAATAATAAAATAGTGTATACCATAATATACAATCCCATGACAATGTCTATTTACTTGCACCAATCCAGTCTCTGAGGTACATAGCACGCATTAGTAAACCATGAACAAATATGTATTAAATTAATATCTGAAATTAGCTGCATCTGTTAAGGTAATGTTTTGCTATATTTCACTCTCTCTGTAATTTATTGTACATATAGTATGAACTATAGAATGAGAAATTATAAAAACAGGAAGTGTATTAAATATATATTTCATTGCACATGAAGCTAAACAATATTTTAATTTAATGCAACATTCCTAAATTGTTTAATGCTATGTGCTTCAAAACTTGGAATGGCAAATTGCTTGTCTTCTTATACAGTCTATTAAAGAAAAAACAGAACAGGAATATTTTAAAAGGTAATTATATTGTATTTTAAACTGTTCAATATAGAATATGATGGGCAGAACATAATTATTCTGTAATCTGTCCACTTGACAGTCTCATTCTGAACCAAATTTTGATTTTGCAAATCAGGTTTCTGTGTCAGCTTTCCTTTCACTAGTTCAGGCACAATTAATAAGTGTGCCTATATTCAATGGGACTGACCATTTTTCTGGTTAAAATTAAGTCACAATTTAGCTGTTCAGCATCTCACTAATCATGGTGGCAGAATTTTTACATTAAATGGAGTAGCAGTATCAGACCAAAACTGCAATACCTTCAGGCAATAAGAGTTTTAAGTAGCTAGAGCAAATTCCCCTTCCCAAGTGAGAACTACAGAGTGACTTTTCATATAGTGCTGTCAGTATAGTTCTCTGTAATTTCAAGGGGGGAAAAAAGAAAAAGAAAAAAAGCATAAATAGTTTTCAACACTATTTCCATTACATTTTGTTCATATTTACAGGCCAGAATGAGCAACAATAAAAAAATACTAATGAAAATTAAAATCCTGATTCAGAGAGTCGTGTCTGAAATTATACTTGTATGGGTAAATTTAAATTCCTGACTTAATCATAGAATCATGGAATAGTTTGGGTTGGAAGGGACCATTAAAGGTCATCTAGTCCAACCCCCCCTGGCATGGGCAGGGACATCTTCAACTAAAGCAGGTTGCTCAGAGCCCTGTCCAACCTCACCTTGAATGTTTCTAGGGATGGGGCATCTACCACTTCTCTGGGCAACCTGTTCCAGTCTTTCACCACCCTCATTGTAAAAAATTTCTTTCTTATATCTAGTCTAAATCTACCCTCTTTTCATTTAAAACCATTCCCCCTTGTCCTGTCGCAACAGGTCCTCCTAAAAAGTTTGTCCCCATCTTTCTTATAAGCCCCTTTTAAGTACTGAAAGGCCGCAATAAGGTCTTCCCAAAGCCTTCTCTTCTCCAGGCTCAATAACCCCAACTCTCTCAGCCTTTCTTCATAGGAGAGGTGTTCCATCCTCCTGATCATTTTTGTGGCCCTCCTCTGGACCCATCCCAACAGGTGCATGTGTTTCTTGTGCTGAGGGTTCCAGAGCTGAACACAGTATTCCAGGTGGGGTCTCACCAGAGCAGAGTAGAGGGGCAGAATCACCTCCCTCAACCTGCTGGCCATGCTTCTTTTGATGCAGCCCAAGATACAGTTGGCCTTCTGGGCTGTGAGCACACATTGCTGGCTCATGTCCAACCTTTCATCCACCAGTACCCCCAAGTCCTTCTTGGCAGGGCTGCTCTCAATCTCTTCATCCCCCAGACTGTATTGATATCAGGGATTACCCCGACCCAGGTGCAGGACCTTGCACTTGGCCTTGTTGAACCTCGTGAGGTTCATGCGGGCCCACTTCCCAAGCTTGTCGAGGTCCCGCTGGATGGCATCCCATCCCTCAGGTGTGTCAACTGCACAGCTCTGCTTGACATCGCCTGCAAACTTGCTGAGGGTGCGCTCGATCCCATTATGTCATTGATGAAGATATTAAACAGTACCGGTCCCAATACGGACCCCTGAGGGACGCCTCTCATCACTGATCTCCATCTGGACATTGAGCCGTTGACCACTACGCTTTGGATGCGACGATTCAACCAATTCCTCACCCACCGGACAGTCCACCCATCAAATCCATACCTCTCCAGTTTAGAGAGAATGATGTTGTGGGAGACGGTGTCAAAGGCCTTACAGAGGTCCAGATAGATAACTCATAGAATCATAGAATCATAGAATCATACAGGTTGGAAAAGACCTCTGAGATCATCGTGTCCAACCGTCAACCCAACACACCATGTCCACTAAACCATGTCCCTAAGCGCCTCATCTACACGTCTTTTAAATACTTCCAGGGATGGTGACTCCACCACTTCCCTGGGCAGCCTGTTCCAAGGCCTGACCACTCTTTCACTAAAGAAATTTCTCCTAATGTCCAATCTAAACCTCCCTTGGCGCAACTTGAGGCCATTTCCCCTCGTCCTATCGCTAGTTACTTGGCAGAAGAGACCAACACCCTCCTCACTACAACCTCCTTTCAGGTAGTTGTAGAGTGCGATGAGGTCTCCCCTCAGCCTCCTCTTCTCCAGGCTAAACAACCCCAGTTCCCTCAGCCGCTCCTCATAAGGCTTATGCTCCAGGCCCTTCACCAGCTTCGTTGCCCTCCTCTGGACACGCTCCAGCACCTCCATGTCCTTCTTGTAGTGAGGGGCCCAAAACTGAACACAGTATTTGAGGTGCGGCCTCACCAGTGCTGAGTACAGGGGCACAATCACCTCCCTAGTCCTGCTGACCACACTATTCCTAATACAGGCCAGGATGCCGTTGGCCTTCTCATGTTCAGCCCGCTGTCAACCAGCACCCCCAGGTTCTTTTCTGCCGGGCAGCTTTCCAGCCACTCTTCCCCAAGCCTGTAACGTTGCCTGGGGTTGTTGTGGCCGAAGTGCAGGACCCAGCACTTGGCCTTGTTGAACCTCATACAGTTGGCCTCGGCCCATCAGTCCAGCCTGTCCAGGTCCCTCTGCAGAGCCTTCCTACCCTTGAGCAGATCACCACTCCCGCCCAACTTGGTGTTGTCTGCAAACTTACTGAGGGAGCACTCGATCCCCTCATCCAGATCGTTGATAAAGATATTGAACAAGACCTGCCCCAGTACTGAGCCCTGGGGAACACCGCTCGTCACCGGCCGCCAACAGGATTTAACTCCGTTGACCACAACTCTCTGGGCTCGGCCGTCCAGCCAGTTTTTTAGTAGTCCTAGTAGTCCTTCCCATGTCCACGAATGTGATCACTCCATCATAGAAGGCCACTAGGTTGGTCAGGCAGGAGTTGCCCTTGGTGAAGTCATGCTGACTGTCTCCAATCACCTCCCTGTCCTCCATGGGCCTTAGCATAGCTTAGCTCTTTACATTTCCTGAAGTGGTACTGCAAAGGATGTCACCAGGACAACAAACATCTTGGAGGCTGTCTGAGCTCAAGCACAATGATTCAGCAAGAACAGCCTGACACATTGGGATATAGTCATTTCAGAAACTAAAAACTGCTTATTTAAAATAAAATTCAGCCTATTGAATTATTCAACAATAATTGATTACATTGGATAAAGAAACCCTCACTAGCACTCACTCACATTAATGAATTAGAAATAGAAAACACTGTCAGAATAAAGGTATAAATGCAGCTAAATTTGCAGTCAAAAGTACTTTGCACTAAACAGTAAAGACTATGTAATTGGATAGTGCAATCTGACAGCATGTGAAGTGTAGTGAACATGGAAGATCCATCTACTATTAATTGTGCCTAGGAAAGTAATTCTTATGAATAGCCTTTCAAGTCCAGGTATTTTTATAAGGAAAATTGATCATGGCGTTTACATTCTCATCTACTGGCATTGTGTCATAAAGAAGCAAGTTGATTTCAAAGATGAATCATGTGCAGTTTTTGTGTCATGATTATTGATTATCTTTCAACCTATAAAGACTGTGTAAGGTTATGAAGCACTTAAAGATTTATTACCTTTATAGATCTATCTTTTCCGTGGTGATGAAAGTAAACATAAATCTCTGTTTTACTAAATGATACCGTAAACATGATTGCTGGAAAGAATTAAAAACATATTAAACATAAAGAACTAACACTCACTGCAATTTTTTTTAAGTTAAGCAAAGAATTGAATAAACATTTTTAATATGCTGTTCTGCTTTGAGGAAATTTAAAAATATTTTTATTTTGCACTTTGTTAGAATGTGTAGAAGCACTACTTAAAAATCAGTTGCATGCAGAAGTCTAAGAAAAGTATTGGGTTTTCTTCTGCATTGCAAGTGGGGTTGGGGAAGATATGTAGGCAGGAAGGGGAATAACAATAACAAAAAAGCAATGACAAAGCAAACAGAAATCAGCATCAACTGAGTAGTGTTTGCTCAGAATTTATAGACATTGGCAAAATGGTACACCTGCAAGCGTATATGAACCCTGCAATCACACCAAAGAACAATAACCTATTTTGGGTTGACAGAAATTGCCCATCTACAGAAGGCCATCCTTCCCTCTATACCTCCGTATGCTTTCAATACTGCTGCTGTGACCGTTCTGTAACCATTTGCAGTTAAATGGAGTCATGTCAGCAAAACTTTTAATTTTAAAAACTGTTCAAGATAATCAAGATCATTTTGACTAGAATTAGATCTTGATGGCGACTGTTCATAGGTTGTTTGGAATGACAAACAGACAGACAGTGGTGAACAGATAGGTTTATAGTGGTGGCTCCAACCCCCTCAGACATATCCAGAAAGCTATGGCTGCCCACACACTCAAAAGGCATTCTTAAAAGGCAAACCTTATCCTAGCCTTTTTCCTCAACAATCCTTTTTTATAATCCACGGGGTACAATCAGCATAATGATATCACTCTATTCCTAATCCTAATTTAATCCTCACAGTACAACTAGAAAGTGATCCATTTGGTACTCTATTGTATATTCTATTAGTATACGCACAGGTGGTGTTTACAGAGGGTTAAGAGCTGTCCTTGGATGATGATGTTTGTGGGTACAAAGGAGATAACTGAAACACTGCAAGAATGTTCATTGTTGATCTGGACAAACAGCAAGCTCTATTCCTCAAGACACTGTATATTTTGAAAGCATCGGAGAGCTTTATAATCTTATGAGTCTTTTGCCTCTTGATCATCACAAGAATCTGGTTTTATTCAGTAGAGAATTAATACACTTAAGATCCAATGGATAATGGTGACTCCTAACTTAGACAGGTTTTGTGTGCTACAATTCCAGTTCTCGTAAGACCTCAACATCACCCTTTGTACTGATTGCCAGATTAAGCCAGAGTGCCAAGAACTGCAAAGGCCATGGACACTGAAGTGACATCAGATTTCCTATGTACAGTGTCTTTCAGCATTAGAAATTTAGTTAGAATTGATATTTCCTCTCTATTTGTTTCCAAGTTACATTCCTCAGCTCTCTAAACATGCCATCCAATTTACTGCTACCGTCTTATAAAACCTTATTTTAAACCTGATACCGATACTGTTTTGACCTTTTCCATAACCTTTCAACTTCACCTAAAACTATTTGAGAAAGTAGCTTTGCTCTAGCCTTCAACCACCTCCCACACACCACTATCATTCATCTTTTTCAATCTGGATTTGGTTTTAGCATAGCAAGAAAACAACCCTTCTTCATGTAAGTAACTATTAGCCAATGATTGCTTTGTCTTCCCTGCATATCTTCTTACATGTCTATCTACCTATTGGCAGCTGCTAGTAAACTCCTCCTCTTTTTTGTCATTGTGTAATACATACACAAAGACTGGCTTTACAAGTAATCCCAGCTGTTTAGAAGACAAGCAGTAAACACATTGGTCCTCCTTGTAATGTTCCTAATTTATGTTCCAAGAAGTCATGGCTTAACCTTGGTAGGCAGCTCAGCCCCACAGAGCCGCTTGCTCATTCCCCGTGCAGCAGGATTGGAAGAGAATCAGAAGTGTAAAAGTGAGAAAACTTGTGCATTGCTATAAAGACAGTTTAATAGGTAAAGTAAAAGCTGCATGCACAAGCAGATCAAAATAAGGTATTCATTCACTACTTCCCATGGGCAGGCAAGTGTTCAGCCATCTCCAGGAAAGCAGGGCTCCATCACGCGTAATGGTTACTTGGGAAGGCAAATACCATAATTCTGAATGTTCCCCCACTCCTCCTTCTTCCCACAGTTTTTATTGCTGAGCATGACATCATATGGTAGGGAATGCCCCACCTGCTCGCTGGTGGGGCAGTGTGAGAAACATAAAAGGCCTTGATGCTGTGTAAGCACTGTTCAGCAATAATGAAAACATCCCTGCACTGTCAACACTGTTTTCAGCACAAGTCCAAGCTACTATGAAGAACATTAACTCTATGTTAACTAAAACCAGTACACAAGAAATGTCTTCTCCA
The DNA here is from genome assembly GCF_964195595.1 of Calonectris borealis. NCBI lineage: Eukaryota > Metazoa > Chordata > Aves > Procellariiformes > Procellariidae > Calonectris > Calonectris borealis. Next base: position 64,251,818 of record NC_134313.1, on the reverse strand, counting down.
TTTCTCACGGGTACAAATGTGCTCTGTATGTGGATATTCCTTCCTGAAATCCTACTGTAGTTAGACTAAATGCCCCATGAATCTCTTCTGTTTGATACCAAATAGGCAAGACAATCAATAACTTTCACAGTAATTATGAATGGGTTAAAATGAATGCCCAACATAAGCAAACGATTCTGCTTTCCCCTGCAGTGACTGGAAAGACAGAGGCACTGCAAAGGGTTGAGTCACCCTGTGACTCAGATGGCAAGAATTCCTTTTGAGATGCCTGTCTCTTTCCTTTGATGGTGGAAGGGGGCCAATAATCAGTTTAGACAATTAGACAGATGAAGTTAATCTTATCTTTCTCACTGTGCAGCTATTGATATTTCTATTAATCTTATCATTAAAGTATAAACGCAACACACAGTAACCCCTTAGTACCTTAAGAAGGATCAGCCCATCCAGTTTCTTTCAGATCTTACTTCAATGAGTTTTCCTTTCTAATTTTCATCTTTCTCTTTTTAAATCTTGTTATTGGCTTTCTATGTGCATGAGTGAAACCACTATTTCTGAAAGAGTTTTGCTCTTTGTAACGTTTGGCAGCTCTGGCGTCAGGTTACTTTAATAGGTATTAGAGAGTAACAAGCGTTGCTAAAAAGTAAATAATTATTAATTTAAAATATACAGAATGCAATAAACAGAGAATTAGATATTGAGATTGATCTGCTTCTCTGAAATGTAGTTGTTTTATGACTGTCCTTATTGTCTGTTTATTTTATAGATCTCATCTTAGATCCTGTGAACTGAACAAGTTCATTTCAGTGACAAACTCCCACTCAAATTAAACTGTCTTTATCACACTAACTTTCAGATTCCCTGACTTAACATTAGAAAACCCCTTTCAAACAGTGTTTTTGTGATGGAATCAATGAAAAAATAATACATGTGTATATCCATGTGTGGTGGTGTGCCATTTATAAAAATTTACAGTCTCAGTCCAATTGCTACTAGATGCAGTTTTGGCATAAAAGCCAAGGTATTAATATATATTAAGACTTAAGATTTCAACAACAGGAAGAGTTCCTAAAGGTCAGAGTGGAAGAGCGCTGATTGTGTGATGTTGAAAAACTTGCCTTGTGCCCATTTCTGTGTGGTTTCTCCTACAGGAAGTTTCATTCCAGGACTTCTGCTTTCATAAGCTGCCTAGCTGGCACCTTTCACTTTACACATGGAATGCCATTACATTCCCTGAGATACGTTTGTTTAATCTTCAGCAGTCCATTATTTGTGCTGTAAGCAACATAAGCTGTATAAAAAGGTCAAGTGTAGTAGAAGAAAAAGGATTTATATCGAAGAATGCTGTCAAATATTTATATCTGGCTGAAAGATCACTTATTAAATTTCTTAAACTCATTGAATTTATATGGAATAACTTTGCTAAAATATAGATTACTGCATAGGAAAAAGTAATGAATATATGTATATATAAATTTTTATTCTAACCACTTCACCAACTACCCATTAGATTTCAAATGTCTGATCTGCTAAACAATGTGAAAAGAAAAAAAAAATTAAAAAGATGCCAGTTTCCTCAACACTTTTAAGTCACTGACATTGACAAAAGTGACTTTTTTGTTGTTGTTATGGCAAGAACAGAAGCTCCTGCTGGAGTGCATCCAAAGAAGGGCAACGAAGCTGGTGAAGGGTCTAGAGCACAAGTCTTATGAGGAGTGGCTGAGGGAACTGGGGTTGTTTAGCCTGGACAAGTGGAGGCTGAGGGGAGACCTTATTGTGCTCTACAACTACCTGAAAGGAGGTTGTAGCGACGTGGGTGTTGGCCTGTAAGAAGCGAAAGGACAAGAGGAAATGGCCAAGTAAGAAGCGATAGGACAAGAGGAAATGGCCTCAAATTGCACCAAGGGAGGTTTCGACTGGATATTAGGAAAAATTTCTTCATTGAAAAGATTGTCAAGCATTGGAACAGGCTGCCCAGGGAAGTGGTTGAGCCACCATCCCTGGAGGTATTTAAAAGACCTGTAGACGTCGCACTTAGGGACATGGTTTAGTGGTGGACTTGGCAGTGGTAGATTTACAGTTGGACTCGATGATCTTGAAGGTCTTTTCCAACCTAAATGATTCTATGACTCTATTCTAAAAAAAAAAAAAAAAAAAAAAGTAGTTTCATTATCTTTACTGCATTGTTAGGTTCTTTAAAAATCCAGTACGTATTCAATTACATCATCCTGTAGACAACAATATTTATCTTTTTTTTTTTTGCCACAAATTTGATGCAGCAGTTTAACAGTTAATCTTCTGAAGTTATATAAAAACCTGTCCTAGTCAGAAAAGTCTTTGACTTGGCACTATGTATTCAGGTAATCTTGCCTATAAGCAAACACAACACACAGCCATGATAATCTATACATTTACAAAATGACTCCCAGGATTTATATTAACACATGCTGGATACTTTGGTTTTTCCTTATCCATCACACCTTACAGAACATGGTATATAGAAAAGTGTTTCAGTTCAATGCTCACTCATATATTGAAAATAAAGGACAAAAATAGTGAAAGATGAAGTACCATTTCAACTTAAGTGGATATAATATAAAGAAACAAAATAGTTATGCTGTTATAGATTGTTATGCCCAGGTTAAACAGTTGCTTTTATATGAGTGCATCTGCCACAATATTACAGTCAATAAAGCACTGAGCTGAGCTTCAGTCCTACTTCATTAGGAGGTATATTTTCCTCATAATAAGTATACATGAACAGAGAAACCATTAAGAATTTTGAATTTTAAAAACAAACAAACAAACAGAAAACCCTACCAGGTATTAGTAATCATACAGGTTTGTACTATGAACAAAGTACAGTTTTATTGAGGATCACCATGCATAGTATTACTTCTTTTTAAGTATATTTCATTGAAAGTGACAAAAAAGCTGACCATACTTAGATATTTTAAAATTTACTTGTCAGATATGCTCCAATTCAAAGTACAATATTTGCAGTCTTAAATGACTTTCCTATATAGTCATACAGTGACCATTCTTTATCTTTGTACTCCTAATTTTTTCAATTTCATTTAATGAAAACTGAAGTGAAAATTTCTAGATTTTTTTGTTTCTCCTAAATCTTTTGTACTTGGAAGAGCAGACAGAAAATGTTACCATGGAATAAACTGTTGTTTTCCTACTAATTCCAGATTCTTCTGGTTAGTATAAATTAGTTGTGCATGCAAGCAGAGATTTTTAAGAAAGCCTCTTATGCTACATCCACACTTTTTTAAGTTTAAAAAACCAAATAAAACCCAATAAACTCTTTGAGTTTTACTGAATAAAAGTAAAACTTCTAAAACCACATTTAAAAACACCTTTATTTACCCCAGACAAACTTTTATCAATTGGGGAATGAATTTTATGCCTCTTCAACTACCCAGATCTCTCTCTGAGAGCTGATACAGGAGGCTGATACAGAGTTTGTTTTTCCAGCCTTAAATAGATTGAATGTTCAGGCCCTGTTAATGGGATTTTCATAGCACTGTTTCAGAGAGATGTCCAGTCATCTCCTTTCTGGCCTCTCATCTTTCTTTCCGAGTATCCAAATGTCTTTTCCAGAGCTGTTTTCTTCTCTTATACTTCTGACTCTGTTAGCCTTCTTCATATTTTGTTTTATCTACATCTATCTGTCCCAGAAAAAAAAAAGTCAGTCTGGTTCTTGTAACAGGCAGTCATATTTAATAAATTTAATAGAGTTCTTTGACAGAGTGAATGAGTATGTGGTGAAGCACAATCCTGTTAACCTATTTTGCTTTTTCAAGTCATATTATGAAATTTGAGCTGTAACGGAGAAAATAGAAGACATTTAAATTGATTAATAACCAAAAAAGAGGTAGGAAATGAAGGAAAGAAGTCAATGCTGATGATCTGACGTCAATCATATGCTGTTCAACACATTTATAAATATGTAAAAAAACATTAGTTATTAGCAAACTGACTTCTTGAATGAATCCATGTTATCTACTATAACCCAAATTGAAGCTAATGAAGGAGTTCTAGAAAGATCTTATTATATTAATTGATCAGGAAATAGAGACAGATGTTTTAGATAAATCTTCTTTCCCTGTTCTCTTCTCTGTGCACCTGATATTTTTGTTCTCTCAAATTAACTTTCATGCCTCCTCTCATGATGCAGTTTAGAAAGTCTGATTCTTTTCCCTGACAAGGTTAACACTTTTTTCCCTTCAAATAGGGTTCATTGAAATAAAGTTCTATCCTTTTCCACCTTTCCTTTCTTCATTATCTCCTCACTGTTTTCATCTATTTATGCTGAAATAATATCTCATGTCCTGTTTTTCCCTTTACAATTTCATCACAGAAGGGGGGTGGGGTGGGCGACACTGTATTTTATTATCTATTTGTAAAGTATGACATAAATTCACAGTGCTACATGCTCAATATTTAATAAACATGTGATACCATAAAATTAACAACTCATACCCTTGCCAAGGTGCTCGTTTGGCAGAAAACCTAGACTCAGGTCCAGATGGGCTCTGCATTATGAAATCACTCTGTTATTCAAATTTTGATAGAAATGCCCAGGCTCTGTATTTTGACACCCTCTGCAGGAGCTGTTTTTGGCTTGTGCCTCTGTTCCCAATACAACAGTTGATGAAGAAATGGCAGATTAAGTTCTCTCTCTCCATATGTTTTCATACCAGCAAGTCAGAAATTCTTCAACAGGTACATGTGATAAAAAAATTTAGGTTGGGGGATAAAAATCTTAACATGCTGTGTACTTTGTTTTTACATACATTAATTCCACTAAACTTTGACATAGCCCAAAGGTAACTAAAGTAGGAGTGCTATCACTTGAGTTTCCCTCTTTACTTATTTTGTATAATTAAGGCAGAGAGAGGGGTGCCTTAAGAAGAATGCATCAATTCCTAGGTAGGCTGGACTGTCCCCTAGAGAGGTCTAGCTGTCTCCATTACCTATGGAAGAAACCTAGTGACAACATTTCTAGCTCAGGTGTTTGCCTGAATTTGAGTGGATTGAAAGTGCTTGTACCTATTCAGATGACTCCCTGGTAGTATAATATTATAAACATAGCATTTCACTAAAGAGAAAACTTGGTTTTTAATAATTTTATATTTCTATATAAAATTTCTATAGTTTTTGCAAAATGCAAAACAAACCAACAGTTTTCATGTTTCAATATAAAAGTCTTTTTTTCTTGACATCAATAAAATATGCTCAAATGTTGCATACTAACTGCATTCCACTAAAAATATAATTCTTGTATGAATAAAAACAAGAACAACTTGCGGAGCTTCAGTAGTAATGAGTTTAGATGATTTGCAGAATCAGAATTATTTATTCAGTTCCTTTGTAATTCTATCTGTACAACTCAATGAAAGACATTATGACAACACAAAGGTGAGATAAGGTAGAAGAAACAGAATTGCTAAAAATGGCAGGTAGTAAATTTCAGGAAATAATTGAATATGTAATGTAAAAACTGGATTAGACTGGGGAGATCCAAAGTTCAAAAAAAATTGCTTTCTTGTTCAACACATTCTGCATGATATCTTTACACCATGCATATACAGTGATAAATTGAACAACTGGTTAAATTTTAACTTATGTATATGTACAACTGACTATCTCTTCCTTGAGTGTCTCTATTGGCATAGGAATATGAGGAGCTAAAGTACTTCTGCAGTGCTCTGTAGATGTACAGCTTCATAGGAAAAGGAAGGACATATTTATAATTGCAGCCAAAGGTAAGGCTTTAAGATAGGTCAGCTTTAATTCTTTACTGCCAATGGCAATAGCAGTGAGAATGGGACTGAGAAAAACTGATGTGAGGCAGCAGCATAGCATCAGTTAAGTACTCACCTGCAATAAAGTTGTGTGCCACCACATGTTCATTCCTGCTGTTAACCACAACAGCTACAAAATGCTATGGTATTGGAGGTATCTACTTACAGTCATACTATCTAATGGCAATGGGAATATGTGCAAGTGATATACCCAGTATGAAATAATAAAAAATGTTACATGGTTATTAGATATCCATTACCAATAAATAGATATCTTGATACAATTTTTGTTGACTTTACTTCTAAATTATTTTAAAGTACCATTAAAACCTGAAAGGCTACCAAAGAAGTAGGAAAAAGCAGCACAAAAGGAAAACCCAATAACAAAGGCAAGTGGAAGAAATTCTCAATATCACCAACTTAAAATTTAACTTTTAACTACCAAAAATACAAAAAGATGATAAAACCAATAAAAAATTTAGAGGGCAACAGAAATTTAAAGAACACATTTTAGGAAACTCTATAAACTAAAAATTTCTCTAACCAGATTTGATTACTAGAAAAAGAGAATGTAATGCCAATTTATCTATATGTAAAAAAAATATTAAATTGCCAGATGAAATTAATTTAGCAGATGAAATGTAATTGCATTTTAATTTAGAATCTTGTACTGTTTCATGGAAATTTTAATCTACATAGCTAGTAATTTTTTTTGCATAATGGAAATTACCTTAAAATTATAAACAGAGATGAACAAAACCAGAAGTTTGTCTTGAGAAAATGGAGAACTGCAGTGTTTTGTGCACAGTGTGTTGTTATTCACATTTTCATTTGCTTATGTAAGAAAAAAGAAAAAAAAGTGAAAAAAAAAAAAAAACCTCTTTGGTAAATAATGATCATTTTGAATGTCATTAAGTACTAACAAAAAGTTCCAAGTATCTATGATTACAGCAGTAAAGAAAATATTGTTGCCAAAAGGCTTAAAATTTTAAATATAGATAAAGGAAACAGTTGAGAGAGAGCAGAAGAGACAAAGATAGTGATATGAACCTTTTCTACTAGCTGGGAGTGAAGATAACATTTATTGACATACGTTAGTGGTTATTAAGTCTACCATTAATAGTGAAGTGAAAAGACAAATGATAGAAAGCAAGATCATAAGTGTACACAAAAACATAATTGAGGAGATATTTAAAAAATAAATAATCTTAAATGTGACTAGCTAGGATTCTGACAAAGAAATTATATATTGTAATGCAGGTGGAAAAATGGCAAATGCACAGAAAAGAAATGTTGTGAAGACAAGAAAAAAGTGCAGAGACAAGTCAGAGAGGTTTTCAAGTCAATCAGAGTTTAAATAAAAAGAGAAAATAAATAAAATATATATATAATGTTATAAAAAAGTTAAATAAAAATGAAATGCTGTGAATATAATCTTAACTCATGACAGTATTTTATTTCATTTTATATCTTTTCAAGCTGTTTTGATGATGGACTCTTAGGAAAGATAGTGGGTACTTAATAGAATACTGTAATTAATAAGATTTTACGTAAGAAATAATCGAGCACTATGGCAAGATGAAAGTTTACACGTTAAAGGTAAGAAAATGCAGTATTTCAGAGTCTTTCTAATTTGAAGATAAACAGGAAGCCTGATGAACAGAAAAACAAGGCTGGAAGCCTTTTGTAACACCCAGATTATTTCTGACATCTCAGGGTCTGGAGACATTCTCTGCAAACAAAACTAATCCTAAGAAAAAAAATCTTTTGAGGGTTTCTTTGTTATTACATTAATATCCTCTCTTGCTATTTTTTTTCTTTAATTTTTTCTTTTGTTTTGTTTTTTTTTGGGTTGGGCTGGTGTGGTAATAAATTGTATACATGAACAGTGAGTTCACTGTAGCCTCGGATACATGGTGTTTGACCAACATCCAACTATATTTTGGGATGCATTTTGAAATGGAGCCAACATTCTGTATAACACTGCACTGCATGTATCAGTCAGATGGATAAAATGACTATTTAGAATTTACATAACTAAGGGTGGCTGCTGCTCTCCTCTCTCTTTCAAAGTGCCATCGATTGATATGACATTTATCTGTCCCTTAAAAAGTGAGAGGCTTCTTTTGTTTTGGGATGCTTCATTCATTCTGTAGGATGGAAACACTGATGTGATGGAAGGTGGGCTTTGGGACATGATATTACATCATTAGTATGCTGTTTCAGAAAGACATAGAATATTTGGGGTGTTAAAGACAACTTTGTCATAAATAATGTTTTTTTTCTTTGGAACTTAAATTAATTGTTCCATTAGGGGGAAAGATGTAACCTCACAAAGGAGATGATTGACATACTTATTTGTATGTTAAGTGAGCTGCTTTGGAAATTCCAATTTCATATTTAAATACTTTAGAACTAAACATTCTTATCCTGTATTAATTACTACATTAATCATTCTATATCAATAGCTTGTGTTAATTACTTTCAAGTTGCTTATCTGATGCCCAATATTTTATAGAGTGTAAAAATGGAAATATTTAAATATGGAGAGTCAAAAAAGCCCTGCGTATTTATAGAATCATAGAATGTTTGGGTTGGAAGGGACCTTTAAAGGTCCTTTAGTGTGGTATTTAGTGTTATGGAAAAAAACCATTTGAAATATTTTACTTCCACAGACATACGTGTATATATATGGATGGAGAAAAATAACAAAAGTCAACTAAATATTGGCATCACAAGTTTGGGAGAGTTTTTTCTGCCATAGATTGTTTCATCGGAAGTAAGAAGGCAGAGAGGAAATGAAGAGCATAAATCTCACCAAGTCTGGCATAAATCAACAAAGCCCTTGTCAAGGCGGGCCACAGGCCTCTAGTAAATTTCTGGCTTTAAGTACTTAACAGAAGGATTGATTAAAAGCCATACAATAGATATGCTATATAAGTCTACATAATATTTCTCTGTGAGAGACAAAAGGGTTCACAAGAAACAATCACTTTTAAAAACAACAAAAAAAATTGTAAAGATATGTGTGAAACACAAAAGTAGAAATAATAATAATAATAACTTCTATGTAGTGGTCCCTAAAAGAAACATTAACCTTGTGTAGCAACTGCAGGAAACGTAAGTCCTATAGTGTTATGGCTAGTCCATAAAAGTACATTTCTACAGTTTTGTTCATGATCCTTGGAAGTGAATTAGCTACTTCATAAGGGTTTTTTTATTCTTAAGTTCATTCTCCTATTTTCACTACATCATTTTACTGTGACTTCCTTGCTCATTTCTAAAGAGCAGTTGGAAAATGCAGTCTATACTACTTCCGCTGATTAAATGGTCATTGTACTGCTCTCAAAAATAACTCCAGTGATGTAATGCTGTTACAGGGAACCACACTTTGATTGAAGGGGAGTAATTCAGACCCTGCATGTATTTCGTTACAGATTTTCATGAGAGGTAGCCAGAACATTAGTGAGTACGTAAGAATGAATGGTTCTGATTTTATGAAAGAAGAGGAGCTGACAGGAATACTATGGTTTGAGCAGTACGAGTCAACACTGAGACAACAATAAGACTTTCAGGTACAGCCAAACAACTTGGGAACACAGGTTGCATTCAGTAAGTAGACTTGTGAGTCCAAATGTCGTAGTATTTTCTGGAACTGTTCTCCAAATGCATTGCTGAAAAAATCTTCTGGTCCTTGGGCAAGTTGTGGAAACAGACATGTGCTCTGAGAATATGGAGCACCATGAGTTCTAATAATATGCCAAGCCAGGCAGATATAGGCAAAAATTATCTTAGTGCAATTTCAGTGGAAAGAAGACCCCTTCTGGACTTGATTATTACTCCCTCTCAGGTGAGCTACCAACTGGAAAGATGCTGCAGGGAAAACCAACAACCTCCTGAAAAAATGGTATGGGAAGTCAGCCTGATAGGTCATGACTTAGCAAATAATAATTTTTATAGTATATTTTATATGAAGAACTGGGACAAGTTTTACCATATATACCTCATCTTATAAAGACTCCTGGACAAAAGTGTCCAGGAGTTTGGGTTCTTTCCTTTAAATACATCTACCACAAATCAATTGTTTTCATTCCTCCTCCGGTTATGTGGATGATTTGGGAATTCAAATGCAATTACTCCATGATCTGGAAATATCCTTTTTGTAGTGAAGTTCTCAAATCAAACGTCAGCCTCTGCATTCATAAGAATATGTGGTAAGAGAATGAGAAGTCATTTTTGCTAAGATCTTTCAAGGAATATAATTTTTATGTATCCCAGCTCTTAACTTAGTACAGCATGTAAGACTCACCCAATATGGGTAGGCAAGCAGCTGCTGTAACCAGATTGCCAGTCTACTGAAAGATTTTATAGTATCATCTGGAATGCATTTACTCCTGCATACGAGCTGGCTTTGTTACAAAGAATCCAACAATGCCTATTTATCATTTTGTTACTATGAATACATCAAATGTCACCTTAATAATTATCATAATTTTTAATATTGCAGCTATGAATGTCTATCTTCCCCTTTCAGTTAGTTAACACTTTCAATTCATAGTGCATTAAAGAAAACGAAATTACATATTTTGTCACAAGATTTACCCTAATATGGTCTTTTATTTTCTCTGTTTTCTTGTCTTTGTCCTCCCTAGTGAAACAATGAATTCTAAATAGCCATCTGTCTAAATTGTTCTCCTCGTATGGGTAGAGCTGATTTATTTACATGGCACATCTTGGCAAGCATTCTTAGATTTCACCTAGGATTTCAGGAAAACTGGGAGCTGTTTCATAATTCACAACCATCAAGTGAAAGTACTTTACATTTCTTTGTGTTGCCTGCATAGGGTATATAAAATATTTAGATCCTACAATGGGGTTTGGAGAGACAGTTTTGTCACATCAGTTTTGGCACTTTGTGTTACACATGGTCACAGCAGCCAGTCAACACTCAATCTTCAAATCTGTATTTTGAGAAAAGAGACCTGGAGGCAGAGAAACCCAAAAGGAAGAAAAAAGTAAAGCAAAATATTATAATTAAAAAGTGAAATTAGTAATGACTGATTTTTACAGATATGAAACCAGTCAATGAATTTTTTTTTTCTTTTAACATTATGAATACTACTTTCTGCAGTAGTAGAGACAGAATACCACAGCATGTAAGCATGGAGATGTGCATGGAAACAAGAATATTTGATGCAAGGTTAAACTCAGAGTGAAGACTAAGTTTTCAGTGCCTGATAGAGAAATGAGCTCCACTACTTTAAGAGTGAAAAAATGATATTAATAACTGTCCAAAGACATGGAGGGTTAGTTTGCACAGATCGTTATGACATGATCTATTAGCCATAACCTGGGGACAACCATACAGAGCCCAAGGTTTATGGGACATCAATGCAAAATGCAGTTTGGAGAGTCACTGAGTACTAAGGTGTGAGTCCCAGACTCAGGCTATTGCTCCTATGGGAAAGGACATAAATTCAAAGGAATGAGATTACCCTGGGGAACAGGAGGTAAGCGGAGAGTTCAAAAAAGACATCTTGCTCCTTCGGGCAAGATGGTAATAACTGATGTCTCTAGGATGGGCTACTGCTGCTGTCACTGGATGACGCTTCAAACCATTCATTCTTGCCTGCCAGCACCAGTCAGTCTAGTGTATACCCAGAGAAAGCAGCTGCCCCTGGTAGTTTGCTGCCCTGGGTATTGCTTTGCCTAGTCAACCTAACCAAGATACACAGCATGGCCTCGGGAATGACCATTATATTGTACATTAAAGTTTAATATTTTCTGAGATGTCAGGAGGTTAAGAGTATGACACCAAGGACAGGGAAGTTGCAAAGCTGAACATAAGTGGAACTTAAATGACCTCTGGAAACTGATGCAGTGAGGAATTTCTTATGGCAGGAAGAAATTTAATCAGAGCATACAAATAGGCAAAGGGTTGTCTAATAGTGCTAAGACAGATAACAATGGCAACATCCTTTAATTCAGGATCTAACTGCTAGACTGAAAGTCAAATACATTTTTTTTGGGTTTTAATAATATGTGCTAGACCTATTGTTCTAGAATAATTTAGGTAATAACCATGATGAATGGATATTTTATCGAGATATTTAGTGGTATACAAAACTGTGTCTGAAGCAGTCTTGAAATGAGTATCAGCTCCTTTAAGCAATAATCAACCCTTCAGAAATAGGTGGATGTGATCTCAAGTTTTAACTGTAGTGACAGAAATAACTCGTAATTAAAGAGTTCATTTTGTAGGTACAGTTAGCAGTGAAGACTGAAAGGATAAACAATTTTTAATTAAATTTCCCAGAAGAGAAAAATAAGGTTTTTTAAGCTAGAATAGATTGAAGTCCAGACAGCCACTTATAGCTAGAAAAACCTAAATTCAGATTGGTGCATTATAGTAAAGTAAACTAAATAATGAAAGAATCCTGAACTTTGATTGAATTCATTGAATGCATCTGAAGTATCTCCACAGAGGAAAATGTATATTGGTTTCTGGTTATTGCTCCAGCCTAGTATTTCACTCTCCTCTAGTATTAAAAGCCCTTAGCACAGTTATATTTAGAACCAACATTTCTATTTAACCTCTGGAATAATAACTTATTCAGAATAATAAGTACAACAAGAAAGGAAGGAAAATATTTGGGTGTTTTTTTCCCTTTGAAAAGGAAAATGTTCATGGAAAGGGAAAAATGTAGAAGAGCAGGGACAGTATCCTTCACAACAGGGTTGATAATCAGCCTTCTTCAAATTTATAAACACCAAAAAAGCTAAGTTACTGAGAGAGATATATATAAGAAATATATATATATGTAATTTTTTGTTTCCAAAAGAGTAATGCAGGCATACATTAATCTGAATTGTGTAATTGTATAAAATACAAATAACATGTTTATATAGAAAAAAAATTCACTCTGGGTTTTAAACACTGTCTCAGTGTACAACACCTCAATATACATTATTAATTGGTTTCACATTCTGATAAAGACCCAAGAATTCTTCTTATTTAACATCAAGGCAGGTCGCAATATTAAAGGTAAAGAGGAAAGGAAGAAAAAGATGGGGAAAAAATCCGTTTCAATAATGCCTCAACTGGGTTTTGGATACTAAAGGGAAAAGGCATGCCAAATCCAGATCTTTCCATGTGTGCAGCTGTAAGATAGACTGTAATGTCACTTGTGAACTGGATCTTGAGCTCTGAATCTCTAACACTGTCAGGAAAACTCTGAACAGAAAGAGAAAAACTTGGAGCTCGCCAAAATAGAACACAGAAAAAGGTATAATTTTACTTTTGTTTTTGTAAGCTTATGTTTTACAAACTTTCTGGTATGAGCCCAGGAAGATTGCAAGACCAGCATTCAGTGGGTGACTATAAAGGAAGTTTTTTTGTCAGTAAATAGTCATCACTCCTTACAGGATGGCTATCTTAAAACTGTTCAGCTGTGTTTTATTTACTTTTACAGGAACACTCTTGCAGTCTCAGCATCCCAACATATCTTCTAAACAGGTTCTCCAAAAAATCAATGGGTACACTCCACAAAATGGTGAGGGGAATTAAATATTTGTAACACAGTGGCCTAAGCAGAAAAGAAATTTCCTGGGAGCCAGCATTATTCAGGTAAACTCCTTTGGTGATGGTAGAGCAGTGAGAAGAGATTGAATCTAAATAATAATGGGGACTACCGGTCACCCAGAAACAGCTATTTCAGAGAAGTAGCTTCAACTGTCTGCATATATGCTGATGATCGAGAACCCACTTGTTCTGAACCCACTGTCTGAAACAGTAACATTCTTAGCATTATTCTTTCTAAAGAAATACCTCAATACCACACACTAAGCAAACATTATGTATACCTTATAAACAAAGTAATTCTTAAAAGGCAGTATAGTATAGGTTTGGGGTTTTTTTGTGAGAATTAGTAAAAACTATACATAATCCACTCATTGGCTTATTTCACTACAGATTTTAAATCGCTTTGCATCTTCCTAACTCTAAAACAGAGTAAAATGCCAGCACTTTGTGCAATCACCTTCTGTATTTTGCACACATGCTTATTCAAATTCAACCTGATATTCAGCTGTAGCAAACTGATGTTAAATCCACTAATATTCCAGTAGTGATAATGGAGTAATTATCACACCTGATAAAGAACTTTGCAATATATTAATTAAATTCTATATTGGCTGATGGAGGACAAGTACTCATACTTAACACAGATTTTTTTTTCCTTTTCCTTTTGCATGCCATTTAAGGAGGAAAAAATGGCTTACATCCAGGTTTTCATTAGTCTATTTTAACAGGAAGAAGGATTCCAGCATAATATATAGATACTTTCAAACTGCTGGTACCAGAAGTCAAAGCATTCATGAGACAGTGGTGACTGGAAATTATATTCCTAATCATATATTCCATTCTCATTTTTCCTTTTCCTTTGTGTCATGAATAGTAAAATATCAGCACTTGTTTTGAGGTTGCACAAGTCAAGGCTAGCAGAGGAGTAGAGGCTTCCAGCAGGGATGATGGGTCAATCAGACACCTCTAGTCTCAGCGTGAAGCTTCTACTGCAACAAAGGTAAAGCAGCCTTGGTCTGGAATTTTCCCAGCAAACTAATGGTTTTTATTGGAGTGACAGGCTATTATTTTTTTCTCTGATCTTTTACAAGAGAAAACGTAAGTAATTTTGTCTAATAGGGAACTGTTTAAGGTTCCACACTGGTAAAATGTCAGTACCATCTAAGCAAAACTACGTATTACCTTTCTGTAATGAATGACATTTTTTATTAAGATTCATTTTTTCTGTTTCTTGGGCACTATGCTAATATATTATATTTGCCCTTGAAAGGTCTGTTTAGGTGCATGTAATTTATTTTCTGTTATATACAGTTTAACGAGATAAACCAGAAGATGAAAATACATACTGGTTTCTGAATTTGGCATAGCCTTAGTAATAAAGTAGAACAGGTTAATCACAATCTATGAGAAGAAAATCTTTTAGCTCTAGCCATTTTTCCAGAGGCATACAGGTTTCTGAGTCCTCTGTAAAAATGCTGCTACCACACCATTCTTCCTCAAAACTTACCTTTGGTGTAAAGCAGAATCACTGAATCATAGAATGGTCTAGGTTGAAAGACACGTCTGGAGGAATAACCCTCCTGCTCAACTAGGGCCACCTAGAGCCGCTTGCCCAGGACCGTGTCCAGACAATTTCTGAATACCTCCAGTGATGGAAACTCCACAACCTGTCTGGGCAACCTGTGCCAGTCTCAGTCACCCTCACAGTTTTCAAATGTTCAGAGGGAACCTCCTGTGTTTCAGTTTGTGTCCATTGCCTTTTGTCCCATCATTGAGAACCACTGAAAAGAGCCTGGTTCCATCCTCTTTTCACCCTCCATTCAGGCATTTGTGCATATTGATAAGATCCTCCCCTGAACCTTCTCTTCTCCAGGCTAAACAGTGCCAGCTCTCTCAGCCTTTCTTCATAGGAAAAATGTTCCAGTCCCTTAATCATCTTTGTGGCCCTTCATTGGACTCTCTCCAGTATGTCCATGTCTCTCCTGTATGGAGGAGCCACACAGTACTCCAGTTATGATCTTATCAGTGCTGAGTAGAGGGGAAGGATCACATCCCTCCATCTGCAGGCAATACTTTGCCTAATGGAGCCCAGGATACCATTAGCTTTTTTTACAGCAAGGGAATATTGCTGGCTAATGTTCAAGTTGGTGTCCGCCAGTACCCACATGTCTTTTTCTGCCAAGCTGCTTTCCAGCTGGTCAGCCCCCAGCATGTATTGGTGCATGGGTTTGTTCCTCCCCATGTGCAAGACACTGCACTTCTCCTTGTTGAACTGCATGAGATTCCTATTTCATCGGTCTGTTGAGGTCTCCCTGGATAGCAGCACAATCCTCTGGCTTATCAGCAACTCCTCCCAGTTTTTTGTCACTTGCTGAGGGTATACTCTGCCCCATTGTCCAGATCATTAATGAAGAGGTTGAACAGGATTGGACCCAGTATTGACCCTTGGGGTACACCACTACTTACTGGCCTCCGACAAGACTTTGTACCACTGATCACCACCCTCTGGGCCCAGCCATTCAGTCGGTTTTCAACCCACCTCACTGTCTGCACATCCAGCCCATATATCAACAGCTTCTCTATGAGGATTTGTAAGAGACAGTGTCAAAGGCCTTCCTGAAGTCCAAGCAGACAATATTCACTTCTCTCCCTTCATCTACCAGGCCAGTAGAAAATTGTCAATTTTATCATATTAGAAGTCTATCAAGTTGGACAAGTATGACTTCCCGTTGGAGAAGTCATGCTGACTACTTCTGATGACTTTCTTGTCTTTCACGTGCCTGGAAATGGTTTCCAGGATTAGCTGCTCTATCATCTTCCTAGGGACAGAAATCAGATTGACTGGCCTGTAATTCTATGGGTCCTCCTTCTTGCCCTTCTTGAAGCTAGGAGTGATATTTGTTCTTTTCCAATGGCCAGGAACCTCTCCTAGTCATCATGACCGTTCAAAGATAATTGAGAGTGACCTCACAATGATAACAGTCAGCTCCCTTAGCACTTGTGGGTGTACCCCATTGGGACCAATGGACTTATATATGTCCAGTTT
This sequence comes from Calonectris borealis, assembly GCF_964195595.1. Lineage (NCBI taxonomy): Eukaryota > Metazoa > Chordata > Aves > Procellariiformes > Procellariidae > Calonectris > Calonectris borealis. Next base: position 64,235,377 of record NC_134313.1, on the reverse strand, counting down.
TTTAAGTATTCTCTAACCTGATACTCTTCCACCAATTGTTAACTTTGCCTTGCTTCGGACTTTCCTCCTGGTCTCCGTGGGCTGGGATTCCTGAAGACAGGTCTTGCTAGCAAAGTCTAAGGCAAATAAGGCATTCAGGACCTCAGCTTTTTCCATGTCCTGTGTCATCAGGGCTCGTGCTCCATTCAGCAGCAGGCCACATTGTCTCGATCCAATTGAGAGAAGGGAGTTAAAGGAATTTTAGTAGTTAAAGGATTGAATTAGTAGGCAAAGTCTGATACTTTGTTGTGTAAATTAACTGAGGTGCCTCACAAGGACAGTTCCTGATAAGAACTAAGAACTTGCCTTAAGAACCAGCTAAAACCGACCCTGCAGTTTGAGCAAGAGCCAAGGAACAACTGAGCCTGCGCAAGAACAAAAGGTTACTAGCGGTGACGAAGAGGAACCACTAACCTTCATCCCCACGACCCCCGACGACCACCACTAGGAGGCAATGCACAAGCACAGATGGGAGGGATTCATGGAAATAACGTCTTGGAACTCATTTTAATATGAAGCAGGGACAGGTCATGCATATGTATAGGCGTATTGTGAAACTTTATGCATATGCAACACTTTGCTGTATATATTTATGGTGAGTGCCGCGTTGGGGCACGCACGACTTTGGTAGGACTACCCCCCGTGTTGCCCAGCGCTGAATAAACATACCTGCTTTACAATCTCATAGATTGTGGAGTCTGGTTTCCGCAAGTCACAATGTCAGGAGAGGTTTCGATATGATCCCAAGAGCAAGATTAAGACACAAACAAGGTCAAATGCTACATATCCTAAACAACTTTTTATTATCAAAAATAAAAATTAGTAGCAATAGGATAGATCAGAACAAAGATAGAAATTAAGCAGGCATTCAGGATAGAGTTGCAAGAATAGTCACCACCATGGATCCGCGGCATCCCGGGGGTCCAAGTCTTTTGCTGTTTCCGCAGTGGGTGGTCGCGGCGGGGTCGGCGGTGTGCAACGTGCTCCGGGGTCCCTGGTGGGCGACGACACCTGGGTCGTCTTGGCAGTCCCTTTTATTCCTGTTCAAGGGCTGTAGTTTCCATGGCAACGGCACGTTGCTACATTCCTGTGCTCAACTGAGTCTTGCACACAGCGCTGCCCCTGCAAACCGGAGGTCTCCATGGCCTTGCAAGCCGCTCTTATCGTATTCAGAGCAATCTTTGAGACAAGTGTTCTACAGTTCAGTCTTTCACATGTATTCAGAGGATACTTTGCTTAGATAAGCAATCTTTGAGACAAATGTTCTACAGTTCAGTCTCTCACACACATTTTCCCTAGTCTTCCTCTTGTCACCTTCTATATATGTTTGCTTTTGACATCCCTTGAAAACTCAGTTCCGTTCAGGCTTTAGTTTTTCCTAGCTCTGTCCCTGGGTGCTCAGATAGTGTCTCTGTATTCCTCCCATCCTTGCTTCTACCCTATGTATGCTTCCTTTTTTGTCTTTGATTTTGGTTAAGACCTCCTTGTTCATTCATGCAGGCCTCCTGGCATTTTTGCCTGACTTCGTATTTGTTGGGATGGAACTCTCTTGAGCTTGGTGGAGGTGATCTTTGAACATTAACCAGCTTTCTTCAGCTTCTTTTTCCTCCAGGGCTTATTCCATGCGCCTCTTCCAAGCAGAACTTTGAAAAGGCCAAAGTCTGCTCTCCTGACATCCAGGGTTGTGAGTTTACTTTTCACCCTGCTCTCAGGATCTTGAACTCCAGCATCTCATGATCACTGCAGCTAAGGCTGCCTTTGATCTTCACATCCCCCAAGAGCATCTCCTTGTTGGTGAGCATGAGGTCCAGCAGACTATCTCTCGTTGTTGGCTCCTGTATCACTTGGATGATGAAGTTATCATCGATGCACTCCAGGAACCTTCTGAATTGCTTATGTCTTGCTGTGTTGTTTCTCCAGCAGATATAGGGGTGATTGAAGTCCCCCATGACAACCAGGACTTGTGAAAGTGAGGCTGCTCCTATCTGTCTGTAGAGGGCTTGATCCACTTGTTCTTCCCTGTTCAGGTGGCCAATAGCAGACACCCACTTTAATGTCACCTTTACCTTTTTTTTAGTTCTAAAACATAAGCTCTCAGTTGGTTCCTCATCCATCCTCAGGCAGAGATCCATGCACTCCAGGTGCTCTCTCACATAAAAGACAACTCCCCCTTCTCATTTTCCCTTCCTGTACTTCCTAAAGAACCTGTATCCCTCCATTGTAACACTCCAGGTGCGGGAGCCATCCCACCACGTCTCCGTGATCCCAACAAGATCGTAGTCCTAAAACTGCACACAGATCTCCAACTCATCACGTTTATTCCCCATACTGCCTGCATTAGTACATAGGCACTTCAGAGAGGCACGCACCGATGCATACTTAAGTTACATATAGTGAAATTTAACAGGAGCACAGTGAACGTGTAGATAACATGTTGGGATAGAATTGCAACTAGCTCAGAACTTCCACTTTTTCACAATGTCTCAACAGCTATGTGCTTGCTCTATATGCTTGTTGCATCCAGTTGTTGCACCTACTTTTTCAGGAAAGAAATGCCATTTCTATACATTTGCCAAGGTCTGTTGTTCTCTAGTCACCACTACATTACAAAGGTTTAATAATAGAAACAGTGAATACAAAATAAAAAGCTATTATAAATATAATCTATAATGTAACTTAAACCTGATTCTAGACCTTTACCCGCCACTCCCTGCCCCATTGATGAGGGGATTGAGTGCTCCCTCAGTAAGTTTGCAGACGACACCAAGTTGGGCTTGGGTGGGAGTGTTGATCTGCTCAAGGGTAGGAAGGCTCTGTAGAGGGACCTGGACAGGCTGGATCGATGGGCTGAGACCAATTGTATGAGGTTCAACAAGGCCAAGTGCCGTGTTCTGCACTTCGGCCACAACAACCCCATGCAACGCTACAGGCTTGGGGAAGAGTGGCTGGAAAGCTGCCCAGAGGAAAAGAACCTGGGGGTGCTGGTTGACAGCCGGCTGAACATGAGCCGGCAGTGTGCCCAGGTGGCCAAGAAGGCCAATGGCATCCTGGTCTGTATCAGAAATAGTGTGTCCAGCAGGAGTAGGGAAGTGATCGTGCCCCTGTACTCGGCACTGGTGAGGCCGCACCTCGAATCCTGTGTTCAGTTTTGGGCCCCTCACTACAAGAAGGACGTGGAGGTGTTGGAGCATGTCCAGAGAAGGGCAACGAAGCTGGTGAAGGGCCTGGAGCACAAGTCTTATGAGGAATGGCTGAGGGAACTGGAGTTGTTTGGTCTGGAGAAGAGGAGGCTCAGGGGAGACTTTATTGTGCTCTACAACTACCTGAAAGGAGGTTGTAGTGAGGTGGATGTTGGTCTCTTCTGCCAAGTAACTAGCGATAGGACAAGAGGAAATGGCTTCAAGTTGCACCAAGGGAGGTTTAGATTGACATTAGGAAAAATTTCTTTAGTGAAAGAGTGTTCAGGCCTTGGAACAGGCTGCCCAGGGAAGTGGTGGAGTCACCATCCCTGGAAGTATTTAAAAGACGTGTAGGTGAGGCACTTAGGGACATGCTGTAGTGGGTATGGTGGTATTGATGGTTGGTCTCGAAGATCTTATAGGTCTTTTCTGACCTTAATGATTGTATGATTCTATGATTCTATGATTTATCCCTTAAGTACTTCAGAGTGAGAATTTTCCCCAGGACCTGAACAATGAGACCAAGCCAGGAATGAGACCAACCATTCTGCAAATAATGGAGCTATGGCCAACTCAGAATGGCAAAATATAATTTCAGTGGATTCACTTGTCTTGAGACTAGACCAAGATGGTAGAGGAACGTGGTGACCCAAAGTGAAAAGCATGAGGCACCAAATTTGATTCTGAAAATGTGACTTCAAACTTTGAAGAAAACTTTCTTTTTTCCTCAAGAAAGAGCTTACAGAAATATCTGGAGAGATATCAAAAGCGCAGCTGGTCTCTAAACCATCACAAGCTCTGAATTGTTTCCAGGCTGATGCTTTTGTAATGCTGTTTTAAAATAAGAAGGTGGACCTGAACAATTCATTGAATATCTGAGGAATTCACTAAGGGCCTGACTTAACTCCTGTTCAGCTGAGAAGCAAATTTCTTAACCTCAAGAATATATGCCACAAATACAAATCAATTGAGTCAACAGATACAGAATATGCAGGCTTGTTTCCCATTCTTTCCTCTTCTGGGATTTCAGTATTTTCTACCATCACTAAAAGCCTCACATGGTAGAATTCATTATTAGCCAGATAAGAAGACAGTACTAAATAAGACAAAAAGCTTAGTAAAGGAAAGGAATATACTCATTAAATACCTGTCAGTCATTTGAAACATGTCAATTATAAGTCTTGTACATGAACTAAAGATATAATTGTCTGCTTGATGAGACAAAGGGAGGGGCCCTGATGATGTGCCACCTTTTTCGCAGATGCTGTATGTGAACATTCCAGTTCTTTGTCTTTCCTCCAGCCTGCAGAATACAGTATTATGCTGTTGAGAATAACTCTTACACGAACTCACCAAATCCTAATTAAATGAAAACAGGATTTAGCTATCAGAGGTGTTATGTGTTTACAAGGATGTTTTAAATCAGTATTGAAAAGCATTTATCCGGGTTTACCTTCACCCATTTACACTCTTGTAGTGTTCCAGTTTATAGTCTCCTTCCAACAACATCACTGACTTTTCCACAGGACTAATTCACTATATGAGTTGCTCAGTAATAATGATTCTTATTACATATTTTAGGCTCTCCTGCTAATGACCTGGCTGGATGAATTCCAGTTTAAGCATTTGGTGGTAAAGGTACATCAACAAATTCATCAGTTATACTATGGCAGAATGTGTTTGAACATATTTTACATCTTTTTTTAAGGAAGAAAAAAAGAAAACCTTCATTTCTTTCCTTGTTAAAAAAGAAAAAAAAACTCAGAGGGGTGTTAAGAAATAGATATTATACAAAAAGGAACACTGTATTTTTTTTTCTCATTTCACTGATATGTTTTACCACTTCTACTAGTCACCCAAGGATTATGTTGTACACACATACCTCATTCTTGACTCACAACATTGGCTATTTCACATCTCCCTCTCATCTGCAGAGAAAACAGGTTTTGAAGAACACATGCCATTTTCTCCATACCAGAAGTTAGTGCACCATCCTTACTAGATCAAAATGTTCACTCCAGAAAATATACTCCAAGAGTTTATGTAGAAAGGTGCTTTCATTCTTCAAACAAAACCCAAATTTTTTATATTACTCTTTATATTCAGAAAGAGTATGTGATCCTGTAGAGACAGTTATATACATACATGGCTAAAAATACTGTTTACTTTTCTATAGTACATTTTAAAAATATTTGGTCTTTGTGTATGATGCTCTCTATGGCATTGGTGATCTCAAGACAAGTATCAGAAAGCTTTTTCCATGTATCACAAAGACAGACCTAGAATAGGTTCTCTCTCTCTCCACACACACGCACATACACAAAAAACCCCAACCAACCAATCAATAAAAAGAAAAAATCAGGAAACATAGTGCTCTTCCTTTAAGTCAGGAATTGGTTATGGAAAAAGTGTACAACATATCTTCTACTCCTGGATAATGGATAAAATGAGGCATTTGAAGAGACCTTTGAAATCTATCCTTTGAAAACTTTTTCCCCTCAGGATCCCCAAACCCTCTCCACATATAAACTATGAAGAAAATATATAACTAATTATCAAAACATAATTTTTATTTTGTCACTATCAGGCTTGATTTAGATGCCTAAACATAGGTTTCCAGCATTTACAATGCTCAGGAGTGTCCAAGAATATTTTAGAGTTACCTACCTGCTACCAGGCAACTGAGAAACAATGCAAAAGACCTCTGGGAAACCCATATCTTCAGATCAGTATCTGTCAAGAGGGATGCAGGGGCACACCTGATATGGCATGAGACATTTCTCTACAGACAATCAACAGTTTTCCTCTCACGTGGTTAAGAAATAATAGATGATATGACGAAAAAACCTTTCATGAACATTTAGTTTATATTACACATTATTTTTTACAATGCCATTTTGCTTAAGTATATCTAGAATGAAATTAGACAAAGTAAGGGCACTAACAATGATATGAGTGATCAGACTTATTTAATAAATAAATTTATCCCGAATCAACAGCTATTGAAAACTCTTTACTTCTACTGACAATTTAGGGACATCAATGGATATATGGATTGAACCACTTTTTTTCTCTTTTGGGAACTCCTTGTCTTGTAGGGCATATTATGTGTGCCTTTAGATGCTGACAAAAACCTATCTAAAATCTTTCACAAACACTAAATATATATCTGCAGACATATGAAGAAGAGTATATACAAGAGAATAGTACAATAGTGTGACTATCTGCCTTTTTACAAATTTACACTGTTTGTATGAACATTATATTATGCTCTAGCTACATGTATTACCCACGTATATTTTAAATATATTTTTTCACATGATCAGCATAAAGAGACTAAAGAACTATAGTCGCTTACATTTCCTACGGCAATGTATTTCTGCAGGAATATTATCTAAAAGCAACTTTAAAAACAGGTGCAAGAGGAAATATTTTTAAAAATATGGCAATATCACATTACTTACTAGTTATTAAATACATGGGGTTTTGTACCATTTATTCTGAAACAGATTGAAAATTATATTTTAAGACATTTTTCTTATCCATCTGCAAGCTACAATTTTACTGCATTTTAGTGTCAGAAAGCCTAGCTTCATTCTTAAGAGAAACTAAACGCTATGACAGCCTAATGCTTCCTCTACTGAAGTCTATAACTATGCCGAAGTACTAAGACCATTCAATCAACTATTAGTTACAAAGACAGCTGAATTCCTAGCTGACTTTAAAAGCAACAAAACCAAACCACAAACAACAACAAAAAAGCTTCAGAGGGGAACAAAGAAATGATTAAAAATATGAAACTCTATAGATTGGACTAGAAAATGATATTTCTTCCCTTATGTAAAAAATAAAATAAAGTAAAATCACAGTATATATAATGATGGCTCCTGACTAGAGATCTCAGCGTTTGGGTATATCTTACATTTATCTAAACATGTAGACATTATTTATAAACCTATTATTCTTACCTTTGTGATCCCTAGTGTAATTTCATATAGTGATTTCGGGGCCTGATCATGATGTGCATAAAATACTACCTCTCAAATATCTTACTCATGTTTCCCTCTTAGGACATCTGGGAAAAAAAAAAACACAAGCCCCACAACCATACTGGTAGATCAGGGTTTTTCCTTTGGTTGTGAAAGAAGACAGAGAATGAGAGCTTTTTCACAAATAGTTTTGGGGAAATTAATTGAAATTATCTTTCGAAGTTCAAAATACCCAGTAAACTCTAACACATACTTCCAAGTTGGATGCACAGCTGTGAAAAAACATAGCCTATATGTAGCTTATATTGCTGTATGATTCATCTACATACTGACAGTGTAGGTTGCTTGAAGAACTCAAGAAGGTAAATGATGACATTTTAGATGATAAGAGGATGGCTAGCATAATGGGCTTTGAGATAAAGTCCTTTCTTCTTCATATTCCATCCTTTCTTTCCTCCTAAAAGAATATCCATTCTTGAGTAAAGCATGGGCCTGAACAGGTGAATCTTCATTTAGTATTTATTTAAACACTTTGATATATTCATCAATAATTTTTTTAGAGCAGCTGGATGATGCATGGAGGCAAATGCATACTTAACCCTGTCTTTATGAAATACTATGAAGAGCTTGTGACCTATGAAAGGGGGCACTAATATAGGAAATGCAAGGATGGTGGTACATAGTAGATCATCTGTCTTGTTTGCCTGATAGAGCATATGCTGACAGCCAAAACACTGAAGCAGTTAGTGATGCTCCTGCAATTTATTTACTGGACCGCTTGCTTGAGACATCATAAAAGCACCCATAAAATAATTATTGCTGGAAATATTTGTTAAACTTGATAAATAGGGAAACAAAGTGGCCTTTTAGCAACTGCAGTTAAAGAAAATCTACCCATCATCCTACTCCCTATTTATTTTCCTCAGTCATTTAACTGTCATTTGTTTGACTGAAGTTTCACTGTCATGTGATGGTTTTGGGCAAGGGGTAGGGTGGAGGGAAGAAGGAGTTTACAAAATGCCCACATTAATTTTGTGGATAATAGTTCAAACCCTCATTAAAATTTAAAAAAAAAAAAAAATCAGCTAACCTACTGGCTAGAAGGTTCAATGTTTTCCTTCAAGAAGCAAAACGAGAGTCTGGGGAAAGAGGCAAGTTGTGTAAAGTGATTTGTCAAGTGAACAATGCACAGAGCACTGATATTCTTTCTTTATAGGGAAAAGCTGGGGAAAGCTGGGAAAATACAGTGATTATCTCAGCCGTGGGAGAAAAAGTTCGTTCGTTTCTCCAGGCCATGGCAAAGGCTCTCTCTACAAGGCCTGCTTATTAAAGCAATGAAAAATGTACTCTACAATGTAATCTTAAATTTTTAAATAACACTTATACATATTTATCTAAGTGTGTAAACAGACACACATGCACCTTTCCACTGGAAGCTCCCATGCTTTATTTTTTGCTTAATGATATACACTCACGATGATAGTTGTGTCCCATTTATACTTCCTTCCTAGGAAGATTAACTCTGAAAATTGAACATTATGATGATGGAGTAATACAGATGACCAAATAAAAGACAATACTTTTTTCAGTCTACATTTTCAATTCCTTTCAACTTTGTTTATTCAACTTCTAATTAAAAATCCTTGCCTCAATCTCCGCCATTTACATAGCTTTTATGTTTTTCCTATGCTTCTTTTCCTATCACTTAACTAAATAGTGTTATGTTAAAAGCCCTGTAATGTCTCCATGGAATTTTATACTTCTACATGTTCTCTCTGCATTTTGCTGCGGCAATATAGGTACCTTCCCTTAAAAGGAACGTAAGCATATTTCCTTAAAGAGCTCATTACAATCTGCATTTATATTTGGTCATATAACAAAGTGGCTTTGATTAATTATTCAGGGCCAGTAGTATTTGTTTCAGATGACAATCTGTTTCATGGTTGTTTAGTACAACCCAGGCTTTTGACTATTTTCCATATCCCCAGGAAGACCTTCTGAATCTTGTGCGTGTTTTTGTGTTTACTCACACATCAGAAAGCTTTTGTTGATGAGTGTGTGGGTTATTTAAGATATGTCTCATAGGCTTGTTTTTTATATTTTCTCCAGTACAGAAAGAGAAGCACTGGGGCAGGTTTTTCCTAAATGGCTGAGATATAATAACAGGTATTGTGATGGTTATTGTGCTTTTGGCTCTTCAAATGTTTTTGTGCAATGCTTTCTTTTCTTCTATAACTCTATCCTCTCTAAATATCTACTTGCATCCTGGTGGAATTTCTGAATAACTGCCTCTTGTACATCTATTATAATTTCATTTTCTCTCCAAATCATGTGTCCATCAGCTTCATATTATTTCATCTAATTGCAGATTAAGATAGAGTTTTATGACACACAAATTAAAATAGTGCTGTATTTAGACATGTTGATTTCTTATATGTCAAATTAAATTTTGTCTTTCCTCAAAAGAAGAAGAAAAATGAGAGGTAGACGTAGGGAACATAAAGATTAAATTTTAGTGATACTTGAAATAATGATTTTAAATAGGGAAAGAGAAGGATTTGTCACAGTGTTCTGCTGTCTGCCTTTCAGGGAGACCACTGAATCAGGACAACCTGAAGTATCCTATCCAGCATGTTTCCTGCATAATTCACCTAAATTGGTTGCCCATATTTTGCTATTTGTGGAAATAGCAAAATCATCATAATTGTTTGATTCCTTTTAAATATCACCTCATGCACCTTCTTTTTAATATAGATATATAATAAAAGTATTCTAACACAAATATATTTTAAATTCCAAACCAAAACAAAACAAGAATAGGGGCAAAGCAGCTAGCATGCATATGTAAGAAAGGAAATGGCAAAATAAACTCTGATTGTTCTGGAATTCATGACTCATGGATGTGCTGAATACTCTTTTTGGGAGTCTTACCTTGAGGTTTTTCTGAATGTAAAATTGCATTACCTCATGGCTTTGTGAGGACAGTTTTACAAGTCTGCAAACTTTATGACAACCATGAAAACACAAGACAAGATTAACCAGAGTTTGTGAGCTTGCTGATGGTCAACAGAAGTAGCTTATATTGTTTAACTATAATGTAACATGGGTTTGGTCCTTGCTGAAGAAAATTTTTTGTTGGTGCCAATATATCTAGCCAAGCTCAGAGACACAAAATCTAGCTGCAACGAGGATGTATTTCATTGTAAATGCAAGGTTCATGTGTTCTAGTTCCAAACCTTCCACTGACTGCTATGAGTATTTCTGTGTTCATCACTGCTTTATAATTGTAACTTCACATTGCTGTTAAAAGTAGCTATCATTCACTGCATTCACAGCTTTTATAACCAGGAGCTTGCCCACAGTCACAGTCACTTCAGGCTTATAAACAGTTTTGGTCCTGAAGGTTAGAGAACCTGTATATACCAGTTTTCCAAGCAGACTTTCAAGCAGACACATTGAACAGTCCAAGTCAACACAGAGTCTTCTTATTACTATTACAGTGAAGAAAGTCATCAAGAAGTTGCTCTCACTAATGCTGCTTTCATATTTATATAAGGGGTTTGTCCAGTCAAAGGTAGGGAATATGCTTTACACATTCAGTTTTGACAGATTACCAAGCCATGAACTTTGAGACATTCCATTTGGGTGTTTGTAACCATTAAAATGAAATGTCCAAGAGATGGGATTTCTCTGTTTATGAGAGGGCCGCTCTTAAGAAGAGTGTGAAAGGAAGGTGACTATGCACTTGAAAATTTTGAGGGAGTTACATGAGGCAGGAATCAGAAAAGACAATTTCTGCTCTGTCTGTGGGGAGAAATTCTTACAGATTAGGAATTTTTTGCTCAGTTTTGGAGTGTTATATTGATGACTCCTCTCTGTGTTAAAACAGCTTAAACGATTAAATTTCCAACATCAGAATACTGAGAGGAATGGACACTGGTCACAGAATAACTTTTAGAGACTAATCAGACACCACTCCTAATTCTACTGCATGGAATATTCAAAATCTTAAATCACACTGTTGGTCAGAGTAATGTCATTTCAACTATCTCTGCTTGCTGCTTCTCTTTTTCAAATCATCAAATGCAAACTATAAGGTCTAGTATATGTAATCCCGAAAGGAAATACCTACACAAAAAAGTGTACTCTGTTCTCAAAATGTTCTTTTTTTGTGTGTGTGTGTTCTCAACTGTAAATGAAATATACTGAGAATATGGCCAAACCACCACATAAACTGCAAAGTGAATAGTCTGCTCATTAACTGATTACTTGTTTCTTTTTCAGATCATGAATGCTGGTGAAATAAATGGTTCAATCTAGACAGGTTTGCAGATTGTTTAATAATGAATATAATCATTACCTCAGAGAAGCTCTAGATTTTGCTGTAACACAAGACATGCAGGACCCAAGACAAAACTCTGCGTAAGTATGTTACATGATTTTTCAAATGCCTAAAAGAAGAAGGTATCACTTTCTTCCCTTTAAATCCAGTGGTGGAGTGGGTGGGAAGGGAAGGTTGGCAGCCTTACTTCCTTACAAGGTAGAACAACACAAAAAGCTAATATCTCCTAAATTTATGTCTAATGCTTGATTTTTTAAAGGACTGGTTCTTCTTTAGCCCTATTAGTTAGACCCTATTTTGTTCAGCTTTTATCACTGTGTTTCAATTTCTTTTACTCATTCCTTTATTTTCCTTTTTACTTGGTATAGATTTTAATTCACTGTATGTTCACATTGTACATCCAAAATGATAGGTGCGTTTTTATTGGCATAACTTAGAAAACGAAGAAAAGCATGACAAAGCCAACCAGAAGGTGCTGAAGCATACTGACAAATAACATTATAGCTTAGCTCTTCTTTCTCTTTATAATTTATATTTTAAAGCCCAAGATCATGACCAATATAAATTTAAGTACTACACAGGAATATGAAGTCACTCTATGACTGCAAAAATATCTTAGATTCAGTAATGCCTCTGATAAAACTCAGCAGTAAAAGTATTGCAAAGAAATTTGCCATAAATGCAAAATAGCCGCAACCCCAAAACTATATAGGAAAAGACTGGAAACTGCCTTCAGAATTTCCTGTGAAATATCAGAATTTTTCAGTAAAAATATTTTGAAGGTTCTGTGCCTCTCCCATAAGTTTCCTTCCCCACACCATATCTCTCATCACCAGATGCCCCACAGAAAAAAAAATAATCATCTTCCTGGCTAAGTGACTGCACACAATTATATACTTGAAAGATTTGTTTTTAATTGTTTCTGAACAGCCCTGTATATAGCTTGGAAAAAAACAATTTTATGACCCCTATCTAATTTGCACTGGGAAGCTGATGTCCTCATCAGAAGACTGGGGAAAGTCTTAGTTTGACTGTCTATTAACTTATTTTGGAAGCCAGAGATCACCAACAGTTTAAAGACAAAAAGAAGGGTGATATAGAAGGATTTCTGATAGTTGTGGAAAACCAGACAACAAATCCAGCAGTAAAGCTGTTTGACACAGTGAGAGGGGTTTTTGAAGTAATCGCTAAATCTACTTTTGGCTACTACAAAATAGAGTAGCAGATTTCTTCAGCCACAGAAACTGCTGCCTTCATAGGAAATTTGTCTCCCCTTTCTCCACAATGCCTTTCTGTAAAACACATGATAAAGTCATGGGCCTTGATCCCTACTAGTTAAGTTGGTCATTGGTCTGATACATGGCCTGGGCATGGTGACTGATACGGCTGTGCTGAACTCTCACAGTGGCAAAGACCATTGCAAATTCATATCTCTACCCTCTACCTTAATATTTTAGCTCTTAGCCTTTGCCTTTTATATTGCAGAATTTTATGGCATAAATTTCTTTAAGAAATAAAAATTAATCATGTGACATTATTAATTAATTGCAGATACATACACTGGAACCACATGCTTTGTCTATATTCACAAATAGGATGGATCGAAGCTTTCTTTTCTGGCCCTGAACTGAAATATTTTCGAAGAACTAAGCTCTCTTGTGCTTCAAAATGGGATGGCCCTATCCAAACTGAACACTGAGAGTGGTTCCTGGCCCAAAGCTAAAGCCCAGAAAGTACTGGGACAGGGCTAGTTGGAGTGGTCAAAACTGCACCAGGAACTGTGCTAATATTTTAACAATGTGGATGATTGCAGAATGACATGCAAGCTGATGTCTAAAACCTGACACACTATTTTGTGTTGCTCTAGAAGTATCAGGCAGAATTTAGGTCTTCTTGATTAGGAGTATACAAGTAGATATCCCTTTGGCAAAAGGACCATGTAGATATATGCATGTGGAAATTAGGACTATGGATAGGATTGTGTTCAGTGCAATCACCCTTATGAAACTTTATGGCAACTTAAACTTTTCAAAGAAATTTATGTATGTTTTTATTTCATGGAATAGCATAACTATATTTGTGGGAATCTGCACTTCTGTGTATGTATTTATACACATCTAATTCACCAAACAACACTATTCACTCACAGACATAAATTCCTATACATAAAAGTACAGATACATTTTAGACCATTATTTTTAAAAAAACTTATCTCTTGTTTGTCAATGTTCAAGAATTTCACTGATTCACAGCCCTAGTTCAGACAAAAATAATATTTAGACAAAGCAGATATATATTTGCACTTTTCCAGTCCTCTTATGTTGTAGGATCTTCTGTAAGATTATTCTGCATAGCTTACTTGTCCTGAAGCTTCCTCAGGAATGGAATGGAGAAATTGTAAGGTACAGATTACAAAGGTTGTCTTTGTCAAAATCCAGCTCTTACCTATGAAGTGCTCACTGTATTTCAAGCAGATCCCTATTTTAACACAGATAAAAATGTCTTATGAGGAAGAGAGCAAATGTCAAGTGAATCTGCACAAAGCTATCAGCTGAGGAGAGATGAACCTGATCTGCATTCTTCAAGAGTAGTCTAATTCATGGGTGTGTTTTCAATTGCTAAATTTATGTAATGATACTTACTCAGTAACGCAGATTCACACATAATCAACCAGCAGGAATAATCATAATTCTGAATAATTTCAGATCTTTTTCTTTAACTGATATCTTTGATAACAGCTTAACTGTACAACCAAAATTAAACATCCCCGTTTCAGACATTTGTCAGCTGCTATAGCTATACAACATTCTCCCTTGCATTTCAGTAGATTAAATTAACCAGTATCTAACCTCTCATCTGTGGGTTTTAGTTTATGTTCATAAGAGACAAATTATGATTGTCTGCTCTGGTATTTCTTGTAAAATCTGCTTTGCTGGTTTGAGAGCCCAGTAACAAAGACAGAAGCCAACTAACAGATAATTCTGAAGATGAGATTGTTAGGAAATTCTTTCATACATATGTCATCTGCTTTGAAATCAGGAGAATTTTTTGTCAACCAATAGGCACCTGCTAAAGTGGTAGCTCTGTCTTCAGCCAGTAATTGTGTGATGGCCTTGCCCCACTGCCACACTTCGTAAGGACAGTTATGCAATTACTTCTACATAGAGAGTCAGGAGTTCTAAGGGATACTTGGCCTAGCAAAGGGCTAGATAGGAGAAAGCAGTCATGTGAGAGAGCTCCCCATATGTCTGCTCAAGCCTGTGAGGACTACAGTTCAGGATAAAAATTCCCAAGCCCATTGTAAGAAATTACTAAAACAGTTTTAGGTTTTGTTGATATGTCGGCTTGTTTAAGTCAACCCTTGGTTGACTTAATGTAAAGTGCAGAAAGGTTTTTTTAGGAACAAAAAATCTTGCTCTGTCTCATTTAAAAAAAAGAGGGGTTCATTTTAGATTCTATGGTGCATCTTAACACACATAAATAAACTCAGACAGGAGGTGTGCTGGTAGAGAGCTAATCTGTAAAGGAATACATTTTTGTCAGATGACAAAAGCAGCTCTAACTGATTATGAAGTGACTGTTTAAGTTGTGATAATGCTCATCAGTGCTGCTGGTTTGACTCAAAGTCTGCTGAAGCAGGCTGAAAGACTCCAATGC
Organism: Calonectris borealis; assembly: GCF_964195595.1. Lineage (NCBI taxonomy): Eukaryota > Metazoa > Chordata > Aves > Procellariiformes > Procellariidae > Calonectris > Calonectris borealis. The sequence continues at coordinate 64,220,171 of NC_134313.1, read as the reverse complement.
ACTACAATAAGTTTTGGTTCAAATAGGAGTCCTTCAAAGTACTGACTTGTGGTTAAATATTCAGTTAAGTCCTGCACTTCTTCATTGGTGTTGAAAAAACTTTCAGAAAAGTTCTGTGTGTTTAGGCAAAATTTTGGTTATCCTCAGAGGCTGCTGATCATTCAGACATAATGAATAAGATTTTTGCTGTTCAGTCATATTAACATTGTGACTGCAACTGCCCTGAGTGCAGTCAGTGCTGGTAAGAAAATCTGTCCGAAAAGTCTGGGCAGGTAGTATCTGCTCAGCTTGTTCTGCTGTAGCTGTAGCAGAACAGCTATACTGCATGAGACCAACACTGTATGCCAGATTCTTGCATCTGACAGAGGCCTGATAGATCCTCTGGTGTGGGCCTCCAGAGGGGTAAGAAGTCATGTTTTATGTCAGTGATGACCTGGTACTTTCTGCTTCCTCTACCCAAGTGTTTCCAGGCAGGCATGTCCAGAAAAACATACCCATTCAGGAAGAAGTGATTACTTCTTTCCCCTCTCCTTGACAGATGTCAGTAGCAGATGCCTGGGAAAAGCAGAGTATATGAGTAGGGCAAATACAGAATGATAACTTCTGGCACTGCAGTGTGGAAGTATTTTCTGAGTCATACAGAGTATCATCTCTTTTTTTTTTTTTTTTTTTTGTCTTTGATGGACGTCCTTTCATATTTCTAATCACTTTTTGAATCCATTTATATCTTTGGCCTCCACAACATCCTGTGGCAATGAGTACTACAATTTAATTATGCACTGTGTGAAAAAGCACTTCCCTTTGTTTGTTGAAAATTTTCTGGATGATAATTTCATTTAGTGCCCCTTGTTCTTGTTTAACAAAAATAGTGCTTAATTGCTCCCTAGCCTCCTTATTCATGGCTTTTATAATTTTATACATCAAGAACATATCCCTTCGGATACTTTTTCTCTAAGCTAAAGACTCCTAATCTAATATCCCCTTTTACAAAAGGACTTCTAGATTTGATCATTCCCCTGCCTTTCTGTCTCATTTTAGTTTTATTATACTCTTTAGTGGATGGGGACACCAGAGTTGCAAGTAATAGTAGGCGCATGGTCAGCTTTCAGTGCACTGAGCACCAAAAATGAGTTAAACAGCTAACTTGTATGTCTGCAATATGAATGTATTAAAATGTTTTACTATGGCTTTGGAGCTATTCTGCAAGTTTTCTGTTTCAGATCCTTTGAAGCTCACTTTGACATAAATACAAGGCTTCTCAACCCAGAAATCTCTACTGCCTGTTCAGTCCTTTCTCTGAAGAATTTCCATGGTATTAGCTGCTATGAAGGAAGGAAAGAAAACTGTGAGATAAATATAAATGTATTTTCCTCTGATATCTGCATTGTTTTAGGGTAGTTCCCCAGGCAATCCACTGGTAAAATCTTACCTTTATTGATAGGAAAAAACAGAGAAATACTAAAATAGTGGGTCAGTTTTATGGAAGAGGATGATTTTAGAGTTTGCAGCTGCCATGTCGGTCATTGGCTTACATTTTTAGCTTAAATTTGGACTTTGAAGTAGTCCATCAACATTTGGGTGAGTTTTAAAGAAAAGATCCGAATTTTTCTCCTTGAAGAGTTTTCTGTCTACCAGAACTCCTGTTATACATTCCTGCCTGTGACCTCTGTTTCATATATTTGTTCCATTGTCCCATCATGGTGGCTGAAAAAATATTTTTCCCAAAATTTAGAAGAAAACCCATGTAAATGTCATAAAGATAAATGGCAGTATAATAATTGAGGATCTCTGTGGTCTGTGAGTTCACATGTTTGTCAACATTTGTCATTTCGTAGTGACATTTGAGTGACTCCAGGTGAAACGTATTTGAATGCCCAAAGGAACAGTTCTTTCCTAAAGACAGTCCTGTTGGATAATAATGCTACCCAGGATTCAAGACAGACACTTGAAAGAAATAGAACAAGAAATGGCTTCAGTGAAATTTTAGAGAATAGGAAATGTAAAGTCACCCGATTATTATCTGGAAAGAATATTAATAGGTTGTCCTTAAACTAGTTGCTTTCATTGGTAATATACCTGTAAAACCAAGAGACACTTGGATCTGATGAAGCCAGGATATAGAACTGCATTATCTCCTAAACTAAAGCCCAAGATTATATTACTATTTGCATCACAATCTTTGCATGTTTATAGAGGAATGGTGGAAAAGCTGCAACTTCGTGAAATGGTTGAGATCCTTTGGAACAAATGGACAGTATTCTTAGACCTTCTCTGATTCTCTTCTAAAGGGATTCCACTACAAACCTGTGAAATAGATTAAGAAATTTCTCATAACTTGTGAGGCTGCCAACCATTACAGAAACTTTGAGTAATTTTTTTGAAACCTTTAGATGGAGTGAAAATGTCTGTTATTTAAGCTATAAGGTCCAAAGCCTCTTTCAGATTTTTGAAGATGTTTCTTGTAAATACCATCAGAGCAGTCAGCACAATGAGGCAAGGCACTATAAGCATAATACTTACCAGAAAACTCTTGTAATTTAAGTATAGGAAATGAGGTAATATATCTGACTGTAGCCAGTGGATTTTTGCTATGAATTATAATGCCAATTGCACTGTATTTAACTACTATACTTGTATCACAGTCTTATTTTTAATGACTCCCTTTGTGGGAGTTCAAGTCCTTTCTTTTAATAAAACTATTTCACGTTTTGTCCTTGCCAATGTCAGTTTAAAAGAAACGAATACTTCCTATCTGTCTTGTTAAGGGAGATGACCTGTCCAACCTCTCAGTAGAAGGTTTGGATTCCCATTAAAAGTTTTCAGTTCTCTCCTTTCCTTTCAGCTACTGTGTGTGCTGTATCTTTTGTAGATAGTTTTTAAAAAAATAAATGACCCAGTCAAAAGTAAAGAAGATTTTGCCCCAAAACTTTAAATTTGTTACTGAGAGACAGTGCTAGATCAATATTTGCATTAGATAAGGTGATCTGGTTGGACAAAAGGAGAAGATCAAAATGAAGGATGGTTACTACCCCTTGAACGAAAGTTAAGCTTTATGTCCCAGAACTGTTAGTTAATGTGGAGAAACAAGTAGAAAAATGGTGTGTTTGCTGGTAATTAATCTTTCAGAATAAGTGCTGATATCAGTTTTTGCTGATTAAAAAGGAAGTTAAAGGCATGATATTTTTGTTAAGTAGAATGTTTGAACTGTTTGATAGAACTGATATTGGTTAACAGTGCAGTTCTGAGTTAAGTGGTGATAATAATAAAAGTGTGATAATATAATAAATATTATTAAAGTTTGTCGAAAGTGATTTGTCTGGTCAATGAGAATTACATTCTAATGCAATAGCCAATATCACTGACAGATGTTAGGTAAATACAGATTAGAAGAGATAGACTAAAAGGCACATTGAAGATGGCTCTTCCCCGGAAATATATTTCTTCTTGTCTTTACCTTTATTAATGTAGGTAAGGTGAGCAATTAATGTGATTTTAACAATAATGAATGTTAATTCTGCCTCCTGATTTCTGCTTAAAAAAACAATTTTTTTTTGCAATACCTTTAACATAACCTATCAAAAATTAGAAAAAAAATCAAAGTAATAACTGTTAAGTAATACATGCTAAGTGTTTCTAGTTTAATCTGGTGGATAAAAACAGCCACCAACTTCTTTTATGAAAATAGCAGCTCTGGCCAGAGACAGATTACAGTGTACCATCAAATCTGTGGCTTCTGAGTACAGGGAGCAGATGACAAACTGATGTCAAAATAATAGAAAATTATCATTATAAAAATAATTTAATAAAAATGATTTTGATTTAAATTGAAAATATAATAATAGTCATGTCAAAAGAATAGAAAATTATAATTTGGCAACAGCAGAAATTAACAAATAGCATCTAACCTTCTATTGCATTTATTGTAGCAGGAGAATAAATTCATATATTTCTAGCAGGAATCACATGGGCTTGTATCACTGTCTCACAAGTAGATCTGGAAAAGATACTTTTAAACAAATGTAACATTTTTGTCTTCCTAAAAGAATCAATATATCATTTTGGATGGATATTCTGAGGCCTAGAGGAGTAAGAAGAATGCTGAATTTTCATAAGGAGTAATGTCAGTAGTCACTTTTATCCAGGGTGTTGTGGGATACCTGCATTACTTTTGCATCAGATGTCTATATTTTTGATGTCTATATTTATTATTTCCCAAATTTATTATTATTTCAGTTTCATATCACTCTACCTGAAGTTTAAGCCAAAGAAACCTTCTTCCAAGAGGAATCAGATTTTCCGAAGTGAATCTCCCTCAAACCTTCCTGTGAAAGTTCAGCTTTGTGTAAATCACAAAACTGCTCGCTGAGACATAGATTAACAGAAAATCTTTTCTTGCTTTAGTAATTAGGGTATTTTCACAGGACTTGCAAATTGCGTATGCTAATCCTTCCTGCAGCCTTAGTCTGCCATATCCTGGGTGAAAGGTCTAACTGCAGAGGTACTTGATAAAACAGTATTTCCACTTGCCCTCCTTGTTTTTCATTTTCCTTCAGGTCTTTTAATTTTGTTTTTATTTTATTTTTCTCTTTACAAAAGGATGATTATCAGACTGTGCAAACTCTAAGCATCAGAGTAATGTTATTAAACAGGATCAATCCTAGAAAAGCAGTTTACTAGCATTCAAAGAATGGTAACATATTACTGAAGCACAATTTTCCTCTTGTGAAGGAGAGAACAATAGGTATCACTATAATGACTTTCCACATTTTCTTATAATATGACTTTTAACAAAGATAATTTCAAACAATTTCACCAGATGTATAAGTAGGGTTTAATGATCTGTAGCTGCCTGGATCATCTTTAACAGCATTTTAAAATGGAGTTACAATACTTACTTCACTCCTTTAGGATATTAGCTGATTTTAATATGAAATTGAATATTTTAGCAGCTGAATAACCACTTCCCTCAGCTTATGCAAAAATTAAATGAAAAAAACAACAACAAAAAAAAAAACAAAAAACCAAAATGTTACCAAGGTTTGATGATACATTTATTAAGTTGTATCAACAGCTTTTATTTTAATTCTTTGATAGTCTTTCTTTTTTATTATTAGAAAAGAAGTCCAGGGTAAGCAACTCCTTAAACACAGTATGTGGTAAAGACTAACAAACAAATTTAACTTCTTATTGATATTGTATTTTTCCTTAATTACTTCCTTTCTTCACTAGTTGTCTAGCTGACCTGCTAACTTTCTCTCAGTACTCCCCCTTCTGATACAGATTAAGAATTTCTTATTTGATGTTTGTGTTATCTGTTTGATCTTTGGTTTCATCTTGCCCTTCTCATCTTCCTTCCTGCATGTCAAGTGCCAAGGGCATGTCTTGGCTGTTCTGCACTTTAGCATAATGGCCCCTGGAGGCATTTACAAACCAGGAGATTTTAGAGCATCCTTCAGGCTGTGCTAAACTTCGCCAGAGACTGTAATGGCCCTAATATTATCAAGGGATCATCAAGATTTCTGAAAGATGTCTTTACCTTCACTACTTCTTTTCTGTACTATGCAGATTTCTACTACAGATTAAGAACTAGCAGACTAATATTTTACATCATGCTGAAATGGTATAATACAGATTTTTCTCCTATAAAATTCAAAACACTAAGCCAGAATCAATAGAAATATTTAAGTGATAGTTAATCATAGAATCATAGAACGATAGAATTATTTAGGTTGGAAAAGATCTTTAAGATCATCAAGTCCAATGATTAACCTAGCACTGCCAAGTCCACCACTAAACCACATCCCTAAGCAACACATCTACATGTCTTTTAAATACCTCCAGGGATGTTGACTCAACCACTTCCCTGGGCAGCCTGTTCCGATGCTTGAGGCCATTTCCTCTCATCCTATTGCTATTTACTTGGGAGAAGAGACCAACACCCACCTCACTACAACCTCCTTTCAGGTAGTTGTAGAGAGCCATAAGGTCTCCCTTCAACCCCCATTTCTCCAGACTAAACCACCCCAGTTCCCTCAGCTGTTCTTCATAGGACTTGTTCTCCAGATCCTTCACCAGCTTCATTGCCCTTCTTTGAACACACTCCAGCAACCCAATGTCCTTCTTGTAGTGAGGGGCCCAAAACTGAACACAGGATTCGAGGTGCGGCCTCACCAGTGCCAAGTACAGGGGGACGATCACTTCTCTACTCCTGCTGGCCACACTATTTCTGATACAGGCCAGGATGCTATTGGCCTTCTTGGCCACTTGGGCACACTGCCGGCTCATGTTCAGCTGGCTGTCAACCAGCACCCCCAGGTTCTTTTCCTCTGGGCAGCTTTCCAGCCAGTCTTCCCCAAGCCTGTAGCGTTGCATGGGGTTGTTGTGACCCAAGTGCAGGACCAGGCACTCGGCCTTGTTGAACCTCATACAATTGGCATCAGCCCATCGATCCAGCCCATCCAGATTCCTCTGTAGAGGGATCCTTTGAGCAGACCAACGCTCCTGTCCAACTTGTTGTCATCTGCAAACTGACCAAAGGTGCACTCGATCCCCTCATCCAGATCATTGATAAAGATACTAAACAGAACTGGCCCCAATACTGAGCCCCGGGGAACACCACTTGTGACTGGCCGCCAACTGGATTTAACTTCGTTCACCACAACCCTTTGGGCCCGGCCATCACCCAGCAAAACATATGCTCATCCAAGCCATAAGCAGCCAGTTTCTCCAGGAGACTGCTGCAGGAAACAGTGTCAAAGGCTTTACTAAAGTCCGGGTAGACAACATCCACAGCCTTCATTCTGTCAGGGCCATTGGATCTTTTTAAGGGGGTTTTGTCTTTGTATTTTTTTATTTTCTTGCAGATCATAAGTTATCAAGGCATGGGCCGTCTTCAGTAACACCAAGGACTTAATTGGTACTTTACAGATCATTAATATGCTTTAATAGCAATATATTGTGAAGGGAAATATTATGAACAGGTATGCACTACAGGTGTGCTCTACAAAGTGTCCGGACACGAGGTTTCACAGAATCACAGAATGGTTGAGGTTGGAAGGGACCTCTGGAGGTCATCTGGTCCACCCCTGCAGCTCAAGCAGGGCCGTGTGGAGCCGCTTGCCCAGGACCATGTGCGGACAGTTTTTTAATATCTCCAAGGAGGGAGATTCCACAAAGTCGCTGGGCAACCTGTGCCAGTGCTCAGTCACCTTCACAGTGAAAAAGTGTTTCCTGATATTCAGAGGGAATGTCTTGTGTTTCAGTTTGTGTCCAATGTCCTGTGTTTCAGTTTGTGTCCATTGTCTCTTGTCCCATCACTAGGCACCACTAAAAAGAGCCTGGCTCCGTCATCTTTATACCCTCCTGTCAGATATTTGTACACATTGATGAGATTCCCACCTTGAGCCTTCTCTTCTCTAGAGTCCCAACTTGCTCAGCCTTTCCTCATACGAGAGACGCTCCAGTCCCATAACTATTTAAGTGACCCTTCTCTGGAGCTCATCAACTTCTGTGTGAGGATCTTATGGGATACAGTATTGAAAGCATTATTGAAGTCCAAGTAAACAATATCCACTGGTCTTCCCTCATCTACGAGGTCAGTCATTTCATTGTAGAAGGCTATAAGGTTGGTCAAGCATGACTTCCCCTTGGTGAAGTTGTGATGACTATCTCTAATGACTTTCTTGTCCTTCATGTGCCTGGAAATAGTTTCCAGGATTAGCTGCTCTATCATCTTCCCAGGGATAGAAGTCAGGTTGACTGGCCTGTAATTCTGTGGGTCCTCCTTCTTGCCCTTCTTGAAGCTAGGAGTGATATTTGTTCTCTTCCAATGGCCAGGAACCTCTCCTAGTCATCATGACCATTCAAAGATAATTGAGAGTGACCTCACAATGATAACAGTCAGCTCCCTTAGCGCTTATAGGTATATCCCATTGGGACCAATGGACTTATGTATGTCCAGTTTTTAAAGCATTTTCTAACCTGATACTCTTCCACCAATTGTTAACTTTGCCTTGCTTCAGACTTTCCTCCTTGTCCTGGTTTCAAGTGGGATAGAGTTAAACTTCTTCCTAGTGCTGTGTTTTGGATTTAGTATGAGGGGAATGTTATATTGCACACTGATGTTTTCAGTTGTTGCTAAGTACCCTGCTAGTCAAGGACATTCAGCTTAAGAAAAACAAAACAAAACAAGCGTTGGGAGGGAGCACAGCCAGGACAGCCAGCTCAATTAGCCAATGAGGTATTCCATACCATGTGATGTCATGCTCAGTATATGAATGGTAGGCGTGTTCCAGGAAGTAGCAATCGCTACTTGGTTATCGGTCAGTGCAAATGGTGAGCAATTGCATTGTGCATCACTCATTTTGTATATTTTAACATTATCATTATTATTTTCCCTTTTCTGTTCTATTAAACTGTCTTTATCTCAACCTACGAGTTTTTCTCACTCTTACCCTTCCAATTCTCTCCCTGTCCCACTGCGGGGCGGAGGGGAGTGAGCGAGCAGCTGCGTGGTATTTGGCTGCCTGTCAGGTTAAACCACGACAGTCCTTTTTGGCACCCAACTTGGGGCTCAAAGGGTTGAGATAATGACACATCTGACACAAACGGGTTAAAACAAATTTGTTATGAACATTCATTATATCAGTTTAGTACTCACTGGTCACAATGGTCGTTTATTTGCTCTCAGAGTTGTTGGATCTGTTCTTGGAGTTGTGGTATGTAGCACCTTACTGGCTGTCTATACTGCTGATTATCAGTTTGTATGTGGGGTTGGTCATCTCTGGGAAATGGATTAAGGTCATCGCTTTGCTATCCTGTGTGACCTTGGTTTATGTTATCATAAAATTATTCATCATGAACCTGTATTCAGCACTGCTGTCATTCCTGTTCTTCGGGAGCTATCTTTTGGAAGCTATTAATAATTACACTTTTTACCTCTTCACCTTGGAGAATGAATTTAGGGGGGAGACAGGATGGGACACTTTCTCCCACTTGTTCACCTTCCCTTCCATATCTTCAGAAACTCCTTTTTCTTATATCCTCTTCATGAAGACATCCCCAATATTCCCTGAGAATTTTGAATATCCTTGCGATGTTCAAACAAGCATGATCATATTGCTATGTCTCCTGAATGTGATTCAGGCCTTGTTTAGGGTTAAACAACTATTCAGGAATACTGTCCAGAGAGCAACCCCGGCAGCAGACACGGTGGCTACTCAAACCCCCACGACAAGCACTGTGGCTACTTCAACCCCCATGAAAACCACTATGGGTACTCAAAGCCCTGCGACAGGCACTGTAGCTTCTCCAACCCCTGCGACAGGCACTATGGCTACTCAAACCCTGGCAAAACCCACTACAGTTACTCCAACCCCCGCAACAGACACTACAGCCACTCAAACCCCGGCATCAGTCACTACAATTACTCCAACCCCCGCGACAGGCACTGCAGCTACCCAAACCCCAGCAACATGTACTACAGCTGAACCAGAGGACCAACCGTCGCTGGTATCCGTCGCCCCTGTACAGAAGAAGAAATCATTGAAGCGGAAGTCAGGTCAGTTAGAAAAGGATGATGGAAAAGCAGGGCCATCACGAGGAGGGGAGGAAGAAGTGGAGGAACTCATAAACGAGATGGAAAACACCCGATCCCTATCCCTGAATGAGTTACGAGATATGTGGAAAGATTGCAGCCGTCGTCCAGGCGAGCATATTGTTACCTGGCTGCTCCGATGGTGGGATAACGGGGCCAGTATCCTGCAATTAGAGGGGAAGGAAGCCAAGCAGCTGGAATCAGTTGCTAGGGAAGGGGGCATTGACAAAACAGTTGGAAAAGTGACACAGGTCCTCAGCTTCTGGAGGCGACTGCTGTCAGGTGTGAAGGAAAGGTATCCCTTCAAGGAAGATGTTATATATCGCCCAGGCAAATGGATCACTATGGAGAGAGGTATCCAGTACCTGAGAGAATTAGGCGTGCTGGAGGTGGTTTATAGTGACCTGGACAATGACCAAATGCCCAAAGATCCAGATGACGTCCAGTGCACGCGACCCATGTGGCGGAAGTTGGTACGGAGCGCACCAGCGTGGTGTGCCAGTTCGTTGGCAGTACTGTGCTGGAAGGAGGAAGAAGCACCAATGGTGGATGACGTGGTTAGCAGACTCCGGGATTTCAAAGAAACTGCCTCCTCCTCCCTTGTCTCGGCTGTGGAGAAACTGTCCCGGGAGGTCCAGCAACTCAAAGAGGGTATGTCCTATTCTCCACCTGTACGGACCAGTATCTCAGCCATTAGGAGTCAATGTTTTTCTGCTCAAGAGAGAGGATATAGAAAGTACACACCACGGACCACCCTGTGGTGTTACCTGCGTGACCACGGAGAGGACATGAGGCAGTGGGATGGAAAACCTACTCCTAGAGGCACGGGAATGTGACTTGCAAGGAAAAACAATGACACAAGGGGGTTCTCCAAGGAAAAATGCTGCTCCAGTTTTCAGGAAAAACCTGTCTCACGACGGTCCAGTTTCCAGTGAACAGTTCCCCAGACAGAGTAGAAGGGCTGATCTTACTTTGGATTGTGATTGTAAGGAAGAAATTCTTGACTCACGTTTGCAAGAAGTGAGAAATGGATACTATGACCAGAACTAGAGGGGACCTACCTCCAGCCAGGTGGAGGAAAGGGACAACTGGGTTTACTGGACTGTGTGGATTCGATGGCGTGGCACATCAGACCCACAGGAGTATAAGGCTCTCGTAGATACCGGTGCACATTGTACCCTGATGCCATCAAGCTATAAAGGGGCAGAACCCATTTGTATTTCTGGAGTGACAGGGGGATCCCAAGAGTTAACTGTATTGGAGGCCGAAGTGAGCCTAACCGGGAATGAGTGGCAGAAGCACCCCATTGTGACTGGCCCAGAGACTCTGTGCATCCTTGGCACAGACTACCTCAGGAGAGGGTATTTCAAGGACCCAAAAGGGTTTCGGTGGGCTTTTGGTATAGCTGCCCTGGAGACGGAGGAAATTAAACAGCTGTCCACCTTGCCTGGTCCATCGGAGGACCCTTCTGTTGTGGGGTTGCTGAGGGTTGAAGAACAGCGGTGGTACCAATCGCTACCACAACAGTGCACCGGCGGCAATATCGCACCAAACGAGACTCCCTGCTTCCCATCCATAAGCTGATTCGTTGACTGGAGAGCCAAGGAGTGATCAGCAAGACTCACTCACCCTTTGACAGTCCCATATGGCCAGTGCGAAAGTCTAATGGAGAGTGGAGATAACAGTAGACTATCGTGGCTTGAACGAAGTCATGCCACCACTGAGTGCTGCCATGCCGGACATGCTAGAACTCCAATACGAACCGGAGTCAAAGGCAGCCAAGTGGTACGCCACCATTGATATCGCTAATGCGTTCTTCTCAATCCCTTTGGCGGTAGAGTGCAGGCCACGGTTCGCTTTCACTTGGAGGGGTGACCAGTACACCTGGAACCGACTGTCCCAGGGGTGGAAACACAGACCTACCATTTGCCATGGACTGATCCACACCGCACTGGAACAGGGTGAGGCTCCAGAACACCTGCAATACATTGATGACATTGTCGTATGGGGCAACACAGCAGAAGAAGTTTTTGAGAAAGGGAAGAAAATAATTCAAATCCTTCTGAAGGCCGGTTTTGCCATAAAACAAAATAAGGTCAAGGGACCTGCACAGGAGATCCAGTTTTTAGGAATAAAATGGCAAGATGGACGTCGTCAGATCCCAATGGATGTGATCAACAAAATAACAGCCATGTCCCCACCAACTAGCAAAAAGGAAACACAAGCTTTCTTAGGCATTGTGGGCTTTTGGAGAATGCATATTCCAGATTATAGCGTGATTGTAAGCCCCCTCTATGAAGTGACTCGGAAGAAGAACAATTTCAAATGGGGCCCTGAGCAACAGCAAGCCTTTGAACAAATTAAACAGGAGATAGTTCATGCAGTAGCCCTTGGGCCAGTCCGGACAGGACAAGATGTAAAGAATGTGCTCTACACCGCAGCCAGGGAGAATGGCCCTACCTGGAGCCTCTAGCAGAAAGCACCAGGGGAGACTCGAGGTTGACCCTTAGGGTTTTGGAATCGGGAATACAGAGGATCCGAGGCCCGCTACACTCCAGTTGAGAAGGAGATATTGGCAGCATATGAAGGGATTCGAGCTGCTTCAGAAGTGGTTGGTACTGAAGCACAGCTCCTCCTGGCACCCCGACTGCCGGTGCTGGGTTGGGTGTTCAAAGGGAGGGTCCCCTCTACACATCATGCAACCGATGCTACGCGGAGTAAGTGGCTCGCACTGATCACACAACGGGCCCGAATAGGTAACCCCAGTCACCCTGGAATCTTGGAAGTGATCACGAACTGGCCAGAAGGCAAAGATTTTGGAATATCCCCAGAGGAGGAGGTGACACGTGCTGAAGAGGACCCACTGTATAATAAACTGCCAGAAAATGAGAAGGAATATGCCCTGTTCACTGATGGGTCCTGTCGCCTTGTGGGAAAGCATCGGAGGTGGAAAGCTGCTGTATGGAGTCCTATACGCCAAGTTGCAGAAACTGCTGAAGGAGAAGGTGAATCGAGTCAGTTTGCAGAGGTGAAAGCCATCCAGCTGGCCTTGGACATTGCTGAACAAGAAAAATGGCCAGTACTTTATCTCTACACCGACTCATGAATGGTGGCAAATGCCCTGTGGGGGTAGTTGCAGCAGTGGAAGCAGAATAACTGGCAGCGCAGAGGTAAACCCATCTGGGCTGCCGCACTGTGGCAAGATATTGCTGCTCGGGTGGAGAACCTGGTTGTAAAAGTACATCATGTAGCTGCTCATGTACCCAAGAGTCGGGCCACTGAAGAACATCAAAATAACCAGCAGGTGGACCAGGCTGCTAAGATTGAAGTGGCTCAGGTGGATTTGGACTGGCAACATAAGGGGAATCATTTATAGCTCGGTGGGCCCATGATACCTCAGGCCATCAAGGAAGAGATGCAACATATAGATGGGCTCGTGATCGAGGGGTGGACTCAACCATGGGCGCTATTGCACAGGTTATCCATGAATGTGAAACATGTGCTGCAATCAAACAAGCCATGCAAGTAAAGCCTCTTCATGGTATGGAGGACGATGGTTGAAATATAAATATGGGGCGGCCTGGCAGATCGATTATATCACACTCCCACAAACCCGGCACGGCAAGCGCTATGTGCTCACCATGGTGGAAGCAACCACCGGCTGGCTAGAAACATACCCTGTGCCCCATGCCGCCACCCGGAACACCATCCTGGGCCTTGAAAAACAAGTCCTATGGTGACATGGGACTCCAGAAAGAATTGAGTCAGACAACGGGACTCTTTTCTGAAACACCCTCATAGACACCTGGGCCAAAGAGCATGGCATTGAGTGGGTCTATCACATCCCCTACCATGCACCAGCCTCTGGGAAAATCGAACGATACAACGGGCTGCTAAAGACTACGCTGAGAGCAATGGGTGGTGGGACATTCAAGCATTGGGATACACATTTAGCAAAAGCCACCTGGTTAGTCAATACCAGGGGAGCTGCCAATCGAGCTGGCCCTGCCCAATCAAGACTCTTACGTACTGTAGATGGAGATAAAGTCCCTGTCGTGCACATAAGAAATATGCTAGTGAAGACGGTCTGGGTTACTCCTGCCTCTGGCAAGGGAAAACCCATCTGTGCGATTGCTTTTGCTCAAGGACCTGGGTGCACTTGGTGGGTAATGCGAAATGATGGGGAAGTCCAGGATCTTACCCTTCCGATTCTCTCCCTCTCCCACTGCGGGGACGGGGGGCGGAGTGAGCGAGCAGCTGCGTGGTATTTGTCTGCCTGCCAGGTTAAACCATGACAGTCCTAGTCTCTGTGGGCTGGGATTCCTGAAGGCAGGTCTTGCTAGTAAAGTTTGAGGTAAGGAAGGCATTCAGCTTTTTCCATGTCCTGTGTCATCAGGGCTCCTTCTCCATTCAGCAGCAGGCCACATTGTCTCTAGTCTTCCTCTTGTCAGCTTTCTATTTATAGAAGCCCTTCTATATATGTTTGCCTTTGACATCCCTTGCCAAACCCAATTCATGTTGGGCTTTAGCTTTTCTAACTTTGTCCCTGGGTGCTCAGATAGTGTCTCTCTATTCCTCCCAGGTTACCTGTCCCTTCTGTTAACCGTTCCACCTTCTGTAGGTGTCATTTTTATTTTTAAGTTTGGCTAGGAGCTCCTTGTTCATCTAAGCTGGCCTCCTGGCACTTTTGGCTGACTTCTTGCATGTTGGGATGCTCCAGTCTTGAGCTTGAAGAAAGTGATGCTTGAATATTAACCAGCTGTTAACCATACCTATTCCACTTATTCCTGGTATCAACTCAGATTGGAAGGGGAATTTTTTCCTCTTTTATCACCTTTAGTCTCACAGAATAAATGTAATCAAAAATAAAATTACCTGGTTTCCTATATTATTTTTTTTTTGTATCATGTACAGAATACCTTGACTAGAAATCAGAACTTAATGGTAACAGAAACACATAGAATGTCCAAAAACCCAGTTTCTTTAAGGCACAGTATTGTGATAGAATAGTTACATCAGTAAGTATTAAAAGGAATGGCCTCAGCCTTGATTCACTTCCTAGACAGAATTTTTGGCAATAAAAAATGTCCATTTTCTTGTAGGTTAAGGTTTAATCTGGAAATCACTGAGACTTATACATGTAGATCCACAATATTATATTCAGAATCACTACATTTCTTCTCAGAATTATCTTCAAATGTGTTTTTCACTTTAAATAAATCTTGAGTCCCTTCTAATATTTTCTATATGTCACCTTGGATATGAAAATATTTTTGTCATGTAATAATAGAAACACATACATTGCAAAGGATTATAGCTGTAGAAATTGATAAATATCGAAGGTAAAATTGATATTCTGAAATATTTTAACTGCTAGTTCTTCCTTTAAGGTGGTGAGAAAAAAACCTTTGTAGAGGGAAGAAAAGATCTTTTATTGTTTAGATCTCAGGTGGGAGAAGCACTCTGAATATATAAAGGCTTATCATGAAAAACAGTGACAGGAAACTTCTGCTGAATTCCAGTGACTGCAGTTTTCAACTTTGTACTTTATAAATATTTATCCAACTCTTTAAGTTCCTGCAGTTTATGAAATTCTTGAGAATTTTCCTGTCATGATATTTCACTATTGAGCCTTTGTTAGCATATCCTTTGAATCTTTCAGGCTTTAGATAAACAATGTGAGTTTACTGCTTCAATACTAACTACATTCACATGCTTGAGGAGGCAAAAATAGCAACATTGTCACATATCTCTCCTTCTTATTAACATTGAAGAAAATCAATATTTGAATAATGTTAAGGTTGTGGCACAAAATAGCTAAAGTAGGAATCCCTAACAATTTCTATAGCACCTACTGCAGATACATCTTATCACAGGAGAATATTTGCATCTTGTGATCTTATCCTAAAAAAGTTAAAAAGAAATGCTTTTAAGTTTTACCTCTTTTAAAAACATCGCTTTTATAAAATAAATTGATGCTATTTTCTCTTGATACTATTTTTTGCTCTGTTAGAAAAAAATGGAAAATGGTAAAATGTTCTTATCAGTGGAATAAACACCCTCAAAATCATTGATAAAACTAAACAATTAAGCCATGCTGCTTTGGAGAGGTGCAAGTCTTCCATGAATTCTATTATCTCAATGCCACTAAATATTTTTCTTGACAAAATAATTTTTAAACTGTGGGAACATAAAAACAATCTGTATTTCGATTTCTATATTTATTTTTATGTATTGTTGTCCTGGTTTTGGCTGGGATATGGTTAAATTTCTTCCTAGTGCTCTGTTTTGGATTTAGTATGAGGAGAATGTTGATAGCACACTGATGTTTTCAGTTGTTGCTAAGTGCCCTCCTAGTCCAAGGACAGCTCCCGTGTCTACTGACTGAGCTAGGTACACAAGATGGGAGGGAACATAATCAGGACAGCCAGCCCAGCTGGCTAAAGGGGTATTCCATACCATGTGACGTCATGCTCAGTATATGAAGGGTAGGCGTGATCCAGGAAGTACCGATCGCTACTTGGTTATCGGTCAGCGCGGGTGGTGAGCAATTGCATTGTGCATCACTCATTTTGTATATTTTATCATTATCATTATTATTTTCCCTTTTTCTGTTCTATTAAACTGTCTTTATCTCAACCCAGAAGTTTTTTCTCACTCTTACCCTTCCGATTCTCTCCCCGTCCCGCTGGGGAGTAAGTGAGTGGCTGCGTGGTATTTGGCTGCCTGTCAGGTTAAACCACGACAGTCCTTTTTGGCACCCAACGTGGGGCTCAAAGGGTTGAGATAATGACACATCTGACACAAACGGGTTAAAACAAATTTGTTATGAACATTCATTATATCAGTTTAGTACTCACTGGTCACAATGGTCGTTTATTTGCTCTCAGAGTTGTTGGATCTGTTCTTGGAGTTGTGGTATGTAGCACCTTACTGGCTGTCTATACTGCTGATTATCAGTTTGTATGTGGGGTTGGTCATCTCTGGGAAATGGATTAAGGTCATCGCTTTACTATCCTGTGTGACCCTGGTTTATGTTATGATAAAATTATTGGTCACGAGCCTGTACTCAGCACTGCCACCATTCCTGTTCTTCGGGAGCTATCTTTTGGAAACTATTAGTAATTACACTTTTTACCTCTTCACGTCAGAGGATGAATTTAGGGGGGAGACAGGATGGGACACTTTCTCCCACTTGTTCACCTTCCCTTCCATATCTTCAGAAACTCCTTTTTCTTATATCCTCTTCATGAAGACATCCCCAATATTCCCTGAGAATTTTGAATATCCTTGCGATGTTCAAACAAGCATGATCATATTGCTATGTCTCCTGAATGTGATTCAGGCCTTGTTTAGGGTTAAACAACTATTCAGGAATACTGTCCAGAGAGCAACCCCGGCAGCAGACACAGTGGCTACTCAAACCCCCACGACAAGCACTGTGGCTACTTCAACCCCCATGAAAACCACTATGGGTACTCAAAGCCCTGCGACAGGCACTGTAGCTTCTCCAACCCCTGCGACAGGCACTATGGCTACTCAAACCCTGGCAAAACCCACTACAGTTACTCCAACCCCCGCAACAGACACTACAGCCACTCAAACCCCGGCATCAGTCACTACAATTACTCCAACCCCCGCGACAGGCACTGCAGCTACCCAAACCCCAGCAACATGTACTACAGCTGAACCAGAGGACCAACCGTCGCTGGTATCCGTCGCCCCTGTACAGAAGAAGAAATCATTGAAGCGGAAGTCAGGTCAGTTAGAAAAGGATGATGGAAAAGCAGGGCCATCACGAGGAGGGGAGGAAGAAGTGGAGGAACTCATAAACGAGATGGAAAACACCCGATCCCTATCCCTGAATGAGTTACGAGATATGTGGAAAGATTGCAGCCGTCGTCCAGGCGAGCATATTGTTACCTGGCTGCTCCGATGGTGGGATAACGGGGCCAGTATCCTGCAATTAGAGGGGAAGGAAGCCAAGCAGCTGGAATCAGTTGCTAGGGAAGGGGGCATTGACAAAACAGTTGGAAAAGTGACACAGGTCCTCAGCTTCTGGAGGCGACTGCTGTCAGGTGTGAAGGAAAGGTATCCCTTCAAGGAAGATGTTATATATCGCCCAGGCAAATGGATCACTATGGAGAGAGGTATCCAGTACCTGAGAGAATTAGGCGTGCTGGAGGTGGTTTATAGTGACCTGGACAATGACCAAATGCCCAAAGATCCAGATGACGTCCAGTGCACGCGACCCATGTGGCGGAAGTTGGTACGGAGCGCACCAGCGTGGTGTGCCAGTTCGTTGGCAGTACTGTGCTGGAAGGAGGAAGAAGCACCAATGGTGGATGACGTGGTTAGCAGACTCCGGGATTTCAAAGAAACTGCCTCCTCCTCCCTTGTCTCGGCTGTGGAGAAACTGTCCCGGGAGGTCCAGCAACTCAAAGAGGGTATGTCCTATTCTCCACCTGTACGGACCAGTATCTCAGCCATTAGGAGTCAATGTTTTTCTGCTCAAGAGAGAGGATATAGAAAGTACACACCACGGACCACCCTGTGGTGTTACCTGCGTGACCACGGAGAGGACATGAGGCAGTGGGATGGAAAACCTACTCCTAGAGGCACGGGAATGTGACTTGCAAGGAAAAACAATGACACAAGGGGGTTCTCCAAGGAAAAATGCTGCTCCAGTTTTCAGGAAAAACCTGTCTCACGACGGTCCAGTTTCCAGTGAACAGTTCCCCAGACAGAGTAGAAGGGCTGATCTTACTTTGGATTGTGATTGTAAGGAAGAAATTCTTGACTCACGTTTGCAAGAAGTGAGAAATGGATACTATGACCAGAACTAGAGGGGACCTACCTCCAGCCAGGTGGAGGAAAGGGACAACTGGGTTTACTGGACTGTGTGGATTCGATGGCGTGGTACATCAGACCCACAGGAGTATAAGGCTCTCGTAGATACCGGTGCACATTGTACCCTGATGCCATCAAGCTATAAAGGGGCAGAACCCATTTGTATTTCTGGAGTGACAGGGGGATCCCAAGAGTTAACTGTATTGGAGGCCGAAGTGAGCCTAACCGGGAATGAGTGGCAGAAGCACCCCATTGTGACTGGCCCAGAGACTCTGTGCATCCTTGGCACAGACTACCTCAGGAGAGGGTATTTCAAGGACCCAAAAGGGTTTCGGTGGGCTTTTGGTATAGCTGCCCTGGAGACGGAGGAAATTAAACAGCTGTCCACCTTGCCTGGTCCATCGGAGGACCCTTCTGTTGTGGGGTTGCTGAGGGTTGAAGAACAGCGGTGGTACCAATCGCTACCACAACAGTGCACCGGCGGCAATATCGCACCAAACGAGACTCCCTGCTTCCCATCCATAAGCTGATTCGTTGACTGGAGAGCCAAGGAGTGATCAGCAAGACTCACTCACCCTTTGACAGTCCCATATGGCCAGTGCGAAAGTCTAATGGAGAGTGGAGATAACAGTAGACTATCGTGGCTTGAACGAAGTCATGCCACCACTGAGTGCTGCCATGCCGGACATGCTAGAACTCCAATACGAACCGGAGTCAAAGGCAGCCAAGTGGTACGCCACCATTGATATCGCTAATGCGTTCTTCTCAATCCCTTTGGCGGTAGAGTGCAGGCCACGGTTCGCTTTCACTTGGAGGGGTGACCAGTACACCTGGAACCGACTGTCCCAGGGGTGGAAACACAGACCTACCATTTGCCATGGACTGATCCACACCGCACTGGAACAGGGTGAGGCTCCAGAACACCTGCAATACATTGATGACATTGTCGTATGGGGCAACACAGCAGAAGAAGTTTTTGAGAAAGGGAAGAAAATAATTCAAATCCTTCTGAAGGCCGGTTTTGCCATAAAACAAAATAAGGTCAAGGGACCTGCACAGGAGATCCAGTTTTTAGGAATAAAATGGCAAGATGGACGTCGTCAGATCCCAATGGATGTGATCAACAAAATAACAGCCATGTCCCCACCAACTAGCAAAAAGGAAACACAAGCTTTCTTAGGCATTGTGGGCTTTTGGAGAATGCATATTCCAGATTATAGCGTGATTGTAAGCCCCCTCTATGAAGTGACTCGGAAGAAGAACAATTTCAAATGGGGCCCTGAGCAACAGCAAGCCTTTGAACAAATTAAACAGGAGATAGTTCATGCAGTAGCCCTTGGGCCAGTCCGGACAGGACAAGATGTAAAGAATGTGCTCTACACCGCAGCCAGGGAGAATGGCCCTACCTGGAGCCTCTAGCAGAAAGCACCAGGGGAGACTCGAGGTTGACCCTTAGGGTTTTGGAATCGGGAATACAGAGGATCCGAGGCCCGCTACACTCCAGTTGAGAAGGAGATATTGGCAGCATATGAAGGGATTCGAGCTGCTTCAGAAGTGGTTGGTACTGAAGCACAGCTCCTCCTGGCACCCCGACTGCCGGTGCTGGGTTGGGTGTTCAAAGGGAGGGTCCCCTCTACACATCATGCAACCGATGCTACGCGGAGTAAGTGGCTCGCACTGATCACACAACGGGCCCGAATAGGTAACCCCAGTCACCCTGGAATCTTGGAAGTGATCACGAACTGGCCAGAAGGCAAAGATTTTGGAATATCCCCAGAGGAGGAGGTGACACGTGCTGAAGAGGACCCACTGTATAATAAACTGCCAGAAAATGAGAAGGAATATGCCCTGTTCACTGATGGGTCCTGTCGCCTTGTGGGAAAGCATCGGAGGTGGAAAGCTGCTGTATGGAGTCCTATACGCCAAGTTGCAGAAACTGCTGAAGGAGAAGGTGAATCGAGTCAGTTTGCAGAGGTGAAAGCCATCCAGCTGGCCTTGGACATTGCTGAACAAGAAAAATGGCCAGTACTTTATCTCTACACCGACTCATGAATGGTGGCAAATGCCCTGTGGGGGTAGTTGCAGCAGTGGAAGCAGAATAACTGGCAGCGCAGAGGTAAACCCATCTGGGCTGCCGCACTGTGGCAAGATATTGCTGCTCGGGTGGAGAACCTGGTTGTAAAAGTACATCATGTAGCTGCTCATGTACCCAAGAGTCGGGCCACTGAAGAACATCAAAATAACCAGCAGGTGGACCAGGCTGCTAAGATTGAAGTGGCTCAGGTGGATTTGGACTGGCAACATAAGGGGAATCATTTATAGCTCGGTGGGCCCATGATACCTCAGGCCATCAAGGAAGAGATGCAACATATAGATGGGCTCGTGATCGAGGGGTGGACTCAACCATGGGCGCTATTGCACAGGTTATCCATGAATGTGAAACATGTGCTGCAATCAAACAAGCCATGCAAGTAAAGCCTCTTCATGGTATGGAGGACGATGGTTGAAATATAAATATGGGGCGGCCTGGCAGATCGATTATATCACACTCCCACAAACCCGGCACGGCAAGCGCTATGTGCTCACCATGGTGGAAGCAACCACCGGCTGGCTAGAAACATACCCTGTGCCCCATGCCGCCACCCGGAACACCATCCTGGGCCTTGAAAAACAAGTCCTATGGTGACATGGGACTCCAGAAAGAATTGAGTCAGACAACGGGACTCTTTTCTGAAACACCCTCATAGACACCTGGGCCAAAGAGCATGGCATTGAGTGGGTCTATCACATCCCCTACCATGCACCAGCCTCTGGGAAAATCGAACGATACAACGGGCTGCTAAAGACTACGCTGAGAGCAATGGGTGGTGGGACATTCAAGCATTGGGATACACATTTAGCAAAAGCCACCTGGTTAGTCAATACCAGGGGAGCTGCCAATCGAGCTGGCCCTGCCCAATCAAGACTCTTACGTACTGTAGATGGAGATAAAGTCCCTGTCGTGCACATAAGAAATATGCTGGGGAAGACGGTCTGGATTACTCCTGCCTCTGGCAAGGGAAAACCCATCCGTGTGATTGCTTTTGCTCAAGGACCTGGGTGCACTTGGTGGGTAATGCGAAATGATGGGGAAATCCAGTGTGTACCTCAAAGGGATTTGATTTTGGGTGAAAATAGCCAATGAACTGAATTTTATGATGTCAACTGTTACATGATATTGTATATCTTTATTTCTATGGTTGCTATCAATGGTATAGCAGTGAAAATCACCCAGATTAGTGAAGAATGAACTAACTCCGATGAAACCGAGCAAAGTGCAATAATGATAGAACTGGACGAGTGCAGCAATACTGAAATGAGAACTGGCTTCAGGACGCAACAGCCCAACACCACACACCATCTCTCCAGCCCTGAAAGACTGTTATGACAGATGGAGCCCAAAGTTATGGACTAAATGAACTCAATGGACATTTTAGAGTGATAGTCCATAGACTAAGGGAATAATATCTGTGCGTGCATATATATATATACGGGTATATATAAAAAGAAAGATAGTGGTGGTTAATTGAAATGTATTAAAAAAAATATGAGACCTAAGCACGACGTAAATGGTATAGAATAAGGGGTGGATACTGTCCTGGTTTTGGCTGGGATAGGGTTAAATTTCTTCCTAGTGCTGTGTTTTGGATTTAGTATGAGGAGAATGTTGATAACACACTGATGTTTTCAGTTGTTGCTAAGTGCCCTCCTAGTCCAAGGACAGCTCCCGTGCCTACTGACTGAGCTAGGTACACAAGATGGGAGGGAACATAATCAGGACAGCCAGCCCAGCTGGCTAAAGGGGTATTCCATACCATGTGACGTCATGCTCAGTATATGAAGGGTAGGCGTGATCCAGGAAGTGCCGATCGCTACTTGGTTATCAGGCAGCGCGGGTGGTGAGCAATTGCATTGTGCATCACTCATTTTGTATATTTTATCATTATCATTATTATTTTCCCTTTTCTGTTCTATTAAACTGTCTTTATCTCAACCCATGAGTTTTTTTCTCACTCTTACCCTTCCGATTCTCTCCCCATCCCGCTGGGAGTGGGGGGAGTGAGTGAGCGGCTGCGTGGTATTTGCCTGCCTGCCAGGTTAAACCACGACAATTGTCTGTATCTAATTCAGAACATTTCACATTTTAGAGAAGTGGACCGATAAAAGAAAGACTGTTTTGTACTAAGGGAGGACTTTAGTTTTCCTACCATTTTAGAATAAAATTAGCACAGCATATATGACTTGAATTAGAAGTTTTGATACAAGCTTAACTGTATGCTGAGGTTTCTGCCTTTCCTCTTATCATTAGATGTCAAATGGGCTATGGTACTTATGAAGTAAAATTATGGTACATGTAAGTTAAAATTTTCACTTTGTGGAAAGCAATGGAGTTTGCTAGACTACTGGTTTCTACCTAATTTCATCACACTAATGTTCATCTTAAAGTCACTCAATGAATATGCAGGATAAGGTGTTTGCTATAAGTTATTGTAGTTTCACCATGGTCTCATGATTATTTTAGTGGGGCCAAGATTTTATACACAGTGCCTGAGCCAAAGAATGTGACATGAAGAAGTGCAGTGTAGCAATACAAGACCACTAAGAAGAATGGACTGGCAATTAGCAAACTAGACATCAAATATTAAAAGATTAGACATTCTTTCACTTCCACTACAAAAAAAAGAGTTTCAGAATACTCCAGATAATGCCTTGTCTGTCATTAAATTATTCTTAGGGCTATTAAGCAAATAATATTTTAAAAAGATAGCATCAGAGATCTATGACATGGTTTGGCTCTAAAAATGTAACTTTGAAGCATATATCTATAAAACTTTGTGTTAAATCACGAATATACAATTTTGTATCTTCAAATATAAAAACACTTCTCCAATCTTAGGTTTTCTTAGGGGATGCCTTGGGAACAACTTGAATGAATTGTTCTTTTAACACAGCTAAGTAAATACAGTGCAAGATTTTCAACCAACATTTGATTGAATTTGCTTTGACAATACGTGCAACCCTTTGGTGATCTTTCCACAGGAATGTTTGAAGGATTGAGTTTTACTGGCAAGAGCATTAGCGGAAAGTAAATTTCAAAGATGCAAGTGAATATTTGCAAAGCCAGGGTTTTAGACAAATAGTTGCAAAAGCTTTACCAGTCCTAGAAAATTCTTTCTGCATTCATCTAAGGGGAAAAAAAAAAAAAAAAAAAAAAGTGATACAGCCAACACTTTAGAAATAAATAACCAGTAAGTTAGTGGTTTAGATGCTCATAATAAATGGTCCATGAACATGCAAGCTGTAAAGAACCGTCAAAACCAAAGAAAATACAAAGCAAAACCTGAAAATAGATCATTTGAATGTTTCTAAAGATATTCAAGGATATTCTGGTTTGCTTGTTTATTTCTTTGTTGGAAGCTATTCCACATGCAGACAATAGGCTAAATTTGTTGAATAAATCCATTGTTGCAAATTATTCACTGTACCCTAATCAATAATGCATTTTGTGGTGGATTCACTTTGACAGATGTCACTATTACTAAAAGTAATGTCTTGTAATAATGTAGTACAATGTGAAACTTCATGAATAGTTGGCTGAACAAAGGTTTGCACTGGGAACATAGTTAATATTTGACACTGTTAACTCCAAATCATATTTATCATGTATGAGAAAGAATATGAACCAATTGATTCAACATGTCTCTAAACACTCTTAAAGTGCAGAATGGAAAGAAAAAAAAAGACTAATAATGGCAAAAATACATTGAACAATTAATAGTCATGTGTTGAAACACATTAGTGCACTTTTGTGGAGATATAGCAGTATTCTCAACTACAACTGCATATTTAAATACCTCAGCTAACTGAAACATCCAGAAAAAATTAAATATCTGAATATATTCTTTATTGCCAGTTGGCCTTATAGTTGAGAAATACATCTTCCAAGCAATATAATTTTGATGATATACTGTGTTAATACATCTTAAGAGCCATGTTGGTTTGATGATGTACACGCACTAATGACAGGCCAGCTGGTGGCAAAAGAAATTCATTTTGCAGTTGTCGTTCTGCTTTGACAGATTATGTAAAGATAATTATTTATAAAAACAAAATAAATTTGAACTTTCATTTTGAAAATTATACCTATATTTTATGTATGTACGTGAGAGAGAGAGAGAGATATTTCTGAGAGGTTATGAAACACCTAAGAAATGTGCTGTATGTTTTGAAAAATCTTGTCTGAAGCTTTTTTGACTATCTGTTTAGGGCTAGTTTCTGTTCCATAATGCCTGCTCTTTAGGTCCTTTTGCCCTTCTAGGCATTTGGGCTATAGATATATTAAATAGACACAATTAAAATTTCAAAACTACATTTATCCCCCTAAAACTGATCATAGCAGTGATGGAGAGAGGCAGATAAGAAAGTTACTTTTGGGGAAAGGTTCACGGAATGGGTCCAATGTCTGTGCTGTTATCAGTTTATCCAAATATTTCATGGGTGGGCTTCATAACAAAGCTGATAATTCACTGAAAATCAGTTTCAGGAAATATGGGTGTAACAATATGTAGGACGAAGTAAAGGAGATTTAGATTTTAAGAATGTATACTTACTGCTTGAGCAAGAGAGGGATCTAGATGAAGCTAAAACCTGCAAATGTATCTGCAGGGAGAGTGTAATGAAAGAGGAATGGCTATAACAGTACCACTGGCACATCCCAGAGAAACCATCTACACTGCTCTTAAATGTATCAAAGCAAGAATCATAGTAAAAAGGGTACAAGGAAGGGGAATACAAAAGAATGGCCCAGCAATGAGGCAGACATTTAGGAGGAAGGCTGATCCTGAGAGCTCTAGAGCCCAAGCTTTTGCAGCTAGGACCTGCTGGAGAAAGTCTGGGTGATGGCTACTGCGGGAAGTAGGGCTTCTTCCTAGATACAGACATGGTGCCCTTGTGTGTCTCACAGTGTTAGTCTTGATGTCTATATAAAAAGCAATCACTTCATTTTTAGGCTCTTTTATGTAACTGTTGCACAACTGAAAAAGAACTCATGAAGGGAAAATACAAATACAAAAAGCTTAAAATACTTAACATGAAAATATGGAGATGTTTTAATAACACTGTTCTTGTGATTGTATTGAGTAGATATTCTTCAGCTTTCCAGTCACAATGAGATTTGTCTCAGTCACCTGTTTTCCTTTATCCAGGCTTTCTCTCCAGTCTTGTGCTTTACTAATCTTGGGTATGAATTCTGCAGTTCTCTCAAGTTTAGTCCATACTAAATAATAATATAATGTAATTTTATTATTTATAAAATATTAATATATAGAAATATAGAAATATATTATACAATAGTAATATTATACTATATCAGAATTAATATTACATTAGTTGTGTATTATATGAAAATATAATATCCAATACATATAATAATAATAATAATAATAATAATAATAATAATAATAATAATAATAGCAGCTTATGTCATAATTATCCTGATGCTGCAGATCACAGTGAACTCAGCTTGGTTTTTGCCTTCAGGAATCTGTTACAAGTGGTCTACAGTGACAAGAATATGGATATTTCATATTTTAACATTTTAAAAATTGGAAAAAAAAAGATATTAAAAAGGATGATGCATGACTGTCTAACCAACTTATTATTTTACCTAATAACAATCTATAGAGTTTTTCCACCTCTCCATACCATTTTTTAAAAATTATTTTAGAAAACTGCTCAAACTATTTTGCTCATCTGAATCCTTTAGGTATTTCTTTCTTGCAGTTAACCTTCTGAAGCATTTGCTAGGAAGAGACACTGTTGCTCTTTCACTTTTGTTTATTGAGTAACTTCTTACTAATCATATGTAAATACATGGATATGTGGAGAGATATATACACATATATATCAATCATCTCAGTAACCATGTAACGCAAAGATTTCAAAATAATTGCAAATAAATCCAGAAGAAAATTATATATTAACTTATTCTGGATACATTTTCTGCTGGATTAGTTCATTGCAACAGCTCACAGGAAGGTTTGATGGGCAGGAAAGATGGCACAAGATGAATGAAGAAAATGAATGAACAGGATGAGGGTGCCCCAGACCCCCCTCTTTTAGTGTGTCAGTGTTGTTAGATTGTCTTATCCAGTCTCAAGGACACACAGTCCTGAAGGGATGGAGGGAATGACTCCATGGTGAGACCTACATCCTACTCTCTCCAAAGAGAGCCTAGAGCTAGCTTTAGCTAGGGACACCACTTTCAGATTTCTAAACTTAGGTAAACTGAAACTTACTTTAAGTGTCTGCAAATAACATAGAGCTAAAAATAAAAATCTTTCAGACTTCCCAACAAATACAATGGATTTGTATAATAAACATTCTGTAAGACCTCAGTTACTAAGGCTTCTAATCACCTCTCTTGAATTTTCCTTAAGATTTGTTTTCTAAGTTGCATTTTATTTTAATATGTAACATCATACTATCTTGGATGGGGCTTTGGTATAGTGGAAGATGTCCCTGACCATGACAGGGGGATTGGAACTAGATGACCTTTAAGGTCCCTTCCAAACCATTCTATGATTCTATGATTCTATGATTACATAGTTTAAACTCCCAAAGTTAAAATGAGGAAAGTCACTTTCTCTTTAAATGGATAAATAATAACTGGCAGATAGCTGTGGAAAAAAGGAAGCATGATTTTGTGGATAAAGTTTAAAACTGTTGGGAAAGAGGTATTATTTACCAGGTAAGCCACCGAGGTTTTGAAGTTTCTTGGGTAACATTTCTATAAAAGACTATTGATTTTTAATATCTGAGCTCAAACCTCAAGGGCTCTGTTGCTAAGAATAGCTCCCTAGTGAAATCTGAAGTGCTTCTGGAAAAGAACACTCTACCTGGTGGCACCCAGTATGCAATAAAATATAGACCTGTATATTCATTTCTGGGACTTATTTCTGCTTTATTTTTTCCTTCTTTTTTTTTTTTTTTAGTAAAAAACAGTTGTTAGTGTATAAACTGCATTTATAAATGACTGGAAACAAAATTAATGGAAGAAAGTGCAAAATCTAAGCTGAGCCTTTAATTCTAGGGCTGTGTAGTTGTAGTCTAGATCTAGGATATTTTTCAAAAACTGTGCCTGTCAAACAATATTAATCAGGTGAAATTATACTTCATGAATATGTAATTTGTTTGTTCATTATCATGGGTTACACTTCCATTTATAAATAATGATCCAGTTTTATTGCAACCATAGATAAATATTAGGGGTATAATTTAAATAGTTTTATTAGCAACATTGTACTAAAATCTCCACAGAAATACATTTGGTTTTTTACCACCATTTTCTCTCATGCATTCGTTTTCCTTTTGTGCTTGTATTGGGATATGCCTCAAACATATTAGATATACATGTTAAACACTTAATGTCTGTATCATTGAAAAATAAACATGCAATTGCAAAGATGTATTTTTTTAAGCATATTATTGATTTTTATTCTAGCACTTTCACATCTGAAGACAAATGCTATAGTCCACGAATGTTCCTAGTATGACAATTTCTGCTGCTACCACTCTAGAAGACTCACTGTTTAGCTCTTCAGACAAAAACATTGTTTCAGTTCTTTTCTTTTGATTCAATGTCTGTAGTTTAATGAGTTGGCCTTTATTTTCAGGTCATTCATGTGAAGGGGTTAAAGTGATAGCACTCAAGTAATTAACCTCAAATGATGTGTTAAAATGATTTTCAGGTTAAGCCTTCTGAAACCTAAGAAATAAAAGGTTAAACATATCTTTAGCATTTTGAAGGCAGGAGTCAAGATTATGTGTGGTATATACTTTACCAATAATTAAAGATTCAACAACTACACCTAAAGAGCCAAAAATTTAAGATTGTCTGTGCTACATTTCATTTCAAAATCAGATAGGGTGACTGTCAATCTCTCATAGACTGATAATGCTGACAAAGAAAAATCACTTTCCTGGTTATATTTAACAATCATGCACAGATAAACTGTGCTTGGGAAATCTGCAGACCCACTGGATGTGTAGGTCTGCAGTCCTTCCCCAGCTGTCCTTCAAAGCTTGTGGAAACTGCCTGAGAGCTACTGCTGGCATAGGACGTACAACAGAGTCCAGAAATGTTATGCCCTACTGCAGACTGGCCTGCAGGATTGGAGAGATGACAAGCAGGAGAGCAGGAACATCAGGCTCTTGTTACAGAGCTCCCAGCTGCTGGAGATCAGGCATATGGCAATGCTTTGTAATTATTTGTATTTCTTTAGTGTCTAAAGACTCCAGCTGGGATCAATGCACCACTGTGTAATCTCTTACTGTGTAAAGATGGGCCCTATTCCAAAAAGTTTAGGATCTGAAAAGACAAGGCAGAGACATAAAAAGAATCGTTTTCAAGAAGAGAAAGAGAAGACATGGTTGGTATGAATTATGCCAATCTTAGGTTTAAAAAAAATATTTCTAGAGACTTTTTTAAAAAAGAATTGATTTTGGGGATGAAAGACAGGGAGAGATATGTAGGCAGAAACATCTAAATGGGAAGAACAAAAGAAAAGGAAAAAGACATTGAAACAGGATACAAATAAAGTGAAGAGAGAGCATAAAAGGAAATAGAAGACAGAAAGGAATTTGGATAAAAGAGAGTTCATTCACAGACCTTTAGAAAGCAGTGAAATTTGATAGTACCTACTTTTTGGCTAATCTTTAATAACGTAGCTAATCTTCATCACTGCATGTAATAAATGTGTCTAGACATACGTAAAACAAGTTTTTGGCTCCATGTGGTTTATCTTTTCTGATGACGTTACTATATAGCTTAGTCCAACATAGTTGTCTAACCTAATGATGATGATAGTAAAAAATTATTGGAACAAGTCATGTTTTCCTGTTTTTATACCAAGATCTTATCTCAAGCTGTATCTGCAAAAATGAAAACTATGGCATGCCTACAATGACTTGGAGTCTATAAAAACAGAAACAATCAATGAAATAAAATTAGATTGCTGTTTTCAAGTAACTTCCTTTTGTCTCTTATTGTGTAATCATTAAATTAACTAACTTAGTAACCTGACCATCTTTTGTCTTCTATATAAATGAATTATTTTGAATAAAAATTATTATTATTTACCCTTTCATGAATAAAAAGAGCCTTGAATAAGTGCTTCATGCTCAAATGATTTTATTATCCTTTCTTTATCAATGTGTTTCTCTAATTCTGTTGGGAAACAGAACACAGTCTTGCTTTGTTCCTCCTTAATGAAACTCCGGTGTGATGGAAGGTAAACTTAGTGTCATAAGTATGACTGAAAAAAACTCAGTGACTTCAGTGAAGTTGCAATAAGATCAAAATTATCAGGCAGGATCTAAATAACAGGAGTAATCATGCTCAGTTACACCCACAAAGGGGGAACTTAATTCCTCAATGTTTAAGAAGCATTTTGTGATTCCCAGCTTAGACACACACACACACACATAATTAATGCATTAACTCTGATTTAACATAGTATTATAAATTGTCCAAGATAGCTCATTCTCCATTCTCACTCAATCCCAAGTAATACTAATAAGAGGACCAAAGAGAAAATAGTATGAAAAGAGATTTTTTTTTTTTTTTAATGAGAACATACAAGCCAAAATTTTGAGTGACCAGCAATTATTTTCTGAAGGTCAACAACTAGACACCAATAATACATACAAATTTTGAGTTCCAAAAATGAGTTTCTTTCTGCCAGGTACGTAAGGATCCCTCCCATACCAGGTGTTGCCAATCCTTTAAGCCATTTACATTGCTGAAGATGACCAAATCTGGTAGGGTTCTGAATGCACATTAGAGAATCAATGGGACGTCAGTGCCACACAAAAAATTCAAATAGCGAAAGGTTCCACATTAATTCATGGTGAAAATTCAGAGTAAAACCGTCATACAACTGGATTGAACATCTGGTAAATGGAAGCAAATAGTAACCTAGGATATGGGACAGTAGGAGGGAGAACATATTGAAAAAAAGACCCTATTTATAATGGGTGAATCATTTGTACTTTAGATAAAGTATTATCAACAATTTGATAATTTGAAGGATATAACTGTATGAGTTCTTCACAGAAGTTCTAATGTATTAGTTATAAATACTAAGGTTTTTTTAAAAAGTGATTACTTCATGTTATAAAAAAGACTGAAGTCCACAATGGTCTTCTGGGTGTGTTATTTATATGCATTTTGAAAACTGACTAATAGAAGTTTATTCAGGAAATCAGGAAACTCTATCATTCCAGTTCTCTAGAGTAAATAGTATATATTTTACCACTCTGCAATTAAGGCTTCATTTGAGTTTCTTGCTCCACTAAGAATAAAAGAAAATGTAACAGCTGACCTGTGAGAGCATTATACATGACACTGACTAAGTCCTAAGGACTTAGACTTGATCCAGGAGTTAACTGAACAGCTTCTTCTCTGACCCATCATTTACGCTTACCACATGGTAAGTGCCTGTGCACAACTTCCTGCAACCTGGTCACCATTTTTACTACGGAAAAATACGTTTTTGTCAGCAATCATACAGAAAACAGTGGTACCACATTGCTGACCTAGCATTCTTTGTACACCACAGTGTTTACACAGAGGGTAGTAGTTTGTGGTTTACATTGGTCTAATATATTTGAATATTTTTTACATGGTTACCAGGAGGAAATGGGTTTGTACAGGAGGTAATTAAGGAATTTGAATGTTGAATGTTTCCTCAAGGCTGATTCTCTCATGTAATATCAGGTCAACATCAACAGATAAATTGTAAATAGGAATAAATCCCCTCTAGGGTGGAGACAGTGTTTCAAATTAAATTTGAAATCAGTGTGTTTCCATTTAAGGTTATTTTTTCAGGGAGGTTATAGGTGGATGGAATCATTGTTTAACTGGCACGTTATGATCTCTCCAACACCATAGAAAAAAAATACTAGAAAAAATAAGTAATGGACAGTAGTTTATTTAGAAGGTGATTACATGAAAAAGACAGGTTAAATTCCTTACAAAAATAGAATAATGATTTCCTCTCTTCTCAACACATATTTTGAGTTAAAGAATATTTTTCTGGGCTCTCCATATCCATAGTTTTCTACTATCATAACAGAGGGTTTAATTTCCTTTGCTGCAAAACAGAGAGAGGTGCAAAGGACTGGAATTTTAGCTGTATAGTCCCCAAAAGAGCAAGAGGAAAAAAGGTGTACTGATCCACTATTTAAGTAATGTCTTTCTCATTGCAAAAAGTCCTCTTTGCATACAGAATGGGAATGAATGCATTTAGTGTTATCCTCTAGAAAACTGACCTGTCTGCTCCACTTGAGGCCAGAAATCTGAATTATAATATACACGTGACAATTTCCTTATAAATTCACTATAAGTGAATTTCCTTATAAATTCACTATAAGTTCTTACAAAAGAGGGACTCATATTTGTTTTTTTTTTTTTTCATTAGAGGCTATCTGGATATGCAGTGGGTTTACTTTCCTGGCAGTGGAGAAAGCAAGGCGGTAGTCACTATCAGAAATTTAGCCTATAAGTCAATATATAGAGAACTCACACACTCCCACTGTAAGCATAAAGCTGACTATATCTCATGTCACAGTTAACTAGCTTACAATATAGTAGTGACCTGTTTAAAACAAACTTAACCAGTCAGCCAAAATTGGTTTGGCCTTTTCTTCACTTCCAAGGTTCTGTTTCCAGAAATCCCCCTCGAGCTTTTCAGCTGGCATTATCTGCTTCATTTTCAATCAGTGCTAGTGCCACCACTTTCCACCTTTATTACTACTCAGTAGTACTATAGACATGCTGAGCTATCCCAGCAGTTCAGAGATGCAGTGAACAGCCCAAGCAGCCTTGGACAGCTAGAATAAAACAACAAGGAGCTTTTTATTGTCCCATGATGAAATATGATTTGTTTCCAAATTTAGTTTAAAGCTGATGAAGTATTTTAATTATTATTGTTTCTATAATAGAACTAAAATATCAAGATGTGTGTACGTATAACAGTGTAATTAATATCTCCTTGTTAAAATGTCACCAGGTGTAAAGGATTTTATTTTTTTCAGACATAGCTTGCAGAATAGAGAATAATAATTTCTGAGAAATTCAGATTTTTCTTTTCCCTAGTTTTACGGAAATGTATTTGAAATACATTATTATTATTTTCATTCTCCATAGAAGATCATAAAGTAAATTTTCACCATCATTGATGATGTCTCAGCAAAAGGCATCCATACACTATCAACAAAACACAGCAGACTTAAGACCTGAATTTGTTGTATGACAATGTCCTGTATTCTTAAATAGCTTTGAAAAATGACGATACCTACTTTTGCAGATGCATATGAATTTAATTTTGGATACACCCTAACTTTAGTAGTGACTTATTCCTTGTTTAAAAACAAACCATAGCAGTAAGAAAGGTAGAAGATGAAAGTAAGCCTCTCTTATTTTTCTTTTTTTTTTTTTTTCCCCCTTGGCAGACAAAGCAGCTTGAGAAAACCTACTGCATGCTTGTCCCTTACGGGACAGTTGACAGAGAAGAAAAAAAACAAATGAGATATAGATTTTTTTAGTTTATAAGGAGTCCACGTTTATTCATTGTAATTTTGTAAGACTTCTGTTTGCATGTGAAAATACATTAGTTCGATGATCACATGGCTTCAGGAAGACCTTCTGCTTTGTTTTATTTTCTTTGATCTTTTATTGTCTCTGATCCTTTGTTGTCTCTGATCTTTTATTGTCTCTGATCTTTACTGCTCCAGCTGCTGATTCTTGATAAATACATCCCTCCTACAAAAACATGTGTGTGAAATAAATAAGATTACCTTCCCCTATTAATATATTTATTGTTTACTGACCATTAACAGTTTGGGGAATATGTTATTTAGAAAGGAGACTTTATGATATACTTCTACTCATGGTAACAAAAGAATTTCTATCTTTCATAGATGTGTTATACTCACATATTTTGATTTTCTGTTCTTTTCAAAATGAATCAATTCTTCTGTAGAGTCTAAGCAAGCCTTTCCAGAGGGAAATATAAACTCATATCAGTTTTTCTCTGCGACTTTCCAATTTTCTCCTATTGTTCTCACGATCCACATTATTTTACCTATTCAAGTTTCCCTTATATTAAGCTTCTAGAGTATTTATAAAGTTAGATATAAGAATATTTTTCAAATCTTACTTGTTCTTGAAGAACTAAAGACTATTCAGTGGAAAGATTCCCATTCTTAAGGGACTAAACGTAATTGAACTATTCTACCATACCATGAAGCAACTTCATATTTAAAAAAAATTATATGAACAACCAAGAAGAACTCAGTATGTCAAGATGTTTATATACATATATATTTAGACAATTTATGTATATTACATATGTTTATATATAATTTATGAATTTTAAAAAGATATACATAAATTATCAAGAGGTATTATAAATATACATAAATATACATGTTAATACCTTAAGCGCAGATGTTTCAAAATTGTTATCTCCGTTAACTAATCAAATTAAGCTGAAACACACAAGGCAAACTTCATAAAACAACACTCGAGGTTAATGAAGGTCCAATTTCAGTCCATCTTATTTTACTGGATAATTTCCTACAACTGAATGATTTCTTCTCACCCTTTCTCTCACACTACCCTACCATATGTGCCTGAATGAGTCATTGTTTGCCGTGGTTTAACGCAGCAGGCAGCCAAAGGCCACACAGCCACTTGCTCACTCCCCCCCCCATCCCAGTGTGATAGGGAGAGAATCGGAAGGGTAAGAGTGAGAAAATTCGTGGGTTGAAATAAAGACAGTTTTTAATAGAACAGAAAATGAAGGGTAAATAATAATAATAACAATAATAATAATAATAATAATTATGATAGAATATACAAAATGAGTGATGCACAATGCAATTGCTCACCACCCGCCAAGCAATGCCCAAAACAACGATCGCTACCTCCTGGACCATGCCTCCCGTTCATATACTGAGCATTACATCACATGGTATGGAATACCCCGTTGGCCAGCTGGGCCAGCTGTCCTGGCCATGCTCCCTCCCAGCCTCTTGTGCACTTGGCAGAACATGGGAAGCTGAAAAGTCCTTGACTACAAGGGTACTTAGAAAACAACTAAAAACATCAGTGTATTATCAACATTCTTCTCATACTAAATTCCAAACACAGCACTAGGAAGAAATTTAACTCTGTCCCAGCCAAAACCAGGACATTGTTTTTATGTCCTATTGATCTAACAGAAGTGTAGAAGTAGGATCTCAAACCTGACAATAGTAAAAGATGATGCTTTTATTGATTAATTGTGAAGAGACAGTGGGTATTATTTGTGTATTAGTTCTCTGTATATTATATTGGAGTGTTCATTTGCATTGAATTTTCTATGGGATGCCTAAAGTAACAGATATCAAACAGGTGAAGTAGCATAAGGAATATTAGATTTGGGGCATTATTTCATGAAATTGATAACACCTAGTGGCATCTTGAACAGTGACTGAATTATTTCACAGATTTACATTACAGATGTACATTAAAGATGCATGTAAGGATTTCCTGTAATTTCTTAAGGTTATCCCGGTTCAGCTCAAAGTCTCATTTCTGCTTTTTTTTTTTTTATTGACAATATTCTAAGATGTTGAAAACACAAAGTCTTTTTGTTCTCTATTATTCCTTCTGTTCCTACTGTTTATTCCCACCTGAAGTCAGAATCTCAGATTGTGGCATCAATCATATCACAACAATGAAGAGTGATGTCACAAAGGAAGGATTATTATTTCAGGTGAGAGCAACTAGAGCATATTAATTTTTCAGAAACAAAGATATCAGGTTTTCATACAAATATCCTTTGTAATACAGAGTAATGGAAATGAAATGCAGTCAATATGTAGTGTGACTACAAGTGGGTTTTTTTCTTAAAGAGATGCTTTTCAAAGCTGTGTCACAAGAAGACAGTGATCTTAAAGGTGACTCAAACAGAAACAGACAAATGAAAGGTGGAATTGCATCTCAATGGCATGAAAAACAAAGAAGCTTGAAAGCTCTATTTCTTTGCTTGTTTCCACTTTAATCCTTTTATTGTTTTGTTTTCCTTCTTTCTTCACCTTGTTTTCTTTTTTTCTCTTTTTCTCTTTAAATAATACATGGCTTGTATCAATGGGCAACTGAAAAAATAACTGAATCATGACATTAACAATTGACAAGAAATGAAAACAAAAAAATTTAAAAGGTTTTGTTAGTATGCTGAGATTCTTTGTTAGTATCTGGTTAGTTTAATTGCCAGAATGCACAATAGTGAGTATGCATCTGAGACTTACAAGTATACCAGTGAAATCAGAAAGGGTGAAATATTCCCCATTTGTAGTAGAAGAAATAATAAATAGAAACACTTGCTTAAAAAACAAAACAAAACAAAACAAAACAAAACCAAAACCAGACTAGCATTTTCCAAGCGTCCCCTGCCTATCAATAGGAATTATTATATGAAAATGGTCATGAATCTTGTTTTCATTTTTCCTTTGAGGTATCACCTTTAAAATCAGACGTACATTTCTGCCTGTCTTAGCTTTGCTAGTGTTTTAAATTTAATATCTCAAATGCTTTATAATGTGTTCAGAAAAATTAGTAGTTTGATGTGTGTTCATATATTGTCACAAATAATATAATTATAGCTTTTAATTTCCTGAAATGAAAAGCTATCCTCCAAGAAAACCACTGGAATTTATTTTTCTCTGACAAAAATCTCTAGTTTTTATTTTTATACTTACAGATTTGGATGACACAATATTTATGAAAGTGAAATCCTGGACCCACTAAAATTACTAACTAATTTCCCTGGGGCAATTATTCCCTGATTGATAGTACCCTATATTTTAGTTGAATTGCTCAAAGAGGTATCTACTCATGTTTCTTTTACAAGGAGGGCTGTTATAAAAGTACTTTAGAAGTAATAAACATTTACTGAAAAACAACCCCTGTCCTGGAAGAAAAAATATTTTCGAAGCAAAACTAAAAAAACAATTACTAAATATTTTAAAGGGCATGCAATTAATTTCAGCTGAATAAACTAATTATAGGCATATTTAATTTCCTTCCTTTACTGTCAGAACTGATTACAATGGTGAGACTGACTCACAGAATATTGCTTACAACAAAGGAAAGATTTTATGTATGAGTCTAGTCTCCCATAGAAATCTAACTGTGGGTTTGGATCTGATTCTGTTCCTACCTAAATTAATAGACTATTCCAGCAGATTTCAAATTAATGGAAGACTCACGGAGATTTCAGATGAGGTCCTGTTGTATATGCTTATGGCTCACTGAGCCTGGTGGATTTGTTTTGTATGGAAGTTCCTAATAAGTGAATGTTCATCTTCATAGCTTGCTTAACTCTAACCCCTACAAAAAGATTTCCAGGAAAGACTTTTTCAAACAGGTTTTAAATAAACTCTATTTACTTATAGCAATACTCAGAACACTAAAAACATCTAAGTACATATTTAAAATCTGTGCAAATTTAAAGTTTTACTGGAATCCCTTAACACACAGGAGTACCTAGGTGTCCCTGCACAAGCCTGAAGAATAGTTTCTTGTGAACCAGAGCCATGAATAATTGTGGACAAATATACCAAATGTTTGTTTGAGATATACACTAACAGTATTGCTTTATAAGAGTACACACTTTCACTGGAATTAGGCTTTAATCTAAAACCAATATAAAACTGCATTTCAACTAGATTATAATCCAAAAATATCAATTTAAAACTTCATTCTAACATGCTCTGTTTAGAATCTCTCTTTGAATTTGTTAGAAAATTCTGCATTTTACGAACCCTTTATTTTTTTCTCTCAAAAGTGCCAGAACAGACAGCTCAGTCTGGCATCAGTATTAGACAGCAGGGCTTAACTAACTTAATTAATTTGCAATTAATGATGTCTCACTTCAAGTTGAGGTCTCACTGAACTCGTTCCTGAATTTATATGATTCCCACATACAGTAGCAGTAACTGTACGTTATATGTAACAGTAATAAAGTAGTGCACCTGTTGGAATGCTGATTACTCCTAAGAGTCTCATTCAGCATAAAACTCAGTATCACCAGTATTTTGGACTAAACTGTGCCCTTATTGCAGCAGGCTGGGGAAGAAATAAGAGAAGATGAGGTGGCCTTTTAACTTTATGCAAACTAGAAAGAGATTGGACTCAGACAGCAAGCTGTTTCCTTTGTGTTATATATATTAGAAGACTGAGAAAAATGAAAATATGAAGAAATCAGAATTTCCTCATGTCTCTGCTCACAGGTTAGTGTTACCGCCACTGATAAACTTTCAAGCAAGACAGACCCCCACAGAACTCTGAGAAATCAACTCATTAAAAAATCAAATGGGAATGTAGTAACAGCACAATTTTTACTTTTTTTTCTGTAGACTGTTTGGGACCCAGCAATTGCATGCGATGTGGAGTAGGATTTGTGTAAGGACCAGAAACCATTCTTAATTTCCAAAGACGTTCTAGGTGCAGGACTAGAACACAGGATGTAAAGCAGGATAAGCCAGCTTTCAGGTTTTTTTGTTATATTGTGAAAGACTTACCTAGAAAGAAAGTAATTTATCTAGAAAGTAATTAATTTATTTTTAAAAAAATCCCTACCTGTGCAATATCATTCATTGCTGAATGCATAAGCTCTGTTTTATGTTTATTGAGACACAAATATTTTGTGACTTGGCCCTCTTATACGCAACTAACCAAGGTGGTGATAGCAGTTTCAATGAACAGAGCAAAATGGGATTCCAAGAAATGTGAGAAAAATAAAAAAATAAATGTCAAGATTTCAGAATTTCTCTTAATTGTTATCAGAAACACAGGAAAGAGAGGAAGGAAGAAATCTTGAAACACCAGGAAGAGGAGGGGAGTGAGAGCTTATCAAGAAAGGATGCATCTTAAAGAAAAATCGATACCATTATTATCTGTGGAACAATGAAGCTTTCACATTTTCCTTTTGCTTTCACAAATCTTCAACCTACCATAAAAGAGGATAATGAGAACAGGCAAGCTAAGAGACTTTTTCCACACTTCTCGTATTTATTATATAAATTTTAGTTTATGTATTATGCATCTGTTTAGTCAGGGTGGTTTGTTCAGTCAAGCTACTTTGTTTAGAAATATACATCTTTTATTTCCTGTACTTTTTGTTGTACCTTGTCTTTTTTCACAGTGTGTTTGCTTTGGATAATAGAAAGTTATGGCCTCCGCTGGATTACTTAAGAGATGGTTGTTTGTTTTCTTTGAAAAGAATGATATCTTGGGCCTCTTGAATACAGTAAATAAAACAAGTAGTAGATAATATATTGGTTAATGCTAATGAATATGGAAATAGATTGCAGGACCTAATGTTAAAGATGGCATAGCAGTGGACAAACCCCCCAGCCAGCAGACGTTGCCTGGCGAAGCTGTTTAGGACTCTGTGAAAGGTACCGAACATAAAGGTAAAGCCATGGAAACGCCCTTTGGCTTTACACAGAGCCACAAAAATGACTGGACTATAGGAGCCTGTTTCAGTGCAAGACAGGTTAAGTGGTGCAGCTTAGCTGATATGCGTTTATGTGAGCTGCATACTTAACTTCCATTTTTAACTCTGAAACTTTCCCCGTGTGTATCTCAGCACAACATCAACAGTCCATTGCAGGGCAGCTTTAGTAGTGGTTTAGTGGTTTGGTTTTTTTGCAAGTGATGACTTCACAATCTTTCCCTAGGGAAAAAGAGATGGGTGGCGGGGAGCAGCGAGAGCAGGGTGGCTTCCTGGGGCCAGGGCGCCAGCAGCAGCGGGAGGTCCCCACAGGTCTGTCAGGGCAGGGCCTGGCAGCCAGGGCCTATCCCGTTGCCCCAGCCAGGAGCAGGCAGGCGTGGAGGACCAGGGACAGCCCCAGCCCTCAGCACTGGACAACTGCCTGGGGATGGGGACAGGCCAAGGACAGGCTGGAATATGGGCCTGTGGGTGGGCCATGGCAGGGCAGGGAAGGGCTGTGAGGAGCTGGATACTGGCCTTGCTGGGGTGTTGGGGCAGGAGCTGACAGCCCTGGGGTGCTGCAATGAGGTCCTGGGCTGTGGGCATGGTGGGGGGAGCCCTGGGGAGTGGGCAGGGCTGGCGGTGCCCCAGGGCCATGGCAGTAGGGACACATACATTTTGTGGATGTGACTTGGTAAAATAATGAAAAATTAACAACACATTAAAGAGTAAAAGACCACCAAAAAAGGCAGTGCTAGAGAACAGGATAGATACAATTTGATAGGTATTTGAGATGAACCTTCATCAAACTCTTTAGTGGAAGGCATCCGACATCATTTTTGTTTTGCCTACAGCAGTCTCCCTCATCCATCCTTGATGTTTCATTTTACACAGTCTCGCTCCCCAGGCTTTGTTTTCAGATTTTGACCAGAAGGAATCCAAGGTTTCAAAAAAAAAAAACCCAACGTTATTAAAACCTACAAATCTTCTGGTACACAGTTGTAGAAACAGACATTGGATAGATTTTCTGTCTGAGGCTGTAAGTATCTTTTAAGCCTTACCTCCCAGTTTCTCAGGGACTTCTTCCCCAAATCAGACAAATCACAAAAGATCCTTTTTACTCTCCAATTATTGTAGAACACCTCAAGTGAATTGTAGAGGCCCCAACTAACATAGTAACTCATATGAACTGAGTTGCAGTCCCAGAGAAAGAAGGATGCTTCAAAGAGAGTTTGAAAAGAGCTGAGCCAGCTGGAAAGCAGATGTACACCACACTTTGCTATCAATGGTCAACACTATTTATACATATTGTACACACATAAAACACACACAGACAGTCTACCAAACACACAGTCAAAGATATTAGGAGCACAAAAACATTTTCATTTCTACTTCCATGCCTACAGCATTGCACGTGCATAGACAATATAGAGAAGTAGTCCAGGCACAATCATTCATGGAGCATTTACAGACAAAACTACATGCTGTACAACAGCTACTGTCACCTTATGTTCAGAAAACAGAAGCTGTCTGAACTTGACTGCAAGCACAAAATCTGAGATGAGCTTAGAGTTATTATAAATATAAGGCATATGGTGCTTGGTTTTATTCTGTCATAATATGACTTTTAAATTCCCAGAAGTAATTTCCACAATTTCAGTCTCAATAATTAGAGCCTTAGTTTTCACTGACACCAGGAAACTACATATTATGACTGAACTGTTCTTCCTGTCTTGGTCTATTTACCTGAAAGAAAAGTCACAAATATTCTTTAAAAAGCCCAGTCTAACTTGCTCAAGATTGCAGAAATTCAAGGGTTCAGAATCTTCAGACCCTCTTTCCTGATGATTTTTTTCTGTTTCAGATTAATGAAAATGCATAACTAACAGATTAATGTAGTAATCTTTGCTGTAATTCTGGAAATGTCACTAAATGAGATTGCATTTGTTTTTGTGCATTTTACACAGAACATTAACATTTTAATCTGGACTATTCATTTTTTGCTTAGGCTATCTCTGACCTTCACTTTGAAACAGGCTTATTTTAATCAACAATATGATATGACTTCCTGCCTCTAGATATAAACACTGTACTATCCTTCCTAGCTTTTTGTTCCCTCCAAATAGCTGATATTCCACTTGTAAAGAGGGGGAAAAAAAAAGTCAACTTCAGTTCTGAGTTCAGTCATTGTTTATGTGTATTGAATCTACTGGATAAAAATAAATAGAAATTGGCTGCAGCTTGTCAAAGCAGTTGCTTCAGATTCAGTCTCTGTGAAAGATCTCATTTCAGTTTTTTTCACCTAATGGAGTTCTGACCTCACTGACTTTTTAATACATGGTGCCTTTTATGTGTTGCACTAAGAGAACTTTCTGAACTTTCCCTTCTACAAGCAAAATACTTCATGACAATATGGAGATGTTGGACTGACAGAGAAACACAGAGTTGACCTACTTGTTGAGAATTTCTTATTAATGATAAATATATTTTACTTCCTGTGTGGACAGATAAACTAAGTCTGGAAGAAGTGGTGGCTCTAGCTGTGTAAGATGTTTTAGGTGGAATTATTCTTGGTACAGAACAGCTCTTCTGTAGACCTTAAGTTTTCCATCTGGAAGGTTGAAAAGATCATTTTATGTTTTGCTTTCTGGAGATCAATTTCAGTATAAAACATATGAAGGCAAGGGCTAGAGGTCAAGTCACGTACTAGCCCGTTGGATTCTTCAGTGCCTAGCCCCACCCTAACCCTAAGCCCTAAGAAATAGGGGGAGCTGAGGCATTCATCTCTTTCATTTACTACTTGGCACCAGAGCTAGTGGAAGAGGTGGTGAATGGCTGAACACTTCAGCATTCATCTCCCTGATGCCTACTTGTTTTTGCATGGTAAAAAAACCTGAAAAATATCTTCTAGATAAGCAACAAAGAATTCTCAGCTCAAAGAATTCTATTTCAGATTTTGAGGGGTTTTATACATTTTTTTTTTCCCATGGAAGATTTCATAGTATTTCAGACAGTCTTTAGTGGGGAGAAATTTCCATTATTCAGGAAGATCTAACTTTAGTTTTATAAAAAGCAGGCAAAATTAGGGAAGTCAACCTACCTTGAAATTAAAGTCATTCACAGTAGCTACTGGAACTACTTCTTCACCTATGGCTTGGTTGTGTTTCTGCATCTCTATATGAAGAAGGACTAACTGAGATTTTTTTATAATTGTAATTATGGCACTTTCTTTTAATCTTGGAAATTTATTCTGTTGATTTTGAATTAGAAAGATTTTTTTCACAACTCATAAGACTCGGTTTTAAAATGTTCTCTGTTGCTGCAAATTCTTGATGAACAACTCTGCCTTCAGTTGTATTGTCAACTAGATCCTGCTCACCTCTAGAAATACAATATTTCAATTCTTTTTAACAGGAGTTTTGAATGAGGGAAAACCACAAATTATTCAAGGATACCTGAAACTTCCACTTCAGTCTAGAAATATCTTTTTAAGCTTTTCCCAGCAACTGGGACACCATCAGCCAT
Source organism: Calonectris borealis (assembly GCF_964195595.1). Taxonomy (NCBI): domain Eukaryota; kingdom Metazoa; phylum Chordata; class Aves; order Procellariiformes; family Procellariidae; genus Calonectris; species Calonectris borealis. The sequence goes on along the minus strand of NC_134313.1, from coordinate 64,177,616 downwards.
TATGTTTACCTCACTATTGAGGCTTTCAGTACAATTCTACACCTTTTTTTTCCCCAACTCTATGAGGAAGATCTTATACATGAAAAAAAAAATCTCTTTCTCACAGTGTTTTGAGTTTCTTTTCCCCATTCAGAACTTTTAGTAAGACATGAAAGCCACTCATATATTTAAAACTATGTCTTGTTTACCATGGTATACTTATCTTATTGGCAAACCAGTGTGGTTTGCTCCGTAGCATTTTTGCCTTAATGAAATTTAGTTTTCAGAAAGAAAAAGAAAAATCTCCTAAAGGCAAAAATGGATACTCATCTCCCAGATAAAATCAGGATAACAAAGTAACCATAATACTACTTGGATAAATTTAACATTCATTCAAGTATGGCAATGCTTGACAGATAAAAATGTTGGGCAGAAAGCCAGTTTGTGGTGCCTCAGAAAAAAGCATAAACACCATAAAAGTGGTATGTATACTCATACTGCTTTATAGACCTATAGAAGAATCTTGCAGTTTTCTATGAAGGCAGTATGAACAGCTGGATGTTTTTATTTTGATATTGAGAAATTTGGCATGGTTTTGGTGGTGGGTTTGTTTTTTTTTTTTTTGGTCTCTTAATCTTCTTAATTTCAAGAGTACTTCAGAAGTTCTTTTACAGGAATTAACATTCAGAAAAATTAAAATGCATCAGAAAGTGTACAAAACTGTTTATAAAGGTGTTGTACAATAATGTCTTACCTAGAAAATTCCTTATGACGCTATAGCAAGCAGCAACAACTAAGTCACTGGTTTAATTCAGGATTATCAACTCTTCTGAAGTAAGAATAATTATTCCACACTCTGAGGTAATTCTCTGTTCCCATTTTATCTTTTCAGTACATAAAGAAATGTCTCTAGTTCATAAGAATTTATTTTTTATCCATAGTATGTAGAATCAAATTGAACATCAAGTCTTGTCTCATCTTTACACATAAATTAAAATGTACTTTGGTGACAACCTAGGACAAAACAGTCTTAGCTAGGATGAGTGCTGGCTCAAAATGAAAAGATCTTTAAAAAAAAAAAAATAACATGAGAAATTCTTGAATTTTTCCTAACTCAGTGGAAGTTTTGGTTCCTCTGTCCCTGGAAAGTCACTTCCTCTTTCTTGTTATTAGAAACCAAAAGAAGTAGTTCGAGGACCATCTTTTCTTTCCTCAGTTTTGCTCGACAGCAACCACCTTGGCAAGCTTTCCTGTGCTATTACACTAAGGCACTAAAGTGTGCAAAGAGCAAGGTTATACATACTGATGTGTCAAATATTTTAAAAACCACATGCTCTAGGTTATTAAAAGACTGAAATAACTGGTGATTTAACAGTGATGGGAAAACATGTTGAAGCAGAGTCACACTTAAAAACAAATAGTCATTTAACTAAGGCTTCAAATCTTGAATAGCTCAGAAGGATGCCAAAGTGAGCCATTTGCCTAGGAGTGCTTCCTATAATATATGAAGATATTGGATCTTTCAACAAAACAAATCAAATCAGATATATACCAAAATTCCACTGTCATTAGGCCCAGGAACACTGGTATTATTCAGTCCTGTTAAAGTTTCCAATGACAATGATAAAATACCAACAGCCAGCAAGGGTTTACAATAGTAATTCTACTGTTTTAAGAGTACTCAATGTTATTTTGTATTCACTGTTATTTGACAATGAACTGTGAGGTTTAGATTTCAAACAAAGGAAAAGATCATTTCAGAGTCATAAGAAAATGTACCGGGGAAGCACTAAATATGATAGTGCTGGGGACAGTGTAGTGGCTTCCAGTTTCAAGAATACAGTTGGGAAAAATTAAAGAACACAATGCTATATACAGTTGATAGTGATGTATCAATAAAGGAAACCTAGAAAGAATCTGCCTGAAGGTAATATATTTCACAGAAGATGACAGTGCACGGAAAACATTGTTTTGCTTTGCATTTGAGGATGGAAGTACAATTGCAATTTCTTCAAAGTTGCACAGATTTCTTTTCCAGCATTTTCAAAAAAGGATTACGTAAACTGTTGAGCAGAGATTGGATGGGTTTATAATTCTGTTATATTATTGAAATGATTACAGTGAAAGAGCTTGTAGTTTCTTTCTTTACAATATCTTTCATGAATTAGAGACCAAAGTTATCAAACGTTTTTACCTATAAAAATATTTTTTACAACTTACTCCCTTGTCATAGTTTTGATCATGGTAAGAATATTGCACCTGTAACCTGGAGGTTTTAGAACAACCTTGCAGAATTCAGAGGGGTCTTCAATCCTCTTTCAGCAGAAGTTATTTAAACCTCAATTTCCCAACTCAGGATATTCAGAAAGGGAATAATATAGTCCTAATATAAGACAGTAAATAAGTAACTTTAACACTAAAAAAACAGTGCCAGGATTACATGGCTCTCCATTCAGTGGAGATGATGTTTCATAAATATGTCTAACGTTGCCCTTGGTGTGGTCACAGGAGAGCTAATAAAACTGGTTAACAGGCAGAGCTCAGCCTCTGTGATATTGCCTCCTAGAGGCTTCAAATCTCATGTCTTAGTCTCTTATTCTGGGCCTGCCCTGACAAACAGAGTCATTCTTTTCCAATACAGGTGTAAGGAAGGAAAAAAGAATGCAAGTGTTCCTTGCTTTCTGAATACTGCAAACTCTCCCCTGGTTTGCAGTGCTGGGGGGTGGGGGATGACGGAAAGAAGCAGAAATACCACCATCAGAATCATCAAACCTGAAACATGGTATCATTGGGGGACTTCGCAGAATTACTGTATAATTTTCACTGTTTGCCTTACACTGGTCAAAGTAGCGGTAATAGGTTATCAACATGTCATTTTCACATTTCTTTTAACATTTTGTAACATTAAAAAACAGCCACCCCAAGCCGTAAAGGATCACTAGTAAAAATGTAAAGTAATAAACATTTTGACACCAAAACAGTGTTCTGTGGGTCAATAATAGCACATATTACAATTCAAAATCTGGCAAAATGGGTGCAGGTGAAAATCAAAGCTATATTCTTAATTTGAAGTGTGGAAATGGTAGATGGGAGAAGGGATTATTGATGATGCAGAGATATTTCAACTGTTAGAAACTCACTAATTATATATACTTTGAAAACAGCTCGGTTCATTTTCTTCAAATATCAGGTTCTTTACTTTCTTAGGAAATTTTCAGATGGAATGTGTTTCGTAAGAAAGGTTAGGGAAACGTTGAAGTATGACTTCATAAACTTAACAGCAACTGTCACTACACTCACACTGAATGTAGCTTTGAATGACGATCTTAAAACAGAAAATGTTTCATGTTACAGTTGAAACACTATTCTTTTTTGTTTCTAAAGTAGGCTGTCTTAAAGCACTAAGCTATTTAGCATGATGAAAATTAAATAGCCAAACTATGTGAATTTGTCGTTACCAGCTGTGGCATCACTTACATTTCATACAAGCATATTAAAATGTACTGCTATATTTGAAACATGCAATCAAGCTATAGCCAGATGGAGAAGCTGTTTTAAAGTAGATAAAGTTGCAAACATAAAGTTTTTATGTTTTTGAAATAACCATGTTAAATATTCTGAAAGATAGAAACTGCAGTTCTCACTGGCATGTATCAATCAATTTGTCTGGTATCATAGTAATTTGAAACCACACTTCTAGGCCATCTCTTACAAATGGCAATAAAGCATAGGGTTAATGTTTGCAGCGTGCAGTAACGTCCTAATGAAATATTGCAGTTTGGGATTTTGTTGTAAAAGCTACATGAAATGAATTTTGCTGCTTTTGTTGAGTAGGTGTAGGAATGCTCGCATATAACTGTTTTTTTTTAAAAGAATCTGAAGAGGTTACTGGAAAGTGCAAGATGAAAAACATGTCGCTCACTCTACAAAGCGAAATGATGCAATGGTTGAAAGATTTCCTGAAATTAAAAAAAAAAAAAAAAACAAACTTTAATATAAGTAAAGCATTATGTATAAATAATCCAGGAATACACTATTACTGGCAGTTCACGTCATATAAGTTTGGAGCTTTAGTGCCTTTAATTTTCACATGCGTCACTAATACACATATAGTTAGGCACCTGAATTTCCATTGCATATTTTTAAAGACTGTATTGGCAAGTATTTCTAGTGTAATGAGGAAGTAATGAGATATAATAATGAAGATTCAAGTACTGCTATGAAGACTCCATAGTAACACCATAGTCAGAGTAGACATAATCTTTAGTATGAACCTGTAACCAAATGCTGGAAAACAGAACAAAGGAAAGTATGTTTCTAGAACATTAATTTACTGTCTTTGGAAACCATGGGCAAAAGAAGCTGAAGTTTTCTCCTCCTGTATATGGAATTCTTATGAGATGGCAAGTTCTCTCATATCACTCTTATCCATGCAGTTTCTGAGCACTTTTCAAGAGATCATTCAGAAAGCACAACTGAAACTAGTCTGCAAACCATAAGCAAGACACAGAAGTGGCAACAAGAACAAATCCTGTAAATATATTAGAAGAGAAACACACACAAAAAAAGTAGGTTCATTATCGAATGGAAAATGAGATTTGCCAAAATAAATATAGTCTCCGATCTTCAGATCCTGGGATACTTACTTTCTTTGCATCAAGACAAAATGGACTTGTCTTCAGCACAAAGGAGACTCATCTTTTTCATTATTTCCATCTCAGAACTAGGCTTAGGACACTAAACACTGTACACACTGAGATCTATCAACAGCGTATTATACTTTGCTGACTACTGTTTTCTTTTCCTTCTTTTAGTGCAGATTAGTCATGAAAGACTATGATCTCTATGGGATAAACAAACATAAACATTTAAAGTTGATAGTTTGATGGATGTACCAGTCTATCCATAATAGCAAAAGTCTGTATGACAGATGGAATTTTTTTTTCCTGTGACTTCATTGTAGACATTTGCTGAAAAGAGGTAAAGGCATTATAATACAGATAGGTGTAATCTAAGCTTAATGAGGCCCACCAGCATATCAACCACTGAGAAACAAAACTTGTGATGAAAAGAACAGAACTGCAGTGTCCTGATTATAGCCATAATGTAAGAAATGCCATTTATTGTATATGAGAAAGTATGCATACATTACTGCAGGAGACAAGTTACTGAAGAACTTCCATTGCGGACATTAATACCTATGCGTGTGGAATAAAAGGCTACTACCCATTTCAGAATTTTACACACCATTTCCTGCATTTATCCCTCCTGGACAACAGCAAATGACTTCCACATGCAATTGAAACTAACAGCTTGAAAATGATAGCGTCAGTCTAAACTAGGTTTAAAATAACCTCCCAACCAAAAAACCAAGTGAATGTCTAAACCCATATTGGTAAGAAAATTAGACCAGTGTTCCAGGTTTAAAATCAATTCCTCCCCTTGTAGTTAATTACAATAGAAGTTGAATTTAATAGTTCAGAGTAATTTTTTCTTCCTTTAGTGGAAATTTGAATGTGGTGTTTATTATTTAAATTTTACTCATAAATCACAGAAACGAAAAGTTACTGTTTCTAAGTATTTCATTTCTACACATCACACTACACAGGAAAAGAGACCTGCATGAAATTTTGCTTATGTGGGAAAGCCACTAATACATAGTCTTGCTACTTAAATGTTGTGTCCTTCAGAATGTAGAATAACGACACACTGCCTTTGCAAATGCTGGGACTCAGTTGTATGGAAATATTTCCATAAAGCACACATACACAAAAACGTAATCATATGGTTGAGTGAAATGTAGATTACCAACAAAAATAATATGGATAAGATGAACTAACTATTAAAGCAAGTAAAAGAAAAGAAAGAACAAAAAAATCATTTGGTGATACTGGTTGGCTCATGAGACAACTAAAGGCTTTGAATTTTTCAGCTCTTCACTAGTGTAATTTTAAACTTGAACCTAATTCCTATTAATAAAAAATTTATTACAATTTCATGACTTCCTCAAAGAGACTAAATGGCTTCACTTCCAATAAACTTACTGGACTTCCAATAAATAAATAGTCTTCAGAATTAACATTCTTCCTGGCAGGCTTAATAGATAGATTTATGAATGCATAAATCTAGGTTTCACTGTTAATCCCTCAATTAGTTCTTCTTGAATCACAGTCAGGAATATTGATGAAGCAAAGGGAAAAAAACGTAAATGAGAGATATTTGTAGAACACAGTTTTCTTGGATTATCAGTCTGAAACGTTTCATTACCAGTAGATTCATCCAAACAAATCCCATAAAAGAAAATCATTACAAAACTCAAAACTTCACTAAATCTTAGGGTCTGGATAAAACTAAGGCATCCTATTTCAACAAACAGAAATAGAAAAACAAAGGAAAATCAATCCTGTGAACAGTTTGTGGCCCACAGAGAAGGAAATATTCATGAAATAATTTAACCCAGCCTCACATTTTGTATGTCCCTTACCACACTAAGAGAAATGTCTTGTAAGCTACATTGAGATGCACATTAGTTACCCTCCTGCAAAGTGCCCTGGATGTCTTTGTCCCTGACTTTGATGTTCCTTTTCAGTTTGGGCAGCTTTATTTTCTTCCCACAGAAGAGAGGGTGGGTGAAGGAGAAAAAATTATTATATGCCAACACAAGCGAGGGGTGTACTAGGATATTCATGACATCTAGACTTAGGATCTAGGAAGTACTTCTAAATCACAGCACTATCTCAGGAAAGAGCCTCAGAAATATTTAAGAATGAAAGAATAGAGCTGAGTTTATAAAACAAAACACAAAAAGTTCAGAGGTTCAAACTCAGAATTCTGAAAAATCCATGATATGTAGCACTAACAGTAACTCCCATCAGTAATGCCATGCTAGAAGGACAGAAAAGAAGGTCAGAGAATGTGCAAATTAAGATATCACATGAAAACATTCGTAAAGTTAGTTGACCAATAAATATAGCTCAATTATAATAGTTATTAGGGCCTGAGAAGGTAATTCTAAGAATTTTAACTCAGACTAGGGTTCATTTGAATGCAGAAAGAAGAATATCTCTAAAAATATGTGTATGAGGTTTTCATCTATAAGATCGTATCTCAAAGAAGCAGTTGATATTCAAAGCAGTGAATGGACATTTATTAGTAAATCCTTACAAGTTCCAGTGATGTATTGGAAAACCAAGGCAGAGTGGTCTTGACAAGGTCTAGACTGGTTCTGCATACTTCTACCTTTTTCATCACACCAAATTTGGAAAAAAACCAACAACCCCAAACACATTTGCAACCCACTTTGTCAGGGTGGCTCTCTTTAAAATGATGATGAATAAACAAACAGACCTTGCTGCTGCAGAACCCTGGCATTGCTGGGCAGCAGGAGTTAAAAATCTTCCTCCTTTACCTGAGTTGTGTGGTATCTGTAGCAGTGTATTTCCAAATTTGATCACTTATTTCCTGTTCTGTCCATGATTTAGTTAAACTGGAAAGTAATAAGTGTTCCCAAAGCCTTTATTAATTGTAATATAATTGCTCGAGATTATTTATTTATTGGGCTGTAGCTCATTCTGACCTTGAAATAATGTTGTCTGAAGGAAATACCATAAAATATATGCAGCACTTTGAGTTTTATGTATTATTTTAACATACTATTCTCCTAATGTCTGGATTTAAACCCAGACAGCACATTCTCTCAAGCTATGTGAAAAAGTTTTTGTGGTCTTTTGCTGGCCATATCATTCTTATTCCAGTCATGTCATTGAAATGAATGTTGTTTTAAGTTCACATCTTCATTATAAATTAGCTCAAGAGTATGATTAACAAATCACTTTCTGTAGCTACATATTTGCCTGTTACAAAAGAGAAAGATTAAGTTAAAAATTCTCTTTATTACCATCATGTGTGTCCCCATTGGATTTATATCTATCATATTGGCTTTTTGATAAGCTTGTTCAGATTTAAGAAACCTTGTTTCTTATTCTCTACTCTCCTGAAGAACAGGAGAAAACATTTTTCTTTTGAAGAGCTAGGTGAATTGTTTAAGATAGTATCTTAAATGTTAGGAAACTAAGGCATAGAAATTTTGATAGAGCTACTGCTGTGTGCATAGTAAATACATTGTGAAAGCAAGTAGCCACTTCAGACCATGTTAATACAGTCCTTTATCTTTTCTTTCCTTTTTTTTTTTTTAGGTTAGTGTTCATTAAACTTGAGTTATAAAAGAGCGATCCCACAAGTAATCTAACATTGAGAGGCTTTTTTTTTATCATAAGGAGGAGAGTATTGGTAAGAGGATGCATACAGTACAAAAGGTCATTTTCCTGCATCTCTGTAGTGCAAAACTAAATTTTGACTGCATAGTAGAAAGACCAGTGTAGAAATACTTGTCTATTCTAGCCAAAGATTGACTTTGCAAACTCTGACTCTGAATCAGTTCTAGGATCTAGGCCTCCCTTTCCCCTTTTTTAATGTCACTATCTGAAATCCAACATTTGAGACAGATTCATTGAAAAACAAAATTTGTTTTCTTTTTGAGAAAGCAGAATTGTGCAAGTCAACTGCCTTCTTATTGGCTTCAACATTATTAACTTGTGGGACTATATGGTGGTGCATCCCCCCACCCTTCTCCTGGGCAGCTCGTCAATCTCAGAAATTCCCATGAAACCTCAGCCTTGGTGTACTGAGTCTGACAGTTGAGCGCTCCTTGACTGTATCAGAAACTGCATAGCTGAGGCTGGGAACGTACTCCCACTGCCCAGCCCAGGCGTCATCTTATCTGAGTTGTAACTCAATTGTAACAACACTGAAACCTTCAGAATTTTAGTAACTATCACCTGAGACTGTGGCCAGGATGGAAATGTACAGATGACTAAAGACAATCATCTTGCAAACCTATAAACAGTGGTCCTAAGTGAGACCCTTTGAGCTCTTCCGGACCGCTGTGGGCTGCGCCCAGCATCTCCCTCTGAGTGGGACACCTCTCAGACCTCGTGACCTCTCGGGTCTGCAGTATTTGGAGGACCGTCGCCGAAAGCTGACGACAGGACCTGGGCTGAATCCCCTTCACTCCTCGAAGCTCAACCCTCGCCCGTTGAGAGAAATGCCGAGACATTTTACGTGAATATTCCTTCATGGAATTCGAGGGGAATTTTTAGCAGGTACCCTCTGTACATTTATATATATATTTCTGTATGTGTGTGTGTGTGAACTAATAGTAAACATAATTGGTAATTAAGTCGTGATTGTAGTAGACTCTAATAACTTGCTTTGTAAATGTTAAATTAGTTAATAATTAAGTGGGGCCAAAATATTGTGATCCACTTGGGAACTGTGAATGAACCTTAGCCTGCTGCTAAACACATATAGCCCCTAGACATAAACTGTTGTCCAAGTCTGAGTCCAAGTCTGAGACTAGGGGCAGATCCAGCTGCACCTAGACTCGTCTCTGAGAAGGAGTTTGGAAAGAAAGGGGGTCTACTCTGAACCTCATGACTCAATGAGAGGGTCTCCTTATCCTTTTGGTACTAGATATAAACCGTTGTCCAAGTCTGAGACTAAGATTAGATCCAGACAGGTCTTCTCTGAACCTCGTGACTCAACCGGAGGGTCTCCCTTACCCTTTTGTCCTTGGTCTCTGTACAAATCATTCTAGCCCAATTATAACACGATTTTCCTTTGTATACTTCACCCATGTAGTAAGTGATAGAGTGAACCTTGCCATCGAACTCTGTTAAGTCGTGCTTTTGCAAATCTCTATTAAAATAGCTTTCTGTTAATACCTTTGACGGCAATTCTTTAAGCAGCTTCTAAACCACTCATTCGCAACAGGCTGTGGATAGGAATGTTATCTAATGAATTGTCCCTCAATGACTATAGCATGTGTATTTTAACAGAAGCCAACCTATGCAACATTCTCTATGGAAAGGTTCAAAATACATCAGCTTAAAGGAATGAAATTGAAACACCAATAGTAATACATTGCACTTTTTTAGTAACACTACCACTATTCTGCAGACTGGCAAAATGAAACAGAGGGGCAGTGATCTGGCCACAGTTACCTAGGAGCTTATGGCAGAGCTAGTAATAAAACACAGTTTGGAAGTCCCTAGACAGTTAATCCATGGAGAACTGCAGAGGAGAAGAGGTAAAAATGTGAATGATATCATGATTATACCCATTTCAGTGAAGAAACATAATTAGTAATAGTTCTCAGCTTTTTTTTCTGTGTCACCACTAAATACATAGAATCATTATTTCTTTTTCTTTTCCCTTTTTTGTTTTTATTTTTTAACCTGTTTTGTTTTTCAGTCTTCCCAGTAGGACACATTACAAATTTATAAAAATTGTCTCTACAGCAAATTCAAATTTTTAGATGCAAATTTTTATTTGAATCCTTTCTTTATATTTATTAATTTCTAACAATAACTCCCAAGAAAGCTGCACAGACAAAAGTGATATCTGTATGAACTGAAATATAGAAGATATGAAATTTCCATTCTAATTTGGGAATAAAATCACAAATATAATTACAACAGAAATCTTCGTTACCCTGAAATAGAGTTCTTCTAAAGTGTAAATTCAGTGACTACTCAGAAAGTGAAGTGCTGACTTCTACTGAAATCAACAGTAATTTTCTTATACATAGGTCAATGTGTGTATGACAAACTGAACATCAAACTATTTCAGGCTCGTAACCAAAATCTGCAATACACTTCAAAATGCTATCAAAACTAATGGAGAAGCTTCATTAAAGAAATAGCTGGAGAATACAGTACTGAACCTTTGGAAAAGATAGTGAACCATTTCAGCTATGGGAATTAATGATTTATCATCAACTATATTTATTATTGTAGACTTTATAAAGAAATGCTGTTGGTAATTTCTTATTTTTTCTCCATAAAACATTGAGAAGCAAGGATTCTGGATGTTTCTTTTCTGACCATTTTTCCTATTTTTACTGCTTCTTAATTACCTACTAAGAAATAAAGAAAATAAGGCATACCCTTTTGCATTCTCAGAATAACCTTTTCTGCTTGAAAGTCTCCTGAAAGACACAACCTCCTCTGCAGCAGGTGTAGTTTTAATGATGCTTTGATGCCATATGTCAAATTTCATCACTTGCTGTGAAGAGTGACATTTCTTTTGATAGCTCCTAGCAACAGCAATACCAGTTGTTGGTGGTCACCTCACACTAGACAAATAATTCCTGCAGCAAGAACATTTAATTTCAGTTTCATGCCAGGCTGCACACAATCTCTGCCACTGTCCTCTGTCTGTAATTATTTTTAAAGTAAAATAAATCTGCATTATTAATTTGACGCAAGCTATATTTGTTTTCATGTACACACTCACAAGAATACCACTACATTCTGCATAGGGGTGTTTTAAATATGCCTTCAGAACTGTATTTCCTGTCAGCATAGAGAGGGAATATGGAAGCATGGTCCAAGTTGCAGCTGAGGATGACTTTCAAGAACATGTTTGCCAACAGGTGCCAGGCAGTGGAAGTGTATCATTGCTATAACATTAAACATACTGGTACATCAGCAGACATGCAGGTATGGGTGATCTGCAGGTTTTCTGAGAGGTCTCTATATGTGTAGGGTGTTGGGGAATATGACATTCCCCTTTGCTACTGTCATAATCATTCTTTGAAGAGTCGTATAGATATTCTGATACCATTGGCACCTACAGATAAAGGAATCACTTGAAAAGTCAGCTTGATTTTCAAATGGTAGTTTAAATTTCTTTTTCTTTTATGTTACTTTTGTATCAGAAGCATATAATGAATTGCACTGCAGCTTTGCAAATCCAACACTATTGGTTATTGCTAATCAGTGACACCTTTAACATTTGCAAATAAATAAACAAAGCAATAATTCCAAACCTTGTTATAAAAGGAAGACCAAGAAATGAAATGTCTCACTGCTGGGCAGAGAAGAAGGGGAAGTATGAAGTATCAACCAATGACTTCGGGAAGGGAAGCAATTTGATACCTTTTCCAATTCAGTCTTCATTAAATAAGTCACTGACATCTTTAATAGAGGAATATGAATTCAGGTTACAACAGGGAATGGAAACATTAGACATCATATTTCCATATATTATTTCCCCTTTAAATTAGTGGGAGCTGCTGAAGTATTTATGCTAAGATATGTTGTTAATGAAATCTCAAAACTGTCAGCAAGTATCTTTAGGTACTGAAGAAATTCTGGAGGACTAGAAAAACACAAAGATAGTTTTTCTTTAAAAATAAGACAGACAAGGAATCAGAAAAGTATAGGCCTATCAGGTTAACTTCAGTCCTGGAGAAATAGTAGAACACACAGTCTAAAATGAATTTGCAAATTTATCTATGTGGTAGATAAAGAGTAACACCCAACATGAATTTGTCAAGAATAGATCAAACCAAACTAATTTCCTTCTATGACAGGGTAATAGAGTTTATGAATAGAAAGTAAGTGTTAGATATCACATATCTTCATTGCAGCAAGCTTTTACCACTCTTACATGGGACTCTCGTAAGAAAGCTAGGAAAATGAGACTGTTATCAGGTGAACACCTAAGTGGCAAAAGTGTTTTCCAGAAAGTAGCACTCTCTTGAACTAGAATATATTAAATACTGTTCTGTAAGTCTGATACCACTGGATAACTGGAGGGAAAGAATAAGGACTCTGATAATTGAAATCACAAATAAAACTAAATTATGAAAAAATGCAAAAATATCGGAGGGCAGAAGTATATATCTAAATAATCTTGGCAAATATGAGAAATTGTGTGGAAAAATAGGATGTAATCTAGTAAGAAAAAATACAAAGTTTTATACACAATTAAATGTAAGTGGCTGCACAGCCACAGGGAGTGGAAAACCTGTCTAGGCAGTAACATTGCAGAAATTGCTAAAAGGGTGGTGAACAGAGTTACAGTCGCAGCACACATTAATCAACAATATCCCACTAATGATGAAAACTCATTTAACTTAATGAGATAAGAACTGGGTTATTACCTGCAAAAAAACCTGAAGTCACAAATTTCTCTTCTAAGTGCTAGTAATGTCTCAGCTGGAATACTCTCTCCAGCTTTAAACATCTTAGTTTGATTCAATTGGTGATAGCCCATAAAATAGTAACAAGTGTGAAAATAGGGCCTGGAAACACAAGTATCGGTAAGGTTGAAGAAAATAGGTTTATTAGATTTAGAAACATGATGATGGTCTTTGAGTATATAAAAGGTGTTGTGAAGAAGGAATAATGACATTAAATGACAAAAAGGGAGACTTGGATTAACTTCAGGAAAAAAAGTCTAAACTAACAGTAAGAAATGTTGAATAGATCACTGGAACTGCTATCATTTGAAACAGTTTAAAATCTGGATAGCTTCATGAATGTCAGAGTTTCAGGAGTGACATAGATATAATTGATCTGGTTTTCAGTATCTATATATATTTGTTTACGAGACAATTACTATTACACCCTGTTCTTTAGCCCTGGAGACTGACTGCAGAGAGATATAATTTAGAATAATTCCTGTCAGAATTATCATGGGTTCGTGTGAAATCTTTTATCTGCTTAACTATGTGAATTTCTCACATACTAAAGTTAAAGATTAGAAATCAAAAGAAACCAGAGTCTCCTTCAGTTGAACTATCAGATTTTGCATTTCCCTGTAGGATTATGCACATAGTTAATTCCTAGGATGATCTCAGTTTGTGCAGATATCAGATCTAAATCCCTATTCTCTTCCTGAAGCGTGTTACAGATTTTGTTTCTGTTTTATATGCATAAAATAGTTGCTTGTGTCCTGGTTTTGGCTGGGATAGAGTTAATTTTCCTCCTAGTTGCTGGTATAGTGATGTGTTTTGGATTTAGTATGAGAATAATGTTGATAACACACTGATGTTTTAGTTGTTAAGCAGTGCTTACCCAGTCAAGGACTTTTCAGCTTCCCCATGCTCTGCCAGCGAGGAGGTGCACAAGAAGCTGGGAGAGGGCACAGCAGGGACAGCTGATCTAAACTGGCCAAAGGGATATTCCATACCATATGATGTCATGCTCAGTATATAAACTGGGCGTAGTTGGCCGGGGGGCTGGGCATCGGTTGGTGGATGGTGAGCAGTTGCATCACTTGTTTTTTTCCCTGTGTTTTGCTCTCTCTCTCTCTCGTTGTTTTACTTTTCATTCCAGCATTATTATTATTGTTGTTGTTGTTGTTATTATTATTATTATTGTAATATTTCAATTATTAAACTGTTCTTATCTCAACCCATGAATTTTCTTACTTTTGCTCTTCCAATTCTCTCCCCCACCCCACTGGGGGTGGGGGGAGGGAGGGTAGTGAACGGCTGTATGGTGCTTAGTTGCTGACTGGGATTAAACCACAACAGCTTGTCACAGGATGCAGGGGAATATTTACTGATTTATGGAATGCATAAAATACTGTCTTCCAGATTGTGTGTTACATGGCTGTATGTCATCATGGATTGAATTTGATTACCAAAATGACCCCCTTGTATATCTGAATTTCTGTGCATTTCCAACTTCTTTCAAATGTTTTAACATGCATTATTCAATTCAGTGCACAATACTACTGCATTACATATAGTATTGTAATAATATAGTATTGGTCAATTACTATTTCTTCAATCTTTTATTCAAGGAAGCTGAAATATGGACAAGGCTCCATGAAACTCAGTGGCAAATTCAGGGATAAAAACTCAGTTGCTTCTTCTGGTGTTCCTTTGTCTTGATTATTCTGTTTCTCAGTCTCTTAGTGTTCTTGTAAAGCTGATATGGTCAGTCCATAGTCATTCTGCAAGTTGATACCTCCATTAGCTGCATTGTTGCACAGCCTGCAGGCAACATGTACTGTGACTAAAGAAAGAACACTAAAAACACATGTGAGATATCACTTGTCACAAAACCAACGTAATTTGGAAGAATTCCTTCTGTATCACAGACATTTTGTTTTCCATGTTAAACCAAAAATGCCCCCCAAGTGTATTGTTATGTTTAAAAAATTATACTGACTAGTGTAATATATATGTCTTAGAAAATATTTGGAACACTACATTTTATGATTAAGATATGGAGAATTCTTCAAGAAACTTTAGTAGCCAAGAAGCATGATACGTCTACATTTCAAAATTAGTAATGATTTAATTTTAATTTCTTAAGATACCCAGCATTCAGAAAGAAAAAAGGCCAAATAATAAAATTATAGAAAAGAACCTTTATCATTTAAGGTTCAGTAATTATTACATGTTATGAGGCATTCTGAGACCCAAAGAACATGTAGTCTAAATAGACAAGAGAAGAAAGAAGATGAGAATCCAATATACAGAAAGAACCATATTAAATTTTCAATTTGAAAAATGGGTCTAGCTTTTCAAAAGTTGCAAGTATGCACAGCCTGGCTGGGATTTCTAAATTCTAAAATTTAGCCAAAGATCTCTCAGGAAGACCATATTAGAGCAACTGGAAATAATCTCAATCCAATCAGATGCAGCAACTTCCTTTGATTTTGTAAAAATTAAAGGCATTATTAGTAAATATTCAGTACTATATCTACTAGAGATCTGTTAGTGCCCATTATACTGCAATGACAGTCAGGATCTATGTATGAAATTTTGTTTTTGCATCTTAAAATAATCTGTTTTACTTAAGAAAGGAATATAAATAATAACAGTTTTTCTTTCTGTTGCAAGGAAGGCCTTGTCTTTCAACTATAACTAACTATAAAAGATGTCTTTTTTTTCTTTTTTTAATGGGTCTTTTTTTTCTTTCCCTTAGATGTTACCACTACAACATCACTCTCTGTCCACCAAGGAAAGTATTTTAAATGGCCTGCAATGCTCAGTTTTGTCAGGTTACTTTCTACTGTTCCATTATTCTTGAACACTTTACAGCAAACAGAGCAAAAATGTATCTGGGCTTTCTGTAGGGACCTAGAAAAATAGGCAGGAGTTGTGCCTCAGGCATTCCTGAGAGAAAATTGGGAGTGGTAACTACAATCATCTCTGGTGAACTCTTTTGAGCCAGTATGTATCCATAATTTATACTTTATTGCTTTTTTAGTAAAACCTTTAGCAGAACATGTATTTATTTTTTATTTATTTGTTTAAATGTCTATGGTATTTGGTAGAGAGGAGCTGGGGAAATCTAACTGTGAGCTCAAACAAGTCTTCGGAAAAGTTGGGATGATTTTTAAGTCCTCGTTAAAAAACAAACAAACAAAAAACCCCCCACAAACCCCCCTGGAAAATCACAGTTTTCCATTTTTAAACTATATTCAATGATAACACAGATAAAAAGAATCTTTACAGAGGCTGTAGAAACACAGATTTGGCTGAAAGACCAACTGTAAGCTCAGGGCTGTCTGAATTGGTCTCAATTTTGTTGTAATTTAAAACTTTCAGTTTTGAAGAACCTGAAAAGTAAAAATTTATAAAAGTAATAAGTATTGTGCATGTTTGATGAGAAAAAGGATGAGCCAAATGGTTTCTCAAAATATTTGTATGAAATAACATTTTAGATTTGTATGTTGGCTATCATCCACCTTTAGCTTTTTCTCTGTTAAAGGGAGATTTTAAATAAATCTAAATTACTGACCACCAAAGGGATTAACGAAGAAACATGATGCACTTCTGAAATGAAAATATCATAGAGAGCAACAAGAGAAAAAATCAGCATATACTACTGGGAAGTGTAATTTATTAGTAATGTACTCCTCTGTAAAATAAGTAATTGCTTTAGGAAGTGTTGAGGGTGCAAGTACAGTTACTTCAATTTATGATGCAGTATTAGTAGAGCTGCCTTCTCCTGGAGCATGACATATCAGCCTGAAGCATCAGCCCTGTTTTGTGGTCTGATTTTAAGAGGTGGTGAATAGCTCAGGGAGGTGCTGATTACCCTTAACTCCCACAGATTTCAGTTCTCCAGTACCTAACAGTTTTAATCTTTTCAATCCTAACGCCTACAATTAAATTGCAAAATATTTCCCCCCTTGAGCCACATTGTCTTCTTCCATTTGGCATTCATTGATTTCCCATCCTGCTACTATCTCCCCGATTTCCAACTGAATTAAAACACAGGGAAAATCATGTAATTTTTATTTCCTTGCTGGTGTTTTGTGCTACCATCATTGACAATGTCAGTGCAGCTCTGGGAATAGTTAACAGCTTTTGCCAAAGACAGCAGGAAACACTGAGCAAACTGCACAAAAATTAGGAGACAGATATTTATAAACCAAATGACATTTCCTACAGTCCTTAAGCCTATTAAAGACAAGTTCACATGTAGAAACAAACTTTTTATAAAAAAAAAAAAACAATAAAAAAAAACTTCAGATGACTAATGGGCAGCAGGAAGGTAGCCTGATGCTGTACTGATGCAGTACTGATGCTGAAATGATCAACATTATTGAGCAAAAAGTGGGTCAAGAGAAGTGAGTACTTCTGAACAAAAGTATTTCTGTTTCTGATGTTAAGAAAGCACGAAAATATGGTCCATAAGATGAAATCAGTAAGTTTGTAGTTACTAATAAAGGAAGCATGTTCAGGCCTGTTCACAAACTAGTTCCTTTTAAGAATCTTGTTTAGCAAGTGAGATGTACAGAATGCTACAACATCTCACCACCTCACACTTGGTCTGATAACGTAAAATCAATATTTATTTTCATACCACAGAAGGCACTACTCAGGAGCTTGGAAATTAGAGGGGATGTTCACCCAAAACCCTTCACATACAGGAATGAGCAACAGGTACAGTATTCATGCACAGGTACAGAGCACGGTTTACTTTGTCTGTGAGCTACTTTGGTAAACTTCATGCAAGCATACTTAATTGGATGATATTGACAGTTACTAACTCCTAAATGCTCTTTCTGCCTATGTTTAATGTGCTTATGTAAAGCAATAACCTCTACTCAGAAACAAAACACTGAACCATGCACAAAAGTATTTTGGACCCCAACCAAGTCCTTTTGGCAGCATCCACTGTACCACAGTGGTAAAAAACACAGCTTCATCAATACAGGAAAGATCCATGCATTTACACGTTTTGCAAGAGGACGGTCATGAAGATTAGCTAGTTAGTAGTTGCATATTGAACTCAGGTGACAAAGCACTGCTTTGTCTAAACTTCCATCACAAGTAGCTTTCAGCCTTCACTAACAACTTCTGCTGAGTCCAAATGCATTACCACTGCTGTGTGCCAGTCTGGGAGGGAATGTTTGTGTCTCCTAATATGGTTTTCTTTCTTATTTTTCTTTGTTCTGCCAATGGAAAATATTCCTTCTTTTTTTTTTTTTTTTCCTGTAAGGGAGTGTAGGGAAAGTGTATGCATGGTGTTTATATAGAAATATTATTCTCTCTCCTATATTCTGTTTTTCTCTCTATTTTGGGTTTGACGGGTTTCTTTCCCTTTTAGTTTGGTTCTTCTAGTCAGTCTCACATTCACAGTTCTCACTTCCTCTATAAATTCTCCTTCAAACATTTAACTGAAAAGGTGCTCATTATTTTTTATTTCAAGGTCTAGTCAAGTGTCAGAAATAAAGGGGAGATACCTACCAGCTCTGCAGCAGCAGATGTCAATTTATTCCTACGAATATGATTCTCAATCTCTATTTTCTCTTTTCAAGGTATTGAGACACCTATGCCACATAAATCCATCTTACTTTCACCAAGATTTTCTTATCACGGCAATGTTGCTGACTGTATGAATAAAATAAGTGAAGGAAATATGAGGTCCACAATGCATGAAGTAACTT
Organism: Calonectris borealis; assembly: GCF_964195595.1. NCBI lineage: Eukaryota > Metazoa > Chordata > Aves > Procellariiformes > Procellariidae > Calonectris > Calonectris borealis. The sequence goes on along the minus strand of NC_134313.1, from coordinate 64,158,869 downwards.
GATCACAAAACATTTACATTTTTAAGACTTCAAAATTAGCAAAGGAGTCTGGTAGAGAATAAACCAGATAGGTAGGTACATGTATAAGTTATTAAATTATTTTGAAATTGTTATGAAGTAATGCAACTGTAAAAATTATTTGCTTTCATCTGCACTCCTCTCAAAAACCCGTTCAGTTTGTTTGTTTGGTTGGTTGGTTTTTATTATGTAAAGAAGGTAGATGGACAAGTTCAAATAATTTGACTGCAAGGAGATGGCAAATGAAAAATATTCTTCCTGAGGTGAATGATGAGCCTCAAAACAGGTACTCTGAAGCACATTTTTCATGAACATTAATTCTCTTTCCCTTTCTGGCAACTGTATGACCTTGACATCATATAAAGGCTGTGTGGTCTCATGACCTCAAGAGCAGTGACAACTATTTTTCTGCTCTAATATCTTTCAAGGAGGATTTCTTAAAAAATTAAGTATTAAAACAGACTTCAGCCAATAAGGAAAAATGGCACATAAAGGAAATCTAATGAGGAACCAAAGAGAGAGAAGCCAAGTACCTCTTGGCAGATTATTTCCACTATTCCTTTGACTGGTTCAGGGGAAAAAAAGGAATAACAACACTGAAAAAGACTTATCAGCTTGTACTATGAAAGATCAGCAAAGGGAAAATACACTTTGACAGAATTCAGTTACAAAAGACAAATAGTCTTTGTCTCTATTACTGTCATTAGTTTCTGAAATTCCACTTCAGATTCAATTCAGTGTTTTCTCAGTTTAGTGACTGAAGTCCTCAAATCACAATATTGCCCATGCTATTCACATTTTTAACTGCTTTAATATTTTGTTTAGCCATTGTCTCAGGAATACTTAAACTTTACTTCTGTATACTGTTTCTTCATTACTTTGTTTTGGTTACCTACCAATCTTCCTGCTTCATTTTACTATTTCAGCCTCCACAAATGTGAAAATGAAATAAAACCCCAAACACAATAATAATTTATAATAATAATAATTGATGATGATGACAATGATGATGATGATGATAATAATAATAGTAGTAGGTAGAAAGAGGATTATAAAGTGTTTAAACTTGTGTTGTTTTATATTTCTTTCTATTCAATCTGCCTGCTGTAGGAGTATTGTTTGGCTGTTTTCTCTAGTGGACAGGTAAGTGGGGCAGATGATCAGTCAGAAATTTCTTTCTTTTAGGCTATACAAGGGAAGTCTTCTGAACGACTCTAAGATTCACTCCAGCCCTGCCAATATCCCATGGCTGGTGAGTGCTGATGATGCTGACAGCCATTTTATTCTGTTTCTGAAAGCAACCTTCCGACACAGAAGCTGCAACTGAAGCTGCCACTAACCTAGTCGAAGTCCACTGTGGTCAGGTAACATTTTTTTGTTGAGTCCAAGAAACTTCAAATAACCTTTATTTACTCCCTGCAGTTACTAACTTCCTGTTAAATATCATTGATCACTGCCCTTTTTGTATTATCCATGAGAACTCAGGTAGTCACAAACATGTCTTTTATTTAGGTTTCTCGGTTACTTTGCATTAAGGATCGACAAACCAGTAACCATGGTTAATACACCAGAATTACCTTGTATGGCTGATAACTCTCCTCCTCTTTATATCTTTATTTCCTGAATTTTTTAAAAGCTTCCTTTGGATTGTTTCTTTTTTCCCGATCTGCTTTATAAATCTCCTTCTTTAATACTAAAATTTCTGTCATTGAGCTTCCTTGGGGACACTCATTGTTCCTTGAAACCAATCAGAAACATTTCACACAAATTAGCCTAACTGACTAACAGTATAACAAACTTCATATAATTGACTACTAGCCTTTTGTTATGAAGCATCTCTGTTTTTTTTTTTTTTTTAAGTCTGTTCTGATAAAACGATCTTTTAAAAAGTCTTTTCAGTGTTCTGTAAAGATAAAATGCACCTGGAGAGAACAGTCATTAAAACATACAGATTGTTTTGAAGCTATAAATATATCTATTAAAATATAATACTTGCATATAATTTGATACAATATTTGAACAATAGTTTCTGTTTTCATTTTTGTCCAAGCTACACTTGTCAGAATATAATCTGTCTGTAGCACGGACCACATAATTGTCTTTTATAGCTCTGAGGTCACTCAAGGTTTTAACAAAATCCAATCTACAAGAAATTATATGATGCAAATAAATGATTAAAAATAATACAAAATGCTGGGGTTTTTTCATACATCTACACATATATCTTAACAAGTGGTGAAATTAGTTTTATTCAGTCTAAAATACTATTCTTCCACTTTAAATGTCTTGCCTACTAACTCCTCACATTACACTGCAGTTTACTAAATTTTCAGACAAATTCTTCTACACACATACACAGACACACTCACATATTACATCAACTCAACCTATGTAAAAAAAGTCAGTAACATGGCATACATGAATGTGAGCTTTAACTGTACCCCAAACTTTGTAATAGTTATCAAACTTGCATGATAAACTTGCTAATCATAGAATCATAGAATCATAGAATCATACAGGTTGGAAAAGACCTCTAAGATCATCGAGTCCAACCATCAACTCAATACCATCCTGCCCACTAAACCATGTCCCCAAGCGCGTCATCTACACATCTTTTAAATACTTCCAGGGATGGTGACTCAACCACTTCCCTGGGCAGCCTGTTCCAAGGCCTGAACACTCTTACAGTAAAGAAATTTTTCCTAATGTCCAATTTAATCCTCCCTTGTCGCAACTTGAAGCCATTTCCTCTCGTCCTATCGCTAGTTACTTGGGAGAAGAGACTAACACCCACCTCGCTGCAACCTCCTTTCAGGTAGTTGTAGAGTGCGATGAGGTCTCCCCTCAGCCTCCTCTTCTCCAGGCTAAACAACCCCAGTTCCCTCAGCCGCTCCTCATAAGACTTGTGCTCCAGGCCCTTCACCAGCTTCGTTGCCCTTCTCTGGACACGCTCCAGCACCTCAATGTCCTTCTTGGAGTGAGGGGCCCAAAACTGAACACAGTATTCGAGGTGCGGCCTCACCAGTGCCGAGTACAGAGGCATGATCCCTCCCTAATCCTGCTAGCCGCACTATTTCTGATACAGGCCAGGATGCCGTTGGCCTTCTTGGCCACCTGAGCACACTGCCGGCTCATGTTCAGCCGGCTGTCAACAAACACCCCCAGGTCCTTTTCTGCCGGGCAGCTTTCCAGCCACTCTTCCCCAAGCCTGTAGTGTTGCCTGGGGTTGTTGTGGCCGAAGTGTAGGACCCAGCACTTGACCTTGTTGAACCTCATACAATTGGCCTCGGCCCATCGATCCAGCCTGTCCAGGTCCCTCTGCAGAACCTTCCTACCCTCGAGCAGATCACCACTCCCGCCCAACTTGGTGTTGTCTGCAAACTTACTGAGGGAGCTCTCAATCCCCTCATCCAGATCATTGATGAAGATATTGAACAAGACCAGCCCCAAAACTGAGCCCTGGGGAACACCGCTTGTGACTGGCCACCAACTGGATTTAACTCCGTTCACCACAAGTCTCTGGGCCTGGCCTTCCAGCCAGTTTTTTACCTAGCGAAGAGTGTACCTGTCTAAGCCATGAGCTGCTGTATAACTTCTGATATTGAAGATAGATATGCGATTCATATACTTGTCCATTTTACCTGTTTAGTTTGTCTAATAGTTAAGATATCATGGAATTTTTTTGGACAGAAGGGATACATTTATCTTTACAAGTAAAAAGTATGAAGGTTGTTTCTGTGTCTGCTTTTAGATTCAGTGATTCATACAGAACTAAACTGAAATTCTCTAAGTAGCTGATAGCTTTGTAACTTTTCCCTTAGATTCGTGGTTCAAAGTTGGGTCAGCAGTGCTGCCATCCACAAACGTTCTGCTACCTTTCAGCAGCAATTTGTTCTCGGTGTTCTGCCATCTAAAGAGTGCAGGGGAAAAATGAGAGCCATTTCTACATCATGAACCAAATTAGTAACTTCTGCTGCAAACAGACTACTTTCAAGCAGCCTTTGACCACCTCCTGTGAGGAAACAAAGCACAGCAGAAAATACATGCAGATAATGTAAAAAAGTGTCTTGTTATACTCAACGTGTGGGATATTCATTCAGATAGCATTTTCAGAGTGCCCAATTCACTTAAGAGTCTGACCTTAAAAAATATTATAATTGTTGCCCATTTTACCTTTTTTTCTTTTTTGTGTATACATGTTCAGTCTAACTTTCTCATGAGGAGAGCTGCAGAACTACTAAGGTACTGAGTTTAGCAATCTTTCAACTTTTTTGCTCTAATTTGAAGCAAACTAGCTTTCCTAAAGAAGAACAATTTGGTCACTTATTCCATTTCCCAACAATTTTATATGCTGAAAGAACTGTCTACATACAATCGCCCGTATGCTCCTAAAACCTGTTCATAGACCACCAGAGAGTGTGTTTGGTCTTGATTTTCTTCACATTTTCCAACAAAATACATAGCATATATCTGACAATGACTTTTATTCTTTAAATGTGAATGTTGTATTACTGCAAATAGATGATTTTTATATGCATAACATGAATACTGAAATCCTGAGAAAGTTGGAACATGCAGCTCAGTAAAATGGAGTTATCTTAGTTTTTCCTACATTCCACTCTTGCTCGGATAATGTGCTATTACAGAAAAACTTTTAGTTAATATCAGTAGTGCTCTTTGAGGAATGAGTGACTCCCATATGTATTACCACCATTATAAAATTAAGCTTAAAGTCAGCTGTACAATCACACACACATCAAGATAAATGTCAGTTTTATTATTATTCATATAATGAGTTTTCAAAGTCAGCCTGCTTGTGAATACATGCATGCAAGTTTCCCACCATATACATACTTGAAAAAATATTTCTTTATTTCCAGAGTTCAACTACTACTAGAAATAGTGATGTCATTTTGAAAGCTTTACTCTTAAGGATGTTTTGCTTACTTGTTGTCTGACAGGACCTCTGACTGTCGCGTCCTAACACTCTGCATATTCACCAGAGTCCACATTCTGTTAATAATATGATTCAAATGAACAATTTGGTAGGTATCAAGATGTTTAAAAATGAGGTACAGTTACTAGTTTTTAACTAAAATTGGTTAACAAAACAATATGCTTTTTTTTCCTTTGTATGCTATGGATGACAAAAAGAATGAAGCAAGCCTTTAAAACCTTTGTGTAAATAAAAAATTTTTTTTCTTTTTTTCTTAAATTATTTTTTGAAACAAAAAACTACCCTGTCTTCAACGGGTTTCCAAATGTTGACTTTCATGCCAAGTCTTATGCCTGAAGTATAGCTACTGTGTTCTTAAAAAGAGGAAGATCTTAGTTGTCATAAGGCATTTGTCATTCTTTTCCTTATTTGCTGAAGTTGAAGTTCTGTTAGTGTTTTTCCTGATCTTTTTATTTTCTTCAGGGCTGAGAATGACAGGAATGCAACAAAGGGGAAAAAAAGTCATGTCTGTAGCCAAGATGCTCAGATGAATGCCCAAGGATGGGTCAGCTGTGAGCAGCACAGAAAACAAAACAAAACAAAACAGAACAAAACAGAAAACAAACTCTCTTTTTAAAGAAACAGTTCTCATAACATGGAGCATTTCAGATTCTCCCACTAAATTGCAGTTACTCTTGAATACCTGTTAGAGCTAAAGAAAAGAACACCATGGAACAGAAGTCAGCAGTGATTTATTACTAAATCTTATAACTGAAATAGGGATGAGGAAAAGATGCTTTTACTCCAAATTCCTAATTCATGTTATTGCCACCGTCTAAAAGAAAGGGAAAGAATGACAGAGGCCATGCTTTCAATAGGCTCCTCCTTGCTGCCCAGACCTGTAAATTGTTCCAACTTCTCCTTCACTTTCCTCTTATCCTCTAGGTGCCATATGACATGAACCTAATTCTCTTTTGTCTGTATCTTGCTCAGGAAAGTTGTCATTCCCAATTACCACTAAGAACACTCATCCAGCTACCTGCACTGAAATCTATGTTGCATGCAAACTACACACAACAGCTGACACATACAGCACTAGGAAGAAAGTACTCCATCAGTATAATTCACTTTGCTGAAATCTCTAGCCCTGTTGAAAACAGTTTGGCTGCATATGGGAGCACATTTTGAACAGGAAGCTCTGAAAGATATACACAAGGGGTGTTTTAGAGATTTTGGGACATAAGCTACCATGTTTATGAAAAGTGTAACCTCTAGAGCACTGTTAATTGGCCTTTTAAATAATAATCAAGCATCATAAGCCACTTTAATTGGATTCTAAGAAACATTTCACAATAGAAAAATGTTGCCACTTTTTTCTCTCATGAATGATTTGTAAAACAGACTGCAGCTTCTCTATTTATTTATTATTCAAAAATCTACTTTGTCAATACTTCTTGGCTATGCTTTTTCCATGGCTCAAGTCTAGGCAGATATTTATTCCTTTAAATTGCAGATGTTTTGAGTGAATATACATGACAGGTTTCAGGTTTATGTATTCTGAATGAATGAGTCTGACCCACGCAATCAGGCTTTCAGTACAAATACTGTTGAATTCAAATTAAAAATTATTTTCCCTGAGTATCGTGCACCATTTCTGTCAGAATTGTTATTCATAGTGGTGGTCTTGATTGGGCCACGTAATATTTAGGTAGTTATTTGCTGGCCTGCTTTCAAGCCGGTGTCCCAGAAATAGTGAGTTTCCTTCTCCTGGCTCAGGGTCCACCACTTCTAACTAGCACAGAGAAAAAAAAAGGCATCCTTGCCTTCTCTAGGATTTAAAAATGTCTCCCTTCTTTCACTTAGTCCAAATCCACCTTCCTCAGACTTAGTTAGTCATGTTTAGTTAACCATCTTTAGCTTTACAGAGAGTCTCTATTTACTTATCCCTCTTAGTGTTTGGAGCAGTCCCCACTTAGTCACTCTCCTAAGTCTGAAAGGATTACTTTCTTAGATGCATGTATGTGTCAATTCCTCGGTGACAAAAACACCAGCTGAAGAGGTTTTTTAATACTATAGATACAGTGTGTTGAATGAAGATGACTGAGCAGCCCAGCTTCAACAGGAAAACTTACTGCTGTATTTGATCCCTTTCACACACCCACAGTAAGACAGCAAATATGTATGAAAAGGAAAGGTTACAAATATGTCTTATGAAGACATCAGAGGTGAAAGCAGAGCAGGTGAAAGAGGTAATTGTCAGATGAAGAACTGAAAATATCAAAACAATATAGGGCAGAAAGAGAAAGAGTAGAGGGGTAAAGAAGAGAAGAGAGGAAACCAAGATTCAGCTACATGGGAATAAAAAAATTACCACAGAATTTCAACAGAGAAGAAGGAAATAGAGGAAGAACCTAGGAAACAAGTATGCATTTACTGCAGACTACCTAATTCTGTACGGGTATGTAATCCCAAAGAGCACTACTAATCATGTTGATGGGATGTGTGTGGGGCCAGTGATGCCCTGCTTCATTACGTTCATATGGCACCTGTCAGTAGAACTGTATGCGTGCGACTACTGACAAAATAAGAATACAATTTGGCCATATGGCTTGCATTTCATCACAGTGTTGCCTTCAATCAGCTTAGGTGACAGACAACTTGTGCTTGCATCCTCTTGTCCATCCACCTGACAGCACTAGTCCCCTGCCATTCAAATCTGTCTTGTCCCTGGCCTGACCTCCCAGCTGTTGCTGACACACTACTCGTGTTGCTTACACTACTGCTCTTCCTGGTGATGACGGTCTCTTCTGGCCTTCCTTAGACTTTGTGCTGTTTCACCAGCAGCTCCAGCTGCCTCTTCCTGTCTCCTGTGACTTATTCCATTTAGCTATATTCTGTTCATGCTGTTTGCCCCTCTACGGACTGTTACATCGGTGAGCACAGGATTCATGTGAAACTGATTTAGTCTTCTGTAGGCTGGCTTCTAAATTGTTTATTTACATCTGCTTAGGAGATAATGCATCTCCCCCAGTTCAATCATTTCCTAACCTCAGCAACTCCTATTGTGTAAATGAGGCGCTTAGGGACATGGTGTAGTGGGCATGGTGGTGTTGGGTTGACGGTTGGACTCGATGATCTTAGAGGTCTTTTCCAACCTTAATGATTCTATGCTTCTATGATTCTACGATTCTAACTCCATCGTTCAGACTCAGACACAGGAAAGGTGACGGCTGCGGGCTTTTTTACTGCATTGTTCAGGACTGCTTGGCACAGAATCAGTTTTACTGTATTTTGTGAAACTGCCAGTCATCTTCCAACATGTCTTTAATTAAAAGAAGAACTTTGATTAAAGACAACCAAGTCTGGAAGTCAAAGTTCTTTTTCTTTTTTTTTTTTTTAAAAAAAAGATATTTCTTAGTCTTCCAATAGATTTTTTTTTTTTAATGCTCTGGATGTATCATTTAAAACCTGCATCACATGGATTATGTACAAACATGAAAACAAGAGCCAATTTTAAATATCAACACAAAGTGGCATTTCTCACATTGTGATCTGACAAACCACAAGCACCTCCTAGTTCACATCAAAGATAACTTTAAAAATTGCTCAGATGATAAGATCAATTTTTCGCTGCATTCCCTAGGACTAAAAAACCTACTTCCATCAGGATTAATCAGTATTAAAAAGGCTGCTTAGTTTAATCTATCTTGTGCGCTCCTGGCAAAAATAACCATATCTATAATCAGCCTAAAGGTCAAGCCATGGAAAAGGCAGTATTCATTTACCTTTGGGGCACTGACAACATCACTTATTACATTTTTTTCTGTTTTCGGTAGTGGTTTTGTCTTGTCAGTCACTAAGTGAGAGCTATTAACAGTAGTAGAAAACTGTGCTTCATTTACAGAAACCAGAAGATGCATGTATAATGACAGACGGTGGTATATGTCAAGTTCAAATCCATTTAATAACTAAATTTCAATAGTATATTTACTTCAAATAGTTGCCAGGAAATCTGAGAACTCACCTCACTACAAAACTAGAGCGTGCCATGTAGGAACAAAGAACAGTTTCTCAAAATATGTTGACTCACACACTCCTCAAAAGATCTAATCTTCTTTTAAAACAGTATTTCTGAAATTGTAAGCCAATAAATATCAATGGAATAGCCTGGCTGAGGAACACACCTGTGTCCTCTGTTTTGAATCTGATAGTAAGGTAGTCTTATTTTTATTTTTTTATATATATATATATGTCTCTTTATATTTATTTATCTATGTCTATTTGTTTATATATAGTTAGGATATATAGGATATCTATAGATAAAAATAGATCTAGAAATATTTAAATAGACCTAAATCATGTAAATAACTAGATGGATAAATAACTGGAAATGTATTTACAAATCTGTATAGTTAATCATTTCAAATGACAGAAGTGAGACCTTTCACTATCTATCATTTGGATGCAATTTAGCATTTAAGAGGAGACAAAGAATACTGACCATGATAACACATTGGTATCATCAGTCTTTTGTGACCCTGATTTTTCTAAGGTAATTGAATTCTACTTAGTTAGATCATTTGTTTTTCTAATGTGAAAAGTTAATTAATCCCATAAGCCACATCTTTCTCCCATTTAGGTACATCAAATTCTGTAAATATTTTTGAGCAAAATTTCACATAAAGAAATAGCATGTTTTGAGAAATATGTATTACTCAATGCAAGAAGTGTCTCTACCTTCAAATAATTATTTATAGAAGCAAGAAAGAATACATTTATAAGTAACAGTTCAGAGTTTATTGTCTTCCTTTACTGGAGTCCTAGAGTGCAAACTTTCAAGTTTTTTTTTCTACAACTATGAAAGAAACCACACTTTTTATAAGCAAAAACGTGTGTTTTCTTTTGATCCTACATCTCCAGAAGCAGTAATCATGCTACACCATGAAAACTGATAATGTGATTCATGATGGACTCGTGAATATAAATCACTTAGACTAAATTTTGAGTGAAACTGAGGTTAAAAAATTGAGTTTAAACCATATATAACTGAGCAAGGGGATTCTTTATTTCTCAAAGAAAATAGGAAGAGTAGTGTAGGAGGTAGTTAAAACACTTTCAAATTTTCTTCAAAGTCTGGAGCTATTGAGGTACTTGAATTGATAAAGTCGTGTATAGTTTGGCAGATCCACAGCCACCAGACATCTGTATTATATTTCAGTGGGAGTACAAAATCATATAATAAATTGCTATATCATCTTTCAAAAATGTCAAGAATATTTCAATGCATGGAAGAAGGCCATTAGTGATAACATCTCCTCTTTAAAGGAACCTGACTGGCTGGCTAGATCAGCTTATTAATATAGTAAAACTAAGTGTCATGAATTTGAGCAGTTAAAAGGTGGACTAATTAAAGATCAAATGGTTTGTGTGGTATAACTGATAACTATGTTAATAAGAAAATGAACATAAATTTGCAAAGGGAAGTATATATTTGCAGTGTTGTGAACTGCACTTCCCAAATGAAAGTGATAACTAGCAGGGAAGAAATGAAGTGCATGTAATTAAAAATTGCAGAGAATTGCCTGCAGAGAAAATGCAAGTCTAAACAAACCACAGAAATTATATCGTTTGTGCAAAGCATAGGTGTTGTGGTTTAACCCCAGCCAGCAACTAAGCACCACACAGCCACTCGCTCACCTCCCCCCAGTGGGATGGGGGAGAGAATCGGAAGAGTAAATGTGAGAAAACTCATGGGTTGAGGTAAAGACAGTTTAATAGGGAAAGCAAAAGCTGCGCACGTAAGCAAAGCAAAACAAGGAATTCATTCACTACTTCCCGTCGGCAGGCAGGTGTTCAGCCATCTCCAGGAAAGCAGGGCTCCATCACGCGTAATGGTTACTTGGGAAGACAAACGCCATCACTCCAAAACGTCCCCCCTTCCTTCTTCCCCCAGCTCGTATACTGAGCATGATGTCGTATGGTATGGAATACCCCGTTGGCCAGTTGGGTCAGCTGTCCTGGCTATGTTCCCTCCCAGCTTCTTGTGCACCTAGCAGAGCATGGGAAGCTGAAAAGTCCTTGACGAGTGTAAATATTACTTAGCAACAACTAAAACATCAGTGTGTTATCAACATCATTCTCATACTAAATCTAAAGCATAGCACTATACTAGCTACTATGAAGAAAATTAACTGTATCCCAGCCGACACCAGGACAATAGGGGTGATTTTTGTACATTAGAAAAGCATCCAGCAAAAAGAAACATTGAGGAGATCAAATTCATTTCTCAGTTTCAACTACCAGAGGTGATCAGGTTGATGATGCCCCTGTGGTGTTACACAGGTCAGCATTCTCTGTATCCTTTTATACACTGAATTTACTCCAATTTCCAGCAGTCATTTGTCCAAGCCAGGGGGAAGATAGCCTGCTAAAGTCTGTCTGTTTGCTATGATGATGACACAATTTTTAGTACTTAGAAGGCTTTCACATTTTGTGTAGTAGGGTAGGGAAACAGCAGAATCCAAATGAGACAGAAAGTAACAAAATGCAAAGCTTATCAAAATAAGTTTTCTTATTTTATTTTATTTTATTTTTCCTCCTGAAGCTTAACAGACTTTGAGGAAGGGTGAAAATGGAGTGGGGATGTGGGAGGGAAGGACTGGCCAGAGTGCTGAAATTGCTGGTCCTGCTGTTGTCAGGGGACTGCGCGTGGGTGACGCAGGGGAGAAACCACTTCCCTCCACCCAGTGCCACCATCATCACAGCCTGATTTCCATCCTCAAAACTAGCAATACAAGTGTCTGGTCCCACTTTTCTGGGATCTGATGTAGGCCACACAGGCAAAGGTACTGCCTCCCAGACATGCCTGCTTAATTCACATCGGATGTGTTTTCATGTGTCTGGGAAGGAACCGACCTGAGAAAGCAGTTACCCAGCAGATGTGACCACTCTAGTGCAGTAGTGAGAAAATTATAGCAATATGTGAAAGCCACTGACAGTTTTACTCCAGTGGGTACAGAACAACCGCTGCTCCTATTGTGTACTACAACAGACTAAGCACTAGTATGTCCGTGTACCCTTCCACGATAAGTGAATCTGATACTTTAAAGTTACCTTCATATTCTGTAACAAGGTTTTAGAACTGACTTAAGGTACTGACTTTAGAGGGGCACACCCTGAGCCAGTGCCCAGCTGCAGGAATATATGACCCATAGCAGTACATCACCAGTCAAAGATCTATCTTAGAGCTCCTGACAGAGAAAGAAGGCCCTGACTTTATTCATGACTACTTAATAAAGTCCCAGAAGGCTGGTTCTGCAAATTGTAATTTCACTGCTGTTTAATATTCATTAATGCTTAAAGCAATGACAAGAACTATGTACATATTATAAATATATAGATTAAGATAGAGAATCTTTTATGGCCATTAATTTCCTTCCCCAAGGACATACAACCCAATTCTGTAATGCCTAATCTTCCTGAATACTTGGAAACAACATTAACAATTTTCGGAAGGGCTTCAATGTTAAACAAGTTTGAAGAAGTTTTATTTTTCCTGTATTGTCATAAGTCCTTGTTAAGAAAAAAAAATTTTAAAAAAGTAAACTCATCTTTTTTTTCCTGACTAACATTTATTTTCTTATGTAAGAATATGTTTGTTCTTCTTTTATCACGTTGTATCTGTTGCACTGATTAGAAATGCACAGTAATAATCATATGGTAAATTTTTATTTCAGTAAATACATAAGTAGATAATTAGAATTTCACTATCTATATATATACACACTATATAATCTACAATATGTACCAGAATAAAGCAGACAACAGTGACAGATATATACTAAAACATTAGCTTACTCTGCACTAATTGTATTTAAGGAAGTTCTGTTTCACCCTTTTGGCTGAACATTGATTCCTCACATGACTTCTAGTTGCTATTGTTATTAATCACTGGGTTGCACCAACTTTGTCTGACCCTTTGCTAAGAGCATAACCTGGTAGTCTATGAACTAGCTTAATACGTAAGTACATCTCTGAATAATCTGCTCATTGTACCGTGTTGTGTGCACCCTGTTCCCCTTCTGTTTACTACTGTGGAGTATGTTTTTACTAGAAAAATGTTTTAAACAAAAAAACAAAAAACCCCAAAGAACTGGATGTACTCGGTCTGGCTGGGATGGAGTTAATTTTCATAGCAGCCCATATGATGCTGCGTTCTGGATTTGTGACTAAAACAGTGTCGATAACACACCAGTCTTTTAGCTACTGCTGGGCAGTGATTACAGAGTGTTGAGGCTTTCTCTTTTTCCCACTCTGCCCTGCAGCGAGTAGGCTGGGGGTACACAAGAAGTTGGGAGGGTACACAGCCAGGACAGCTGATGTGAACTTGCCAAAGGGATATCCCATACCATATGACATCATTCTCAGCAATAAAACCTCTGGGAAAGGATAAGAAAGGAGGACGTCTGTGTTTATGGTGTTTGTCTTCCCAAGTAACCTTTATGTGTGCTGAGGACCTGCTTCCCTGGAAGTATCAATTCTTCAGAAATTCATCAACAACAGTGTGTATATTGATTTTTGATGATACATTTCAAAGCTTGCATCTGGACCTTGGCTCAAACTTTTCTAAAGTCTGTGAGTATGGGGACAGAATTGCCTGCTGATGGGAAGCAGTGAAAAAATTCCTTGCTTTGCTTTGCTTGTGCAGGCAGCTATTAAACTGTCTTTATCTAGATCCACAAGTTTTCAACTTTTGCTCTTCCAATTCTCTCCACCATCCTGCTGAGGGGGGAATGAGAAAGAATCTGGGTGGGGCCTCAGCTGCCAGCCAGAGTCAACCCACCACACTGGAGAGCATTAATAGTGTTAAAAGACATTTAAGGTTTGGCATTTTAAAATTCAGTATACTTGTCAAAGTCAGGCCAAAACTGGTAGTCTAATTTGCACTGAAAATTACCACATGATTATGCTGTTATGACAACTGCACTGCTATAGATTATACCACTGAAACTTTATATAAAAGTGTGTTGCACTCCATGTTTTAAGAGTGGGAATAACACCTTGGCAAACTGTTAAACCTGTCTAGCTTATGCATTACTACATATCGTTATATAGGTCTTCCTGATCAAACCTAAATGCTTGTTAAAATACTCCCAGTGAATACGCAGACAGTCCTAATGAAACTGGGAGCTTTATTTGCTTGAGCTTGTACTGAATGAGATGGCTCAAGAATGCTACCTGGAAATTAGAAACACACTCTGTTAGATAAAGGATGCTGTATATATCAGCACCACCAGACTAGGGGATCCCAAGCAAGGGTTACCTGTATAATATTGAAGTATTATATAACTTTCACTTTCTCAACACAAGAAATTCAGGAATCTTCCAGTCTTCCCTACCTAGCAGAGCTCACGGTATGTAATAGATCGTGAAATATCCATTTGGAAAGATGAGACAGCCACAGTATGTTGTGTGATTACAGGAGATAAGTGAGGTAAGAAGCTTGACAAAGGAATTGTAAATTTCTATCTTTAATTTTTATGGCCGTTACTTTCCATAAAAAGTGCTGAAATAATAGTGCTCTGCTATTATAAGGTCCATCTCAATGATCAGGACAGTTTGTTAGTTATTTAATAAATTATGTAATAATGGTCTTAACTTGGTAGGGATGTCACTTGGTTAATTAGCCAGTGATTAACTGAGATTTATTCAACATTATGAGCAACCATTCACAATATTTTGAGTTCTCATGTGCTGTATCAAGAATAGCCAACGACTCAAAGCCCTGCATACCTGTCTAAAAATTTCAAAAAAATGTTCCTCAGATGCTTCTTTAAATGAAGAGACCATTGATTACAGAGTACAGCTGGTTAAACTGAACAGTGCAAACATGTCAAAGCAGGAGAAAGAAACAATGAAGGCTGTTTATTACACAGTGCTCAATTTGTGCTGAGGTTATCTATCCTCTTTTCAAGTGTTCAAATAATATAATTGAGAGTGAACACTACATCTCTGACCACAAACATTCAGAGAGAAGTCAGTAGCCCTTCTATCTCTGGCTAACAAGATTATCTCACCTTTTCTGAACATCCACATGATTTTCTGAACATCAACATGATCAAGTTTTGTCATGTCAAGGGTGGCAAGGTAAACTACTCTATCCTTCTCTGCAGTAACTGAGGCAAAGACATTTCAAGTGACTACACAACCTCTGGTATAGTAGGAGAATTTGAAGAGAAGTTATTTCTAGCAATGCTCTGTACATTGGTACCTGTAGTCCTCAGTCCATAGATGTTCCTCCCAGGTTTTGACCCCCTAAGCAGATAGCATAGACTGCATTACAATGTTTGGCTGGTTGATTTGTTTGTTTGTTTACTGCAGTGTCCGTTGTCACATAAAATGTTAAATAATAGAACTCAAGTACAAACTTGGTAGAGTTAGAAAACCAGATTAGAAACCTGAGCTCACACCCTAAAGATATGGGGATGCTCTTCAAGGGCACCCTTAGTCTCAAGGGGAAAATTCCTCCTCTTAGACCAGTAATGAAACAATAAGCATATTGCTTCTTCAGAATTCATCAACAACAGTGTATATATTGATTTTTGGTGATATGTTTCAAAGCTTGCACCTGGACCTTGGCTCAAACTTTTCCAAAGTCTATGGGTATGGGGACAAGTGTCATGGTTTAACCCAGCCAGCAACTGAGCACCACAGCGCCGCTCACTCACTCCGCCCTGGTGGGATGGGGGAGAGAATTGGAAGGGTAAAAGTGAGAAAACTCATGGGTTGAGATAAAGACAGTTTAATAGGGAAAGCAAAACAAGAAATTCATTCACTACTTCCCATTGGCAGGCAGGTGTTCAGCCATCTCCAGGAAAGCAGGGCTCCATCACGCGTAACAATTACTTGTGAAAATGAACACCATCACTCCAGACGTCCCCCCATTCCTTCTTCTTCCCCCAGCTTTATATTGCTGAGCATGACGTCATATGGTATGGAATATCCCTTTGATTAGTTGGGGTCAACTGTGTCCCCTCCCAACTTCTTGTGCACCCCCAGCCTATTCGCTGGTGGGGTGAAGTGAGAAGCAGAACTCTGTAAGCACTGCTCAACAATAATGAAAATCTCTGTATTATGAACACTGTTTCCAGCACAAATCCCAAACATAGCCCCATGCTAGCTACTATGAAGAAAATTAACTCTACCCCAGCCAAAACCAACACAACAAGGTAGAACCAAACTTTAGAAAACTGAGAATTAAGTGGTGAAGAATGTTTAAAAATTAGGGGTAGGATTACCACCAATACTAAATTATAGCTCTTTATATAGATATTATATAATAAACAGACATAATAATATCTATTTGGCCCTTGTGATCACTAAATTGACTTTCTGCCCTGTCCAACAAAAAAAAAGGTATTATCATTAAGAAAAAGTGTATTTATGTTCTATTTTCATTCTATGCTTGCAAGAATCACCATTGTCACACAGAATAAAGTTCACAAATTGAAGTAGACTTTTACAAATAGATTTCTTTCACAAAAAAAAAAATCATTAATACAGATTGTTTCATGCCTAAATAAATCAGCATTCTAATGCAATAAAGATTTTAACAAAATACTGTAGTTTATTTTTCCTTCAATTGCTATATACAGTAACCATTTTTTACCTTTCTGTGTGACCTACAGCATCACAAGCAGCTCCTGAATCACTGATAACTGAATAAGATCATGAATGCAGCATTTTACTAATGTATATTTTCTTTCCTTCAGATGGATATGTATCAAGTGCACTCTAAAGAAAACTAAATAACTGTAAGTAGTAGATGTATCCTTCTGTAGTAGGTGTGGGTGTTTTACATGTTACTGTACCTAAGATGAAGAAAGAAAATACAAATATTCCAATAAATAAACGTTTCCCAAAATAATGGCACTATGCTAACATCGAAAGGTGGTTTTAATGCATTATAATATTGTCAGGATCCCTGGAAAATGGGAGGAAAACAAAGTATGTAATGATTCAGAAAGTAATTTGGGATATCTGGAACAAAACAATACAATATTATGGCAAGCCCAAGCATTTTCCACAATAGAAGTGTCTATTAAAGGTGTTTAAATTTATGATTGTTTGTAAAGAATAGAAGAAAGAAACTGCAGGGTAAAGTGTTTGTTGCATAGGATGTAGAATGACTTCAGTATTTCAAGTGCTTTGTGTTAACTGTTGGAGTTAACAGCCAACATTATTTTGTTACTAATTCCCCCAATAAAGGAGTTGCAATAACAAAAAGAGAAAAAAATTTTGCAAAAGTTCTAATTAATCTTTTTAAAATTTTATTTTGCCGAATAAGTAAGTGACAATCAAACTGAGTTGCCCTTTACCTGAGGCATGGAATTTTACAGATTTCTTCTCTAAACCATCTGCCAATATAACTGCTAGATTAAAAAACAATTTTTACCCACATCTTTGTAAAGCAATATTTTTAATTAAAGAATAAATCAGAGGCATTTGGGACATAAAAATATCAATAAGCTCTGTTGAAAGTAAAAATGTTTTCTATACATTACCTTGTAAGTTCTCTAAAGAGACAAAAACATTTAAGTACTATATACTGTCATTAACTTCAGTTGTCTTTGTCCTTTATTACAGTATTAGAAGATAGAACAATAAAAGTCCTTTTTATATGAAGATCACTTCCCTCTAGGATGGTTGTAAGCCAATGTTCACCATGATTTAAATGGGTCAAATAATAGAATTGCTGCAAATCCCTTGGGAACTGTTCCTAGTTTAGGAATCCTCACTGCTATTGCTTAACATATTTTTTCTTTGGTAATTGATCCACACTACCATCAGCACAGGGAAAGAATTCTTTTTCCATATAGCTAACTATCAAGTAGTGAACACATTTTTTAATGACAGGATGGATATTCATACATATACTGCTTCCTGGCATTGGTAATATAACATGTTTAACTGATATTAAGAATAAAAAATTTAAAAAACAAAAAGCCAGAAAAGCTGCATGAAAAAAATCACCTATTGATAGCCAGACATCAAAAGTAGAAATCACACTGGAATTCTGTAGTCTGTGCTATGGGGATCCGCATCACTGATCCTTATAGATGTTAAAAGCCTTTCATCAGCCCTGTCTATCTTAAAGTTGAATCTCTTCTTCAAACTTCCCAAGATCCACATATTGCCTACTTATAGATATCAGGTATCCACTCATGTTGAGCTTGGATGAGCTTTACAGTAGTCCAGGGTCTATCAATAAGAAAGTAAAAGATTGAAAGTAAAATCAGCAAGAGCTCAACTAAGTTCTCCTCTCTTCTTTCCATTCACAACCTTCCTATGTTCATATTCTTCCTCCAGATTCATGGTACACTTCTAAGCCCCCTGTACACAGCAGGGCAAAGGCTGTCTCTGGAAAAAGTTTGATGGTGCAGAAAGAAGAAGGCCAGAAGAATGTCAGAGGGTGAAGACATACTTCCTCTCCAGCTCTGTGAATGTACTTACCTTTCACTGGCTGTTTTCCAATTGTTGTAAGAATAGCCTCTTTATACTAACAATATTATTTGCAGTGCTCTTCAACAAACTTTCTTTAGCAAACTTTTAGCATGCTGTCAGCCTGCTCATGCAATGCTTTTAAGCCTTTTGCTGACCACTTGAAGTTAATCACTTGGACTTCATTTTATGCACCTGCTTTCTAATTACAAATGCATTATTTCCTCAAATAGTATAACACAGCTGTGCTACAAAAGTTTTACTCTTGCCCTTTCCCAAGCCTTTTGGCTTCCTGTTGGCTTAACCCCTGATTTCTGTGAATATCACTTTTCTATTCAGTGAAAAACAAATTGTTTTCCTAAACCAGATAGATTTGTTATAGTTTAGTACAATGGTTGACACAAGCAAAAGAGAAAAATAAACTAAGAATACTAATTACTAAGACTTAGTCTGCTACAAAATAATTCCTCAATTGGAAAAATGCACTACAATACAGATCCATAAGTAGTGTCAGGACAACTGTCAACACACCAAGTACACTTTGGTTGTAGGGTTTTTTTAGGTGAGAGAGCTCATTGTCTGCAGATGTAACCCAAAGGAGAAAGATTCTTCAAAAAGTAAAACATTTTCCCTTCCTTGTTATCAGGAAAGGAGAGCAGGGAGAAAGATCCTCTAGCATTTTCTACATACCAGTAGGAGATGTTTTATATAAAATATCAAAGCCAATACAAAAGTCTTCAGTAACTTTACAGAGTCTCTTGCTCTTCTCTCTGAACCAAAAAAAATAAAAAAAAAAAAAGGAAAAAAGAAAAAAGGCCATAATTCTGGAATTTTCATTGCATTTTGGATAAAACTCACTAAATTGTATTTCAAAGGCTTCTTCATATTTTAATTTTTTAAAACTATGCTCTTGGGATACTGTTATTTCCAACCAGAAACATGATTTTTACCTACTGTGGCCATTAACTGGTGTTCTCTCAGTAATCTATTCCCTCCCTATTCTACCTGTCATAATATGTGACTCTAACTGTGTTCCACTGTCCAGGCTGTCAAACTTTCTTTTCTTCTAGCACAATTCCAATCCATGCTTTTACAGCAGATTTCCACAGTTGCTATAGCTTTGTTCTTCTGATTCTGATTTTTATTTTTATTTCTTATGTACTCTACAGAGTTTTGTATTTTATTTCAAGATTTATAAAAGTTTATATAAAGTAGCAGTTACTTAACTTTGGAGAAAAATGGATATCATATACAGACACTTAGGGAATTTCATTGTTAAGCAGTGATTAAATGGCTCATAGCTATTTTTATATTATTCCATGCTATGCAGTGGGGGGGGGGGGGGGGGGGGAGAGGGGAGGGAAAGAAAGAAAAAGAAAAAAAGAGAGACATTTCTGTTTTCCTAGCCTGGAAAAATGAGGTCTATTATTTACAGAAAACGCCATCTTCAGATCTCATACTAAACTGTAAATAGCATCAGCACAAGATAGCACCTCTTTATGGCAACACTAGCACCATGAATGAGAGAGAGAGCAACTAAAAGATCAATAGAAATTCAAGTTGACAAGCAACTTACAGCATGATGGATCCAGTCAGTGTTTATATATCTATATCTCACATTGGTTTTTGTCTTAAAAGAGGCATGAGGACATTTAATAAGGCTATTAAGCTTACCTGTAGCATGTGCAGTTTTAAATGGTCATCAAAGTAATACACAGAGAGATATGAAATTACTGAATAAAATTTTATCACCCATATTATGCAGGAAGTCAGACTAGATGATCATAATTGTTGCTCTGAGATCAAAATTTACAAATCTAAGAAAAAAAATATTGGTTTGAGCATGAAAGGGGAATCAACTGATAAAAATCTAGAACTGACAAAGGAATTTCAAAAGAAATGGGCTCCTAAGTCTTTTAAAATCATTTGGGAATCTCAACTAATGCTCCATGTCAAATCAAACCACCATAATTGATCTTGTTATCTTACCTAGAGAAAACAGCTACTTTTAAAGACAAGTTCAGAGACTTTTTGGAGGGACTATTTTTTGGTAATCTTCCACCTCAAAAACTGTCCACTGCAGGAAGATAAAAAGGGAAAATACATGAGAACAAAAATGTGTGAACAAAAATTTGTAGCCTATATAGGATACATATAAACACTCTGACTTCCAACATAGAATCATAGAATCATAGAATCATACAGGTTGGAAAAGACCTCTAAGATCATCGAGTCCAACCGTCAACCCAACACCACCATACCCACTACACCATGTCCCTAAGCGCCTCATCTACACGTTTTTTAAATACTTCCAGGGATGGTGACTCCACCACTTCCCTGGGCAGCCTGTTCCAAGGCCTGACCACTCTTTCACTAAAGAAATTTTTCCTAATGTCCAGTCTAAACCTCCGTTGGCGCAACTTGAGACCATTTCCTCTCGTCCTATCGCTAGTTACTTGGGAGAAGAGACCAACACCCACCTCGCCACATTTCACTGCTAGAGGTGAATAATGCACATTCTCTTGAAAATAAGCCTCTTCTGTTTGCTGTTTTTGATATCTCATATTCTTGCATTTGTTTAGAAGTGTACCCTGAAACATAGATTTTTTTTTCAGTTATTAACAATTCCTTACTTGGAAGCTGAGAGCTCTTTCTGTTGCCTGAAATACAAAGAAAAACAAATAAAATAGGTTGATGATTGTTCAAAACACCTCAGAGCTTTTTAATGCTAAAACAAGGTCTAATTTTTATGATTTGAAGTATATTTCAGTGTAACTACATTCAGAGCCCGAAGCTATAAACCTTGGAGTATTTTCTACACTCTTTTCCAAAACATACCTTCCTACCTTGTAGTCACATATCAGCCTTAGCGCAAGTTTCTGTTATGGAGCCACCTAAGTGTCAACAGCTTTGGAGCTCTGATTTCTGTTTGCAAATCTGCACTACAGCTAATTCATTAAAGTTTGATTTTTTTTTTTAAATAGATGGCAAAGGGGTCCAGCTGCAGATGTTGAGATACTATCGAAAGAAGTAGCCAAATGTGACAATTCCTATTTTTAAAAACAGCAGTTGTTTTATGAATCATTTACACTGAAGTTTAATCTGGGAGTGTTATGGAATCCCCAATCTTGTTTTCCTAAAATTCATTAGTGTGTTAACTTCTGACTGCCAAATACTGGGGAAAATTAGAGCTGCTTAGCTCAAAAGCTGCTATTCATAGAAGTTTGTGACATATCTGAAAGAAGAAGATAGCACATCCTTAAATGAAAACATTTCCACAAGTCTTTAATAAAATACATTTTTAAAGTGGTGACTGAATTTGCTTTTGCTGTGGGAAGATTCTGGATATACTCTTGCTGTTTCAATTCATCAGCCACAGCTCTCTGCCTTCTGCCAAAGAGATTTGACTCCTTGATATCAAGTGTATCCATTCTTTAAATTCAAATGCTTTCATACTTTATTTTTTTTTACTGTTCACTCCCTTTTCTCCATGGCAACAGGCATGCCTGTGCAAAAAACAGGGAAATATCCTAATATTCAAAATACTCTTTCACTGAGGCTGTTTATTTCTCATCCTTTAGCATTCTACATTTTAGAATCTTTATGGATCCCATCAAAGGAGTTTCCATAAATTTCTAAAGCTGGCAGAGGATGTATCTACTAGAAAACTGATAATTGTCCCAATACCATTAGCTCAAGCTTACATAAACTGAAAGAATCAGGAAAAGCAAAGGAAAAATAATATCTTTCAAATAGCAATTTTTTCATAATACTCAAAAGGTGGTTGAGTCACCATCCCTGGAAGTATTTAAAAGATGTGTAGATGAGGCGCTTAGGGACATGGTTTAGTGGGTATGGTGGTGTTGGGTTGACGGTTGGACTCGATGATCTTAGAGGTCTTTTCCAACCTTAATGATTCTATGATTCTATTATTGCATACTTTTCCTGCCATGTCTTAAATGGACAGAGAAGTATTTTAAATTCAGTAGAATTTATTTAGTGAATTATACAGGGCATTTTATATAGATATCTCACTTAATGAAGAAATTAATAAAATTTCATTTTTAAAATAACTTTGCGCTTTCCTTTTACTTTCCTTTTTCAGAGGATGAGACCAGTTGTTACACAGGAGAAATCCATAAGTTATATAAGGAAAGAATAAGCTTGGGAGCTTGTCTCTGGGAACTACATAAAAATCTATTTTACAGCTGTATATTCAGAGGTGACTATGGGAAAATGACATTCAGAAAGACTCAATTAGTCTGTTGCAACATAGCCTTAAAATAAACCCGCAGGCAGCACTACATTTGCCTCAGGAATACTACGAGAAAACAGATGTTACTACAATAATCCTTTAAAAAAGAGGAAAAAAAAAAGATAAAAATAAAAAAATAAAAGAAAAAATATCTATAACAACTGAACATCGGAAAAAATTTAGAAGGGTAACTCATGCAGTTGTTCTACTTCTCAGTTTTTAATAAAATAATGTTATCTGAAGTATTAGTAAAGTGTTACTGAAATATATGTCTCACCATAACAAAGCCTGTACAATAATAGTGCATATATGTGTATGAAGGATTGGGATAGATATGAAATGGAAGGTGAAGAATATTTTAGCTCCCTTATTTGTTCTTCTCCTCATTGCTTCAGTAGATATACAATTCATTTGATGAGATGGAAAAAGTGACT
The DNA here is from genome assembly GCF_964195595.1 of Calonectris borealis. Classification (NCBI taxonomy): domain Eukaryota; kingdom Metazoa; phylum Chordata; class Aves; order Procellariiformes; family Procellariidae; genus Calonectris; species Calonectris borealis. Next base: position 64,135,726 of record NC_134313.1, on the reverse strand, counting down.
TGGAAAATGAAGTAAATATTCACCACTTTCTAGTAAAAGAAATGATATTTGGCAAGGATAATCAATTTATGATTAATGAAATTTCTATTGTACAATTTAGCACAGCTCAACCATTCTACAAAAGATCAGAGCTTTGACATTCATGCAGATGAACTTGGAAATATAAAAAAGTAGAAATGAAAAGAAAATGAATTCTTTCTCATATATGCACTTTACCTCAATGCACTAATTTTGTTTTCTACTGTGCTTCTTGTGTTTGATATTAAAAATATGCTTTCTAGCAGGGTCAGTAGAAAAATGCTTCAAGGGAGAAATTTTAAATTTAGAAACCAGGTTTTTGGCCAGATTTTTCCCTGGGAAAAAAATGTTTATTTCATTAGGACTGCATTACGGCTGAAGTTACCTAAATATCTAAAGGAAAGCAAAAAAAAAAAATTTCTCATAGGTGAGAACAATGCAGCAGACAAATCGACATCTAAAATAAGATTATTGTCCTTATGGTTAAAGTTGATGTAGTACTGAAGATAAATGATGAGTTCTGTCTCACATCCTTGAAGGGTGACAAGGAACAGTTGCTATCCCTAGAGGGTAGCAACCGTTAGAGGTCTATCCTTAGACCTTTGTCCTTTAGTTGGCCCCAGACAGATGACTTCTCAGTTACTGTGTAATAACATAAGGAAAATGCAGAAGAAATGGTTTCAGCAAAGGGTAAGTAAGGATGAGATCTGTGTTCCATTATTAGACACTGGCAGAATTAAAGAAGAAGGAATGGAAAATAAATTCTAAAGTATCTGAAATTTCTATTCCAGGTTTTTTTTTTTTCCTTAGTAGGACAAAATGATAGTAAGAGGAAAACAAAAGCTAGTGATATCAATTTACTTCCAAAATAAAAACAGGAAGTAAGCCCAGGCATGGTATTCAAGTTGAAATCAGAGGTACTGAAAATAAAGAAGCAGAAGTGTACAGTGCTTTTGGTGGATTTCTTAGCACAAAACTTATATTGGAGCAAAACAAATTCATAAATATTCCACAATATGGAAAGAATTCATACATTCAAGCGAGTTTGCACAACCACTTAATGAATATATACAAATGATGAAGCAATATAGAAACGTCATACTCAGATTAAGAATGGTTTTGTAAATTGAATATACTTTCAGAATTTTTACAGAAAATCTTTATATTCAATCTTTTCCCTTTTGGCTGGACTGTACAGCATGCTGACAGAGCTGCAAATACAAACCAGACTATGGCCTGAAAGCGGTCATCTCAAAGGTGAAAGGGCTTTTTCTCCAGAGCTGTGCTAAATCAGAAGTGAGATATGTAACTGCAGCAAAAAAAGTCAGTAGAATATTAATATGTCTTTTCTGGAGACCAATACTTATATGAGCTCAAACAAACAATTCTCGGTAGCCATGTACCTTTAATAAAATGGAAGAAAACAGTTGCAGCCATGACACCCTGCTTCTTTACCGAAGGATACTTCATTAATCTCATTTGCCCTGCTTTAGCCACTGACCTGCTGGAAATAAAAAATCTCACCTACCACTTTGTGTTTTGGAAAATGTAATTGATCATGCTTAACATATTAAAAATTTTATTCTTTGTTATGAATTAGTGAATTCATTTTTTCTTTCCTAAAAATGCAAGTTGCTAAGTATTGCTATAGAAACTTTAGTAACTTATTTTAAAACCTCTCAAAGATATCTTATGTAGTTTAGAAACTTAATCTACACAGCCTAGATTTTATTTGAGTATGAGCAAAAGGCTTTTCAATGCAAATGAAGCTTGTGGTGGGAAATAATTTTGGGGAAAAAAATGTTTTGCTTCTAAAAAGTTTATTTGAATTCCTTTGGGAAACTCCTTTCTTGCATATAATGAGTTCAATTTAAAAGAATTGAATTTTAAGATGGATAGTTTGACGCGCTTTTTTTTTTTTTATGGATCTATTGAAAAACTCCTGTTTTCACTCTGCAGTGAAATAAGACATTTCTTTTTAAATGTGGGTTGCACTACATTACTACGATGTCATTCTTTTTTAAAGAACACCTCACATCGTTTCCCCTTTTTTCTTCCTACTGAAGATTATTTTATTTGATTGTAAATATACTGTAAATTTATCTATCACTAATTCTGGAACTGCTGTGGATGTATTGTAAAATATTCTGCGATATCAGAAATACTCTTTTAAACAAATTACAGCAATGGAAAGACTTATGGGTGTGTAAATCCCTATCAAATGTGAGGAATAAGACTTGAGGTGAATCACTACAAGTTTGATGTAGTGGTATTGATCCTGTGTATTCAGTTGGGTTTCCTTTTTGTTCAGTCCTCATTCAATTTCATTTTCATTTCTGTTAGTGTGTTATGATGTGTCACTATCAAGTAGGCATCAGAAGAAGAACAGAAAACAAACAAAAAAGATAGGAGTGTAAAAGGATCTCTAGTAATAGCTGAAATGCACTGATTACCTTCTGATGGAGAAGTGAAATGATGAGATTCCATTTATCATTGATTCAGCTACATAAAAAAATCTGAAGTAAATCAGCTGTCCTGAGGAAGAATTCCCCATTATCTCAGACACATAGGAAATGTAATAACTTTAACTCCTTCAGGAGAGACATTATAATTTCATAGACTTATAATAAGATTACACAGAGGTAATGCTTCAACCAAAATAGGGATATCGTGTAAAATGTCTATTAAATCTGCTGTAATTAGTACAAGCAGTATAAGTATACTCCACAAGGAATAGGCATGTCTAGGCTATGTAAGCAGAAATATTTGAACTGCCTCTTCCTCCTCTGAGAGCTCCAAAATAGGCAGTGAGGGCGAGCGACAGTATTAGCTAAGATGTGAAGACATGAAACTTGTCTACAGATAATCCACAGGTAAAGTATGACAAAAACAGAACACAAACATGTTGTTTTGTACCCAGGCTATGTTACATGAAGAAGTTGTCATAAGAGTTTCCATACAAGGAAACAGTCCTTGTATACTGTCAACATGTTCAAAGAATGACCATGCTGAACTACAGTTCAAGACCTGCAAACCAAGGTGTTAGACTCAGCTTGCTGTCCTGTGTTCACAAAACTGAATTCTTTTGGAACCTGACCTTCTTTATCCTGACCCTCCTGCTCAGATTTTGAAGGCTACCACTTCCCACAACACTCAGGTCTTTTTTGGGGGACTAAAGAGAAATTGTGTAAGATTCACAGAAATGCTTCTACTGTCATCACTCAATAGGAATCAACATCATCTCGCAATTATCTTGTTATTAGGCCTTAATGCTACTCTAATTCAAATATTTCATTCACTTTCTGTAAAAATCTGAAGACTATTTTCAATTAAAATCTTTTTTTACTGTGGAAATTTTTAATGGTAAAACAGACTTTCACACAGTTTTAAAAATTCAGAACAGCTTTCTCAGCCAAGACATTTAACTGCTGAGTTTTTTGAGATTTATGATCAGTTTTTCTTGGGTTTGGTTTTTGTTTTTTGATCAACTTCATTTATTGTCTTCCTGGAAGTGATTTAAAAGTCTGCAAGTTTTAATAAGTTGATATTTGCTATTGTCACTTGCTGTTTAGAATCCACTTCAAAATAATGTCCCTATTAGTTGAATATGTTTTGCTACCTTTCAGAATAGGGCAATATCCACTGCTTATCGCCTATAAAAATAATTTTGCATGGATTTCTCACTTTTCATGCAGTAAAGGAAAACCACAGAGTCTAATTCTCCGTTATCTTGTATTTTCTTCTCTCATTACAACAGATGAGAAAGAAAGGAGATTCTGTTTTATATTAAAACATTTAAAGAGGTATAATTGATCACACAAGATGTAAATTTCTATAGAACAGAGATCAAAGAAGCCATTTTTTTTAAACCCAACCTGAAAACGTACTATACAGTCATGAGAAATGTGACCATATTAGTACTTCAGAAAAATATTCATCTTGGCAAAAGTTCTCAATAACTCAAGAATAGTAGAGAAAGAGATGAAATGAGGACTTAATTCATCCTTTTGAGAATAAAGATGGAATAATGTACTTTAACTGTTAATGTTCAAGTATGCCCTAAAACTTGCAGTAATATTTTAAGACTTAACGTTTGAGGAGGCATTACTATTCCTCATGAAATGTGGAAATACCTGCATATCTGTGATTCTTCTGTATTATGATGTAATTTATTCATCTGATAGTGATGTCAAAACACTTGCAATAAGCATAAACAATGCAACAGTTCCCTATCTGGATGCTCTCAAAATCCCTTGGGATTTGGTTGACTTTCTTCAGCTTTAGCAATGGTACTTAAAACAACAGTTAATTCTTCCACAGAGTTACACAGGTTGCTAGACAGCCTCAGGGCCCTACCACCTGACATGCATATGTTGATTTGAATATATTTTTGTATCCCACTTATAAGGCACACATTTTCTTCAGCATGAAAATAAATGGTAAACTTTGCCTTAGGAAACATTACTTGAATATTTTCAGCTTTACATTCTAAATCATTAGAACAGTTTCAAGGAGTTGACTCTTTTTTGGTCACTATTATTACACCAGGTTATGTTCCTAATTTCTTGAGAATGAAGCTTTGTGCATTCACATCAAGAATAGCAAATGCCAATAAACAGAGGACAAAACTGAAGTACACAGTTCCCAATAATTTAGCACTATGATGATTAAAGGGATGTGAAATTGTTAATTATGCAGTGTAAGTTTCCATGGAAAACAGCTGCAAATGACAAATTCTGCTTCAGGTCAGAAAGCAAATAAATATCTTAAGCAATGGCATGCACAGCACAAGAGAAGCTATCCTCTACTACACACTGAATAAAAGAGAAAAATGGAAAAACAGCTACTGCTTTAATAGTTTATTCCCCTCTGTCAAAATAGATTACTGTAAAAATTCTTTATTTAATACATAAAAGGGTTGGTCAAGGGGTGAAAAAAAAAAGAACTGATGTCAGCAGCTGGGGGATGAAACAAAATATAATATTTTATATACAATTTAAAGATAAATATTTAAATGATCTGTTCCTCAGATTCACTAAAGGTATCCAATTTTGTTTTGTTGAGATTCTGGAAAAAAGACCTTATTCTCAAATATAATTATGCCTGGTCTTATGTTCAACTCATTTTTACCAAAAGAGTCCACAAACAAGCAAGCAAAGAACATCCATAGAAACTAAGCATAAGACAAAATAGATGCTTTAGAAATTTTACATTGTTGATTAAGTGAACTCTTTTACCCTTCAGACCGATAGGCAGTTAAGTGTTACAAATATCACAATCTTTTGTGAGAGTACCTGAAAATTTCCTTAAAATCCTTTTCAGAGCCATTTGATCTACTTCACTTTAAACAAGGGGAAACTTTGGAACAATTGCCTCAATATTCCTAAAGCAGCCAATCATCCGGAAAATTCATGAGTCTAAATAAAGATTAATGCTCAGTTTTTAGGGAAACAGTGGCTGAATTTCATAGTGAAGTCTAATTCTCTAAAACTTCTGGCACATTTTTAGACTTACTTCTAAAATATAAATCTTATTGCTTCTTTCACCTTTTTTTTTTCCTTCCTGTCTTCCCACGTGGATTTACAGCTGTAACACCATCTTCATTTGTGTTTATAAAATAAGCCAGAATATTTTGAGAGTTTCTAACAACATTTCAGAATGCATGTATCTGGGCAGTTAGAGGCGATACAGCCAGTTCCTTCTCTTGCAAAATGGAAGTGTCCATCTCTACACTGAAATAGCATCATTTGCAAGCAGCTGTGAAACCAGTTCTCCATTGTGTGCTGTATCATTTTGCTGGTTTACTTTAGTACTTATGGTATATTTTAGTATATTTAGGTAATGGTACTAATCTCTTAACTGAGCATAATCTTCTCAATAGAACTGTTCAATGTCCCATCTATTCTTCTATATCCTATATATGTGACACAGAATCAATATTTTGTCAATATGTCTGAGAAAATGACAAGGTTTTCACATTCATGTAGTAAAGCACAGTGTTTTCTGTAGACATTCCTACGAGAAAGGAATCAGGGAATTTACAGAAATCTTGAGAAGAAATTGAGAAGAGGAATGAAAGTAAAACTGGTAATACTATAGGTGAGGGAGAGGTACTTAAAAGAAAGTACAAAAGGTGAAGAAAAGGAAAAGTAATGCAAGCAATGGCACCATAAAGATATTCAATCAGTTTAGCTACTCTAACATCCTTTGACTTCCACTTCAGGAAATGTTATTGTCAACATACGTCTCCTTTTATCTTAATAATACTCAATCACTCAATCAAAACCAAGAATTGTTATGCTTGAATGCTCTTCAAAGAACACCTTGGGGCTTTTATTGTTGATGTTGTTTAGAGGATTTTTATGGATTTTGTTTGTTTGTTTGTTTGTTTTAAAGCAGCCACTATAAAAATATGGAAATGCATCTTCTGTTACAATTAAAATGCCAAGTTATTGTGAGACCAATACTAAATATTTGGATAACAGGTCATAAGAGCACTGTCAATAGAAGGTGAAATAAGTGTTATAAATACCAAAACATAGCAAAGCAGGGGACTACCTCTATAGATAAGCTTGTATACGGCTTTAACATCACTGAAAAGTAAATCAATTGCCTTATGGAATCTGTTGTCTAGGAGAAAAATCCCAACAAATTTGCTGTCAAGAGCTTATAACTAATTTACTTTATATGATCTTTGGTTTTATACCATGTTAATGGAAACTAAAACCAGTCCAATACGTACACATTTCTAAGTGCTAAATTCATTATCATGGACACAGGTCTGTTGTCTGAACAGAGGCCTTTGCTGACATTTGAAGTGCCCTACAATGTGCAACCCATCTTTCTGTAGCTGGCAAGTGAGACACAGACCCTAAGGGAGACTCAGTCTGGGCTGGTGACTGGAGACTAGATCTGATTTCCTACAAAGAGACAAATAACACCAGATGTCCTTGTGTTGGCTGGCAATCAAGCCTGGTGCTGACAGCAAAACATCTCCTTGTAGAAGCTTTGTTCTCTTTCCTCAAAGTAACTTTTCAAATCCAATCTGCAGTCCAAGCTATCACTTTTTGGCATGATCTATGGGTGCACAGAATTCTTTTTCATATACATAAATGTCATTGGCCATCCTTTCCTCCCCTCACAATTATGAGCATACCAAATATATGGATGCAACAAGAAGTATGCCACCAATTTTCCTTGAAATTTTGGAGTAACTAGCTGATTTTTAATAAACCACTGAAAGTGACATGTGGATTTGGTCTTTGGTAGTGGTCTTGCCTTCAAGTTGTTCTAACTTAAAAAGTAGATATTAAGTCTGTAGCATATCCGCTCTTCCTGTTCACAGCAAGATGCCCTCTTCACCAGAGGCTACAGAAAAATGATGAAAGAATAACTTTTCTTGCTGGGGGAATTCAGACGTTGACATATAGCTCCAGAGTTCACCTAAAGACAAATGTTTGTCTTACTCAAATGTCATTCATTATTTTGTTAGCCTAAAGGAGAAGAACATCCTTCCTTGCACTGGAAGTTTGAGAAGCGTACATGAAATAAGTAAACCCATTTGCTGTCAGTATTCATAGGATGAAGAATGAATGAAATTCCTGGAAATAAGCAGAATATTGATAATGCTAAATAAGCAGTGCAAAAAGGTACATTTGATTTTTACAATGAAAGACTGCAATACAGGACTCGGATAGTGAAAAAGACATCCCTGTGTTTTGTTGTGTTTTGTTTTTAATTCTAGATAAAATTCTTAAGTCTCTAAAGAGCACTAAATAGTAGAATATATTAATTGCAATGAAACCTACTTGTGAGGAAAATGTTTAGTAGCAGATTACTCATCATGGAACTCAGCCAGGCAGCTGTTTATTTTGCCAACAGATGTTTATTTTTCCAGTCCTGCTAATCTTGCAAGGCATTTTTCCCCAAAGTCCAGTGACAAAATCTGTAAGATCCACAGTTAATTCTCAAAGGTATATAAGGGTTGAAGGACTTGCTGGTGTTTGATTAGAAAGGAATAATAACAAACAGGAAATCTACTGTTGTAGAGTGAAATGTTTTCCTATCACATACTTTGATTTGGAAAATCCCTCCAAAAGAGTTATCTATGTTTACATTTTCTTAAAAACTGGCTGACAGTGAAAAAAAAGTCAAAGCAAAACATGCATCTCATGCAGGCTTAAAAAGAAAAAGGGTGCATTCAACAATAATTTGTTTTAAAATGTTTATAAATTGTTTTTAAAATGTCAGATTTCTTTTTATTTTACCTACTAAATGAACACAGGAGGTATACAGTTGTGCTACATTCAAATGTTTCATTAATAGAAAGGCAGTTACAGGATTACAGAAACAGCTTTACTGCAGAAGGCTTTTGATCATATCTTTAGTCAGCAGACAAATCGAAGTACCTATGCATATCCTGATGATGTCTCAGTCACGCAGGACTGATATAGTAGTTCAGCATGGATGATTATCCAAATTACACAAACTAAATATATTACTAACAGAGATACTACTGTGTAAACAGTCTGCATTGAACTGAACCCTTAATAAAACCTTAGTTTTAAAGACTATTTATATTTAAATTTTAAAATAAATTATAATAGTAACAATAATGATTTTGACAATAATAATAATAATAACAACATTTTTTTTCCCTATTCTGCTTTCTTTTCTTCTGTTTTTCTTTTCCCAATAAAAACTTTTTAGAGCTGTACAGATATTTTCTTTGCTTAGGAAATGTGCTGACTCTTTCCTTGTCCTAAATTTGCCATTATGCAGTTTCTATGAATTTATCAAATCCCCAGGCTGAGCTGCAATTTTCTAATTCCTTTCAATTTCTAAAATCTCTGTTTTCCATATGGTGTGTAGTCCTGAAATTAATGGAATCAGGTAAATGGCAATTCACACTGCAGTGGCAGTTGGGTTTTTAAATATTCAGGTAGGGTCCAAATCAGCACAAAAGAACTGCATCAGCTATAACAGCATGATTCGATTGCAAATCATATCCTTCTTTTATATGAGCAGCTTGTCCCCCCCAAAAAATATGGATTATTCCACTTGCCAGGAATCTAAGAGAATATGCCATATGGATGGTCTCTGGCTGCTAGACACTGACAGTCTAGCCATCATCTGGATTGACATAAGCTGTTTTAATATGAGATACCTTAAGCTACTATAGCAGCTAGCAGTACCAAGTGTGAGCACTAGGACACTTGAACAGATTCAGCCCAAACTGATTTGGGTCTGGGAGCAGTCTGGTGAGTTCGTACAGTGACAGTCTACTCAAATCTATTTTACTTCCAGATCTATGGGGCCTGTTGTGTAACTTTTACTGCTTTTGGAAGCAATGCCTCATGGCTTCGTTTCTCATTGCATGATACTAACCAACATCAACTGGCACAAATCAGGAATTTTTCAATCAGAACTTTTTGTCAAAACAAATTTATTCATTGGAACTTTTTTACAGAAATATTCCAGTGTCAACAAAGGTTTAATGAGTATGTAATTGTTCTGTATATAATTCCTTGTAAATAAGAATGGACCTCTCCAAAGTAACTAATTAAGCACTTTATGCCCCTGGTTAATTAAGCTGCTGGTTTGGCGGGGCAGGGGGGAGGAGGAAATTGGTCAGGGTCTTAAATACATGGCGTGGTCCTATCACTAGATTCTTTACAGGTTTATATATGGATTGATTTCTTTCTTTTATTCCAGTCAAGTGGATAATGTCTCTCTTTCTTTTGTGTTTAATCTTGAAATGTCATGGATTTAGAAAATTCTTGAGTTTATTTAGAGAAGGATAACATCTCTTTTATTTGTCTGACCATAGTCTGAGAAAAGATTTTTACACTAGTGCATATTTATATAATACCATACATCTTTAACTTCGAAGTTTTTTATAAAATCTCCTATATAAAAATATTTATTTACAAATTACAAATTTATACACTATTAATTAGGATTTGTTAAAATAAGATTAAATATTTAGACTCATTTAGGAAAGATACACACATCTAGATGTTACCTTTGCTTTTCAAACTGCAGCATACATTCCCTAATAATTCTTCAGACATAGAATCACAGAATCACAGAATCATACAGGTTGGAAAAGACCTCTAAGATCATCGAGTCCAACCGTCAACCCAGCATTACCATGCCCACTACACCATGTCCCTAAGGGCCTCATCTACACGTCTTTTAAATACCTCCAGGGATGGTGACTCCACCACTTCCCTGGGCAGCCTGTTCCAAGGCCTGACCACTCTTTCACTAAAGAAATTTTTTCTAATGTTCAATCTAAACCTCCGTTGGCGCAACTTGAGGCCATTTCCTCTTGTCCTATCGCTAGTTACTTGGCAGAAGAGACCAACACCAACATAAACCAAGTTCTCCTGTTTCGAATCATTGGCTGCAGCCAAAATTGGGAGAAAAAATCCTAAGTCCTTTAACTTCCTCATTCTGCTATGTCCAAACAACTTATTGTGACAATTGTATGATCTGGAATACTGTGTACAAATCCCAGTCACAACCAGATTCTTAGATGAAAAGTACTGCACATACACGGAAAATCCTGAGATGAGACTCTTACAATCCAAGTAATCATTCTATGTCTTAAAACCCAATGATAATGAAAAAGAAATCTGGCTTGTGACATATCTATGCACCCCATCTTCCAGTACATCCAATCACCAAAAAAGTTTTGTTCAGAGACAAAATCAAGCCTCATGGTCTTTGCTCATTTGACTCGAGTAGGAATGATTCCTTTGCACACTGGGGAAGAACGGACAAGAAAAAGAAATTCAATTCCTATATAGATACAACTATCCAGGTTTCCTATTTTACCATTTTAAAGTCTTATATTCAGAGCAATGGAGCCAGACCCCAAAATATCTGCTTTTAAAGCTGTCAGATTAAGAGTTGTTGGGAGAATAGAGAGGAAATTAATCCTGTTTTCTACATCATATATTTTTCTCTATATATTATCAATATAATCAAGATTAGTCTCTGATGTTTAGTTAGAGGGGGTTGGCTTTCCAAAAACAAACAAACAAACAAACAAAAAAAAAACCCAAAAATTAAAATTAACACATGGTCATTGTTGGTTTTAACTTCCTATTCCACTAATATTGATGGATGCATCATTAAAAGAAATTCCATTTTCTCATACAGCTGACCAAGTCGCAAATTGTTTTATGGTCAAGATTTATGTGAATTACTGTGACCTTTCTTCTGTCATTCTTCTGTTCCACTGTTCCATTTCTCTTTTTTTCATTTCTTCTCACCAGTTATAACAATATAGCTGTAATCTTTGACATGTTTACAATGATGATTTCATGCTTTTTTTTTGTCACATTTGAAATTTCAGTTTCCCTCCCCCTGAAACAACAGTAACTATAAGATGGACATTTTAAACCAGGAAGTCTAGTAATGCTGCTTTTAATGAAAGCCAAGTATATTGCCCCCTAGGTCTAGAGCTTTTAAGTAAGTGCTTAACATTGCAATATCCATTTATCATATGTAAAGGCGGGCAGCTGTGGAATGTGTTTCAAAGGCAGTAGCTGTAAATATTTGCTAAAAGACCTTCAGAAAATGTTATCAAAAGGTTTAAGAATAAGAGATCTCAGCTCTGAAGTAGGCAGGATCGTGTGAAAATATGATGAAAATATATTATTGTAATTCAACCCAGATGAGAAATGTAGGAGAAAAATAACTGAAGAACTTTGACATGAAATTTTTAATATAGCATTAAAACATATTGGACATACACCAAAGCTGTCCAGTAGAGCTTATTGGATCCATTTGTGAGTTTAAAGTTTTATAACAGACATAAAATATAAGCACCATTATGCAGTACTTTATATTTGCAACCCTTAAGCACAAGCTCTGCAGTAGCTCCATAAATTAGGTGAATATCATCAATGGAAAAAAGCCCACTGACAGCAATGCAAATAAATGAGAATAAAGGGGAGTGCAAATAGCATAGTTGTAAACTGTTTCCCAAAAAAATCCCCTGTTCTGAAAACTAGTTTATTTTATAAAATTAAAAAAAAAAATTCCTGTGCCTTTCTATAAGTGTTCGGGGTTGCATTTTCAATCACATCAATGCTACATGTTTGCACACATTAAAGTTAACAATATAATTTATTTCTGCAAAGGGTTTACCAAGGCAAATAGTGAATCTACTCACCTCTCCTCAGAAAGTTAATAATGAGAGCTGAACGAGATGAGAATCATGGAAGCGGCATGATCATAGTTCACATATAAGATCTTTCTTTAACAATCTTAGAATAACATAAATAAGACAATTGAAATAAAATTCATCTAAGAACATGACTTGCAGCAAACCCTGCCTTTCCACTGTCCTTACTTTTATGTTTCATATAATTATTTTTCCCCAGAGAAAATAAGTATGTATAATAAATGTCTACATTAGTATCTCTATTAAGGCTTTTATAAATTATATGGTTTCCTTTGAAACTCACTGTATAGTGAAGCATAATTATGGCACAATGATCACACTAGTATGACTGTATAAACTGAAAATTAAAAGTAACAAGTTTTAGTTTATACTTCTTTTGTATATTTTAGATTTGCTATGCTTAAAAATAATTCAGAATAAATAAAGCTAGTAAAACCTCATGGAAAAAAATGCAACCATTCTGGCAGTTACTGACTGAGAAAGGGAGAAGTAGTATGATATTAACAGAGTAGTGAGGGAATGAGAAACAATTCAGCATCAGCTTGCAAATGTTATTAATTAAGAATAGGTAAGCCTCCCATCTACTTTTCTTTGAATAGTGTTTTCCTTTGATTCCTTTCAGGATCCTTTTACACTGTCTGTATTAAATGTTTCTTTTCTATCCTAGGCTTTTTATCATTACTCTCATCTCTCTCTCCTCTCGCTCCTTCATACTCAAACAACTTCTTATCTTACTACTCACCAAACCAATATATCCTGAAGTTTGCAGGACAGCAAACTGTTCACATCCAGAGTCAGAATCCTTTTCTTTGAACTAACATTTTTCCACATGTTTAAACACAAATTATATTTTTCAGGAAAAGGATAATTATTGCTCTGAATAGATTGTTTGGAAGAGAATTGTTTTCAGTATTAATTTAAATATCTTTCAGAATATATGTGATAATAATGTTCACACACTGCCCCCCCCCCAACCAAATAAAACAAAAAACAACAACAAAAAAAAAACAGAAAAAGATAAGAAAATTCTTCTCGATAGCAATATATGGAAAGTCAACATCATCATTGAAAGTCAGACTCCCCGTTGATTGCTGATTATAAAACTTTCCAAATAAAACTGAAAAGAGGATTTCCCCTCTCTAGTTTCCCCTACAAATGCAAAACGTTTCCTAATTTAAATTAACCTTCTAGAGTAATAGTTAATGCATTATAAATATAATGTAATACCAAAAAATGAGGTTGTATTTTCAGCAAATGTAGATTAGTGGACATCCAGTGATGATGAGATCTGTTACATAGATAGAGCAGAAGGACTAACTGTTACTTGTATCTCTTGTAAACTGCATTATTCTACTGTACCATCTGGGGAAAATTTAGAAAATATCTATTCTTTTCTTCTGCTGTTTGAAACGCCAGAGTTATTTTGTTCCAGTTGCAAAGAAGAATTTGCAAGTTTGAGACTCAAACATAGATATTAGATAGGGCAGATGTGAAAGGCATAATTTTGAGAGAATTCTGCTTTAAATGATAGCTTACCAACAGAAGGAGATAAAAGGCATGAACACAATCAGCATAAGTAATAAAACCTTCTGGATCACTCACCAGTAGAGCTATGTCAGTGGTTACAATACCATTATTGGATTTGCAGTGTTGGCTGCCTCCTGTGCAGCAGCCTTAAGTGAGGAATAGAATCCCTTTTGGAATACTCCCCTTGCACTAAAAGAGACATCATTCTGGTCTAAATGTGCACATTTCCTTTTACAAAATAAGGCTACACTGTTATGGCGAGATAAATTCACTTAACCATATGTGCATGTCATCTTATTCTGCTTAAATATTATATATTTCCCAATCCTTAAGAAGCAGGATAATCTCATGGAAAACTCTAAATTATTCCATTTGGAGAAAAGTATTCTGCTTTTATAGATTTTCTTTTTCTTTTTTTTTTTTTTTTTAAACTGAATTACAAGGAAATGTGTAGAAGTTGTCTTCTCTTAAGAAGTGTTTACAGACAGAATACTACGTGTAACTTATGTAGTTTTACCAAGCTCTTAGATGACCTTTCAACTTGAGATCTCATTAATGTATCTTCACAAACATAATCTACCTGCTACAAATCCTGCATACCTTTAATATTACTGCTTCTTGGAAATAAATACACAGATAAACCATATCCGCAGATAGCTGTATCAAAATTGGTTTCAAGAAATTGCAATTGTGCTGGTTTTGGCTAAGGTAGAGTTAATTTTCTTCACATTAGCTAGTATGGGGCTATATTTTGGATTTCTGCTGAAAACAGTGTTGATAATACAGGGATGTTTTCGTTATTGCTGAGCAGTGCTTACACAGAGTCAAGGCCTTTTCTGCTTCTCACACCACCCCACCAGGGAGGTGTGGGAGGGGACACAGCTGGGACAGCTGACCCCAATTGACCAAAGGGATGTTCCATACCATATGACGTCATGCTCAGTGTATAAAGCTGGGGGAAGAAGGAGGAAGTTCGGAGTGATGGTGTTCATCTTCACAAGTAACTGTTAAGCATGACGGAGCCCTGCTTTTCTGGAGATGGCTGAACACCTGCCTGCCAATGGGAAGTAGTGAATTCCTTGTTTTGCTTTGCTTGCGTGCGCGGCTTTTGCTTTCCCTATTAAACTGTCTTTATCTCAACTCATGAATTTTCTCACTTTTACTCTTCTGATTCTCTCCCCCATCCCACCGGGGTGGAGTGAGCGAGCAGCTGTGTGGTGCTTAGTTGCTAGTTGGGGTTAAACCATGACAGCAATGAAGAGTGCACATTCTCCCTCCATCCACTTGAGATCTAAGCAGGCTTATAAATATATATAATTGTATGTGAAAATCCACAATTAGCATTTCTACTGTTTAATGGCAACACAAAGCAATTAGAAAGAAGGTAGCAAACAAAAAGCATGCGACTAAAGTTTAAAATAACACATTCAGAATACCTTAGGTCTGTGATTTTTGGGGAGAGTTTGAATGTCATACAGAAAAATGTCATAGTCTTGTGGGGGATAGTTATGGTTTGTTGTACAAACATATCCATTTTGTTTAGAAAATTAGGAGAGAAGGGATGTGATGTAACTCCATTTCAAGTCAATTGGAGCTGTGTAGTATTGCCAATATATCTCTGGCAAATTGGGGCATGCTAAAGTGAAATGAGTTGCCTAAGATTGTATGGTAAGACAACAGTTGACATGGGAAACAAAGGCTAACTTTTTGGCTCAAGTCTACACTCTAATACTGTTCCTAATTCCATTTCCATATCAACCCACAGTGAAGCAGAAAAAAAGAATTACAATGTCTAATGCTGAAATAGAACAGCAAGGCTTTTAAAAAATAGAAGAGGTTTTGTTCACAGAAACATCTTTTGTATCTGTGAGTGGCTACAAAAAAATATTTTATAATAAAAGATTCAAAACACAAAGACATCAGAGTAGGGAAAACGGCTCAACTATATCTCAGGTGGCTGCATGATTCAGTGGATGGCAAGATTCACAAATGGATTCCCTCTTCCTACTTAAACTTTGCTCCCTTTGAAAATATACTTACTTTCCTTCATGAAGTCTCAATTGTCCTGAGGCCTCCTCGGAGCTCGGGAGCTCTGGATGGCTCTCAGAGAGGCTCCTTCCTCTTACACTGACTGCAGCTCTGTGCTGGGACACCAGCTCGCAGATCATCCAAAGACGTGGCTGGCTGGGAGCCCCATCGTAAGCATTCACGATTCCCTCTCTCACCGTGCCGCATTCCTTACCTGTCACCAGCTATGCCAGCGCTCCCCAAATACTGCTCAGAGGTAGTGTACAATCCCTTCTACTGTGGCCAAGTAAGGTTCTTTGGCATGCCCTCTGCCACAGACTTTTGCTGTGACAGAACACTTAAAATAGGAATTTCCACTTCTCTTTTTCTTTGCCACCCTTTATCTGAACGGAAGGATGATGAGTTCATTTTTTATAAGGCTTACAGAAAAAAAAAACAAGAACAAAAAGTGTGATGTGTGTCACATAGCACAGAACTTTCTCTAGGAGCAGTCTCTACAATCCATGCATTCAAATCATCCTGAAAAGTTCCACTGGACCCTGCCTATCTCAGTTAAAGGCAGACATTGATAAATAATACTTATTAAAGTGTTATTTCCCACCTAATAAAGCATCTCGAATAATCACACCTTTTGTAGATCTTTATGAAAACAGTAAATTCCACAGTAAGTGGAATTTTAAATATTTTTTATTTCTTGGTTTATGAACATATGCTGGAGTTAGAAACCAAGTAAAACATACCTTCATATTTTGCATTCTGACCTCAATCTCTGTTGCTGCAATTGTTATCTTTGCATATCATCTTTCAAAGTCTGAAAGAAAGAGCACATTTCTGGAAGAGTGCTGCAGGTAGAAAGCATTTTTGTGAGATTGGTTGCTGCAGCTCATTGTAGCCATCATCAGAGAGAACTTAATAGACATATAGTATTTTTATATATAGCTATCTCTATACACTATAGCATTCTGTTCCTTTCTCTGACCCTATCCTATTATTTTTATATCTTCTCCTTCTAATTTAGATTCACCCAGTCAATCAACTTGCATACCTGTCTAGACTGCTTTAACCACACACATTTGAGGCAAATACTTGGAGGAGGCAGGACGTCAGAAGGGAATGAGAAGGGAATGCTTTCTCTCTCTGTGTAATTGCGCGACGGGATTCTGGCCAAGTTGAACACAAATAATAGAGAAGATACCATTTTGCAGTGTCAGCCCACTAATAAATCAGAACAATGAAAGATTCTATTAAATCCATTTCTGAAAGTATGCAGAGTTTCTGAGGCCTAGGACAAGTTCATCCTCTAAACACAATAGTAAAACTTTGCAATCTCCATTGCCCTCCGAAGTTTCTTTCTGAAGAATAGTAATTTGTCTTCAGTTTTCTAGGCCGCACATTATGTAGTCACTTATTTATTTTAATTGAAGCACAGTCTAAGGGTCTTACCTACTGATTGTTCATGAATAAATAAATGATTAAATGTAAGTGTGTAGTTCATACAGGGTAAATGTTAGACTGAGTCCATAAAGTAGAATCTCATCCTGCTCTTGATGAAGTTAAATGTCCTCATTTTTATTGTGGTCAAACTATTACTGTGAGTATGATTCCTTGAAAATGTGCATGCATGTACTGTTCCTAGACATATATATACAATGCATAACACTCATGGAAAGAGCAGACATGATTGACTCCATGAATAGAAACCATGTTTCAAAGAAGTTAAAAGGGCCAAGTACTAAGTTCAAATAGCACTTACAGACATAAGATAGATTTATATTTAGCTGATAGGCAGAGGTTTTCTTGGTTTAGTTCCCCGAAGAGATGACACAAGACTGGATGATGGATAGATTATTTTTATTTAAGATACCAGTGGATGATCTGATCCCACACTGCTGGAAAGAAACAGGCAATTGATTCCAGATTTGCCTGTGTCCCAGCCCCCTACTGACAGTGCCAGGCAGAACTGTGTCTGCCACTGTTAACGTTGGCCGGCATGTGTGCTTCATTCATGCTTGGCTACACTTAGAATGGGTTCAGTCCATGCACTGTATTTGTATTTTGTTTAATCTGCTATCACAATAACTTCCTACAAGTAGATACTAGAGTTAGTTACTCACCTCTGACTCTAACACTGTCATGCTCTTCTGTGCAAAGCTGCATTCCATTCTAAATGTAATGCTTCTGCTGATCTATGCTAACAGAGGAATAACCATACCAATTTTAAGCTTCCTTTCCTGACAATATCCTGTCATCAGTGAGAGACATGGATGTTCATTAGTTCTTAAGACTTAGGTTTGAGACAGAGTCTTCCTGATAGAGAAGTCACAAATCACCCCAGGTTTATAAGTCTAAGTATAGCAGAGTAAGGGTGGTGAATCATATGCAACTAACCAGACGGTATTTACAGAACATCTTATAGTATCCATCTGTAATAGCTTATCACTTGTGACTGGTATCTTTTATCAAGCTCAAGTATAATCAACACTCAGCAATATGATGACAGATTCACTATGTGCTACCATTAACCCTCTGGCTCAGTTCTGTTTGCAAAAATAGGTCTGACTAAGTGTAATCAGAAGCATTTGTGAACTGGTGTTAATTACGTTTGTCGTAATTAACTCACCTGAGGTGTGCCTCCAAATTTGGAAATAAATGAGAAATAGAAAGAAGTGACTGAAAGCAATGAAGAGGAAACTGACCACTTTGAAATGTAATTATATTTGATATATTGCTTGAGTATACCAGAACTGTTTGGTTCCAACAATAATTATGGTTCCAGCTGCCATTTTTGTTATTGAGTCATCAATTTTTTTACTGCCACGGGGAGAGTAACTTCATCCTGTAATAATGAACTCAGATTTTAGTCATCAGCATCAATTTTTGTAGTCCATACTTACAGTATTGTTTGCCTGATACAACCCAAAAAACATAATTGAATGAATGTTAGAATAAATAAAGACATGTTTTTATTTATAAGACATCATCTTTACATTGGAGTAAATATTTAGACTAGAATCCTCTGAATGCCCTTGCTAACCAGGAAGCTGGTGATTCAGCATGTAAACAGGCTGAAGCTGTCATGGTCAATGAGTTACTGTTGGTTAGCTGAGCTGCAATAGCAGATTATATATTTCCTTTCAGTACATTTCAGTCAATCAGTTAAATGATTCTAGGGTAACTGAATTTACTTCACAGCTAAGTCAGGCCTGCAAATTAACTAGGCATTAAAGGTGTTATGATGGAGTGTCTTCACTTTAATTATTTTTCATGGCCTGATATTCCTGATATAGCCTTAGTCAAACGTCTCAATAGAATTTTATTCCCTCAAAAAAGACAAGTATAGTCTTTTGGTTCAGCCTACCTCCTTTAAAAAGTCATAGAAGTCAAGTGAGGCATGACTTTTCAATGAGAACATGATTTTTTGCTCATTGTATATGCTGCATTTTCTACCACTTTTTCTTCTTCTTTCTTTTTCTGGGAAGGAGGTAAAATAAAAACAAATTCCTGCATCCTCATGGCATCACATAACTTTAATGAGTTTTTAAATAAAGCTCACTGCAGAATTGGGAATCTGTTGGACATTTAATGAAAGTGACTTAAATATTCCAGTGGCAGGTTTTTTTGTATTTGGCCTTTTTGTATGTGTGTTTTGATAATCATATCACTTTGTTCTTTCAAATTGAAGTCGTACACTAACAATTCTTGAAATAGGGCTGGGTGGGACTTTTAACTGGTCAAAACAAGATATACTTAGACAAACTAATTTTAGATCCTTCCAAAAAACAACAAAAAGAAACAAATTCCAGACTGACAAGACTGCATGCTATTAGTGTATGCTGAGCAATGACCATACTGCCACTTCTAAAAGATAAAAATTTAGTCATATCTAAATGTAAATACAACTTCTTTATCTTTATCATTATGAGTGAGAAAGACATTCCTCTTTGAATGCTATATGATAGTTTTTACAAACTTAAGTAAAGCAATGATATAGAAATTGCCTTTTTTTGGGCACACTCCAAAAATTTACTGCCTAAAATATATTTATCTGGGTATATTGTGTTGTGGTGGGTTGACCTCTGGCTGCTAGGTGCCCTCCCAGCCACTCTATCACCCCCCTCCTCAACAGGACAAGGGGAGAAAATAAGATGAAAAGGTTTGCGAGTCGATATAAAGATAGAGAGATCACTTACTAAGTATCATCATAGGCAAAAAGGACTCAACTTGGGGAAAAACAATTTAATTTCTTCTTAATTAAAATAATTCAGATGGTGAGAAACAAAGGCAAGAACTAAAACACTTTTCCCCCACTCCTGTCTTCTTCCCAGGCTCAACTTCACTCCTTCATTCCTGACTCTTACATCTCCTCCCCGCCCTGAGCAGTGTAGAGGAATGGGGAATGGGGGTCCTGGTCAGTCCACAACAGCTCCTCTCTGCCAATCCTTTCTCCTCATGCTGTTCCCTTGCTCCAGCGTGGGGTCCTTCCCACAGAATACAGTCCTTCCTGAACTGCTACTGCTTGGGTCCTTCCCATGGGCTGTAGTTCTTCAAGAACTGCTCCAGCGTGGGTCCTCTCCACGAGGTACAGTCCATCAAGCACAGACTGCTCCAGCATGGGTCCCCCATGGGCTGCAGCTCCTGCTAGAAAACCTGCTCTTGTGTGTGGGCTCCTCTCCGTGGCCACTGTTCCTGCCAGAAGCCTGCTCCTGCGTGGGTTCTCCATGGGGTGCAGCTTCCTTCAGGGTATGTCCACCTACTGTGGCGTGGTTTCCTTCACAAGCTGCAGTGCGGATATCTGCTCCACTGTGGTCTTCCATGGACTGCAGGGGGACAGCCTGCATCACCATGATCTTCACCAGGGGCTGCAGGGGAACCTCTGCTCCGACTCCTGGAGCACCTCCTCCCTCTCCTACTGCTCTGGCCTTGGTGTCTAAAGGGCTGTTTTTCTCATATTTTTCTCACTCTTCTCTCTCACACCTTCTACACAGTGTTTTTTACCCTTTCTGCAATATGCTTTCCTAGAGGTGCCACCATCTTGGCTGAGAGGCTCAGCTGTGCCCCCTGCGGCAGGTCTGTTGGAGCTGGTTGGAATCAGCTGGAACCAGCTGTGTCTGGGTTCAGGGTAGCCCTGACCTCACCTCACTGAAGCCCCTGCAGCCCCCGCAGCCAACACCTTGCTACCAATATATGTGTTTAGATATGATTCATAATTTTCTTCCTCATATATGCTTTGATCTCCATGTGTTAAACACACCTTCTACAACTTTATAAACACTACCATTAAATTACAATTTTATAATATATACTCAGAAATCACAATCAAGAAACTGTAAGCATCTAATGTGTCTGTATAAAAATGTTATTCTAACTTATTCCTGAAAAAGTAATAAATTAAGTAGAAAATATTTTTAAACAACTTGTTCCATTCCAAATCTTAAGAAGGGTTTGATCAAATACTAAGAAGATTCTAACACAACTGCAGATCATGCAATATCTCGGGAGGAAAAATGCAGTATATGAAGGGTGAAATAGGAGTAACTAAATGATGCAGCCAGATGAAGTAAAAGGCAGCTTGAGAGCTGAAATAAAATAAAAGGAAGACTCTCTTAAAGGTTCATAGAATTCATTAAATAATAAGTATACTATTCTTTAAGTTCATATTACTATATGAATATTTCCCATTTTAATATAAAGCAATGCTATGAATTGCACCTAAGCCTGAGGTAACCAAACAACACACAGCTGCATCATTAAGTTACCAGAATTGCAAGCTTCAGTTCATTCCCTGTTGAGAGACAATCACTGAAGTTTTGACCATGACCACTAATTGTTATTTCCCTCTATTAACAGGTCTTGAGTAATAAAACATGTTCAGATGTAGTCTTAAATGTCAGAAAGGTAATCCCATATTAGCGATGCAGGTGCCGTATTTTGTATGAGCTTTAGGAAGTTTTGAATTAGAAGAAATAAAAATCCTGACATTTGTAATTATCAGTTGTGTTCTTCAACTCTTTTCTAGTCAGCCAAACACATAACAAATCCAAGTGTTTCCAACTATAAAATGCAGTATATTATTGTTTGTTTGTTTTCTCCCTCCAGATAACACTCTACAGAAGTCAAAACACAGACAGGTAGGATTCTGTTGATATAGTTAAGAAAATTGTGCAACAAAATCTCTCATCAAATGCTTTTAAAAAAAAGAAACAGCTATGGGATAAGAAAAGAGATATTCACATGAGTTAAGAAGTTATTAAGAAAGGATATAAAGAGTAAAAAAGAATGGCCAGGTTGCAGATAGCATGGATATGATCAGAGGAGACTCACACGGATTGTAGTGGAACCAGTTAGACATAATATATTGGAAAATAACCAGGGTGAGAGAAAGAGAGTGAAATGATGATGTTCCCATTTGATACCAAATTTCTCAAGGTAGTAAAGACAAGGACTAGCTGTGAAGTACTGCAGAGGACCATCACAATACCGGGTGACTAAATGGTGAATTAAATTCAACATGAAGAGATGCATATTTGCCAAGAAAGGAAATAGAATTTTAAAAATTATTAGAAAGGGAACAATACAGGAAGCATCATTCTGCCACTTAATAAATCTAAGGTGCAGTGACATTTTGAATACTACTAGCAGATTTGTCCCAGGTCCATCCCATCTCAAAAAAAGCATGTTGTAAAATTGGAAAAGGACAATTACACCTATAAAACAGTTTCGTATGAAGAATGATTAAACAGAGTAGATTCTTCAGCCTGAAAAAAACTGACTGAACAGGTAATGATAGATATCTATAATATAAATGAGACATACAGAAATTGAACGGCAAATGATTATTCACTCTCTCCTCTAATACACTAAGTAAAGCTAGGAGGTGGCAGGTTCAAAATAAAAGAAGTTTGTGTGTTCACTGAGTGTTATGAAACTGTGAAATTTCTTGCTGCAGGTTCGCAGGCTCATAGGATGGTTCAGGCTGGAAGGGAGCTCAGGAGGTGTCTGATCCAAACTCCTATCCAAAGCAGGTTCAGCTCTGAGGCCAGACTGTCCTGGTTTCGACTGGGATAGGGTTAAATTTCTTCCTAGTGCTGTGTTTTGGATTTAGTACGAGGAGAATGTTGATAACACACTGATGTTTTCAGTTGTTGCTAAGTGCCCTCCTAGTCCAAGGACAGCTCCCGTGCCTACTGACTGAGCTAGGTACACAAGATGGGAGGGAACATAATCAGGACAGCCAGCTCAGCTGGCTAATGGGGTATTCCATACCATGTGACGTCATGCTCAGTATATGGAGGGTAGGCGTGATCCAGGAAGTAACGATCGCTACTTGGTTATCGGTCAGCGCGGGTGGTGAGCAATTGCATTGTGCATCACTCATTTTGTATATTTTATCATTATCATTATCATTATTATTTTCCCTTTTTTTTTCCCTGTTCTATTAAACTGTCTTTATCTCAACCCACGAGTTTTGCTCACTCTTACCCTTCCGATTCTCTCCCCGTCCCGCTGGGGGTGGGGGGAGTGAGTGAGCGGCTGCGTGGTATTTGGCTGCCTGCCAGGTTAAACCACGACAGTCCTTTTTGGCGCCCAACGTGGGGCTCGAAGGGTTGAGATAACGACACATCTGACACAAACGGGTTAAAACAAATTTGTTATAAGCATTCATTATATCAGTTTAGTACTCGATGTTCACAATGTTGATTTATTTGCTCTCAGAGTTTTTGGATCTGTTCTTGCAGTTTTGGTATGTAGCACCTTACTGGCTGTCTATACTGCTGATTATCAGTTTGTATGTGGGGTTGGTCATCTCTGGGAAATGGATTAAGGTCATTGCTTTGCTATACTGTGTGACCTGGCTTTATGTTATGATAAAATTATTGGTCACGAGCCTGTACTCAGCACTGCCATCATTCCTGTTCTTTGGGAGCTATCTTTTGGAAACTATTAATAATTACACTTCTTACATCTTCACCTCAGAGGATGAATTTAGGGGGGAGACAGGATGGGACACTTTCTCCCACTTGTTCACCTTCCCCTCCATATCTTCAGAAACTCCTTTTTCTTCTATCCTCTTCATGAAGACGTCCACAATATTCCCTGAGAATTTTGAATATCCTTGGGATGTTCAAACAAGCATGATCATATTGCTATGTCTCCTGAATGTGGTTCAGGCCTTGTTTAGAGATAAACAACTATTCAGGAATACTGTCCAGAGATCAACCCCAGCAACAGATACAGTGACAACTCAAACCCCCATGACAGGCACTGTAGCTCCTTCAACCCGCACGACAACCACTGTGGCTACTCAAACCCCTGCGACAGGCACCATGGCTACTTCAACCCCCACAACAACCACTATGGCTACTCAGACCCCGGCAACAGTCACTACAGTTACTCCAACCCCCGCGACAGGCACTGCAGCTACCCAAACCCTCGCGACGGGTACTACAGCTGAACCAGAGGACCAACCGTCGCTGGTATCCGTCGCCCCGTACAGAAGAAGAAATCTTTGAAGCGGAAGTCAGGTCGTGTAGAAAAGGATGATGGAAAACCAGGGCCATCACGAGGAGGGGAGGAGGAAGAGGAAGAACTCATAAACGAGACGGAAAGCACCCGATCCTTATCCCTGAATGAGTTGCGAGATATGCGGAAAGATTTCGGCCGTCGTCCAGGCGAGCATATTGTTACCTGGCTGCTCCGATGCTGGGATAATGGGGCCAGTAGCCTGGAATTAGAGGGGAAGGAGGCCAAACAGCTGGGATCCCTTGCTAGGGAAGCAGGTATTGACAAAGCAATTGGAAAAGGGACACAGGTCCTCAGCCTCTGGAGGCGACTGCTGTCAGGTGTAAAGGAAAGGTATCCCTTCAAGGAAGATGTTATATATCGCCTAGGCAAATGGACCACTATGGAGAGAGGTATCCAGTACCTGAGAGAACTAGGTGTGCTGGAGGTGGTTTATAGTGACCTGGATGACCCCCTAACACCCAAAGATCCAGATGATGTCCAGTGCACACGACCCATGTGGCGGAAGTTGGTACGGAGCGCACCAGCATCGTATGCCAGTTCATTGGCAGTACTGTGCTGGAAAGAGGAAGAAGCACCAACGGTGGATGAGGTGGTTAGCAGACTTCGGGATTTTGAAGAAACTATCTCCTCCTTCCTTGTCTCGGCTGTGGAGAAACTGTCCCGGGAGTTCCAGCAACTCAAAGAGGATATGTCTTATTCTCCACCTGTACGGACCAGTATCTCAGCCATTAGGAGTCAGCGTTTTTCTCCTCAAGAGAGAGGATATAGAAAGTACACACCACGGGGCACCCTGTGGTGTTACCTGCGTGACCACGGAGAGGACATGCGGCAGTGGGATGGAAAACCTACCTTCATCCTAGAGGCACATGTACGTGAGTTGCAAGGAAAAACAATGACACAAGGGGGTTCTCCAAGGAAAAATGCTGCTCCAGTTGTCAGGAAAAACCTGTCTCACGACGGTCCAGTTTCCAGTGAACAGTTCCCCAGATAGAGTAGAAGGGCTGATCTTACTTTGGATTGTGATTGTAAGGAAGAAATTCTTGACTCACGTTTGCAAGAAGTGAGAAATGGATACTATGACCAAAACTAGAGGGGCCCTGCCTCCAGCCAGGTGGAGGAAAGGGACAACCAGGTTTACTGGACTGTGTGGATTCGATGGCCTGGCACATCAGACCCACAGGAGTATAAGGCTCTCGTAGACACCGGTGCACAGTGTACCCTGATGCCATCAAGCTATAAAAGGGCAGAACCCATCTGTATTTCTGGAGTGACAGGGGGATCCCAAGAGTTAACTGTATTGGAGGCCGAAGTGAGCCTGACCAGGAATGAGTGGCAGAAGCACCCCATTGTGACTGGCCCGGAGGCTCCGTGCATCCTTGGCATAGACTACCTCAGGAGAGGGTATTTTAAGGACCCAAAAGGGTACTGGTGGGCTTTTGGTATAGCTGCCCTGGAGACAGAGGAAATTAAACAGCTGTCTACGTTGCCCGGTCTCTCACAGGATCCTTCTGTTGTGGGGTTGCTGAGGGTTGAAGAACAACAGGTACCAATCGCTACCACAACAGTGCACCGGCGGCAATACCGCACCAACCGAGACTCTCTGATCCCCATCCATGAGCTGATTCGTCGACTGGAGAGCCAAGGAGTGATCAGCAAGATTCGCTCACCCTTCAACAGTCCCATATGGCCAGTGTGAAAGTCTAATGGAGAGTGGAGACTAACAGTAGACTACCGTGGCCTGAACGAAGTCACGCCGCCACTGAGTGCTGCCGTGCCAGACATGCTAGAACTTCAATACGAACTGGAGTCAAAGGCAGCCAAGTGGTACGCCACAATTGACATCGCTAATGCCTTCTTTTCCATCCCTTTGGCAGCAGAGTGCAGGCCACAGTTTGCTTTCACTTGGAGGGGTGACCAGTACACCTGGAACCGACTGCCCCAGGGGTGGAAACACAGCCCTACCATTTGCCATGGACTGATCCACACCGCACTGGAACAGGGTGAGGCTCCAGAACACCTGCAGTACATTGACGACATCATCGTATGGGGCAACACAGCAGAAGAAGTTTTTGAGAAAGGGAAGAAAATAATTCAAATCCTTCTGAAATCTGGTTTTGCCATAAAGCAAAGTAAGGTCAAGGGACCTGTACAGGAGATCCAGTTTTTAGGAATAAAATGGCAAGATGGACGTCGTCAGATCCCAACAGATGTGATCAATAAAATAACAGCCATGTCTCCACCAACTAACAAAAAGGAAACGCAAGCTTTCTTAGGCTTTGTGGGTTTTTGGAGAATGCATATTCCAGATTACAGTCAGATTGTAAGCCCTCTCTATCAAGTGACCAGGAAGAAGAATGACTTCAGATGGGGCCCTGAGCTACGACAAGCCTTTGAACAAATTAAACAGGAGATAGTTCAGGCAGTAGCCCTTGGGCCAATCCGGGCAGGACAAGATGTAAAGAATGTGCTCTACACCGCAGCCAGGGAGAATGGCCCTACCTGGAGCCTCTAGCAGAAAGCACCAGGGGAGACTCGAGGTCGACCCTTAGGGTTCTGGAGTCGGGGATACAGAGGATCCGAGGCCCGCTACACTCCAACTGAGAAGGAGATATTGGCAGCATATGAAGGGATTCGAGCTGCTTCGGAAGTGGTTGGTACTGAAGCACAGCTCCTCCTGGCACCCCGACTGCCGGTGCTGGGCTGGATGTTCAAAGGGAGGGTCCCCTCTACACATCATGCAACCGATGCTACGTGGAGTAAGTGGGTCGCACTGATCACACAACGGACCCGAATAGGAAACCCCAGTCGCCCAGGAATCTTGGAGGTGATCACGAACTGGCCAGAAGGCAAAGATTTTGGCATATCCACAGAGGAGGAGGTGACACGTGCTGAAGAAGCCCCACTGTGTAATAAACTACCAGAAAACGAGAAGCAATATGCCCTGTTCACTGATGGGTCCTGTCGCCTTGTGAGAAAGCATCGGAGGTGGAAAGCTGCTGTATGGAGTCCTATACGCCAAGTTGCAGAAACTGCTGAAGGAGAAGGTGAATCGAGCCAGTTTGCAGAGGTGAAAGCCATCCAGCTGGCCTTGGACATTGCTGAACGAGAAAAATGGCCAGTACTTTATCTCTATACTGACTCATGGATGGTGGCAAATGCCCTGTGGGGGTGGTTGCAGCAGTGGAAGCAGAACAACTGGCAGCGCAGAGGTAAACCCATCTGGGCTGCTGCATTGTGGCAAGATATTGCTGCCCGGGTAGAGAACCTGACTGTAAAAGTACGTCACGTAGATGCTCACGTACCCTAGAGTCGGGCTACTGAGGAACATCAAAATAACCAGCAGGTGGACCAGGCTGCTAAGATTGAAGTGGCTCAGGTGGATTTGGACTGGCAACATAAGGGTGAACTATTTATAGCTCGGTGGGCCCATGACGCGTCAGGCCATCAAGGAAGAGATGCAACATATAGATGGGCTTGTGATCGAGGGGTGGACTTAACCATGGACGCTATTGCACAGGTTATCCATGAATGTGAAACGTGCGCTGCAATCAAACAAGCGAGTAAAGCCTCTTTGGTATGGGGGATGATGGTTGAAATATAAATATGAGGAGGCCTGGCAGATTGATTATATCACACTCCCACAAACCCGACACGGTAAGCGCTATGCGCTCACCATGGTGGAAGCAACCACCGGATGGCTGGAAACATATCCTGTGCCCCATGCCACTGCCCGGAACACCATCCTGGGCCTTGAAAAGCAAGTCCTGTGGCGACATGGCACCCCAGAAAGAATTGAGTCAGACAACGGGACTCACTTCCGAAATGCCCTCATAGACACCTGGGCCAAAGAGCACGGCATTGAGTGGGTCTATCACATCCCCTACCATGCACCAGCCTCTGGGAAAATCGAACGATACAACGGGCTGCTAAAAACTACGCTGAGAGCAATGGGTGGTGGGACATTCAAACATTGGGACACACATTTAGCAAAGGCCACCTGGTTAGTCAATACCAGGGGATCTGCCAATCGAGCTGGCCCTGCCCAATCAAGACTCTTACGTACTGTAGATGGAGATAAAGTCCCTGTCGTGCATATGAGAAATATGCTGGGGAAGACAGTCTGGGTTACTCCTGCCTCTGGCAAGGGAAAACCCATCCGTGGGATTGCTTTTGCTCAAGGACCTGGGTACACTTGGTGGGTGATGCGAAAGGATGGGGAGGTCCGGTGTGTACCTCAAGGGGATTTGATTTTGGGTGAAAATAGCCAATGAACTGAATTTTGATGTCAACTGTTACATGATATTGTATATCATTATTTCTATGGTTGCTATCAATGGTATATTGATGGTGAAAATCACCCAGATTAGTGAAGAATGAACTAACTCCGATGAAACCGAGCGAAGTGCAACGATGATAGAAAGGGACGAGCGCAGCAGTACCGAAATGAGAACTGGCTTCAGGATGCAACGGCCCAACACCGCACACCATCTCTTCGGCCCTGAAAGACTGTTATAACAGATGGAGCCCAAAGTCATGGACTAAATGAACTCAGTGGACATTTTAGAGGGATAGTCCATAGACCGAGGGAATGATATCTGTGCGTGCATATATATATATATGTGTGTATATATAAAGAAAGATAGTGGTGGTTAATTGAAATGTATTAAAAAAGATGTGAGACCTAAGCACGACATAAATGGTATGGAATAAGGGGTGGATACTGTCCTGGTTTCGGCTGGGATAGGGTTAAATTTCTTCCTAGTGCTGTGTTTTGGATTTAGTATGAGGAGAATGTTGATAACACACTGATGTTTTCAGTTGTTGCTAAGTGCCCTCCTAGTCCAAGGACAGCTCCCGTGCCTACTGACTGAGCTAGGTACACAAGATGGGAGGGAACATAATCAGGACAGCCAGCTCAGCTGGCTAATGGGGTATTCCATACCATGTGATGTCATGCTCAGTATATGGAGGGAAGGCGTGATCCAGGAAGTACTGATCGCTACTTGGTTATCGGTCAGCGCGGGTGGTGAGCAATTGCATTGTGCATCACTAATTTTGTATATTCTATCATTATCATTATCATTATTATTTTCCCTTTTTTTTCCCTGTTCTATTAAACTGTCTTTATCTCAACCCACGTGTTTTGCTCACTCTTACCCTTCCGATTCTCTCCCCGTCCCGCTGGGGGTGGGGGGAGTGAGTGAGCGGCTGCGTGGTATTTGGCTGCCTGCCAGGTTAAACCACAACACAGACTCACCAGATGAGGTGAAATTTATAAAAGGAAATTATAACATGGACTATTACACCCACTCACAACACCCCTTCCTCTCCCCCTCCCCCACACGCAAACCTTCTGTGACTCTAGGGAGCTCAGAAGTGGTGGTGGTTATGAAAGTCTTCTAGAGATGGATCATTGTGTGCTTGCTTTTATAATATTTCCTAGCCATGTGTTTTTGATGGAGATAAAAGACCTGCTATACAGATCTTTTTCTGATCCAGTATAGCCTCTTTCATGTTCTCAGGGATGTACTAGTGAAAACAGGGGAATTGTTAAATAAAAGAACAATATATTTCCCAAATGAAAAACTAAAAAGCTGTAATGAAGCACTAATGGGAAAGAGGTATATTATAAAGATTAAAGAATGTATATGAGAACCAGGATGCCATTGCCAGTTTTGACACCAAACCCATGAGAGCTGTGTCTTAATTGCCACTGAGACAGCATGCTGAAATAATTGGCTGTAACTGCAGATTCACTTTTTTGCCATTTGAACTGTCTTTTTTCATTCTGGCACACTGCTTACATCTGGTTCTCTTCGATATAATGTGAGGGCTGTAAGCAATTGAAAAAAGTCACTCTGCTGCCAGAGTTTAAACAGGTATTAGCTCTTATAGCAATTTTAGCTCAGTGTGGCTGCGAATGAAGAAATGGTGACTATCTAACTACTGCCATTTTGCAAGTAGATAAAGACTGCTGGGGACCCAATCCTGTACCTGCTGAGTTTCAATTTTAATTTCTTTTGGTGCTCAACAATTCTCAAAAAGGGATCAGTGGGTCAGCATACACACGTGTTATGATTATGCCCATCTATGTCCTCAAAAGCAGGACATGAGTGAATGAGACAATACCTCTCTGCTGGGGGTCACCGCATTACAACCCGCAGCCTGAAGGCAATCAGCAGTATGTGCGAGCAACCCAAGGAGCAAATGTATATTGTCAGATACATTGTAATTTTAGTGTTGGGCACGAACAGCAGCTAGTGTTCAAAATTCTGCAACATTTAAACTCTACATATGTACCATTCACAAATTTATGCTAGGAACGCTACAGTGTAAAAGCAAACACTCAAAAGTCAGAAGTTACCAGAAATAATACTGCTTTTGTCCTAATTTAGCCCCTTTGTACATATACATTGTGTAATTTTGTTGTACTTTCATACAATTTTCTGAGTATCCTTGCCTCATTCAGGGTACCTTCATTCTCTGTACTGTTCCTACACAACATCTTTATCTTCATTATTCAGTGCTCAGCTATATGCTTTGTTTGCTGAATATTATTCAAATTCTACCTTGAAGGCAGAACTAATTTGTTTGTTGACTTTTCTACAGTATTTATCATTGATATTACAGTGGCACAAACAAATCACTTGATTTTTACAGTACTTTTGGAAAATAAAATATTATTTTCCTTTCTACAGGAAAGCAAAGAAGGTCAGATGCATCTATTAATTTGGAGTTTGTATTGTGGTGAGAATTTTTGTACCATGTGACATTATATGGCATTTTATCTATTTAATAAAAAGCTCTGATTACATTTGCTCCTTACTGCCAAGACTTTTGACAAATCAAATCCTAAGACTCTCAGAAAGTGAAGGACAGATAGTTTGGTGACCCATAAGAAGTTTGATCAACCTGACCTTCCCAGAACCGAAGGATTCAGTGTCATAAAGAAGGACAGTCTATTTCCACATAGCACCATCTAAATGGCTATGTGTAAGACTGTTCTTTCTCTGTTCCATCTATACCTTTCCTCATTCTGTTTACAACTTTCTGAACAAGCAAAGCAGAATTTCTACCAACAGCACTTTCATTACATAGTCTTTGTTCATATCTAGAGCATGTCTATTCTTTGCACTGAATATGTATACATGATAATGGATTCGGGATTACAAATTAAAGTACATATACAAGAAGCTGAACTGTTGCAGAAATATCTCAAATCCAACAGTTTTTGAGCTTGGAAAGCTTTGCTATGATAGTAGGTGCAAAGTAGTGTGCAAAGATGGATTGAGGAATCACAGAATTGTTGAGTCCAGAAGGGACCTCTTGAGATCATTTAGTCCAACTCTCTTGCTCAAGCAGGGTCAACTAAAGCAGATTGCTCAGGACCATGTCCAGTGGGATTTCAAATATCTCCACAGATGGATCATCAACAAACTCTCTAGGCAACCTGCTTCAGTATTTGACCACCCTTAAAAAAAAAAAAAAAAGTGTTTTCTTTTGTTCAAATGGAATTTCATGTGATTTAATTTGCGCCCGTTACCATTTGTCCTACCAGTGGGCACTACTGAGAAGAGTCTGGTTGCCCCATTCTTCATTCCCACCCATGCATTGATAAGGTCTTCTTGAGCCTTTTATTTTCTAGGCTGAACAGTCTCAACTGTCTCAGCTTTTCCTCATATGAAAGATGCGTCAGTCCATTTAATCCCCTTTGCGGCCCTGTGCTAAACTCATTCCGGTAAGTCCATATCTTTCTTGTGCTGGGTAGCCCAGAAATGGACACAGCACTCCAGGTGTGCTCTTAACAATCCTGAGTACAGTGAAGGATCACTCCCTTGACCTGCTGGCAATGTTTCTCCTAATGCAGCAAGCTGCATTAGCATGCAGCATTCTAATACAGGATGCTGTTAGCCTTCTCTGCTTTGAGGGTGCATTGCTATCTCATGGTTAGCTTGTTGCCCACCAGGACCCAAAGGTCCTTTTCTGCAAAGCTGCTTTACAGTTGGTTGGCCTTCAGCATTACTAGTGCCTGGGGTGATTCCTTCCCAGTTGCAGGACTTTGCACTTCCCTTTGTTGAACTTTATGAGATTCATTTCAGACCAATTTTCCAGGCTTTTGAGGTCCTTCTGGATGGCAGCACAACCCTCTGGTGTACCAGCCACTCCTGCCAGTTTTGTATCATCTGCAAACTTGCTGAAAATGCAATTTGTCCCAGTGTCCAGGTCATTAATGAAGAGGTTAAACAGTATTGGCAACAGTATCAGCCCCTAGAGTACACCACTGGTGACTGGCCTCCAACTAAGCTTTATGCCACTGATCACAATCTTCTAGGGCCAGCTGTTCAGCCAGTTTTCAACTCACCTCACCGTCCACTTATCTAAACTCTCCTTTGGCAGCTTGTCTACAAGGATGTTATGAGAGACACTGTCAAAAATCTTACTAAAGTAGAGGTAAACTATGTCCATTGCTTTCCCCTCTTCCACCAATGCAGTCACCTCATTACAGAAGGCTATCATGTTGGCCAGAGGTCATTTCCCTTTAATAAATCCATGCTGACTAGTCCCAGTCATCTTCTTCTCCTGCACATCTTTGGAGATGTTCTTCTTGAAGATAACACTGGCATTTGCTCCCTTCCAGTTTTTAGGATCCCCTCCCAGTCACCATAACTTTTCAAAGATAATTGTGAATGGACGTGCAGTGACATCAGCCAGCTCTCGCAGCACTTGTAGGTGCAACTAGTCAGGCCCCAATGACTTATAAGTGATGAAAGTAAAGAAGCTTAGTATAAACACCTGCTGATAACAGAAGAATGAAACCTAGTATTCTGGGAGAGAACTCCTTTAGGTTCTGGATCATCTATTCTTCCTTCTTGCCAAAATCCAGACATTGTCCTTGCTTTCTCCCATTCATAATCCCATTCATCAGCTGAATCTTATACTATGTATCTGAGGACTGCACAGCAGACTGACTGTTCAATTCAGTCATTGCAGACTGATTCAGGTTTTGGGCTGACTAGAGCTTTCACAGTACATAGCAGTCAGCTGCTCAGGTACAGACAGATACTCCTTGTCTTATGTGCTACCCCTATGGTCTTGGATTTGTGGATTTTCAATTTGGAGGACCTGAAATAGCAATGCAGCTATGATGCTACCTGCCAGAGTTCCTTTTTAGCATGGCTCCAGGCTTCATGTTCTCAGGAATAACCTGAGGGTATGTGGATGTATTTTAGGGTGCAGAGCAAGCTGGAATTATGTTGAAAGACTAGTCTTGCCACAGGGTCATTCTGACATAGAGTGTCCAGAGTAGATCCTAGGACAAAGATATCCCACTTGTGTCTGAGAGGGAACTAGTGAATTTGCTTCAGAAGTGCGCAACTAATATGCATTCATGCAATATGACTAAGAGGAAACCAGGGCACAAGAGGAAAAAAAAAGAGAAAAAAATGAGTGTTGGACACACTTTCTGCTTCCTTGGCAAATGATTTCCAGTTCCTTCATAACCTCCAGCTCCACGTCCCCTGTACCTCTGGCCCAGTCAGTAAATAGTTCTTCCCATGTTTTGCAGGCCTAAACATAATTCCTCGTCTACTCTTCTTTTGCCCAGAAAATGCCAAAAGTTCTGTCAAATTCCTTGCACTATGTAGGCACAAGTTAATCAGACCCCATTTAACTTTCAAAGTCTCTGATTGATAGTTCTTTATTTCATTTGTGGCCCGCATTAGTCAAGAACAAACATCCCCAGCTCCTGTACTCCTTAAATTTGGCTCTGATAGCTTTCTCTTTCAGTAATGCTTAGTATCAAATAGAGAAACGATATTTCTTCTGGTAGCTGGATCCAGCTCAGGTTGGGAACTGGAGCATGAGATGTGGGCAGCGTCTTAAGGGAATATAAGACTCTAAGAAACTGCTGCTGAAGTATGCAGAGTGGAATTGTTCAAAATGTAGAACCTGACACCATATGGTCAGATGTTTCCACAGATGTCAACAAACCAAATCTGTCACAAAGGATAGTTTCATGCCCCAAAGAATATAAATGTTAGCACTATTCAGTGAAAGTTTCCAGAAGTTTATAATATTGACAAAAGGCACCTTTTTTCAGCTTTTCTTTCACATATGGCTGAAGTCTACCAATAAAGAGCAAATAGTATGCATGATAAAAAGATTTCTCTAAGACAAACATTTAACAGATAATTTAAATATAAATAATGTTTGTCAAAGGTCTAAGCAACTGAACACATTTTCTTTTACAGTGTCACACACCTTTGATGCTGTCATTAGATCCACTTAATCTACTGAGTTTTTACTTCTGTTAAAATGGCAAAGCAACTCAAGTACTACATCACAGTTAATAATCAGTTCATATTGTTAGAAAAAGAAGAGTTAGGTTAAAGTACACTGAGAATATGTCAAGATAGATTTTGTGTTCTATCAGAAGTTCTACAAAACATGATTTTTATAGATTTTAGTCATCGTTACTGCTGTTGGAGATACTAGTTTCTTGCCTTATGATCAGAACTGAATAGCAAGATTAAATGTTTAAAACTGCTACAGAAAACATGGTTAGATCTTTTGGAACTTATAGTAGTGTCAGTCACTACATTCATACCATGTATTTTATTCAATAAGAATAGCCCTTAACAGTTAGAAAGAGTTAGACCACTCTTTTTAGCTTTTGCTTCTTTCTGCTTTGATTGCATTGCCAATCTATTTCTTGAAGCTGTTTTTTCTCCCCACTTAACCCATACATAGCGAGCAAGCAGATGACTAAGTATAGTTTTGCTTTCCAACAGAGGTACTTTATCTTTAGTTACTTACATTGAACATCAGTGTAGTAGTAGATATGTTAGATAAATTAGGATGATCAATAGCAGTGTTGAAGCTAAGGGAAGTCGTCTTTGTTAATAAGTGAAATACCAGTTCAAGACATTCACTGATAATGAAGTTGATTAGCCAAACTAAAGACATTTTTCCAGCTTGTCCTAACCACAGGTCAGAAGATTCTAAATCACTGCAAGTACCAGTTTTCCATACACCTGGAAGAAGATGTTGAAGCTTGAATCTAATGGTATTCATTTTCAGTCAAGCAGAAGAAACTTTCTGAGAGTCAGTGATGGACCCAATATCTTAACTCATTGCAGATTGCCTTACTATATAACATGTTACCAGTGCTTTTATGAAGGACCTGGGAGTATGAAAGAGCATGACACATTGACAAAATTCTAGCAACATGTGTCTTGCCTAACACATTGTGTATAAAAATTAGTGTTATTTTAACAGATTGGAATTGATCAACTGAGAAAGTAAAGTCTGCACAAATAAGCCATTTGTGCCACAATATAATGAATTGCAACGCTTATATGAATTATAAATATTTTAATAATCATACAGCAGCCATTAACAATAGTAAAGTATAAATCATGGGAAAATGGTCAAGTTTTGTTGCTGTATTGATGGACAGTGAAGCATTTCAGGAACAGCTTATTTACTACTTTAATATTAAATCAAAATCAAGTTTTGATATTAAATCAAGATTGATGAAGACTTTATTTCTTCTTCTGATGAGCTCAGTCCTCATCTGATTGAAAAAATTGCTTTCCTGTATTGACTCAGTGAAGTTAGTTCTTTTGGGGGGCATATTGTTGTACAGTCTTTTTCAGTTCTACACATTTTACCAACTCCACTTGCTTTCTTTAACTTTCTGACAATGAGTAGTATCAATAGATTAGGCAACTTCTTAGCTGGAGAAAGAGTAATCCCTTAACCAAGTTTCCCAAGGTATTCCACATTGTTAACTGCATATATCATTGTCATGAACCATTAATGGTAATTTTCTATAACTGTAGAGTCCTGAAGAAGTATGACGGGGGGGGGGGAGGGGACGGGAAGAAAAAAGAAGAAGATAGTATAATATAGTGATGTTCTTTCGGAAGGGGTAAATAATATTTGTGAACAGTTAGAGGATGTCAGTCTGACACAAATCCTTCACTGAGAAGTGAAGGAAGATGCAGTTAGTGCCATTTAACCAAGTCTACACTTACCAGATTAATTTAATTTGAAATTAAGGGAAAAAAACCCAACAAATTAATATTGGTGAAAAAGGTAAAAGCAATACTACTTAGACTTCCATCTTCCCA
Organism: Calonectris borealis; assembly: GCF_964195595.1. NCBI lineage: Eukaryota > Metazoa > Chordata > Aves > Procellariiformes > Procellariidae > Calonectris > Calonectris borealis. Next base: position 64,099,297 of record NC_134313.1, on the reverse strand, counting down.
GACAATGTTTTCCCGACACTGTCTTGGTGCTACATGATTTTCCATATATCAAGTGAATTAAAGAAAACCAGTGATTATTACCTCTTACCTTCTTATCGATTAGTTGACCTGGTTTTAATCCTTTCAGCGCATACATTTCACAGAATCATTGCAGTTTTTTACTTGGATTAGCAAGTTTGATTACATCAAAATTAATAACAAAGATTTAAAATTACAACATTTGTGATATAGATAACAAATAAAGGAGTATGTTAGAATCACTTTGCATATTTCACACAGGCTTAAAGAACACAATGTCAAAGTGAAAAATACACGGGAATTATCATAAAGTTTAGGATACATATGACACAGTTATTAGAATTTGCTTTGGAATTTATGAAGGATTATGCCATGCTGATATTTTTAAAATCAAGACTGGACATTTTTGAAGATTTGTTTGACTGAAATTGCTGAAGTTTATGCAGACATTTAGAAGAATCTCATAGTATGTGTTTTGCAGATCAGTGAGACCACAGTAGTTCTGCCTGGCATTACATTACAAGAATTTCTATGAAGAAATATTAGCATATCTCCAGTTTATAAACATGAAATAAAAAAAAAAATTAAAGAAGTCTTTATATGTCAACAGGAAGCCCAACCCCCATCCCCTGCTGTTTATCCAGAAATGAAGTCACCAGACTATTCATCTTGCTTCTTTGACCACTTCCTTTACCACCTGTTTTATAATTGAGCTTCAGTTTCTAGAACATTTTCTAAGCAATTGTCTTTATTTGTCCAGCAAGACTTGTGGCTGTCCATCTGTAGACAGAGCAGAATATGAAGGAAGTTTTACACAGCACCGACAGCTGTAACAGATTTTTACCTGGATTTATAAATACCTTACCTTTTTATATTAGGATTTCTGGAATACAGATTTTAATACTGGATATTTTTATGACTGACTATAAAAAGGGATCACAAAGTGTTCAACTGTTTGCTTAAGAGAAGACCAACAACATCATCTGGACTATGCAGACCGATCAACTATTCCATAGAAAATTTATTATGCAATATTTATGTTTTACTGACCCAGAGAAGGGAATTAAACTTTGTCTTCTCAGCTGAGCTAGAGATAAAAACATTGTTACCTTTGTGACTGAAAGTGTCTAAACATTAAATTTATGAAACTTCTGAAAGTAATGCTAAGGTCATGTGAGCATTTCTGATAACTTACCACTTTAAACTTAGAGTATATCATTGTAATAGAAACTTGAGGATGTCTTTTATATTTGTAGTATAGTAATATGCAATTACATAAGGCAACGCCAAGGGCAAATAGTGCCTTGGTGAACTATTACCACCAAGTAATAGTGGTATTAGTGGCCTTCTATGATGGAGTCACTCCATCAGTAGACAAGGGAAGAGCTACTGATGTCATTACCCGGACTTCTCTAAGGCCTTTGATACGGTCCCCCACAACATTCTTGCCACTAAATTGGAGACATATGGGTTTGATGGACGGACTGTTAGATGGATGTGGAATTGGCCGGATGGCCGTGTCCAAAGACTTACAGTCAACAGCTCAATGTCCAAGTGGAAAACAGAAATGATGATTGGTGTCCCTCAAGGGTACAAAACAGGGACCGATACTATATAATACCTTCATCAGTGACATACACAGTGGGATCGAGTGTACCCTCAGCAATTTTGCGGATGTCACCAAGCTGAGTGGTGCAGTTGATAATGATTGAGGGAAGGAATGCCATCCAGAGGGACCTGGACAGCCTTGAGAAATGGGCCCATATGAACCTCATGAAGTTCAATAAGGTCAAGTACAAGGTCCTGCACCTGGATCAGGGCAATCCCCAGTATCAACACAAATTGGGGGTGAATGGATTCAGAGCAGCCCTGAGGAGAAGGACTTGGGGGTACTGGTGGATGAAAAGCTGGACATGAGCCGACAATGTGTGCTCCCATCCCAGAAGGCCAACTGTATCCTGGGCTGCATAATAAGAAGTGTGGCCAGCAGGTCAAGGGAGGTGATTCTGCCCCTCTATTCTGCTCCTCTGAGACCCTAGCTGGAGTAATGCGTCCAGTTCTGGGGTCCCCAGCACAAAAAAAGACTTGGAGCTGTTAGAGCAGGTCCAGAGGAGGGCTACAAAAATGTTCAGAGGGCTGGAGTGCCCATCCTGTGAAGAAAGGCTGAGAGAGTTGGGGTTTTTCAGGCTGGAGAAGAGAAGGCTCCGGGAAGACCTGATTGCAGCCTTTCAATACTTAAAGGAGACTTATAAGAAAGATGGAGAAAGACTTTTTACCAACGTCTGTAGTGACAGGACAAAGGGCAATGGTTTTCAACTGAAAGAAGGTAGATTTAGATTGGACACAAGGAAGAAATTTTTTTACAATGAGGGTGGTGAGACACTGGAACAGGTTGCCCAGTGAAGTTGAGGATACTCCATCACTGGAAGTGTTCAAGGTTAGGTTGGAGAGGATTTTGAGCAACCTGATTTAGTGAAGGATGTCCCTACTCATGGTAGAGTTGGATTAAATGATCCGTAAATGTGTCTTCCAACCCAAACCATCTATGATTCTATGAAAATCCTCTTTTTATTCTCTCAGCAAGATGTCCTAAACATGCTAGTGCTCATTTAGTTAGCAACTTGTTATTATTTTCTTTTTTTTTTTTTTTTCGAGTTGCATATCCTATGGCTGATCTAGCAAGTTATTGAAATTCTCATGTGATACTTAGCTCCCAAAAATTATTTTTGACATCCCTGATAATGTCATTATCTAAATATTCTTGTACCTTTCTTCCCTTTGTATAAAAATGCCACATCCATCTGCAAAAACATTACAATATGAACATTTAAAAAATATTAAATGGTATTATTAAAACATGTTTTGGTCAGCCTAGTAAACTACCATGAACCTATTGTATACATGAAACAAAGACAACCTCCTACAGAGTGACTCTGAGGAAAAAATTGACTTTTAGTCACCTAAAAGTAGTTATTAACTGTCACCTCAAAGGAGTTATTAACTGTCATAGTTCGTCTCAGCCTTAAGACTTTAATCAACCCCATCTGCTACATAAGGCCCAGTGAAAGACAGCATTATGCATGGAAGAATGTTATGTAGTCACCAAAACTGTATGGGCAGGAGCTTTACACTTAACAGCCAGGTGTTGTTTACTAGACAAATACGTGGAGATGATTCTTAGTATAACAAAGATTTTTATATAGCTATGGAAGGTAAATAACCTTTTCACTAATCAAGTAAATGGCTAGACAATCTCTTACCTACAGAGAGACTAGAATGAGTTTTGGGGCAAAATATTAAACTTCAGCCTCCCTGGAAAACTTCAAGTGGAGACTGACTCAAAAGAACTAACATACTCTGTTGTGTGAGAGATGAGGCATATGGCAAGTTTAAGACCCTGTCTATCACAGTGTCAGGAGGGAAACAGAAAATCAGCTAAATGAAGAAAAGAGACACAAAACAAGCATGGAATTTTCCTTTCTTCCACCCATTTAATACCATTAAAGTATAAATGGCAGAGTAGAGAAACGAGCTGGGGGAAGATGGAACTGCTTATCATTTTTTAGCATTTTTTACTGTACCGTATGTAATTGAGAGTTGCTATTTTCTCTTTTATCATCCAAGATGTACATTTCACACTGTTATCTTTCTTGCTATCCCATCTATGTCTCAAGGACACTTTCATCTAAAGCTTTTTTCTTCTTTGGCACAATTTGCCCACTAGGTGACAGTTCTTTCCATTTTTTTTCCAAGACTATGTCTCCCATTGTCCTTGACCCTTTCTGGAAGATGAAGTAGGGGAGAAGCTAGTCCTCCTCCCAGGAGTGGTGTAGCATTCACAGTCAACTAGACCTTTCAATTTATGCAGTGATTTTGCAAAAATGAAAGTGTAGAAAGCAAAAAGAATACCCCGTCCCAAGGAGTGCTACCAGCCTATTCTTTCAGTCTTAGAATCATAGAATCATAGAATCATACAGGTTGGAAAAGACCTCTAAGATCGTGTCCAACTGTCAACCCAACACACCATGTCCACTAAACCATGTCCTTAAGCGCCTCATCTACACGTCTTTTAAATACTTCCAGGGATGGTGACTCCACCACTTCCCTGGGCAGCCTGTTCCAAGGCCTGACCACTCTTTCACTAAAGAAATTTTTCCTAATGTCCAATCTAAACTTCCCTTGGCGCAACTTGAGGCCATTTCCTCTTGTCCTATCGCTAGTTACTTGGGAGAAGAGACCAACACCCACCTCACTACAACCTCCTTTCAGGTAGTTGTAGAGCGCGATGAGGTCTCCCCTCAGCCTCCTCTTCTCCAGGCTAAACAACCCCAGTTCCCTCAGCTGCTCCTCATAAGGCTTGTGCTCCAGGCCCTTCACCAGCTTCGTTGCCCTTCTCTGGACACGCTCCAGCACCTCCATGTCCTTCTTGTAGTGAGGGGCCCAAAACTGAACACAGTATTCGAGGTGCAGCCTCACCAGTGTCGAGTACAGGGGCATGATCACTTCCCTAGTCCTGCTGGCCACACTATTTTTGATACAGGCCAGGGTGCCGTTGGCCTTCTTGGCCACCTGAGCACACTGCCGGCTCATGTTCAGCCGGCTGTCAACCAGCACCCCCAGGTCCTTTTCCTCTGGGCAGCTTTCCAGCCACTCTTCCCCAAGCCTGTAGTGTTGCCTGGGGTTGTTGTGGCCAAAGTGCAGGACCCGGCACTTGGCCTTGTTGAACCTCATACAGTTGGCCTCGGCCCATCGATCCAGCCTGTCCAGGTCCCTCTGCAGAGCCTTCCTACCCTCCAGCAGATCACCACTCCCGCCCAACTTGGTGTCATCTGCAAACTTACTGAGGGAGCACTCGATCCCCTCATCCAGATCATTGATAAAGATATTGAACAAGACCGGCCCCAGTACTGAGCCCTGGGGAACACCGCTCGTGACCGGCCGCCAACTGGATTTAACTCCGTTGACCACAACTCTCTGAGCTCGGCCATAATGGGATATATCAAATTCCCTTTCAACAAAAAAGGGAAGGCATTAGGCCTAGAAATATTAATCAGGTTCTGAAAATGCATGTAATAGAAGAAAGGTGGGGAGCACATATGTGGCACTTACAGGTTAAGAGCAATGTACACTTACACTTGAGTTTAAAAAAGTATGGCTGACATGGAGGGACTTTTTGTAGAATTTATCAGTTAATTCAGCTTCCTGTGTCCTTCAGCTTTCTGAAGGAAATTACTGGAAGAAGAAATAGCCTGGAGAAAAACTATGGAACTAGGAGGAAAATAAAGCTGTTTGCTAGTATATTTCCTTTATTGTTGTTGTTGTTTTAGTAACCTTAGCCATGTTGTTGTACTCTTTATTCCCTTTTTTTAAGGAACAAACAAGTCTGATGTCTCATTTTCTTGGTTTATATCTTCCTCCATATACCCTAGCTTCAGATTCATAGAACTGAGCCCACTACTCTGCAAAGTTGAAGTTAGTTTTCCTCTGGGTCACAGATCAAGTTATGGAATTCTTTAATCAGCTAAAAATAGGTTGGGACAGAAGGAACATATTAAGTTTAGTGGCTAATTATAATGAAGAAACACAAAGTTACTGATAGCAAAGGTGAAAAATAAAGGAGTTTAATACACACATTAATAATTTAAATCCGCCTAAATTTTGTTGTTGACATTACTTTGTCAGTAGCATTGTTGCTAGCTTTTTTCAGTTAAGTAACCTACTCTGTATGTCTTTTGCTACCTGACTAATGCACATTTCTTAGGAAAAAGGGAGTGTTGTCTCTAGTAAGTAGTGGAAGCTTCTGGAACTAAAAAATATGTGAAAATGTTAACTTTGATAGAGTTATTTATTGTCAGTAAAAAAGTTATAAAATCAGATCTGAGAAATTAGGTTCCCTTTCAATTTTCAGTAAACAGAGCTAGTTTTTAATTGATTCTTTAGTTCATCCTTACAAAGGGTTAAGTAAAAATCATATAAACCAAAAGAAAAATGTGAGTGAACTATCTTTACTGCTAAAATTCAAAGTCATGATGAACAATAGAACAAACAAGTTCTGTCATGTTTGTGTTTCCTGCATGACAAACATGACAGATGTTGAGCATTAACATGTCAGTTAAAATATTTGTTGAAAAACAAATCTAAAGAACAATGTTTTACTGGTTCAGCATAACCCCATTTGTATTTACATCATAGTGTCAGAATGGATTTAAAGCTAACATAGCTTTACAAATACACGAGATATTTTAAAGTCAAAATGACTTATCCTTATAAAGCATCTTATCAAAAGTAGGTGTCAAAGCAACTTTATTAACCTGGCCTAAGTTATCAGTTTCTCACATTGCAAAGTTTAATACCTCATTAACAATCCAGTCACCTCCTAAATCAGTAGTAAATCATCCACACATCTTTCTATCTATATCAATTACCAAAGATGCCAACTCACCAAACTCACTAGGCCTTACTGAATTCTAACTCTTCTTTTATTAATTTAATAAAAATAATAAAATCTTAATTTATAACCTCACCCTCTAGGTCTGGGAAGCAGGAATATCATTGTTTATACATACATACTCTATATCATTTTTTTTGCCATGTCTCCTTCACGAACATTGCAGCTGAAGAGCAAGTGAGCCTCCTCTGTCACTGTTTAAAACATGCTGTAGCCCAATTTGTTTCTGATGTTTTAACTTCAGGTCTCCAGCTCACATCAGCTGAAAAGGCAATGCCAGTCCAGCTAGAGTTCTCATGAGCACAGAATTTCTTATAACATGCAATGACTGAGGTGTTAACAGCTGACTGTTATTACACTGCCCTTTAATTAGCTATTCCTCACATCTTATGAGGTCTCAATCACATTAATTTTTGGGAAAAGATACCAAAAGGAGAAGACAGAAGGCTGGCTTGTTCTGCACTCATCCTCTTAATTCCTATTAGGTTTCAGTGAATCATTGAACTAAACTAAAGTCAATGAGAAATTTATAGCTGCCTGGACTTGAGGAAGATGCAGACATGTCTTCTTTCTCCTAAAAGTTTAGGTACAGTATTTCATCCTGTGTTTAAACGTTCAAGTTAATTGGTTTTAAAATACTAAGTTTGATGGATCATCCTTATTCACTGTGCTTTTCCCCTGTTTTTACTGCCCTGTTTTGCATTGTTAAACCTTTACTCAAAGAATGAGATATTATTTATTTTTCTGCAGAATTATCCATGGTCTAATCAGCAATGTTTCCAGTTGTGTCTGTAACTCATTGACATCATTTTTGCAGGACAAAAAATATTGTATTTTCTTGTGTAACAAGCACCTTGTTTTTCTTAATTAAATTTGACAAGACATACATTTAAATCCAAAAGGTTTAAGATGACTCAGGCCTATGCTGTTCTATTTAGGTTCTTATACTAGACCAGCAAATTGTCCAAGCATATACCAATTTAAAATGAAATCAAAAAACTAACATTTATTATGAGGAATTTCTTTCTTGCAACATTTATTGATGAAAGAATATAATCTTCCTAGTTTAATTTAAAGAAATGAATACTTAAATACATGGTGTATACTTTTCCTCATATACTTGAGACCAATAATTCTCTTCTTAATGCTATTTTAAAGTAGTTTTAAAGTGTTACTTAAAAGTGAGAGTTTTCTCCGTCAGTAAACAAATCCTCAAAAAAACCCCTCAGATTATGTAAAAGCCTTACACTCAATAATTCACTGCATTAAAATTCAGAAAATAATTATATCACTGTGGATCCAGAAGTATTATTTTAAAATAATTAACAGTAATTAAGAGAGGAATAGAAGACAATGTTTTTTAAAGAATCGCCTATTTAGTATTGCCTTTATAATCAACTAAAAAAGAGAAATGAGACTGTAGGATATTATCTAAAGTATCAGTATTACATATATACCATGGTCTGCCTGCATAGTCTATGAAAAACTTTCCTTTTAACGAATCTTAAACGACAGGTTGCTCACTGTTAGCTAGGGAAAAAAGAAAAAAAGAAGAAAAAGGGGAAAAAAAGGAAAAAAAGAAAGAAATCTTCCAAAAGCCAGAAGACAGTTTAAATTTACACATACACAAATGAGTAGCTATCAGAGGGCTGGGGGGAAAAAAAAAGATGCAATCAAAACAGCTATTTTTGTTTTGTAAGGTTACCCAGTTAACACCCTTTGCTTCTCTTTTTCACATTTAGCCACCTATGTTAGAAGTCCCAGCCCAATGTACACTTCAGTCATTCCATGTTGGGAAATCTCTCCAGATATTGTATGACAGAAGACATTGAACTACCAACAAATCTTACTTACTGGCCTATTTCCTTTTCTGACACTCCACCAGTTCTTTCCTCTCTTCAGACATAATTCTTAAGGAGAAGGAAGGAAGAGAGCTTATCTTAGATGCTAGAAAAGTAAGTTACTACTCCCATATATAATGTAGAGATTCAAGACAAAACTCCAGTAATAATAAGGCAAATTATTATTATTGGAGTTGAATTTTTCAGTGGTGTCCATTAGCAAAGTGATAGCATCACAATCTATATTTAGACTTCCTTGTAGACTGCAGCAGCAGCTTGTTTCCAGTGCGCTTTTAAGCATAGAAACAATGTGTGCACTTACGCAGAAATAATGATAATTAGTGGCCAGCTGAAACTGATAATTTCCTGCTTTTGTGTTTTGTTTTGTTTTTTAAACCATGGACTTTACAAAGCCTTCCCAAAAATATTTTGATAGAAAAGTACATGTGTTTCTCTGATTGTTAGATTCTAGATTTTTATTGTTCAGTTTGCAGTTGGTAAATGTCTTAATTATTATTAACAAATACAACTTATACATCATTTTTCTTATCACATAATCTGCGTGTTGTAGATGTGAGGCCCATTTGTCCTGATTAGTCACAGTTTTTTAAAGAGGCCATATATTTTTCTAAGTGTGTCTGCACTGTAATTCATAAACTGTCAAGCAAATCTTTTTCCACTTTGTTAAGGCCTTTGCACTCTCAGATTGTTTTATTGCAGAAGTACGAAATTGAATCTTGCACATCTGAAGTCATTTCAAACACAGGAGACAGCTAGCCCTTTCCATAACTTCCTTTGGAATATTTGCTGTAACTGTCTTCAACTTTATGAGAAAGAGGGAACATTTCTTAATGCAAAGAAATATGAAATGTATGTCTTATGTGGTTTCTTTGAGCTTATTTTTGTTGTTATGAGAGAATAGATATGGAATTGGTTAATTTAAGTTCTAGTCAATTATTGCAATAAAATAATAGAAACTTGAAAATGAGAGAGAAGGAACAAATTCTCTGCAGTGTTTTGTTTGTTGTTTTTTTTTTTTTTCTGAAAAGATAGCAGAAATAGTTCTATCTATTGTTTATCTCTCTAGAATACAGGTATAACTAGGACTGTTGGTGTATTTAGTTTATAGCAACTATCATTAACCATCCATCTTTCCAGAATTCTCACTATAAATACTTTTGTTGGCTTCAAACTCCTCAAGTCAGGCCTTTACTACAATAGTTTTCTTTAATGCCATCCCTATCTTTATCAGTTTTATGTTCTCTTTGTTTAACCATTTGATCTTCAAATGAATTGGTTGCAAAGAAACTTCAAAAGAAAGAGTTTTCTTTCAGAATCAAAGAAATTTTCAATCTTGAAAATTGAATTCATAGTGAGCAGCCAGAATAAACTGAGACATCGTGATGTGTAAAAATTGCAAATGGTATTTCTACATTATCCTACTTTTAAAGTTTGTTTAAAAAAATGTCCAAAGCAGTTCTCAGTTGCTTTGCAGTACACTTACCTGCACTCACTATTACTCAAAGCTTCATACTCTTTTTTTTTTTCCCTAAATTCTATGGATTCCCAATTTACTCTTATTTACAAGAATGTGAACAAGTTTAAATTTAATTGCAAGGGATGGGAATAAAAGGAAAGACAAAGGTGATTTAATTCACTCCAATCTTAGTGTAAAGTAACTCCATGTTAAAGTAATAAAATATTTCCCCTTCAACTGACTTTTGAAAAGCAACTTAGCTCTGTAGAGGAGGGATTACTAGGTGGCTTTTGTGGAAGTTCATCTGTTGGGTGCAGCATAAGGCAGAAGGTTTTGTGATAATATTTAACTGTAATGCAACGTTCTTGCAGTCAACACATGCAATCTGATATGATTACAAAGCAGTAACAGAGAGAATTCATGGATATTACTTGATAAAAGCATCGACACCATGGCCCTAGTCAGATTTGCAGGGAGCTTTGACAGAACTGAAGGAGCTTCAGGGCATTTATTTCTGGGCATGTACACAGGTTCATAGAATCTTATAGAATCATAGAATGGTTTGGGTTGAAAGGGACCTTCAAAGATCATCTAGTCCTCTGCCATCTTTCACTAGATCAGCAACTCAAAGTCCCATCCAACCTGACTTTGAACGCTTCCAATGATGGAACATCCATAACATCTCTGGGCAACCTGTTCCAGTGTCTCACCACCCTCATCGTAAAAAATTTCCCAGTGTTAGAGAATGGTCCTATGCACATTCAGTTTGCTGCTATGGGCAGCACACAGGTTCTCAAAGCACAAACACAATCCAAGAATAAACAATCTTAGTTTAACAAAAATGAAGAACACAAAAAGAAGCTCGTGAGTAATAGAATATTCCACAGCAACATTAGGTTTTCAACAAAATTTTAATGATCAACAATGAATTCTCAGTAGAAATAAAACACTTCATTAAAATACTACAAATCTTTATGAAAATACTTTCTTGTAACAATGCTCATTTAATATAATGCATATGAAATATTCTAGGTCTTTTTCATAAGAGGTCATATACCAAGAAAAAAAAATTTTGTAAAATGTTTCTAGGAATGAAAATAAACTATTTATAAGGAATATACAGTATTCCAGAATTTTCTAACAGTATGATAGTATTTACAGGTAGATGTTTTATGCACTTGCACCAGAGCATCAAAGTTATGGTAGATCATATCCTGAAAAGACTGCATCTAAATTGCGTTAAAATCAATATGCAATCAGTTCCTGACATTTTGACATCAAAAAGAAGGCTTTATGTAGGTAGTGAATGAGTACTATTGATTTGATTTTAATTCCAATATAAATATACTTATTTAAACCTTACATATAGGTTATTTACATTAGTATTTTTAAAATTTTCATTACCAGTTCTATTTCCGTATTAGGTTTTATGGGGTAGCACAAACCTGAAATTATTTGCTTTGTAGCAGCCATAATGGCTTTAACTAAAATCAAGTATCCCATTGTGTTACATTCTGTATGAACATATGCTAAGAAGCAACTCCTGCACTGAATATGGATGTTAAAGTCTTCAATGATGGGAGAAGACAATGCAAGTCAGCCTATGTCATCATTTAGTTTTACCCTCCGAGGCTGTTGAGATCAGTAAATTGAAAACTCCCAGAAAATGGAAAAATGCAGCTTAAAAAAATGTCAAAATTTGTTCACCCTCATAGATGATACCCAGTAACACTAGACTTTCACTTAGATATCACTGACCACAGAAATGAAACTCTTTGCCAGTGATTAACAATCAAGGGTATTGTTCTTGATATAGGCAGTGTTGAAATGAGGCATAATGTTGAAGGCACCCATAAACTTATTCCCTGTGAACAGATAGAGACACTACTTTCCCTACAGTTCATAGTCTTTCCTCATCACCCCATATCAAAACCTTAATTCAGGCAAATTCAGCTCAGATCCAACCAGTCCCTCTGCCCTTCTTTGTACTCTACCTATCATAGTAAAAACAAGTGGAAACTTGAAGCTCAGTCACATGTAATTTCCAGAAGAGCAGAATTCAGAAAAGAATTTCTGCCACAATTTGACTCGAAATCCCAGTGTTCAGAGTTGTGACTTCATGTGGGGCACAGAGATCTGAAAGCACAGAGGTATTATTGGGGAAAAAACCCCAACATTTAGATAGTTTCTTAGATCAATTAGATAGTTGTTGCTATATGGACTTATAATTCATTTTCTCTGGAAAAAAAAAGGATGCTACAGGATTTTTCTCTGCTGTATTTTCTTGTAACAGTAGTTCATGCTTTAAAAAGCGTGGGATAGAATCATAGAATCATAGAATGATTTGGGTTGAAAGGGACCTTTAAAGGTCATCTAGGCCAACCCCCCTGCCATGGACAGGGACATCTTCAACTAGATCAGGTTGCTCAGAGGCCCGTCCAACCTGACCTTGAATGTTTCCAGGGATGGGGCATCTACCACCTCTCTGGGCAACCTGTGCCAGTCTTTCACCACCCTCATTCTAAAAAATTTCTTCCTTATATCTAGTCTGAATATACCCTCTTTTAGTTCAAAACCATTCCCCCTTGTCCTGTCACAACAGGCCCTACTAAAAAGTCTGCCCCCATCTTTCTTATAAGCCCCCTTTAAGTACTGAAAGGCAGCAATCAGGTCTCCCTGAAGCCTTCTCTTCTCCAGGCTAAACAACCCCAACTCTCTCAGCCTTTCTTCATAGGAGAGGTGTTCCATCCCTCTGATCATTTTTGTGGTCCTCCTCTGGACTCACTCCAACAGATCCATGTCTTTCTTGTATTGAGGTCTCCAGAGCTGGATGCAATACTCCAGGTGGAGTCTCACCAGAGCAGAGCAGAGGGGCAGAATCACCTCCCTCCACCTGCTGGCCATGCTTCTTTTGATGCAGTCCAGGATATGATTCTGGGGTGCGAGCACACATTGCTGGCTCATGTCCAGCTTTTCATCCACTAGTACCCCCAAGTCCTTCTCGGCAGGGCTGCTCTCAACCCCTTCATCCCCCAGCCTGTGTTGATACTGCGGATTACCCCAATCCAGGTGCAGGACCCTGTACTTGGCTTTGTTGAACTTCATGAGGTTCACATGGGCCCACTTCTCGAGCTTGTCCAGGTCCCTCTGGATGGCATCCCATCCCTCAAGCGTGTGGACCGCACCACTCAGCTTGGGGTCATTTGCAAACTTGCAGAGGGTGCACTCGATCCCACTGTGTATGTCATTGATGAAGATATTAAACAGTACTGGTCCCAATACAGACCCTTGAGTGGCACCACTTGTCACTAATCTCCATCCGGACATTGAGCTGTTGACCACTACTCTCTGGATGTGACCATCCAGCCAATTCCTTATCCACCGAATGTCCATCCATCAAATCTGTATCTCTCCAATTTAGAGTGAAGGATGTTGTGGGGGACCGTGTCAAAGGCCTTAGAGAAGTCCAGATAGATGACATCAGTAGCTCTTCCCTTGTCCACTGATGTAGTCACTCCATCACAGAAGGCCACCAGGCTGGTCAGGCAAGACTTGCCCTTGGTGAAGCCATGCTGGCTCTCTCAAATCATGGGATGTGTAGTTGCTCACTGTATTCATGTTCCAACTTATTTGATCCCTTGTGTCTATGCCTGTTGCTTGGAGTAAGCATCAAATGAATGTGAGAGAAGACTGGCAAATTTCTTTTTTGAGTTTTTTTTCAAGTTAACTAGTTCATCTTTCTAAACCTATTAAGCTGTTAATACCTAAAATTTTATAAACTTTATGTTCCCCTTTCTATTGTCTCATAATTGTGAGATAAGTTACAGCTTAATAGATAACTGAAAATTTCTATGGAAATAATGGCAGTATGTAGAGACCAGGTCTCACAGGAGTATGCATACCAAAAGGCATACTGATCTATAATATATATATTGGAGCTTGATGTTTGTCAGAATGGAGCAAGTCCTCTTGAAACACATTTCTGAGTACATAAAGGAAAAGAAGGTGATTGGGAACAGCCAGCATGACTTGACAAAAGGTAAATGATGCCTGACCAACTTGATTGACTTCTGTAATAAAATCAGGGGATTTGGGGAAGAGAGGAGAAAAGTGGATATAATTGATGTGAATTTTAGCAGGACTTTAAACACTATCTCCTACAGTATTCCTGTTTCAAAGATAGAGTCCAGGTAATGGACAACCAGAAGGGTAATAAACTGATTGAATAGTTGAACTCAAAAGCTTATGGTTAATGAGTCATGTTCTACCTGGAGACTAGTAACAAATGAAATACTTCAGAGATCTGTACCAGGACATGTCCTGTTCAATGTCTTTACCAGTGACCCGGAGGAGGTAACAGAGTGCATTCTCATCAGGTTTAAAGATGATACCAATTTGGGGGTGGGGGACCCGCTGATATATTCAAGGATGGGGACACCACCCAGAGGGACCTAGGCAGGTTGGAGAAATGGATTGGTAGGAAGCTTATGAAATTCAGCAGAGAGAAACATGAAACTCCCACCCTTGGGACAGAGGAGCCCTGGCTGGGGTTGGACATGCTGGGATCAGTTCTTTGGGAAAGGCCGTGGTGCCAAGTCTGCACCAAACCGGTGCCAAGGCTGCAGCAAACAGTCTGAGCCAGATGTACAACCTGGCAGCAAATGCAGCCAACAGCATTGTAGGCTATATGAACAAGAGCATGGCCACCAGATCATGAGTGATTATCCTCCTCTATTCAGCACTTGTTAGACCATGTCTGCAACAGTGTGCCCAGTTTTGGGCACCCCAATACAAGAAACACATTCATAAACCCAAGTTCAGCAGAGTGCCACAAAGACAGCAGGGGCTGGAGAACTTGCCCTGTGAAGAGAGGCTGAGGGATGTGGGACTTGTTCCAGCTGGAGCAGGGATAGCTTCAGAGGAACGTAACTGCAGCCTGTGAGTGCCTACAGGGAGGTTATGGAGGAGATGGAGCCAGGTTCTTCACAAGATGCATGCAAGGTGCAAGGTGGGAGGATGGGGGACAATTGGCATAAATTGAACCAGGGGAGGTTTCATGTGGATATAAGGAGAAACTTTTTCCCCACAGGGACCTGTTCCACAACAGTGGAGAAGATTGCCTAGACTGTCTGTGCAGCCTCCACCCTTGGAATTTTTCAAGATCTGCTAGGTTAAACCCTAAACACCAACTTCTGATCTCATAGCTGGTCCTCCTCTGAGCAAGTGAGACCTCCTGAAGTCCCTTCCCACTAGTTATCCCATGATCACAAATTTTCATGCCACGACTCCTGGTCCAACTCATGAGTGGCAACACATGGTGAAGGTTATTGTTTTTTCTTCTATTAAGGTTCCATATTGCACTAAGGGATAAATGTGTCTTAATTTTGTGCATTTTATTTTCAATAATTCAGCATTCCATTGCCACCTGAGTCCCACATCTCCAAACATGAGGAAAGAGCTCATTTCTGTGAGAAAGTAAAGATGAAATCATGGCTTAGCAAGTAGAAGGTTCTAATTAGGCTTCCCTAGATTGAGGCAGTCAGTGTAACATAGCCGTTAAGTATGTCAGCAGGTCAGATATCCCTTCCTCTGCAGCTCTCCCTGATGCAATTATGTGTAAATTTTCTAGCCTTTTGTTGAATGAGATGTTTGATATTCCTTTGAAAGGTAAACAAACATTATTTAGTTAGATTTCATGCAGTCATGAAACAACAGAACCCATTAGAACACTGAATTCCTAAGATGCACACAACTTTACAGGCTTAGTCAACCCTAAAAACTGGTGTATCTTGATGGGGGCAAGAAAGTAATGAGTGAATATGTTTTCCAACCCCCTCCCCAATTCAGATCGCTACATTGCTTCCCCAGGAACTTCCCAGTCTTGATGACACTCTTCTGCTGCAATGTACCAGACAAAGAGAAAAAAGAAATTGTACAGAGTTGTGGCATAGAACTGTTCACTTGCCCTACCAGTTATTTTTAATATCACAGTTTGGGATTAGGAATAAGACTGCTCATTGAAGTCTTTACGACAGTGAAGTTCCAACATCTTTAACAGCTACAAACTTTTTTTTTAAAAAAGGGAGGAAGGGAAAGAGAAAAATCAGTTTATTGTTTTTGTGCTATGGCTCAATAAAGATTATTGCTTTTGATACTGCTGCTCTTCCTGACCTTTTTTTTTTTTTTCTTAATTTATTCTTTTTACCACTTTCTATGGTGTTGTCCACACATTGTCATATGCTTCTACAGTATGAAAAAAAAACATTTTATAACATTATTTTTCCAAAAATGGTAATTTGTGGCAAAATGTCCTAGAGACCACATTCAGTTTTTGTAAATGTTGTCTTTTTTTTTTTTTTTTTTTGCTATAAATCTTTCAGAGTGCACAGACTCAGTTTTTTTTGTTTGGGTTTTTTTTTTTTTTTCCCCTAGTCCATGATCCCAAATCTACAAATGACACTGTAGAGCCAGACTCCAGTTTCCTACATGGATCTCCAGATCTCGCAGTAACTGGGATATGAGGACATGGACAAAAAAACTCTGACAGAGCTGAATCTGTTAAAAAAGAAAAGTCTTAAAATCTGAAGATTGTTTCAGAAGGGAATTTGAATGAGTAGCAAGGCTCTTTTTAAAATTCAGTAGGTAAGCTTTTCTTGTTTATTAGTTTTATTACTTGTGTGACCTTTCATTTTGAAACAGGAACAGTTAGCAAATCCATGCACTTTACTTCAGCTGAAGATTTCTAAGCCTTTCACTGAAAATCTGGATGATTTTTTTCTGCTCTGCAGGACATTACAATGTATAATTTGGCAAAGAAAAACTTAAATGTTTTACCGGTCACCTGCTGATCAGTAATTAACTTCATATCCTCCCCTCTGTTTAATGCAATATGAGAATATTAATTTGCTTATGAAGGAATGCTGACAATTTGCCTGACTCCTCGCCTATTTTTATGAAAGGCATACTTCAGAAAGAACAAAAAGTCTCTTCTTCCTAGTGTGCAAATATTAGCCAGGGTGATAAACAGCCTGAGCATTATAAAAATGTCTGCCACTCTACTTTCACTAATACTTCAACCTTTTCTTCTAATCTGAATAATGTTTATCCCTTTATTCTGTCTTTCAATCAAGATATGAAATCTTGAACTTTCAGACTCTGAACAGGATGAGAAGGGCTTAAGCACCTCAAAAAAGCTTTTAAGAAAAGAGCTTCTTCCAATTTTCTCACCTTCCTGGTACTTCAAGTGTGAATACTTATAATGTAAACCAATGAGTAATTACTGATGTCTTCCAGCACTGCCTCATATACAGACCTCTTGTCTTTTCCTCTTACATTTACTGGACAGAAATAAGCATATGTGATCACAAACTTTGAATCTAGTCTGTCCCAAAGTGTGGGCCATATGACTAGTGTATCTGGAAAGTATAAACTTTGAATATATATCTTACATATTACAGATTGGTACATGTGTAGACTATGCATCCCAAGAGGAGATCTGGATAGAAAATAACACATGTCAAGGCAGATATATGGATATATGGTAGCCCTATACATGCAGAGCTGAGGAGAGGTTTTGTCCTCCGTTTCTCTCTTCAGGATCACATTCTTTGGTGATACATCAGTGATGTGGACATGCAGAGACCTGTTCCAAACCAAAGATAGGTTTTCTGGCTGTGGGGATCAGCATTCAGGAGTCAACACTTGCAAGCTGTCCCATGAATGCAGTAGCTCTTTTATCATCCTTTGTCTTCAATAAATGCAATTATTTGCAAATATCACTGCAGAATTACTTTCACCCTGTAGATGAAATCTTGATTTTATCCGAGGTGTTAGTGCTGAAAAGCTAAATCAAAAACTAGTAGCATGCTGCACAGATGAGGAGAAGATGTCAAATTTCCTGAATCTTCTTGTAAAGACTTTTCTTTCCCCAGGAGAATTACCTTTCTCTTATCTTAAATAAGTGTGGTCAGTGATTTCATCAGGAAAAGAGAGTTATAAAGTGCTCCTTATTGAGGAAAGAAATGTCTGAATCTTTCTCAGTCCACTGGTAGGTACTAGAGTACATAACGTGTCCGAAAGGCACCCTCCTGCAGTATTTTCTATATCCAGTCAGGACCTCCTTTCTCTTTAGGCATTTCTTACACTTAATCTAGTCCATCATGTGTTATAAATTATTTCCTCCAGTGTTCCCATAAGTAAAAACAATATCTCACAATTGTGCTGGTTTTGGCTGGTGTAGAGTTAATTTTCTTCATAGTAGCTAGTATGGGGCCAAGTTTTGGATCTGTGCTGGAAAGAGAGTGTTGATAATACAGGGATGTTTTACCTATTGCAGAGCAGTGCTTACACAGCCAAGGCTTTTTCTGTTCCTCACACCACCCCATCAGCGAGTAGGTTGGGAGGAGACACAGCCAGGACAGCTGACCCCAACTGACCAAAGGGATATTCCATACCATATGATGTCATGCTCTGCAATAAAACTAAGAGGAAGGTTGGCGGGGGGGCTGCTGCTCAGGGGCTGGCTGGGCATCAGTTGGTTGGTGGTGAGCAATTGTTTTCATTTGCATCACTTGTCTTTCTCGGGTTTTATTTCTCTCTCTTTGTTATTTCCTTTTCATCATCATCATCATCATCATCATCATTATTATTATTATTATTATTATTATTAAATTGTTCTTGTCTCAACCCACGAGTTTTCTCACTTTTACCCTTCCAATTCTCTTTCCCCTCATCCCACTGTGGGGGGAGTGAGCAAGCGGCTTTGTGATGCTTAGTTGCCGGCTGGGGTTAAACCATGACAACAATAAATTGGAAACTAATGTTATTAAACTATTAGATAGACAATTCATACCCAGTGCTTTTAAAGTTTTTTAAATTAACGAGCAATTATAAGAGCAAAGATATAGAGAAAATACAGTATACTATCTTTTTTTAAATACTAAGAATAGACTCATAAATGGAAGATAAACTACATTTTAAGTGATATTTTGAAACAGTTGGAGTAAAACTGTCCACGAATAACTGGAAGATGACTAGACACTTGTCATGTTTTAACTGACAAATGAATCTAAATCAAAAAATGTCTGGACTGACATTTTATGTTTCTAGAAAGTGTTTTAAAATAGCTTTGCTTGAAGACAAAGCTAACAGCTCATGTGATCAAATTAGAAGGAAGTTTAGGTGTACAGTATATATATATATTAATAAATATGGCAAGATATTATAAAATGATGTATTTTACATAAATAATGTAAATTCTCTTCAACGGAAAAAAGCATGATAGAAAAAAATATTTCAGAAGAAAGGAATTTAACATAGAAAACCTGATTTCTTCTCAAATACTATAATCTTCAAGGTGGCTGTTTGGGGGAAGGGTGTTTTCAATGAGTTTTCTTTTTTCTTGCCTTTTATGTGTGTGCTAAAAGCCCATGCTTCAAGATGTAATTCCTTTGCATTACTTTGCCTCACCTATAGAGACAAGTTTCTGCCTGCTGAAATTAAAGCTACCGGGATTTGCTTCTCTCTGTGGTGAATTTCATATAAAACATTAATCCCAGCAAAACAGAAGAAAACTGGCACACATTATCAGTACTTCTTTCGTATAGAATTGTTCATTGTTTGATGTTTTAAGTTTATTTCTTTCCTTGCACAGCTGTGTGGTCTGTGACCATCAATAGAACAGATTCAGATTCAGTTTTTCAAAACGGTTGACAGGCAATTTATATTGCATTATCATGTTTATACTGTCCTTTTTATTTTCTGCCAATTTTATATATTCAGTTGTAGCTAAGAGTGATCTAGTTTAGTTCTAATAGTTTCAACGTAAAGCCCTTCTGAATAGAATAATCAATTTTCCCCTTTTTAAAATATCTTGCATGCATTCTTAATCTAGGTTTTATAGCCTTACCAAGCAGTGTCATAGCTAACCATCTGAGTTACTTAATACTAACACTTGAATTATACTTGATAAAAGCAATTTGAATATTTCTAGAGGTGATTACAAAGTTATTTATGTGGTAGTCCAGGCCAGATACGATTACTAAACTAATTAAAAAAAAAAACAAAACTTTACTGTGATCCTATACAGAAAATATCTGGTTGAAATGTTTGTATCCTGTTTCAGGGAAAAAGAAGCAAAGAATCCATGCCCAGAACCACAGCCAAATTCATAACAAACCTAGAGAAACAATTAAGAATACAGTTGGTCAAAGGAAGACCTTAAATCAGCTCTACCTTTTGACCTGCAAGCTGTGTAGTTGGCCATGTGTCATTCCTTGGCTACAAGACTACAGATCACCTTAAAAGAAAAAAAACCCCGACCTTTATAGATTCTGGAAATTGAGCTTACTTGTGCATCTACATAGTGCATGTGCATGTGTAGGCGTGTGCATGTTGTCGTGGTTTAATCTGGCAGGCAGCCAAATACCACGCAGTCACTCACTCCCCCCGCCCCCCAGTGGGATGGGGAGAGAATCGGAAAGGTAAGAGTGAGAAAAACTCGTGGGTTGAGATAAAGACAGTTTAATAGAACAGAAAAGGGAAAATAATAATAATAAATAATGATAGAATATACAAAATGAGTGATGCACAATCCAATTGCTCACCACCCGTGCTCACCGATAACCAAGTAGCAATCGGTACTTCCTGGATGACGCCTACCGTTCATATACTGAGCATGACGTCACATGGTATGGAATACCCCATTGGCCAGCTGGGCTGGCTGTCCTGATTATGTTCCCTCCCATCTTGTGTACCTTGGACTAGGAGGGTACTTAGCAACAACTGAAAACATCAGTGTGTTATCAACATTCTTCTCATACTAAATCCAAAACACAGCACTAGGAAGAAATTTAACCCTATCCCAGCTGAAACCAGGACAGATGTACATTTCAAGAATTGCTTGAACTGTTTTATCCAATGTGTTGTGTCATGTAAACACAGTCAGCCAAGAAAAAGTACAGAGCTAGCTTGCATGTAGCAAAAATCCATTTTATCCTTCCACTAGCAGGTGAAGAGCTGACATACCAGCCATTATATGCTCCTCAGGGCAAGTTTCCAGAAGTGACAAAAATGCATTTAGTATATCTTTAAAAAAAAACTATGCAAATGTACATTGAAATAATGGTTAGCCCTCAGCTGAACAGTACAGATTTAGAGCAGCATTTCACACCCCATGGTGCAATGAAATTATTTTAAGTGCTTCTAAACTTAACATCAAATCACTGCCTAAGAGTAATTAAAGTGAAAACGGACCATGGAATTATTTAACAAAAAAGTTATATTGGCCAGGTAAAATATTCAGATGTTTAACGTAGGTTTTAGTGACACTATTCCTATAAAAATAAGACAAAATACTTAACTCAAATAACAACAAAAATCACTTAAAGACATGTTAAACTTGAGGGGCCATTTCCTCCTTTTAGATCTACCACTTCTGGTTCCTTGAGGCTTACAATCATGAGGCCTTCCTCAAACACTGAAAGCAATAATACCTGCAAAACCAAAAGAAATGTGTATGACTTTTAAGTACCCCAAATCATATATACTCCATGAATGCAGATATTATTTTTAGAAAGAAAGTTCACCAATATTCAGTTACAGGTAATTTCTTTTCATTAAAAGCCTCAGAAAGAAACACTATGCAATAAATGTGATCAAGTCTTCACAGAAGTGATTTACTGTGTTTGGAGAACCTTTAAAAATACTGAAACATTGGCTGAAAGAATGAAAGGATAGTCTTAAAACTTCCTGTTAGTCTCAAATTAGAGATCAGAGAGAGAGCAATACAGATTTCTTGTCTAGTAATCTTAACTTAAATTTAGGCTGTTGGCTAAATTAGGGGGAAAATGCATCCTATGAGATAAAGATCAAGAAAAGGCGTTATAGCTCCAAGAAGAGATTCCTTATTCTCCCTGAGACACAGTTTTTTTTTTTCTTCTAACATAATTATGGCCTTTTTTTCTTTTAATTGTTTCTATTTTTCTAAAAATCTCTTCCAACAAACTGTCTAAATGTGGAGGTGTTTCCAGCCGATGTAGTCTGAGCTTTTCTGTGCACATTACTGTCACCTTCTGCTTAACAAAGGGACTTCCTTTATTTTCAGGAGGACTTAGATGGATGTCACCAAGTGGAAACAAGCTGCCTTTCAAATAGTCTTCATCTTCCTCTGTAGCCTCTGTCCCTGATTCATGCTCTCTCCAATTGCTGTGTTAAGGTTTCAGATCGTTCTTGAACCTCATTCTCTCTATTTATATCTACTATGCCAGTTTGACATGCTCATCAAGGGGAGACAAAGAACTCCTTTTCTAGGTCCAGGCCACCACTAGACAGAATTGAGACCATACAATTTCTTCACTGAAAGGGTGGTCAGTCACTGGAACAGTGCTCCCCAGGGAAGTGGTCACGGCATCAAGCCTGTCAGAGTTCAAGGAGTGTCTGGCCAACACTCTTAATCATATGATTTAGTTTTAGGTAGTCCTGCGAGGAGCAGGGAGTTGGACTCGATGATCTTTATGGGTCCCTTCCAACTTGAGATATTCTATAATTATATGAACTTAAACACTTACAGCCCATTCAGCCTTCCTTAAAAGTAGAGTCAGTGTATGTCAGTCATTTCTATTTTTTGAAGTTTATTCTGTCTCTTCTTTAGATGATCTGTTGTCTGCTTTACATTTCTCTGGATCTCCTGGGAAATGACGTCTTGAAGAATCCTTGGGTTATATTTTGTCTTGGGATTAGGACATATAACTTACTTCAAAGTGGAAACATCTTCTACTGCTCAAGTGGGGAACAAAAATCAAACCTTGATTCAGACTGTTGTTGCTGCTATATAAAAGTCCACAGTTTTTCCATTTTGGTGTCCTCAGACCTTTGTCTTGCTTCTTTCTAATTCATGGGGTCCAATATCCATGTTCATTCTCATGTTCTTGATATTGCTCTGCTATGCAAAAATCACAACAGAAAGTAAAATTAGGCAAGACTACTCATACCCTAAATGGGTTAATAGAGCTGCATGACACAGAAGCAGAGTCTTTTTAAGTGGATCAGATGAACTCTCTCAGTTTTTTAGGGTAGAATATCTAGTAGAATATCTAGTAGAATACCCACCTACAATGTCCTGTTCCCTTCTCTACCTGAAGATATTTAAATCAGTGTCTCCATTTCTCTAGAAAATGACCAAACACCGAGCTGCAAAGTATTTCAGAATGATGTTGCTTAATTTTTGACTATTCTTAAATCAATGATGATGTTTTTCAAGCAGTACCAATGACAGACACGTGGAATAAAGCCCAGGCACAAATAAGAGCTGTTTTTCATTCATTCCACAACAGTTTGACACGATTTATTGAAAAGTTTGTATGAATAGTGGTGATCAGGAGATGCTGATTTTTGTCTACTTTTACCTCTAAAATAATTGTGATTTAAAAAACCCAGGACAGTTCTCTCTGATTCAAGACAAAGGTTTCAAACATAATAAAATGTAAAACTGATTTAGAATATATTTCTGAAAGACATTCTCTAAGAATTATGAGCTTTTGCAAGAAGCTCTTGATAAAATGTTATGCCCTACTTAGTGCAATGGGTCAGAATAACCTTAAAATAGACTGTCATAGGAACTAGGACAATGGGGAAAAAAAAAGAAAAAAATTCAAAGCTTTGCAGAAGAAAGTTATAGTAATAAGGAATATCTTCATTTGTTTATTTTCAGGGCTTTTCACTGGCCAAAACACTGGGTTTAAACCCATATATTTCAAAAATGGCACTGATTTGCCTGTTTAACTGAAGAGCCAAAAAAAGCAGATGCTTCCCCATCTGCCATCTGTCTGTCTGCCAATGTCCAAGAAAGCATGGTTCAAAACAGCAGTGTCTGAGGTACCTTTATGCAGCAAATATTGTCAACTGAAAGTGTTCTGTGCAAATGCCTGCTACACAATTTAGGGAATACACAGAAATCCTCCATCTGACAGAAGAAGTAATAAGTTAATTACCAAAAATTATTCACTGCATTCCTTTTTATATATGTTATCTTTTTCAAGGCTTGCATGGTGTTTCTTTTAATAACAACAAGGAATCTTCTGTTATTGGTTCTGAGACAATGAAACAAGTGGATACTACTTACTGATGGGCATCAAACTCTATCATAAATCCTTGTTTGGACATGGCAAAAAAATGTCACTTCAAAGAACAATAGATAGGCTCTGTAGTTATATATATGGCACTAAAGCAAAAATATTATTCAGAGCGTTAGAATTTGAGAAATTCATGGATTATTTTTATGCAGAAGCATGTCAAAAACAACTGACATGATACACAGAGAAAAAAAAATCTGACACACTAATTTGATAATACTTGATCTGTCTTTCGGTTTACATTTGGATTTGCCAGGAAATAAATAATAATAATAATAATAATAATAATAATAATAATAATAATAATAATAATAATAATAAAATAAAGAGACTTAAGAGAAATATGTGCTGAATTCAATAATAAAGTAATAAAAAATATACAAATATTTCCTAACAGAAAAGAATAGAAATATGTATCTACCAACATAAGCAATATATTGTAGTTATCTAGACTACCTGCAAAGTGATAGATATCATCTTGTTCTTTGGACATGTATTGCTGAGTATAGCACTACTGTATTTGAAAAGTGAGTCAGTGACAATGACATCATGGGGTTCCATATTTATCTTTTTCTCAAAGCCTGCCATAACGCATCTGTCTTCTTTAAAGTCAAAGGGTGATTTCTATGATTGTTAGCCCTGCAGTTTTAACCTAAGATCTGAAAAACAAACCACACTTTTATCTAATAATCTTGCAATCAGAGATTACTGGACAATTATGTGTTGGTGATGCATTAGACAGAAAATTATATAGGATAGTTTTGAATGGTTGCTTTTTCTTAGCAACATTAGCAAAAGTAAAATTTATTAAATCTCTAAAATTAGAGAGAAGTATTATTTTCAATGTGTTCCACTAGTTATTTTGACCATATTTTCTACAGTAAAATGAGCACTACAAAGTTGACTTATTTTGCTAAGAAAGGAAGAAAGCTTTTCTAATGTTATAGAATTAGTTATGAAAATAGTTATGTTATTACTAGATTCAAGTAACTTAATCATTTGTGGTTTACAGAAATTTTTGGTGAGTATTTGGGTTTTGTTACGGAAATTTTCCTGAAAACTGCATCAAAAATTTTCACAAACAATTCTTTAATCAGATATTTTTAACAAAATCAATTGTTTATTTTTTGCTGCTTATAATGGGATATTTTTCCTCTGTAAAATGTGGTTTTCCACTGAGGAAGAAGAAACATCATTATATTTAAATAGCGAAACAACCCATGACAATAAAAATACATAATGAAAACACTTATTTCCCATGATTTTGAGATTTATCCTTCTTTGCTTAAATGCATTTGAGAACTGGATTCAGCTTCAAATTGTAGAATGAAGGCTATGGAGGACTGCAAGTAAGTGCATGGAAAAACTGAAGACAATTAATATATTCTTTTACTAATTAAAGGGGCAAGGAACATAATTGTTGTTAGGAATGACTAATTGTGTGAGTAGCACTGAGAGTGTTGCAAATATAGGAAACAAATAAAGACTAGAATGGACTAGTATTTCATTCTCAGTCTATGACATTGATCTTCATACTATGTGACAGGGAACATTTGAATGTTTTTTTTTTCATTAAATAGTCTCACAGAGAATCAAGTAGCTTCACACAGAATGAAGAAGAGTGTCTCAAACCACAGTTTAAGCACTACCATTTCCCTCCTCATAAAAAAATAAAAATAATTTAAAAAAATCTGTCTTGAGGGATCAGAGCATGCAAGGTAAACAACTATGTGTGAAGGACTCTTTTCCACATGAAACAAAGGGAGGGGGATGGGAGACTGTTCAGTAAGGTGAAGAATATAGGCAAGGGTCAACCAGAATCTTTTCAGTATTACTAATAGTATATCTTTCAAGATAGATGTCTGAAATGAGTGATGAAGCCAACATTGACAAGAGGGAGCTTCTATAAAGACAACTATGAAGTTTCCTTGCAAATGCCAGCTGGTCAAATAAACATTTTCCCTTCTCCTTGGTTTGTAACCCTCTTCCATATATGTAACCAGAGAAAGAAAATACAGAATATTACTTTGTAACGTTGTCTCCTGTTTTTTCCCTTTCTCTTTTCCTCAAAATCCGTAATCTTTACTGTGCACATTATGCACTTCAGACTATAAAACTTTTTTGAAACATACCTTTTTTTGTGCCACAAGTACTTCAAGCATTATACATTTTCTGTAATCTTTTGTGGTTTAGCTTACCCATTCTGCTTTGTTCCACATTCTACTTCTTATGAACATACATGTCAAAAGTCAAAATCTAAAAAAAAAAAAGTTTTAATACAATCTGGTCTAATCAAATTGGGTCTTGGAAACAAAGAATACAGGCTACACCTACTACAGAATATTTTGTTTTGGAAGACAATGAGTCAGAGAATCATAGTCAACTCAACATGAACTCACAGAGTAATCCTGTGGCTAGCAAGGTTGATATAATCCCTGCATATACAAAAAGGAGTTGCAGAACAAAAACAGTGATGTGACCTTGCTTCCATGCACAGCACTGACTATGCTGATACTGAAATATTATATCAGTCTTCTGTTCAAGCTTCAGGAAGTTTGTATGAATAAAAAAAGAATTGAAAAAGTCCTCAAATTATTCTGTTGATGGAAATAACCCTGCCATCTGAGATTAATACTTTCAGTCTATTCAGTCAATCAAGGGAAAATCAAGATGCAACGTGGTGACCGATATACATGGCAAATATAATTGAGATTGGGGAGGTGTTTTATCCATGAAAGAAAACAATCATAACGGTTTTTTTCTATCCTGAGGCTATCTGTCTGTGTTTACACTGCTTTTAAAATTATTTTTTTAAGCTCCTAGCTCTCTCCAGGTGACAAAATAATATCTTCACTCCTCCATATAAGACACATCTCCAGCTGATAAGGTGATATCTTGTGCTGTTCTGAATTCTTGAAAATGAATTCTTTATTTTTAAATTAGGGGAACTAGTGTCCTGTTTCCAGTAAAGTTCCATAAGACTATCATTCCTTATTTTCCTATTAAGTTAGAATAAAGAATGGTTTCACATAACAGTCATGAATGGGTAAACCTTTTACAGCATAGTTACCTATAATTTTATTAAATACAAATTTGAGTTTTAGAAATATCCTTTAAAAGTTGGCTTTCCTTCTTGACAGATTTCTGTTTGATGCAGTCTATTAAATTCAGCTTAATTCAAATAACTTATTCTTTCTTCATGATTAATATCTTTGGTAGAGCACCAAATTATTCTACACATATAACCTTAATTATGTTATGATTCCAGCTACACTTTATATGAGAGGTTATAATACCTGTTTGATGATAATTTTTACACAGTAAATGTAGAGAATAACTGATATGGACTGTCATAAAGTCAGATTAGAAGTCCACTTAGAAGACATTTAAATCAACTATTCATCATTCTTCCATTTTCTGAAAATGCTAGGAAAATAAATTCTGATATAATATTTTTATTGTAAATTTTATTCACTTTCTCCAAGTTCTTTCACTTTCAGCAATGAAAAGGAGAAGATAAAAGTAGGCCTATGTGGATATAGAACAAATGAGATATCTATCCCATCTCACAAAAAGTCAAATCCTACTAGGTAGTAGGAATGGGATACTATCATCCCTACATCCCTTTATTTTCAAAATCATGATGTTAAGAACTTGTTATCCAACTTAAAATACTGTTTCCCATATCCAAAGGACTATTTATTCTGTGGAAATGGAAATGAAATTACAATTTTCCTTATTCCTGAAATGTGCTTAAAATAAACTCATTTATAATATCTTCTTGGAGAGTTCTTGCCCAGCAAAGAATATTCTAACAACACAATATTTTTATAGAGTAAGAAACATTGAGAAAGATACTTCAACAGTAAAACAATTGGACATTTGCAATCATGACTGCGAGATCAGAAGTGAACCTGCCAAAAAATCAAAATGCTCTTCTGCAGATTGCAGGTTATCTTTTAAACTTACATAATCAAAAGGAAAAAAATTGCTGTGGGACCTAAGTGTAGTGAACCTTTTGTGCACAACTTATTTCTTTGTTTCAGTCCTTCCTCCATGATAGGGATTCCAAGAATTACTTTTATAGCTTCATTCCAGATCTGAACATCAATTGCCCTGAGATACCACCATGTGTATTTTTGTCCTTATTTCAGAAGAGAGACTTATTTTGTTTGATAATTTGTATATGGAGTATTTAAATCTTTATGGTAAGCCAAGTCAATCAGGAAATAATCAAGAAGAAAAATAATAAGACCACCACTAAACAAGTTTATCTTTTAGTGAAGAGAATGCTTAAGAAAAGATTTTTTTTTTTCTTCCCCCAAAATGAGAGTAAAAAATTCTTTGAAAACAGACAATCAGTTTTTCCAGATGTAGTTTATAAGAAGGATGAGCTTACGACTCAGGGAAATGGTAAATATTAGAAAAGTTGTAAAAATCACATTTCACTCTGTTTTTATTGAGTGCTGACAATATTTGGATCATTTGGACTATAAATACTAGTATTGTTATAACTGAACTAACGTAATCCTTTTACCAGATTACCAATATTTTAATTAGACTGACTGACAGTAAGGCCCTAGATACAGATTTAAGTTTTGTTCTTTAGCCCACATAAATTCACAAGATCCTTAGTCCTTTTTGCAACTGAGGCTACTGAAGGTTAATTGTCACTTGTACATGACAAATCAAATGGCAAGATCAGAAAATTTTAGCTCTGCTTTTGGGAATGGTTTCAAATTTCAGTAGAGTTCCCACATAGAGAGCCAGTGCTGCTAAATTCAGTAATGTGTATTCTGATGAGCCTTTCTTTGGACAGACACTAAGAGAAGGGAATAGCAGTTAGTATTAACTCCAGAGGGACTGAACTGTCTCACTGATAATGGAGTCCACAGTTCTCACTCTAGGAAGGTTTTTAAGGGATCCTATCTAGAGTGTCATAGATAGCATGAAAGCAAATGTTATTCACTATGATCAAATTAATGTCAAACCTGTCAAGGGAGTTTTCCTCTATATTTCATTAAGTACAAAATTCTACTTGGAGAAGAGAGTTAACAAAGTTTCCTTTGTGATCCAGGTTTTCTCTAGAACTTTCCAGAGTTAAATGTATATTCATTGATGTTTATTTGTAAGATCTGAAATTGTTGCAGAGTGTTCATGTTTCAGAAACTTTGATTTTTGCCTCCCTTGAGGAAGATAAATGTTCTTTCCACAGTCTCCTTATCAGGATTATTATCTTTTTGACCTTCAAATCATTGCTGTCTATATACTGTGAACAAGGGTTAAAATTGGTACTAATAGTGGGTTTCAGTGTTTTAGCATATCTTATTGAGGGAGCTTTCCAAAGTTAGATAGTGGCACCCTCTTAAACCATGATGTTGTTAATACTGAGGTTTTTTTTAATAAGTACATGTTTCAGATATGAAAACCACATGGATTCCTAGAAAAAAAATGCTCTGTAGGCTAATAAGAAAAATGTGCAGTCAAGTTTCTTAGGATAAAATAACTTATATGTACCATATAAACTAAAGAAAGCTCTGCTATCAAGTCTTTCAATTCCCTCTCAGGAATCGTTTTTTAGAGGGCATAGTCAATTTAAAGTGGTTCTTGCAGGGACAATCAAAATGGCTCACATCAGTAGAGGAAGTTTAAAACAGAAGTATGCTTTATGAAGAGCAAAAGAAAACCAACCAGAATCCCCAGAGCTAGAATCAGGGAAACTGTTTTCATATTAAGGGAGTAACACAACATTCTCCTCAGTGTGCTTGCCTTCCCATCTCGGTAAGAGACCTCAGAAATTATGGAAAGCTGCTGATGTAGTAGATTGCATGCCTCCTTTTTTTCTTGGCTTTCCCCCATCCCCCTCCCTTTTTTTTTTTTAATTAGCTGAGAATGCAAATCCCATACAGTTAGTATGTTCAAGAAAATTCATATGAATTTCTTAAAGGAAAGCTAAAACTGCTTACAGTTTTTATCATGGCCAGAATATCTGCTTTTTTAATAGGTATTTGAATACCTTTTATAGACCACAAGAGCTACTTCAGCCCCAAGCAAACTATTTGATTATAAGAACAGATGTTAATTTAACGATGCAGAATATTTCACAACGAACTCTTTCCCAGGCTAAAGTATGAGAATGTGAAGTAAGTAAATTTCCCAAATGAACAGGGATGGTACAAATATTTTATAATGCAAGAGAATTCTTGCCCAAAATATAGTCTTAAATGTTTTAAAAGCAAGGTCATGGTAAAAATTACCTGGTATAACCCATTTTTTGTCATCAACAAAAACATCATGTTGAATGCAGTCCAAAAAAGTTATCTCCCAATAAAAACAAACACTATGCCATAAAAACCCAACCCAAACCAAACCAAACCAAAACAAAAAACAAAACAAAACAAAAAAACCTTACCAAAATCCCTCAAACAACAACAATCATAGAATAGAATCATAGAATCATTAAGGTTGGAAAAGAACTCTAAGATCATCGTGTCCAGCCATCAACCCAACACACCATGTCCACTAAACCATGTCCCTAAGCGCCTCATCTACACGTCTTTTAAATACTTCCAGGGATGGTGACTCCACCACTTCCCTGGGCAGCCTGTTCCAAGGCCTGACCACTCTTTCACTAAAGAAATTTCTCCTAATGTCCAATCTAAACCTCCCTTGGTGCAAATTGAGGCTATTTCCTCTTGTCCTATTGCTAGTTACTTGGGAGAAGAGACCAACACCCACCTCGCTACAACCTCCTTTCAGGTAGTTGTAGAGCACGATGAGGTCTCCCCTCAGCCTCCTCTTCTCCAGGCTAAACAACCCCAGTTCCCTCAGCTGTTCCTCATAAGGCTTGTGCTCCAGGCCCTTCACCAGCTTCGTTGCCCTCCTCTGGACACGCTCCAGCACCTCCATGTCTTTCTTGTAGTGAGGGGCCCAAAACTGAACACAGTATTCGAGGTGCGGCCTCACCAGTGCCGAGTACAGGGGCATGATCACCTCCCTGCTCCTGCTGGCCACACTATTCCTAATACAGGCCAGGATGCCGTTGGCCTTCTTGGCTACCTGAGTACACTGCCGGCTCATGTTCAGCCGGCTGTCAACCAACACCCCCAGGTCCTTTTCCTCTGGGTAGCTTTCCAGCCACTCTTCCCCAAGCCTGTAGTGTTGCCTGGGGTTGTTGTGGCCAAAGTGCAGGACCCGGCACTTGGCCTTGTTGAACCTCATACAGTTGGCCTCGGCCCATCGATCCAGCCTGTCCAGGTTCCTCTGCAGAGCCTTCCTACCCTTGAGCAGATCAACACTCCCGCCCAACTTGGTGTCGTCTGCAAACTTACTGAGGGAGCACTCGATCCCCTCATCCAAATCATTGATAAAGATATTGAACAAGACCGGCCCCAGTACTGAGCCCTGGGGAACACCGCTCGTGACCGGACGCCAACTGGATTTAACTCCGTTCACCACAACTCTCTGGGCTCAGCCGTCCAACTAGTTTTTTACCCAGCGAAGAGTGTACCTGTCTAGGCCGTGAGCCGCCAGCTTCTCTAGGAGAATGCTGTGGGAGACAGTGTCAAAGGCCTTACTGAAGTCCAGGTAGACCACATCCACAGCCTTTCCCTCATCCACTAGGCGGGTCACCTGATCATAGAAGGAGATCAGGTTGGTCAAGCAGGACCTGCCTTCCATGAACCCGTGCTGGCTGGGCCTGATCCCCTGGTTGTCCCGGACATGGCTTGTGAGCGCCCTCAAAACGAACCACTCCATGATCTTCCCCAGCACCGACGTCAGGCTGACCGGCCTGTAGTTCCCCGGATCCTCCTTCTGGTCCTTCTTATAGATCGGCGTCACATTGGCGAGCCTCCAGTCGTCCGGGACTTCGCCAGTTAACCAGGACTGCTGGTAAATGATGGAGAGCGGCTCGGCAAGCTCCTCCGCCAGCTCCCTCAGTACCCTCGGGTGGATCCCATCCAGCCCCATAGACTTGTGAGCGTCCAGGTGGCGTAGCAGGTCATTAACTTCATCCTCTTGAATTATGGAGGGTTTATCCTGCTCGTCGTCCTTGTCTTCCAGCTCAGGGGGCTGAGTACCCTGAGGATAACCACTCTGACTACTAAAGACTGAGGCAAAGAAGGCGTTGAGTACCTCAGCCTTATCCTCATCCTTGGTGGCAACGTACCCCCCCGCATCCAATAGAGGATGGAGATTCTCCTTGGCTCTCCTTTTGTCATTAACATACTTATAAAAGCATTTTTTGTTGTCTCTCACGACAGTAGCCAGGTTGAGTTCTAGCCGGGCTTTTGCCTTTAAATCAATGACTTTTATTAGTGTTGGCAGACTCTTAAACGCAACCAGCTGATCATGTCTTCCAAAAAGGACAGTAAACTTCTGGCTTCATTTGTCCTATTTCCTGCCCTAACATCAAAGTTAACACTTCATGCAAATATATTCTCTCACTTTTGTCATTCCCCTTTAATTAACAAGTCATGAAAAACTGAATGTCAATGCTCACTCTTCCGCACGGCTGCTTAGTAGTTAGCCTCTCTGATTAATAAGACACTTGTCTCATCCAAGCTGTAAATATAAAAATGAAACTAATAAACTGTACAGTATTTACATTCATAGATTTAAAAGCAAATATACAAAACTGTCTAATATCATGAGATTAAAAAACATATTGTATAAATCTATGTAAATTATGCTGTGAAAAAAATAAAATGGAAATTGATGTGATTATTGGCTTTATGCCATGAACTATATCTACAGTAGCAGTTATTAAAAGAAGGCGTAGGTAAAGAAACTGCTTACTAAGAAAATCATTCTCCCACTTGGCTTATGATTGCCCTGATAATTAAGCCATTAATTAACACAATTTGAAGAAGCATTATGTCTTTTCAATAGTGCAGAATCTAATCTCAACATTTGGACAGTTGTGCTTTGAGTTTTAGGTGGACCTATTTCTCCTTCCCCCCTTGCCTCTTTCTTCTGTTTTTTTTGTAGAAAATAAGTTAACCTCTGGCACCGTAAGTGAAGACAGAACATATACACACACTAAATAGGAGAATAGATGGCTAGAGGACTCAAGGAAGGCTTATTCTTATCTCCACATCAACAATGATTTTTTTGGTACCATGTAGGCAAAGCTTACAAAATATCTTACTCTTTCATAAAAGTGGAAAATTTTATTGTTAATGTTTGCAGCTTGGCCATAGCAGAACTGAGCAAATAATCATGTCATTCACTGATGACCTGCATTTCTCTTTGTAGCAAGAGGAGTATCTTACCAACCTAGAGGGTAATTCTTCACATACTCTTTTCAGTTTTGCCACATCACCTTTGGATATTGGTCACAAATATACATCACTGTCCATGCTTAATGTACTAAAAATGAACACGAAAAAAAACTCAACCACAAACTCCCAAAAACCCCACAGATGGGAACTTAACCTGTTTCTCCTGGAAACAGTGGCTGTGAAGGCATGCTGGCTGGTCTGAAATCTCTCTTTCATGAGTTTCACATGACGCTTTCACAAGCTGTATGTGTCTGTACTGCCAAAGAGTCTGATGGGAAGGAGTGGTCTGAAACGAATTGTTAGTAGTGATGGTTCAGTTGACATATGTAAGGTAAGCTCTCATGCTTTTGGAAATTATTATTATGAGGAATAGAATCACACTGTCATATTTGGAGGAACTTGCATAACAGAGTTTAGGAACTGTGGAAACTGGATATTTTTGAGTGGTCAATTAATAAATGTTACACTGAGACAAATTCACAGCGTGGCTATTTACTTACATGTATTGCCATACAGCTGTAACATCATATTTATTTTTCAGTTATATATACATGTTCATTTTCAAGTTACATATAATGTACACCAAACAGGAATGTTGTCTATATGAAAGGAGAAGAAAGGTCACAAAATTGCTGCTGTTCGCCTATTCTCAATCTGGGGTAACAGAATTCACAAGAAAAGACTGCTGAAGCCACTTCTCTCATCTGTCCTACATTATCTTTCTTTACATCTTCTTAGGTGAGAGGGAAGGGGAGGAAATTTTGCTTTGACACTTACTGAGTCACATGTTCTCACTAAAGTCTTTGGCCGTAGCTTAATACTCAATGCTTTCATCACCTTTCAGTTCCATGTTTTATCTTTCCTTTTCAGGTTCCTGCCCCAGTCTTATAAAGCTTCTGCTGGGTGTTTTTATCTTTCTCCTTCCACACCAAGTGCTTCTTCCCAGGGGGTTAAAGGGGAGGGTAGCAATGCTGCTGCTTTTACTCAGGCTTTGCAGCACAGCTTTAATCACACACATGCTCTTCCGGAAGATCCTCCCAAGTCCATTTTAACAGCTCAGATTTTTCTCTAAAGTACTAGATAACCTTTTTTACTGTCTAATTTAGATTAGACAGTGCTTTAGCTGTGTCTTTAATGATCAAAGTCAGACCAAAGTGAAGTTTCTACAGACACCACCTATGGACTGTTTTGCATAACAAGATCCGTGGGGCAGTTTTTTAAGATATCGTTCCTTTTTGTATCCTTGAACTGCAGGTACTGTTTTGTCCTCTCAATTACCAGCTGTGAAATTGGATGTGTGCATCCTTAATATATGAATGCAATTGGGCTCTTAAAGCTCTAGAATAAGTGATATCAGTTGAAGCCAAAAACACTTCAGGGTGCAAAACTGAACATAATATTTTCATACACATACAGAAAGAAACCACCTCAGGACTAGTCTCAAATGAAGAACTGTAATTGCAGAACTGAAGGAATTTAAAGCTACCAAGATAGCAGTGAAAACTGACCAAATGAATTAGAAGACAGCATGTAAGCATCCCAAGGCATTAAACACTGATATTAAAGAAAAAATCAAATCAAGGAAACTGGATATAAAATGCAGAATATTTTATTGTGGATTCACTGTAGAGATACCTAGATTTTTTTATTTAAAATATCCAGAGTGGTTTGAAAGGTAGACATTTGTCCCCTAGGGACAGAAATAATTTGCAAAAGCACAGGAGAGTCAGGAAACCTTCTTAGTAGTTTGATTGCATCAAGACACAGGACTTTAAAATGATTAGGTAAAGAAGGGATAACAGTGGCATATGGTCTGTTCTGTAACTTAGCTCAGAAAAATAAAAATCAACATTAAAATGGAAATAAAACCCCATTGCTCTATGCCATTAAAAAGAAAACCTAGAAAAAGAGGATGAGATAAGTCATCTTCTAATATTTAAAATGGAAGGCAAAATACAAATTATACATGTCTGAAAAGATGATTGTTCTCTCATTGTCTAAAGATCATGACTTCAGAAGAAACTATTATGATTATTTTATTCCTGCATCAAACTCTGGTGTTCATTTCTGACTAAGCTGAATCTCATAAAAATGGTATTTTATTTTTTCCATATTTTAATAAATACTGAAAATACCGGTTTCAAGAATGAGGGGGCTGGTTGGTAATTTTCACCTTAGTAAATGCTCTAGGAGGAAAAAAAGAAAAAGTGGAGTAAATGACCATGAGTAATTTTTGTTTTTCAAATAAATTATCTTTAATGAATCAATAAAGACAACCACCATGCCTG
Organism: Calonectris borealis; assembly: GCF_964195595.1. Classification (NCBI taxonomy): domain Eukaryota; kingdom Metazoa; phylum Chordata; class Aves; order Procellariiformes; family Procellariidae; genus Calonectris; species Calonectris borealis. Next base: position 64,063,812 of record NC_134313.1, on the reverse strand, counting down.
TAAATTGTGCATATACATATTTATTCCTATAATGTGTCAGTACAACATCCAATAAATGAGAGATATACAGACAGCTTTTTAATCATACGAGAGCAACAGATTCAGTGATAGTGTTAACCTAAATATACAAAGCTCTCAAATAGGCAAAGAAAAAAAAAAACATAAACATAGACAGAAGTGAGAGAGCAATCTGAATAGTTTACTCATAGGAAAATTTGAAAGAGTACTTTACAAATGAAATTATTTACAACTAGTGCATTGAGATATTAATTTATTTTCTTCTTTAAAATAAATCATAGCAACAAAAAAATGATGTATTTTGCTTCCACCATGATTTCAACAAAGACAGTACAAACAAGTAGCTACAACATGCCTGGCAGCTTACTCTGAGTTTGAGAAAAAAGCTCCATCTGCCAAAGGATTTTAAAATCCTGAGGAGGAGGTAAAACGGTAGGGTGTATAAAAAAGATACTCAGAAGTGGGGTCAAAGTTACCTATGAACAAGAACAGAAACAGCAGCACAGGAACTGGCCATGGGAGGAATATCAGGTAAGAAGCATCTGTATTTATTTTTCAAACATTATACAGGAAGAAATAGTTCCTAAATACAGTAGGACATAGAAACTGGCTATCTCTGGAGATGAAGTGTGCATTGCATTAGATTGGGGGAGGGCGGGGGGAAGTAAAAATAACAAAAAAAATTAATATTTCCAGAATTTAAGAGTTTTGTAGAGTTAATGCTCTGTTTAACAGGAAAAAAATAAAGCAGTTTTACAGTGTCTGAAGACAAATAATGACTATATTTGAATTTGAAAAGTTTTGTCAACATTCTATCTGCACCATAGCCTACCTGAATTTATAGCAGAACTGTTACTAAGAAAAATCCCTAGAGAAAATGATTCCTAGTCTTAGAAGGTAATATCTTTTCCTGTAATTACTTTATACTGTGAAATCACTCAAAATCTCAGGACCGCAGCGTCAGGTCTGTGCTATTATTTTAAAAAAAAGTATTCTGTTTTATTAGGGACTGATCTGGAAGTTCAACCAAAAATCCTCTAATAGCAATTTAGTTGTCCCACACCCAAACAAACCTTGTGTTTCGAGCTGCAAAAACTGCACACATAAGGAAACATTTACAAGTGAATATGGAAATAATGGGTTCCTTAGGGAATACTGCAGATTTTTGCACAACATCACTAACACACATTTGAAGTTTCACATTTAGATCCTGATGGACTGTCTCAGTCACAATTAATCTCCATTTTACTTTCCTCCACTATGATATCCATGCAGTGATGTCTC